>NC_083693.1:51428980-52068980 GCF_033118175.1 Dama dama | reverse complement strand
TTCTCTTGGGAACAATTTCTTAAATTTAAGAATTTTGAGCTTCAGTTATTTAAAAATCAGCATTGTAAACATTTTTGTGGAGATTCTTTAAACTATGTCAACAGACAAACTAGGTCTAGGAAATGCCAGACCACATTACAAAGGTGAGTACCACGTAGCCTTCAAGTAGACCTTCCAGGAAATTATTCCAGGCCACTTGCCTAATAGGGATGACATGATTTGCATTTAGAATCTAGTAAATCTGGTTTGCCTGGTGGCATTAGTGGTAAAGAGCCTGCCTGCCAGTGCAGGAGATGTCAGAGACACGGGTTCAATCCCTATGTCGGGAAGATCCCCTGGAGGAAGAAATAGCAACCCGCTCCAGTATTCTTGCCTGGAGAATCCCATGGACAGAGCAGCCCGGCAGGCTACAGTCCATAGAGCTGCGAAGAGTCAGACACTATGATAGAGTCAGACTGAAGCTACTTAGCACTTGTGCAGGTTCAGTTGATATTGTTTTCCCTGGGGAGTGGGGATGAAGCAGTAAACAAGAGTCATGTTTGTAAAAATCATAGTGGCAATTTGAGAACATAATAAGCAATGACAAACAGAACCAAAGATGGGGAGGCCTTGGTGTACATTTCACCATTAAATTCCTAAGGGACCTCGGTGAAGCTAGGTACCCTTTCTACTGTCCTCTTTTAAAAATGCCACTTTACAGCTGGTTTTTGAGCATCAGGTGAGACAGATTCTGAAAGGATAATTATTGACATCAAAAACTTTATATTCTTGTATAACACTCATCTGGTGACTCATGGAAGAGCATGTCGTGGCAGGGCAATTTAGTTTGGGGACAGCCCAAAACTGACTCATGTATCTGAACTCAGAAAGAAAAGGCCATATTCTTGACCAGGAACAAAGAGGAGAATATACAACCTCCAACCCTTCAATCTGTTATCATCGTCTTTAGCATGAATTCCCTTCTAGAAGCCAGGTTATATAAACTACCAGCAAGTCCTTAGCATTTCAAGAAAAGCTAAGTAAATTAGAACTTTCTTTAAAAAAAAATTTAGACAACTTCTTTCCCAGATTATATCATACATGGCAGTTTCAGTGATCATGAATATAAAGCAGAACTAATCATTTTTAAGAGCAGCACAATTCTTGATATTCTGTATTTGTTTCCAGCTTCTATTGAGATTGGCCAAACCAAAGAAGATTATGTATATTTATCCATCTTTGCTGATTCTGGATGCACTAGGCTTTTTCTCTTACAGTGTTTTATAGAGGAGAAATGGGCTTAAAAGTGGCATACTTAAACCTAGACTGGTAATAGTTACCAGTGTTTCAAAAAGCCTCACTTTAAGGTCGTTTTCCCTAAAAGCAGTCCTAGGGAATCATGCTCTGGGAAGGCCCTGGCGTATTAACCTTTGTGATATATTACATTAGATGGGCCTTGGACACAGGTCTGAGTAGAACAAAACCAAGGTTAAATGGTACAGGGCCCTTCCTAAGTCAAATAACTTCTAAGGAATTTATCAAATATAACTTCTGGAGTGTCATTGGAGAAGTGAAAAATAATACTAGAAGTCATTGTATTCCCTGCTCGAGATTTAGGACAGTTACATTACTTTAAAATATATCTGTGTTCATGGCTGTCAGAAGAAATCCTAACAAAATCCACACATTTGCCACATCCATTACCACTGTAAAGAATTGCTTTGAAATGCTTGCTCTCACAGTTACACAGCTCCAAACTTCCTCGTTTGAGGCTGGGCATTTCTAGTCCTGGGCTGAAAGTCTTCACCGAAGAAGCCGAGCACCTCTCCAATGCAGAGTTCCCACTGGCAGTGAAACATAATAACAGGCAATGTCTACTGAGTACTTATGTTAACCATGTCCGATGTGTATTACAGACCTGAAATTTAACCCACGGAATAGGACGACATGGCTAGTAATACTATCTTCTCTATTTTACAGATGAGAAAACTAAGGAGAGATGATATGAGTTTACCCAATATGACGGAGGTGGTTAAGTAGAACGGTTCAGGCCCAGCTTGGCGTTGACTTTGACATGTCTCCCACCACCCCCTCAACACAGCCGTGCTGACCGGGAGTCCTGGTTTGGGAGGAACAGCTGGAGGACACAGCTCATCTGTTTGACCATGCACATTAAATAATTGCATTTTAATGGTCTTTAACACTGATTTAACACCAAAAAGAAAAATTTCTGAAATATATAAAGAGTAAATGTTTACCAGAGTGAATACACATAATCACTAGTGTTTGGTAGGTGGAAATGTTCAGTATTTTTCACTCCAAATTCTCTGATAGTCCACATCATCAGCACAGAATCAGCATTATCAGAACAAGTCCTGTTAATATCCCGTCCTTCCTCTTATAAAGTTGTGTATTTTAAATCATCTTCCTTTCAAATAAGCTACTAACCTTACAGAAACTAGGGAGCATGGGGGTTGGGGAGTCGGGGGAGCTATTTCTTCATGGGAGGCACAGGCGTAAGAAAAACACAGTATATGATCTAGGGTCGGGTCCAGCTCCTTGGTGGAGTAGATTCTGCATTTTAGGCAAGTGGGCAGAAGGCAATGCTTCACAACCAGCATCTTATGCACAACTTCTAGATTCTTGGGTGTTTCCTTCATGCGTGGCAATCATTCTCCTTAAAAAATAGACGGTAATAATGACACAATCTTCTTGTTTTGTGCTTAATAACGAGACAGATGAAAACCGTAGCTACTCATGAGTGCAAAAGTGAAAAAGAAAAATGGCAAACAAAAAAGGTAAGTCATTTGTTGTAAGAACCTACAAATAAATTAAAGCTTGCCTAAGATGTATTGATTTTATGTGGCCTCTCTGTAGAATAATGTCAAGGGTTCCTGACAATCCATTACATTCAATAGGCAAAATCTCCTTATAATTTTTTTTTCTGTTTCCTGAACGATGTATAATCTATTTTTTCCCACGATGAAAAAGCAGGGCTTTATAAGCTTGAAAATTCTTTAAAGTAGTGAACAAAGCTGACACTACATGGAAAAGTTTCCTGACACTACGTGGAAAAGTTTCTTCCGATCACTTCTTCAACATCATATGTGGAGAAAAATTTGCTATAGTTGACCCCAGTAAGGGGGTGCTAAATAGATCTAAACCCAAGGATACTTTCTAAACATACCAGCTGAGTCCTGCAAGCTGGAAATGATTCTTGGTCATTTTTATTATAAAGTTAGACATGGTGTGATAGAGTGTTTCACAGTTTAACTAGAGATTTCAGTACTGAAGATGAAAATACAAAAATAATTATAGATTCCTGACTAACTTTCAATGAAAAAGATTCACTTCTCAGTATCTTTAGATCATTATTGGGAACTCTTTCTTTACTGCCAGTACTAAAATGACCCCTAAGAAAGCAGTGTATTTCACCACAACTTTAGCAATGCTTTTCTCAAGCCTATAATAAAAAGCTTATTTTTATCATGAAAAAATAAAATGCCTCCATCTACATCGATGCTAAAGGAAAACAAATATAGATATAATGGTTCTAGTAGAAGAAGAGCAAATAGACCAATCACTTTAGTCTTTAAACCTGCAATTACTGTGTGTGCACACGATAGTGTTACCCATGCATGTTTCTCTCCTGCTGATAGCCTGGTAGCAGGGGGGAAATGAAGATGCTGGAAATTTCCTGACAAGGAGATTTTAATTTTAAGTGTTTAATCACAGTGTCCGGTTTTGACATTGAGGAGGCTGGTGTGCCAGGCAATGGCATTCCAGAATTTCACCATCATGTGGCTCTAGGAAGAGCTGTCTGGCTGGTGAGTCTTGGAGGCCAGGCTGCCTTGGTGCATGGTCAGAATACCCATGTTTTATGGTCTCTTGGTAATGGCTACTTGATTCTCAAGATTTAACCTAGACTTCCTTAGAAACTCTCCCAGGCTAACTGCAGCTTTGGAAAGATCCTCATGTCACTGGTGAGTCACTTGGGCAACTCCAGGAAGCTCCAGCTCAAGTAATGAAACCCACACCCTAGGAAACCCTTCATCTTAGAGAGAAAACTGCTACAGTTGTGCAAAACGTATCTGTATTCGGACAAACTTAGAGACTTGAGGCAGGCAAATAACACAGATGGAGGAGTGAATCTCAACCGGGCACACGGCCCTCCATAAACTTCCAGGCAGCCCCTGTGATGGGGCAGACACTGTGTGTGGCAGTGGAATCAAAAGTATGTGGGGTCTATGGGTTTCCAGTCCCTGATGCAGACACCTCAGAGCATGGCCACAGCGCAGCGTGAGACAGGGCTAAAGGCGGAAAGAATCAACTCGCTCTGCCTAGGGGAGAAGGGACACTTGCGGAGAGAAGATGGGTCTTTACGGATCAGAAGAAGGGATTCTCCAAGCTGACCACGGGGAGCTGGCACAGGACAGTGGGAGGAAGCAACAGAGAAGCCAAGAGATGGGACCTGTCCAACGGCATGAACATCTGAGTGTCCAGTGATAGTTCTGTGCCTCAATACAGGATATTAAATCTGGGCTGTGTCTGATGTTAGGCCATGAGGCTGCTGTCACAATTAGAAGGCAGCTGTGATTAAGTGTTTAAATTGAGGCCAAGAGAGCCTGGGGAAGGGAAACCATGTTTAAGGTGAGACTCTCTCTGTCACCTCTGTGTCTGCAGCCTCTGCTCCTCCCTGACTCCTGCCGCCGGGTCCAGGAACAAACCCAAGATGTCAGCTTTTGTACATCTTGAAAAGATACCTCCCTTCCAGCTTAAAACTCCCCTGGTCTTTGTCCGTCTCTCTCCTTTTCTCCTTCCCAGCTAAGCTTGTTGCAAAAGTAATGTAAGCTCCTTATCCCCACATCCTCACACTGTCTTCCTTCAACCACCCTCTGGAAACTGGACTCCAGGTGGCCTGCTCTGAAACTGCTGTAGCCACATCTCCACCAATCTGTTAACTGTCAGATCTGATGGGCAGGTCCTAGGCCTCTTCCTATCCAGCCCCTGTAGCAGTCAACGTTAACTAACTCCTCATCCTTCTCCAAACACTCCCCTCTCCCCACTCGGCTTCCTTTCCTACCTCTCTGTTCACATCTGAGAAAACTGCAAGACTCCCTCATTCTCCCCCAGCCCTGTAACTGTGCTCATGCGACCCTTTCCTTAAACCAGTGCTTCTCAAACTGGAGTGTACATCAGAATCCCCTGGAGGGCTGGACTGTGATGACCAGGGTCCTAACCCCCAGACATTCTGATTTCATAGGTCTGGGGGTGGGGCCCAAGGATTTAGGAAAGCAAGTTCTAGGGGAGTCTGCTGCTGCTGGCCTGGGACCACTGTTTGAGAACCACAGTTTTAACCAGTCTTTACTATACTCGTGGCTTCAGCTGCCACATGGATGATTCACTGCCATGGACATTCCTGAGACCTCAGACTTGGATCGCCCCTTTTCTATGTCTCCATCCCAGTATCACCGAGGCCTCTGCAACTTAATCTGCCCCTAAATGCAGTGAGTCAAAGCTCCCTTGCTCTTTCCTCTCCATACCCCAATATCTGCTGCTCTTCTCATATTCACATGCTAGAGAAGGACGCCTCCCCCCGACTCAGTCTCCACATGATTCCTCCCGGGAACCACTGCCTTCAACATTCCCTGCTGCAGACACTGCTTCCTGTGTTCAGTGCCAAGCCTGGGCCCTCACAGAACTCCTAATCTCCAGGCACACTGCTTTATCCACAGCAAATTTGTTCCTTCTGCATGAATTTAAGATTAGCTGCTCCCCTTATGCACTTGTGCACTTATTATGCATACTCTCTGGGTGAGCTTAGGCTGCTGTAACACATTACCATGGACTGGGTGGCGTATACAACGAAGCTTTGTTTCTCACAGTACTGGAGACTAGAAGTCTAAGACTGAGATTGCCAGCAGATTCAGTGTCTGGTGAGACGGGGTTTGCAGATGGTCCCCCGCTTGCTGTATCCGCACACAGTGGAAAACGAGAGAATCTCTCTCCAGGCTCTTCCCGTAAGGGCACTTCCTATTTGTGAAGGATCCACCCTCAGGTCCTAGTTACTCCCTAAGGCCTCACCTCCAAATAGATCACTTTGGCTTCAACATAATGAGATCAAGGCTTCAACATAAACATTTGGGGGTGGGGTGGCACATGCTCTGTTGACATTTTAGAATCACCACGTTTTGAGTAGCACCAGTGCTGGTGTGTCACTCACCCAGAGCTAGATATCCTGGAGTGTGAAGTCAAGTGGGCATTAGGAAGAATTACTATGAACAAAGCTAGTGGAGGTGATGGAATTCCAGCTGAGCTATTTCAAATCCTAAAAGATGATGCTGTTAGATTGCTGTACTCAACATGCCAGGAAATTTGGAAAACTCAGCAGCGACCACAGGACAGGAAAAAGTCAGTTTTTCATTCCAATCCCAAAGAAAGGCAAATGCCAAAGAATGTTCAGATTACCACACAGTTGCACTCATTTTATATGCTAACAAGGTAATGCTCAAAATCCTTCAAGCTAGGCTTCAACTGAGAACGTCCAGATGTACAAGCTGGATTTGGAAAAGGCAGAGGAACCAGAGATCAAATTGCCAACATCTGTTGGGTCATAGAAAAAGCAAGGAAATTCCAGAAAAACATCTACTTCTGCTTCATTGACTATGCTAAAGCCTTTGTGTGGATCACAAAAAACTGGAAAATTCAAGAAATGGGAATACCAGACCACTTTACTGGCTTCCTGAGAAACCTGTATGCAGGTCAAGAAGCAACAGTTAGAACTGGACATGGAACAACAGACTGGTTCAGAATTGGGAAAGGAGTATATCAAGGCTATATGTTGTCTCTCTGCTTATTTAACTTCCATGCAGAGACATCATGCAAAAGGCCAGGCTGGATGAAGCACAAGCTGGAATCAAGATTGCTGGGAGAAATATCAATAACTTCAGATACACAGATGACACCACCCTTATGGCAGAAAGCAAAGAGGAACTAAAGAGCCTTTTGAAGGTGAGAGAGGAGAGTGAAAAAGATGGCTTAAAACTCAGCATTCAAAAAACTAAGATCAAGGCATCCAGCCTCATCATTTCATGGCAAATAGATGGGGAAACAATAGAAGCAGTGACAGACTTTATTTGCTTGGGCCCCAAAGTCACTGTGGACGGTCACTACAGCCATGAAATTAAGACGCTTGTTCCTTGGAAAAAAAGCTATGACAAACCTAGTGAAAGTGAAAGTCACTCACTCATGTCTGACTCTTTGTGGCCCCATGAACTGCTGCCCTCCAGGCTCCTCTGTCCATGGGGATTCTCCAGGCAAGAATACTAGAGTGGGTAGCCATTCCCTTCTCCAGGGAATCTTCCCAACCCAGGGATAGAACCCAGGTCTCCTGCATTGCAGGCAGATTCTTTACCATCTGAGTCACCTACAAAGCAGGGACATAACTTTGCTAACAAAGGTCTATATGGTCAAAGTTATGGATTTCCAGTAGTCATGTATGATGAGAGAGTTGGACTATAAAGAAGACTGAGTGCCAAAGAATTGATGCTTTTGAACTGGTGTTGGAGAAGACTCTTGAGAGTCCCTCGGACTGCAAGGAGATCCAACCAGTCCATCCTAAAGGAAATCAACTGAATATTCATTGGAAGAACTGATGCTGAACCTGAAGCTCCAATACTTTGGCCACCTGATGGGAAGAGCCAACTCACTAGAAGAGACCCTGATGCTGGGAAAGATTGAGGGCAGGAGGAAAATGTGGCAACAGAAGATGGGATGGTTGGATGGCATCATCGACTCAACGGACATGAGTTTGAGCAAACTCTGGGAGATAGTTAAGGACAGGGAAGCCTGGCATGCTACCGTCCATGGAGTTGCAAAGAGTCAGACACGACTGAGTGACTGGACAACAACAAGTGCTTAGTCATGCACCAGGCACCCTGAAATGACCAGCATTTTGTTATTTTGACCTGAATCATTTCCTGGGAAGAAATAAACTACTTCTGAAATCTTAGGCATTGTTCCACCCCCTTCCATTTCTCTGGCAACTAAACTAACTCTGACGGGACTGTAGTATATATACTTTTCTCTCTGGATGAGCTTGGTTATGTTACTAACAAATAAATCTAGGTGCTTTTTGTCCCAGTAAGAGAGTTGGCAGTGGATTTCTTTGAGATAATTTTGCATTCAGACAATAAGCTAGATATTCTTTGGTAAACCTGAGCAGTAGAGACAGATTTAAGGAGATGTGGACTTTAGTTCTTAGTACAAGCTGCCCAAACTCCATAGACTCAGGATCTTTCCCTACAGAAGGAGACACTTGGCTTTTCTAGGTTATCTCACTAGGGAAGTTTTCAGTCTGTTCATTTAGCATATTGACAATAATTTCAAGCTAGTATAATGAAGTACCTTTGAGCATGAGTTGATGAAAGAAAAGGGGCTTCCCCCTCCATGTGGCTGCATGGGAAGTTAAAAAGCAATGGAGAGAAGTAGGGTCAAAGCAGAAATCCCTGTGTATGAGGAACTGGGCTTGGATCCTTGGTCCATGGAGAGGCCCAAACCCCAGACCTTGGAAATGGGGTGAAAGGAGCCCAGTTCCAAGGGTAAAAGTCACCTCCACAGACAGAACAGTCACCGAAGTGAAGCTACTGTGACAAATATTGCTATTTCTTCTACATAGGTTTAGGCTAACATTTTAGTAGTTCACATTTTTGGCACAGTGACCTCTGAGCTCCTCTTAATTCCATGGTCTCTAATGTCTTACATCACCATTGAAATAGTTTAAGTCTACAGCTCACCAGCATCAAAACTGAGAAAGGATCAAAATATATATTTTAGGTTCCACCTAAAATATGTTGAACCACCAAGGCCCCACTGTAATTCTGATGAATATTAAACTTATTAAACTTAGAGAACCACAGTGAAATAAAAAGGACCCACTCAAGAATGGCTTAAAGATGACATACTGGACTCCGTCAACACCTAGCAGGTCGCCATTTGGTTCTTTAACCAGGCATTATCTTTGCTTGTTTCTGAGACTTATCAGTTACACAGACTCTATCTTTTTTAGAGATTGTGAGACTAATCAGTCTTATACTATTTTAAATCCTATTTTCATTGTGATATCATTCTAAGAGATTGTGTCTATGCCAAGGACTAAAATCCTAATTAGATTCATTGTTGCTAGATGGGATGGCAAAGACGAAGATTCAGTACCCCAGTAAGACCTCTTAAGATACATCACATGCAAATGAAGGATGCAATTAATTAACTATTTCATTGATGCTGTCCAAACTCAAATGCACCCTGTTGAACTCTCCCTTAGCTTGATAGCACAACCATCACATACAACAGCAGCAGAAGGAAGGGTCATTGTAATATGTGAAACAATAAATATATCAATTGAAGACCAACATTAAAAGAGTTATTTGCTAATGGGCACCATGCCAGGGTTACTCAGGCAATGCTGCCTGCAGAATTCCTAAGCTGAGTTCACAAGATACAGATCGATGCACCTCCAAAGAGAGTCTATATCAATCTCCATTTCATTCATTAGCTCCCACTTCGAGCTGGTTGGCTGCTAGTTAACTCTTTAATGTGGGAGAAACTGTCAGTGTAAAGGCCACTGGGACACGTGCTCTTCCCAGCTGTACTTGACCTGTCAATATTTCTTGCAGCAGAATGTTTAAACTGGTATGGCTAATGGCAAAATGGAGACCTATGGGGTTTGGGAGGCTTTCATAGCTTTAGAATGGCTTACCATCCAATAGCAAACATTAGTAAATTCATCCCGTTGCTCTATTTCTGCCTGTGCCTTACTATCCAGGTACAACAGAAACTGGAATAAAATTATTTTCCATCGTTCTATTTTGGAACTCAAAGGTATTTTAGACTCTGCATTATGTAAATGTGGGCTCCACAACAATGAGATACTATCACACCAAGGACTTGGCTGCAGTGGAGATCATTAGTTTGTGATTCAGCTCTAAAGAAGCTCCGAACAATGAGAAGCAAAGCAGCACTTTCTATAAAGTTAGGATTCATTTTCAATTTGTATGGGTCCAGGGACAACTTTATTGTTGCACAGTAGAAGAACCTGGATGCACAGGGGAACACTCGGTGCATGAACTATTTCAAGCCCTTCTGAAAATGTAAATAAGAGCCCTAAAACATAAAGGCATAATTACCAAAACAAAGAACAGTCTCAGATCACCAGGAATAGCTGGCTTCGCTTATTTTCTTTCTACAAATATTGAATTTACTAATTTCCCTTGCCTTACTGTTGAATAAAATCAATTTTCTCAGTAGAGCTGATCTCTGCTTTGTTGGAGGTTAGATGTGAAGTTGATATGCATCCTTAGATATACTGTTTGGGAGAAAGCCTTGAATATTTAACCCAACGTCATAGCGAGCCCTCCCTTCGCTGTCCTGTGGGGTGTCTATTGATTCATTATTTGACAATCAGGATTCTCCATAGGTTAATTGACATGTTTGGAATTCATGGCAAGGAAAATCTGTGCATTATTTTAAAACTCCTGTCAAACTGTTTGTAGATACGGTTTGATAACAACACCTGTTTTTCCCTCTCTTGGCCAATACAATCCATTGAGAATCCTGGCTTAAAAAATTTCCCTGCAGAATTGTCAAACATATGTATTTGTATTTCATTACTTGGGTAATAGCTGATTTGCCAAGTTCATTTACTACTAGTTGCTTCTCAAACATCTCAGTGGGATAATTAAGGAATACTAAGAACTGAAACTATACTAAGTTAGGAGGGGGCTGGAGCCATTGCCCAAATCCCAGTCCTGATTAAACTGCTGTCCAGAATTAAATATTCAATAACTGAAAGACTCTTTTCTTCCTTTACTCTCAGCAACTTAACATCAAGAAGACGGAGCTACTTCCCAAGTTGCTGCAAAAGAGAACCCCCCTCAAATTATCTGTACCAATCAGATCTAAATCCTGCAGACTTTCAAGTGAAAAGTATTTAAACTCAAAATTGGTAATGGTCTAAGTGGTGCCTTTTCTCAGTGGATACATACGTGGGGAGAGAAAATAAATAGTAACTCCGGGAGTGTGTCTTGGAAGGGAGTAAAGAAAGGCCAGGCGCAGTTCAAGGTTATAGCTGAGCACAACGGCACTGATGAGAATTTGGACAGCTAATACCCTCTCCTGAGAAATTGTGAATGTGAAGAATTCTGGAGAAGAATGTTGAAGTATGATAGCATTAGAGTTTAAATGCTCTCAAAGAATCTTGCTGGCTCATTGAACAAAGAAAAGAGAGATATTTTAATCATGAGCTATCTATCATCACTTGAATTTGAATGCCTGTTGTTTGAAGTCACAAGCTACTGACTCCCATGATGTAAGTTTTCAGGTCTATTGCCAGAACAAAAAAAGGTATGAAATGGCACAAAGAGGGACAAAGCAAAAAAAAAAGCCAAATGGCTATGGACCTGGCAGAGGAGGTATTGTGCCTACAATGGTGTCTCTTTTAAATTTTGGATGAGGAGAGACTAGAGAGAATGTGCTTAAAAATAAGCTATTGAGTACAAGCCCCATTGCTATCATAAGACAAACACATTCGATTCTGCAGTCTATAAGTTTTCAAGTTCACATCTGCATTATAGGAAAGAATACCCAGGGGCCCAAAACAAAATTCTGTTTAAAGCATCAGCACCAAAGAGTCTAATGCGAAAGGGCAATTCCGATGATGAGCCTCAATTATTTCCCATTTCTCCTGTTTCAAGGTATATTCCATGTAGACATACAGCTAATAGACTCAAGGGGACCCTTAATAACTCCTTAGAGGGCTGCGTATAGTTTTCCATCCACTATACATTGGGTGTTCATAGGGGAGGTATTATTGATTTTCCCAAAGTGAAAAAGTTACCTAAGTTAGGACTGACATGATCTTGTTTTAGCCTATTTCATTACAAGAGAAAATTGTAGTTTTTGACTCGCTCAATGCCCAGGAGCCCAGGCTTAAGGAGGGGGAAACAGTTCAGACTCTTCAAATAAAATAAAAGTAAGACAGAAGAGCCGAGAGCTTCTCTTGTCACATTTCTACAATTTCTGGCTTTCAAGCCGCCACTTACAAGCCACTTCTTGACATAATCTTTAGGCTTAAGCATGTGGAACAGTGGACCAACCAGCTTAATAAAAAGACAAAGATGATATGCAACTAATGGACAGAGCATCGCAACTAGGTGTTAACACATCATTCATTGAACTAAATGCTCTTTCAAACTCTGCAGCAGAAACAATTAAAGTACTGACGGCAGTCTTAAGTTGCTTCAAATTGTCTGGCACAATTGATCCACAATTATCTTTGTACTCCCTGAAGCCCCCGAATGCTACCTTCTTCATTGACTTTATATTTCCTTCACAGTTCTCCAACCTGCGTTCTGGCATACTGAATATCTGACACCCTGAATATCCATTGGAGAAGGCCATTTTGATAGATCTTGGAATCCTAAATATCCTATTAAAAACCCGAGCTGTATGCCCCCTGAATGCTTATAACCAGCTCTTCATAACAAACAAGAAATCTTGCTGAACATTTAAAGAGGAGTCTCTTTAAGACAAAAGAGATAAGTTGTTTTTCCCTTAGTTTCACAACACAACTTGTTAGAGAAATTCTATGACATAGAATTTATGGCAAAGGAGAAAATTCTGTTTCCAAAGGTTGAACTGTAAAATCACCCATGTTCAGCATGGTGTCAAGGAATCTTGTTCCCTGTTTTTACAACCTTGGGCTAAGACTCTGATGGCCCATGCAAACACTTAATAAAACCTTTTTATGAATGTCCATTTACATGGCTCTTTGGACATCTCTTGATTAAAAAGAAAACTCTTAAGTGACTAAGCAGAATTGCTGTGAAAAGCCTATGAAATACAATCAGAAATACAAGCTATAAAATACAAACAGTGCTTAGTTTCCATGGTGTTGTGAAAAGGAGTTTGTTTGGGGACACAGACAGAGATGTGTTCATTAACACTATTGTCCACAAATAAATATCTATTTTTTTTTTTTTTTTACTTTAATCCCCCCATCCCTTTTTGTTGTTGATGTCTGGCAGGAAACTGCAAAATTATGTGGGTGAAAAACCTTGAATATGGACAGATTCAGCTGCCTAGCATGAATAAGGATGCTGTTACTCTCAGGGGGGACACAGTATTTAATCCCAACTGAAAAGTCATTTTTAGCTGTTATGTGAAGGCCTGAACTGGGGCATATGCAATGGACTCAAGATCACTGATATAATTTAGTCATGGAAACAAGATAGTCCATGGATAATCTTTGTATCTAAACTGTACGTTTGATTTTTTTCTCTATTAGGTATTCTCTGATATAGGACATGATGAGGAATATTTTAGCTGGAACCAAAATTGCCAAGGTTCTTGGATTTTACAAAAGTAAAACCTAAACAGTGACGAGAGCATCTGTCACTATGGAATAAAAAAGAAAAACAACTTTTATTTGTGTCGTATGTGAGGAATCTTCATCAGGATCTCATGTTTGCTATCTTAGTTCAGTTTTTCCAATAAGGCTGTGAAGATCTCTGCATGTATCTTTTAAAAAATGTTTATTAAAATTTCTCCTTGATAAAAATGTTGTTTTATACTAAGTTCTATCCTCTCTGAATAATAAATCACATAGTCTACTGAATATATATATATATGTGTGTGTGTGTGACAATAATATGTCTGTACACACACACACACACACATTGTATTTTCCCTAGTTCTTTGATGCTCTGCTTGTAGCTTGAGGGAAATAATATTATAGATGATCTAGTCCCAGGAGTAAGTACAGTACTCTACTGTTAACAAACATATGAATATTTAATATTGGAAGCCTCACCACGATACATAATCTCTCTTCACCTTCTTACTTTTTTCCCCCTTTGTACTTATAACCTTAAGTACCGTATAATCAACTTGCTTGCATTTTCTGTTCACTGTCTATTTCCCTTCACTGGAATATAAACTCCATGAAGGTAGGAGGCTTCAATTTGTTCACTGGCATTAACCTCAGCACTTTAAATGGTGCCTGTCACATAGCAGCTGTTTAATAGATACTTGTTAATGAATGAATAGTATTTCTTGTCATAATAAAGGGTAGTGCAGGCACTGAATGCAGTTTTCATTCTATAATTCTTTGATTCTATCTTTCCCAATAAGTTAATGATGGCCCAATAGTCTATGTTTAATAATTACTCTAGGGAATATTGCTAAAGGTGTTAAGTATTAATTGCCTTAAACACAGTGGGAGGTAGACTTCACTGGAGAATTTTTAAGTCTTATATAAGATCTTTTACAAGAGGCACTGCTTTTCATATATTCAACATTTGAGATATTTATAATACTTACGATCTGAAAAAGGCAGGCACATTTTGGGAAATGCAGTGACTACTTCTGGAATTCAATATTGTAACTGTAGACAGTCTCCTCTTCACAAGTAAATTCTATACAACTATTATTGATACTTTCATTAAGATAAATAAGGAACTTTAGTATACTTAAATGATTACAGATTCATATTCATTCTCGTTCTCTCCTCCCTCTTTCTCTTACACATTTACAAGGGATGAAAGAGAAAGAACTGTCAGAAAGGCCCTGATACAAATCTACATACATGCAAAGAGGAAAGAACTGGAAGTCCCGGACTGTAGTTTTAGTTTGCTAGTACCCTGTCAAGTGATCTTGGCTATGAATTTATCTTTGAAGATTCTGTTTTATCGTTGATTAAACATTTAAGATCCTATCACTCTCTAACAAGTCTGTAAGCCCACAAATGGAAGGTAGAAATAACTGGAAAAAGAAAGTTTATTTGTGTAAGTGGATTCCAATAGGATATTTGATGGATCAAAAAACTTATTGATCCTCATATTGTTTTATTATTTCCTATTCTTTATAACCAGGACATGACTATCATTATTTGCATTGCCTTTGGTGAACAATTATGTTGCCTATATAATTAATCAGAGGAAACCTCAAAATAGTTGATACCATCAATCTCTTTGACAACATATCTAACAGCTTATTTCTTCATGCCTTTGGAATGATGCCAGCTAGCAAGCTCTAGTATCTTCAGGCAAAGTTTGTCCTAACACCTGCTTTGTTACCTGGCTTGCTGGATACAGGTGGTTCACCAAAAACAGAAATAGAGAATTTCATTAAGTCACTGCTGCATGTTTAATCAGCCCCGACTCTCCCATAGCTTCTTCAAAGGAATTCATCCCTATTGTCACAAGTGGTCAGGGTAGCAGCTCCCCTAACTGTAAAGTGAAGTCGCTCAGTCATGTCCGACCCTTTGCGACCCCATGGACTGTAGCCCACCAGGCTCCTCTGTCCACGGGATTCTCCAGGCAAGAATACTGGAGTGTGTTGCCATTTCCTTCTCCACGGGATCTTCCAGACCCAGGGATTGAACCCAGGTCTCCCGCATTGCAGGCAGACGCTTTAATCTCTGAGCCACCAGGGAAGCTCCAACTGTAAAGACTATTACCCACTGTATCAGAACCTTCTATATACTAGCTACTTTGAAGAGTAGTCTTACCTATGATGTTTATACCTAAGGCTTTCTGCTCAGAAATTAAAATAAGCTGGTGATGATTGGGACAACATAGGTTGACTTATATTTTATATTTTTAACTAGTCAAGACCAACTAGATGATTATACTATTCCCATTAAAAAATTTAAGTAATCAAAGCAGAGCAAGTGCCAAGGTCACCATTTAGGCCCTTACTAAAACCGAGATTACAATACAAGAGTTCTTGGTACATTATTTATGTTTCTAATTATATAAAAGGTCATCCTGCACCAAGACAGAGCCTATACAGTCAAATAGAAAACACACTGGATCGGAAATCAAATAATATGGATTTTACCACTAATTTAATATAGCACCACAGGTAGTTACCTCAGTTGTGACTTCATTCATTCAATATTAATTTATTAACAAACAAATACTCATTCTGTACACACATACATGCACAGAATAGGCCGAAAGCAGTTTCAAGGTGATGAATGGACAAGAGAGTGTATAAACCACATGTACAAATGCTGAGGAAATTCAAAGGAATTGATCTTATGGGGCTCTGCCAGGCTGACCGGTTTTGACATCTGGTCCTTCCATTTAAGCTGACAATGACAGAATTAGACAAATGATAAGGTTGTTTTGGGCTTCCCTGAGAGCTCAGTTGGTAAGAAATCTGCCTGCGATGCAGGAGACTCTGGTTTGATCCCTGGGTTGGGAAGATCCCCTGGATCTTCCAGCCTTTCCAGTGGGAAAGGCTACCCACTCCAGTATTCTGACCTGGAGAATTCCATAGACTGTATGGTCCATGGGGTCGCAAAGAGTCCGACACGATTGAGCGACTTTCACTTTCACTAAGGTTGTTTTGGACTTGTGAAAATACAACTTTTAACATCTTTGGGTCTATCACTTTTCCTGTATTTAAAATGATGAGTACTCTAATTAGTAAAATGAAAACGAACTAGATAGTTCTCCTCAAGTGCTGTGGAATATTCTAAGCCAGCGATTCTCTTTACCTCTATGTCAAAGACTCTTTGAGAAGCTTATAAAAGCTAAGAAACCTCACTTCCACTCATAAAAAAAAAGGTGAACACAACATTTTGCACCCATTTCAGGGATTCAGAAGCCCCCAAATCCTATTCCTGGATCTTGGATTAGAAATCTGTTCCTTAAACCAAATGCAACACAACTTCAGGAAAATGCCCTCATTTACCATTGATGATCTTGACTCTAGCTCCACAGTCCATTTATCCCATGGATATTATTGAGCATCTAAGATGTGCCACATGTTGTTATAGGTGATGGGACGTCTCAGAGAACAGTAAAACACACACAGTTTCCTGACCTCAGGAGGGTGGAAGACAGACAATAAGCAAAAGCAGTAACTAAATTATACAGCACATGAGTGAGTGCTAAGTATTATGGAAAAGCAATTAAGTTGAGAACAGGACTGGGGTGCCAGGGAGCATGGAGGAAGTGGTTTGTAATTTTAAATAGGGTAGTCAGGGAAGCCCACTGAGCACGTGACATTCAAACAGACTCGAAGGAGATAAAGGAACAGCCAGGTAGCTATCCCGGAAGAGTGTTCCATGTAGAACAAACACAAGCGCCAGGGTCCTGAGAGGGTGGAACTGGCTGAGCATGCAGGAGGGCTGGAATGGACAGAGATGGGGAAACAGCCGGCAATAAAAATCAGAGAAATAAAAATATGTGGGGAGGGGACAGCCTCATGTCATGAAGGACCTCAAAGTACTTTTGACACTTTGAGATGGGAAGTCCTTGGAGAGTCTGAAGGAAAGTACTGTGATCTGACTGATATTTGAACAGGACCGTGTGGCTAATGGGTTGTGGGGCAAGAGATGTACACTGACTGGGTCACTGCAGAGATCCAGCAACAGATGATGTGGCTAGGGGCCACAGTGGTAGCTGGGAGGAGATGAGAAGGCATTCAGATTTTGGATATATTTTGAAGGTGCATCCAAATGCTGATGTATTCTATGTGGAGAATAATAATAATAAAAAGAGAAGTCGAGTATGCCTCCAGGGTTATTCTGGCCTAAGTTGCCACTCACTTCAACTGTAGGGGGAACAAAATGGGAGTTAGGCTGTGGTGACAATCATAATACAAGCATTTGAAGGTTTGCTGGAAGATATTGGCTCAGATGGTAAAGAATCTTCCTGCAATGTGGGAGACCCAGGTTCGATCCCTGGGTTGGGCAGATCCACTGGATAAGGGAATAGCAACCCACTCCAGTCTTCTTGCCTGGAGAATCCCCATGGACAGAGAAGCCTGGCAGGCTACAGTCCATGGGGTTGCAAAGAGTCGGACACGACTGAGCAACTAACTAACTAAATCCATTCCACTTTGTAAGCCGATCTAAATTTCTCCACTTTTATTTATGACCAGTATTTTCAGCAGAAAATTGGACTTACTATTTTTACTTTGGATAGTTTACAGTTCAGTGGATCCACCTCTCCCCATAAAGCCTTCCTTGACTCGTCTAGCTGCCTCTGAATTCATAGCCCAATTTGGCCATGCTCTTTTGTTCATAAAATGGTTCTTTGTTATATAGGTTTTGATGTTTTATCCTTCTAATTAGAATGTCAGGTCCAGAAATGCAGCACTTATCTACAATCCCTCTTCTGTATTTTATCAACTGTACCTAGCACAGTGCTAGGTGCCAGACAAGTAGAATTATTAATACAGTTTTGGCTGACTTAAAAAAAAAAATCTCTACCTCATTCTTCCTTTCAGCAACTTCCTTTCTTTTCATTTTTGCTCTCAACTCTCAAAATGGAACAGCTTGAGACATCAGAGTCTTTTCTGATTTTAAGTTTGACTAATCGGTGAAAAGATAAACTGCATGCAACACATTTGTGTCTCAATCCCTTTCCTGAGCTGCAATCTGGGTGTAAATAACTAAGGCCAACACTTGGGTGAACTCAATGGGATCTGAAATTTTGATTAATGCTACAACCACATCCATATGATTTGTGTCTTTGAGGGAGGATCAGTGTTTAAAGATCTGTCAAATCTGTTCTGTAGAATTTGAGTGTTTGATCCTTTTAGTGTTTCTTTTTAATTTTCTTACACGTGAAACATCAAGTTCATTATCAATTGATTAAATTGGCAGACAGTCAAGAACAAAATCATATATGGTCGCCTGAATTATTAAGGTACTCGCAACTTCATCATGCTGGCATAGCAGAGGACTATTAACGATTACAGCAAATGTTTCTAGCACTTTCAATAAAATGGCCTTTTCCCCAAGAATTCATCTTTCATCTTAGCTGTAAAGAAAGCCTCCTTCTATGTTTCCACTTTATATTGATGCATCCCAATACTGGACCTAATAGACTTCATTTAATCTGATGTATCTGACTCATGTTTATTCCTACTCTACTGGAACCCAGTGGTAATCAGAAGAGTTCTGAGGCAGAGAACAGTGGTCTGAAAGACCAGGAGCCAAACACTTGGGGAGAGAGATGGGCTAAAGCAGACAGATTGGCATGTCAGATCATTTCTGGCTCAGGTAAGTGGTTATTGGTCACTGTGCCTTTCAGTCATTAAAATTTACCTGTTGTAAATTCTGACATTGGACCTTTCCAGCTCTTTGTTTCTTTTCTCTCTCATTATAGGCTCAGAGCAGGGGTTTACTTCAAATTACCCTCCATTACAGACACGGCATTTGCACTGTGTCTTCTTTCTGACTGACTTTTCCCCTCTCGGAGTTTCTTCATTTCTAAAGTGTGAGCACTTCAAGGGAAGGGGACACGAGTGCTGGAGGAAAGGTGAATGCATTTACTTGTGCCTTTTTCTTCTTTCATTTGTTTCACCCCTTGGAATTTGCTTATTTTGGTTTTGAAAATAAAAGGGATAATTGTCTAATTGGTGAGTTATCCGGGTTATTTATTTCTTATTCTTTGACTGTTCTTTACTTTTAGATAATCTATGACTTGTTACCACATTCATCTGAAGAGAAAGATAATTAGGAAAATGCATATTAGCCAGTTTCAGAACTTACTGGCTATTTACACAAGAACTTTTATGAAGATGGGGTATGGAGATAATTAAATAAAATTAAATTCCTCTATTGTAAGATTTAAGTGGATTTATATCTCTTATTATCATGAATAATCCATTAAAAAATTTACACACAATGATTCAAGGTATGTGGACTATTATCAATCAGACAGGAAAAGAAATCCTGGACTCCAGACTCAACTAATGTGATTTCCCATAAACACTCTGATGTCCCTATATTTTAGCTGTAAAAAGTGAGTATTTTTGACATTATTTGGATGCTATAATATCATATTTAACTCTTCCTTTAAGCCCAAATTTCAGTTCTATTTCCTCCATATGTCCCTAATTCAAAGCATCCTTCAAGGTCCATAAATAGATTTTTGTCCTTCTATTTTTATAGTTCCATATCCACTTCTACTTTATCTTTACCACCTGATGTGTTGTTTCAACTCCACCATTTGACATAATTGGAAACTTCTTAAAGGTGGCATCTTGTCTTTTTTACAAAGGACATAGGGCTTCCCTGATAGCTCAGTTGGTAAAGAATCTGTCTGTAGTGCAGGAGACCCTGGTTTGATTCCTGGTTTGATTCCTGGTTTGGGAAGATCCTCTGGAGAAGGGAGAGGCTACTACTCCATTGTTCTTGGGCTTCCCTTGTGGCTCAGCTGGTAAAGAATCCACCTGCAATATGGGAGGATCTGGGTTTGATCCCTGGGTTGGGACGATCCCCTAGAGAAGGGAAAGGCTCCCCACTTCAGTATTCTGGCCTGGAGAATTCCATGGAGTATACAGTCCATGGGATCACAAAGAGTCGGACACAACTGAGCGACTTTCACTTTCATAGTCACTGGTATGGTTCTAGTTGCCATAATCACCTAAATGACTAAGCTGTAAATAAAATTATACATATGCCTTTTGCTAATGGTAAAGCCTTCTCACATCTGACCAGATTTATTAACTTTCTAGCAGGCTAGTTGGATGATATATCACCTCATGTTGGCTTTAGATTGCTCAGAAAAATAGGAAAAAATCACTTTGTTAACTAAGGTTGTAAGTTAACCATTTTCTGAGCCCACCTTTGTTAGATAGTTGACTCTCTGAGAAGAATGATTGCCTGTTTATTTATCAGTCAAGTCGAAAAGAATAAATCAATAAGGCCAACCTGAGGAGGGATGAATTTGTAGCCCAATTAAACTTAGGAAATCTCAGAGTAAAACAAATAATTGATGGTAAAGAATCTGCCTGCAATACAGGAGACCTGGGTTCAATCCCTAGGTTGGGAAGATCCCCTGGAGAAGGAAATAGCAACCCATTCCAGTATTCGTGCCTGGAGAATTCCATGGACAGAGGAGTCTGGTGTTCTACAGTCCATGGGGTTTTAAAGAATTGGACATGACTGAGCAAACAACACCACTACATAACTAATCAAGTTAGGTATTCAATTAAAACTAATTTTGAAAAAAGTTAGTGACAAGGACTATAAGTTTTATTTAAATTTTCTGTCTTTTCTAAAATCATTTTATTGTAGAAAAACAGTTAACATTCATCTTTGCCATTTCTTTGAACTTGGTCTCTTTCTATATTCACCACACACATACACATAGTGCATATACTTCTATCTTGTTGCTCTCCTAGAAACACGTCCTTGTTGTCCAAGAGAGAGTTTTGCTTTCTACGGGTGTGAGAAAGGAAGTGAAAGACTGAAGGACCTCTACAGTTCCATTTTCATAATAGAAGTCTGTTGTTCTGGAATGATTTATTTTTGAATAAGGAAAAAATGTAAGGAACTTGGAACACAGACAAAAGTACCTTCTCATCAAAGGTTGTCTATCGTTTCATGAATCACATGTGATGGATGAGATTTATGAATTAGAATCTGTGTCAAGAGATTTACAACATACTAAATTAGTTATGACATCTCGTCGGTGCGCATAAACTTTCAACAAAATATCTATATCATCACCACAGAGCATGGCCGGCCCAGTTCTTTCATTCCACAGCAGCACACCCAGACCCTGTCACTGTGGTTGATGAATTCTTGAAGGAATGGGCCCCAGATCAATTAAAATAAACACCACAAGCTGATTTATCAAATCTTTTCTGAATGCTCTCAGAAAATGTCAAAAATCTGATCCATTGACAGAGAAAAGTCAGAGAATCGTGGCAGCCTATGGGATCACAAGACCTTTTCAAAACCATCATAAATCACCACAGAAAACAAATGGGGCACCATGCGATAAGATTTCTTTTGACAGCTTTGCCTCAACAAGACATATATGAGATAAATGGATACCTTCGTCTATACCCAATTGCCAGCTTACAAAGTTCCAAGTTGTCAAACTGTAAAATACACCAGTATCAAAGTCCTTCCAAATAATATACCTTTTTTGGGTATACAAGAGTGGATTTAAAATAACACTCCCTTCACATCATCCCTTTCATTATTGCAAGCTATGTAACATTCCTGCTAGTATGTGAGCTTTCTAAAGTGTAAGTGTGTGTATGTACACGTGCACACACACATGCAGAGCAGGCTTCAAAATTTACCTTCATATACATCCTGGTCTGAACTACTGAAACTTTTTCACTTCCCATTATTAAAAGAAAACTGCTTTATAATGCTAAAGTGCATCCAATCAAGGTACGCTTTGGTTTTTTCTTAATCATCCCAATCCTGTCTCATTTCATATAGGTTAAGAGCACATTCAGAGACAAGCAATAACAGGCTAACCTATTCTTCTAATCTATACCAGGAACAGAGAAATGCCTCCATTAATGAGTTTTTGCAAATATTATCAAACCCTATAGGGAGAGGCAAAGTGTACTGGGTTTTGTATTTTAGAGTAAATTTTAATTCTAAATTATACCCCATATATCCCTCTTTAGGAAGCAAATAAAAACTCAGATAATACTAGACATTTCATATAATATATGGAGCTGTTTTTCCTGATTCAAAGAAGCCAGAGAGCCTCATTCTCAAAGTAAGACTGAAGTCTGAGTCAAAGGAATGGCATCTATGAATTAAACTCTGTTATGAACATTTACTGTTTCCACAGTAGGGTTCAGATAGTACTAATTTTTCAAAGCATAAGAAATCCTATGGACTAGAGAAAGAATTCCTTGTGCTGCACCCACGACTGACAGTATCTCACTGATTCTCTTTCTATACCTTTAAGGCCTTACTCAAATTCTCCCATCTCATGACCCTTTCCTCTTCAACCGCGGTGGTGGTTTAGTTACTAAGTCGTGTCCGACTCTTGTGACCCATGGACTGTAGCCCGTCGGGCTCCTCTGTCCATGGGGATTCTCCAGGCAAGAATACTGAAGTGGGTAGCCTATCCCTTCTTCAGGGGATCTTCCCTGACCCAGGAATCGAACTGGGGTCTCCTGCTTTGCCGACTGAACCACCAGGGAAGGTCTAATTTGTCTGATTACTAATCCAAGTTGCTTTCACTAGAAAAGTAACCTTGCATTTCTTGGTCTTGCCTTTAATCAGTTTCTGTGAACCACGGTGAATAACCAATTTTAATAGCAGGAAACCACTTCATCACTATCAAACATCTGGGATGGGTTCTATGATCAGGTGAGAGTAGATTCCTGGAACATGTAAAGAACACCATAGAGATTTGACACTTCTCTTTCAGGATGCTTTAAAGAGAAAATTCATTGCTGAAACTATTCAAGTTGTTTTTTTTTTTTGTAGCCAACCCAGGGGTTTAGTTTGTTCCATAAACATTTGTTGAAACTCCTGCTGGCTGTGTCTCATGCACTGAGCTAGACCCAGAGTTACTGTGCTCAACACCTATCACTTAGTAACGTTAGGCAGTTACTCGTGGGGAGATAGAAATGTCAACCCTTTTTTCTTTAACTGCTCAGTAGTATTAAGTGTATTGCTAGGGAAGTTAAATGGCAAAGACTCTCAGAGACCCTTCTTTGCCATTTAAGGAATCAAAGAATAGTCTTCCATTTAAGTGAGTGGCTCAGACGGTAAAAAAAAAAAAAAAAAAAAAAAAACCTGCCTGTGATGCAGGAGACCAGGGTTCAATTCTTGGTTTGGGAAGATTCCCTGGAGGAGGGAATAGCAACCCACTCCAGTATTCTTGCCTGGAGAATTTCATGGACAGAGGAGCCTGGCATGCTACTGTCCATGGAGTCTGCAAAGAGTTGGCCACGACTGAGCAGCTAACACTTTCTTTTCACAGTCAACAAGGATGAGAAGATACTGTAAAACTCACTCTTACCAGGATGTCTAATTTGATAGCCCCAGCTTCCCTGGTGGCTCAGACGGTAAAGCGTCTGCCTACAATGAGGGAGACTCAGGTTCAATCCCTGGGTTGGGAAGATCTCCTGGAGAAGGAAATGGCAACCCACTCCAGTATTCTTGCCTGGAAAATCCCATGGACAGAGGAACCTGGTAGGCTACAGTCCATGGGGTCACAAAGAGTTGGACACGACTGAGCGACTTCACTTTCACTTATCTTAATAACTACATATGCTTTAGGTTAGTGTAACATGAATTTCCACCCATTCATTCACAGCAAATATTAGGGTCTTCAGTGGTTACTCTGAAATATCTATTAAATTTGAAAAAGAACAGAAGAGCACATTACTTCTGAAGAGTGCAAAGCAATTGTGCCATGTTTATTTTGGAAGCAGGAGAGATATAAGAAAAACTACTGATGGTAAAAATTGTACAGATCTTGTTAGTCACTCAGTCATGTCTTTGCGACCCCATGGACTATAGCCTGCCAGGCTCCTCTATCCATGGAGTTCTCCAGGCAAGAATACCGGAGTGGGTAGCCATTCCCTTAATCTCAGCCAATACTTTTAAGCTGGGGCAGCATCTCTGTGAGAAGGTGTGGGTTTTGTTCTGTTAGTTTTTTTCTTTTTTTCGTCTGAATTTCTTCCCATCTGGAATTCTCTTTCCCAAGGAGGAAGCCATGAGTCCATTCCATGGCCTTCAATTGCTCTTGTACCTTGCCAATTTCAAAATTCCAACTAAAAATAAGTACTTTGCTATGAGTCAGTAAATGGAATACATTAATAAAGCTTGAGTGTTTGGCTCTTTTCCAGATGTGAGAACTTGATCATGCTGGCTGCAATGGAGGCTTCGATTTTTGTTTAGTGTAAAGGAAAATTACCCTACACAGCTTTTATCTCCCCAAGGCTATCCCTAAAAGCCTTACTCGAACTTCTAAGGTGCCTGGACTAGTATTTGAGCTTAGAAAAGCTGTTGGCAAATCCCAGTGAAATTTTCTGACAGATTCATCTTTTAGCCTTTGGGAAAGTGAAGGTGCTGCAGGCAAGATATTTGATTAATGCCATGAAAAATAGTGTTGCTGGCACAGCTGGTATGTTGGGAGAAAAATTCATCACTAACTCTAAAACTGCCATGTAATTTTCTCCCCACAGTTCTTTTCCTCACTTGACAGAAGATTTGCACAGGACAAACTAGGCTGACAGAGGACAAGTCAGCCAGATGTTGAGGTATCTCTAAACATGACAGATCACTATGTTTTAGCTCAGATTAATTCGCTTATTAAAGGTAGACCTAAATCACTGGTCATTGTCAAGTCAGTTGTCACCACCAGCAAATCATGTCACGTTTCTGAACAAAAATGGTTCCAGTTTTAAAGAGTTGCTCTAACCTCAGTCTCTCTCTGCTGAGAGTGAGATTCCAACAAAAAGCCCAGGACCTTCCTTCTCACAAGGCAAGCATTTCAAATGCTGTGCATTTCTCGCTCAGCAGCTACTCAACCACTTGTTTTGTGTGAGGCCAGAAGGAACAGGAAAGGTGTGATTTCAAAGTCTGACAACTGCCAAGCTCAAATCGTTCTGGACTTGTGATCTCCCCTTCTCCCCTTATCTGCCCCCGCCACCCCCCGCCCCAGTCTTTAGCCTTTCCAGAGCACTCTACCAGGTCCTACCATGCTCCTGACATCAGCCAGTGATCAAAGGTAAACACAAATTCATTTATCAATAAAGAAAATGTCAGGAACAGTTTTTGCAGTGAGCAGATCGTATAGTTGTTCCATAAATTCATACAAAGCCTCTATCCTGTGAGGGCAGGGTAGCCTTGACCAAATGCATCAACTCTTAGTAGCTCAACTCCCAATGGATCAATTGTCCACCTTACAAAGTCAGGATTACCACTGGCCCCAGAGTTGGGAGGTTTAAGAAAAGGGTCAAGGAGCAAATAAGCCATGGAAAATAACTAATCTCTCCATCCCAGGAGTTGAGTTAAGGGATGGGAAAAGCTGGCAAAAAGAGCAGTGGAAAAATGGACAGTAGCCCTGCTTGTACTGTGTCTGCCTTGTGAAGGGAGAATGGGCATCAGTAACCAAGCCCTCAATTACTCCTTCTTAATCCCTTTCCAAGTCCACTGCTCTTGCTGTAGTCCCGACCTTTTACTTCTATAAACACTACTGTAACAGCTCCTAAATCTTCCTGACTCCCATCTCTCTCTGACAATCCATTGTCTGCACCACAATGAAATTGAACTTCTCTTAGTATTGCTAAGTTTATACCATTCCTTGCCTTAAAGACAGTCACTGACTTTTCATTGCCAATCAGATAAAGTGTAAACTCCTTAGCCCATAGATAGTGGTGTGGGTGTGCATGCTCAGTCATGTCTGACTCTTTGGGACCCCCTTGACTGTAGCCTGCCAGGCTCCTCTGTTCATGGGATTTTCCAGGCAAGAATACTGGAGTGGGTTGCCATTCCCTCCTCCAGGGGATCTTCCCAACCCAGGGATTGAACTCGAGTCTTCTATGTCTCCTGCATTGGCAGGCAGATTCTTTACCACTGAGCCACCTGGGAAGCCCTGATAATGGCTAGTGCTCTTAAATTAAGTCCCAATACTGCTTCTTGCCTAGCACAAACCTAACTGTTGGGCCACAGACAATTATGTATTGCCCTTTGTCATCATGGCACCACTTTATCCAATGTTCCCTTCCCCTGGAATGGCTCTTTACCTATTAAACTCCTACCCATCCCTCAAGACCCAGTCACAAAGCACCCTCTTCTGTGAACTCTTCATTGCATCCCCATCTCTTCTCAAGGTTTATGGTTCATTTTTGTCCCTTCAGTTCTCATGCTGTGTCTTACATTTTGCTCTGCACTGTAATAATTTCCAGAATGTATTAAAGAGCAAATTCTTTAGGAATTCGGATAAAGGGATATTTCGTTTTGGTGTCTTATAATTTTTAACCAAACAGGTACTCAAAATAAGTCCTAAATGACTGAATTTTTTTAAAAAATTGGCTATTTTAAATAACTTAAATTCTGAAAGTCTCTGTTCTTCAAAATGATATCTGAGGTTTGAGGGCTGACAAACCACATAATGGCTTAAATTCTTTATTTCTATTTTGTTCTAATCTTCTAAGAGCAAGAGTGCTTTTAAACTACTGAGATCCATAACCTCAGGCAGCTAAGAATATGGTTCCTGAACCAGGCAGTATTCCAGCTTGAAATGCAACTGTGGACACAAGGTCCTCTCCTGCCATCCTCACCATCCTCACCTCTCTAGGGCTCCAGTCTTTCTTCTGTCCATGTTGCCACTCAGGCTACCAACAGGAAATTTAGGGCAGTACTAAGGATGTTAATCTCTACCCAACCACATAGAACACAAACATAATTATCTGTAGGAAGTTCTCTGTGGTTTTATCATGCTATTTAGCAATTAATTCCTTCTACAAATATTTGGGGGCCCCTACAAGGTGTCAGGAACTAAAACACAGTAAGGAAATTAACACAGAGATGCTCAACAACTGCCCTTCAGGCTGATCTTGAGTGGTTTCTATTCTATTGGTTAGAGATGCTCTCAATGACGTACAGGAAATAATTGTATTTTTCACATGGGTACAGATTCAGTGGCTAAGTCCCTATTTTACAAATTTGGGTCTGTCAGGCCTTTTTTAAAGTTTTTTTTTTTTTAATAGCTTAGCATACTTTAGTTTCATGGACCCCATGAAAGCATCATGAATCATGAGATAGATCCTACTAGGTGATAACGATTATGAAAGAGAAAGAGAGCATGTTTCTGGCCTTAAGGAATTTAGAATCTGACAGGTGGAGGTGATAAGACAAGCACATACATAATTACCATATAAGAAATAAGAAAAGTGTCATCATAAAAATACACACATAGCACAACAGTGAGGTTCAGAAGAAGCCAGCAAGCCTGGAGGTCAAAGGAGGCACCATAAGGTAGAGAGACTGAACTGGAACTTGAAGGATGGATAGATTTTTTTGACAAAGAGGTACATCATGAACTCTGGCTCTGGGGGTAAGCAAGGCTTCATGGAAGCAGGTACAAAAGGATGGGTAGTATTAACCTGATGGATAAAAGGGAGAGGGATGGTCCAGACAGACACCCCAGGCCAGGCAAAGTCATGGAGGTATGGTACACTCTACGTGAGACACACAGATACGATGGGACTGTGGTATAGGAATTAGAGGGGTTGCGGGTGGGTGTGGAGCATCAGGAGCCATTACTGAAGCAGGAGCGGAACGTGGTACCGACAAAAGAGGAGGGCGACGTTTTCAGGTGTGGCTAGAAGGCAGCACACTGCCCAGTCTGCACGGGGCATAGAGCACGCATTAGGGGGCTCATGGATGTGAGGCTGGAGAAGAGACAACGAGATACGCTGAACGACGAGGTCCCGTTATCTCAGGACCTCAATCTTCTTGGCAGCAAGGGAGAGAGGTGAGGATTCCCTTTGGATCCCAGTATACCACTGCTCTTATGTCCCCAGAGGAGCTGTGTTTCCTAGGTCAGACCCAGTTCCAGAGTTTCTAATGGTCTCAAGGTGACTCCTCTGGGAGGCAGGATTTGTAAGGCTAGGAGTATATGCCCTGGAGTCTACCTGTCTGACTGGGCCCCTGTTCCCCACTTACAATGGGGAGAATCTGGGCCGGTTGCTCAATCTCTCTGCCTTGTATTTGACCCACACGTCAATCTGCGCTGACTGAAACACAGTGCCTGGGTGTCCAGTCGCCAAGCGACTCAAGTCAGACTCACTGCGGCCCCGTGGACGGTAACCCGCCAGGCTCCTCTGTCCATGGAATGCCCCAGGCAAGAATACTGGCGTGGGCTGCCATTTCCTACTCCAGGGGATCTTCCCGATGCAGGGATCGAACCTGTGTCTCCTGCGTGGCAGGTGGATGCTTTATCACTGAGCCACCAGGCAAGCCTACTGACACACAGGAAGTCACTCATTAAAATATATGTGGAATTAAAATTTCAATTGCTTCACAATGCTGCCATATCTCTACCATATCAAGAACTATAAAATATGAAACAAATAAAAACAGTAAGCTCTTAAAGGTTTTGGAGGTTGACGGGATTTTCATACCCCTTGTTATTGTTTCCAGGTAACTAATAGGAGAAAGAAAGGAGGGGGAAAATTACGAAATCCCAATACTTTCCCCAGTGATCCTACCTTGTTAAAAATTGTGAGTGTAAGAAGCCTCATATTTCTCATTTTAGGACATAGAATATGTGAGTAAACTTAGAGCTTTCCCCATGCTATTTCAAAATTAATTCCAAAATAAACATTATTATAGACATAGCTTGGTCAGCTATAATGCCCTAAATATGAATTTTGTTCTCTGAGTTTTCTTTAGTTTACTTGGGCTACAAATTTATTCATGGAGGTTAGTTATTGATTTATTCTATTTCAATGTGACTGATAAATAAACATGTTTTTTATGGGATAAACAGGACCTGAAGAATCGAAGTCATCTACTTTTTTAGCTGGGCGGCGGGGGAGGCTGTGGATTTCATCTAATCTTGGCAGATACATGTTCTAACTCTAACTTGCATTTTCTAAAATGGAAATGCTGTCCTTAAATAAGACATCACACTTAAAACACCCTGCACACCCTGCAGTCTGGACACACAAATGGCAAACAAAAATTTTAAAAATAAGTATATTTATTTTCCAGCAATATTATCTTTTAAAGCCAGATGAACAAAAATTCCTCTAAGGGAGAATTTCATTAATTAAAAAAAGTGACGTAAGTGCTTTGTAACTTTGCCACAGAACATCTGTTTGGAAGTGGATGTAATTGGAGAGGTGAAAAGGGTGTCTGTGCCAGCGGAGGGTAGAAAAGACAACAGGTTTCGGGGAGTGGGCAAGGCAGAATGTGGGCGGTGATAAAGAAGGCGCTCAGCTGGATGCGTTGAGCCACTTTGAGCACAAAAGTGAACAGAGAGAGAGAGTACGTGGCTGAACAGTGGGGCATCACTGATTCAACAAGAAGTGATTTTTCTTTTCTTTTCATTCTCCCCGGCAGGGGCTTTCTGACCAATCTACACTGCTTCTCCCCTCCAGCCTCCTGGCTTTCCAGAGCTAGCGAACACATGAGACGTAGGGTGTGTTGGGGGGGCAGTGTCCCGGCACATGGTGCTGTGCATTTAGGGACCCCGGGGCCCCACGTGACACCTGGGGCAGACTCTAGCTGAGTCACCAGGAGGCATCCAGTAGCTTTCCCAGGAGGCAGCAGGATCAGGTTGCCCAGTTTCATATTTCAGTCAGAATAATTAATGTCACTCAATAATTCAAAATTAATTTTTGAGAGAGACGATTTCATTTATTTTTAATTGATTTCCCCCTCGTAAAGCTTTTTTTTTTTTGAAAAAAGATTACATTAAGCTAAAGGAACTCATTTAAATGAATTTTCATGAAAAGTAAAACAATCATCATGTTTATCATTTTAAAAAAGAAATACGATGTGGCCATTTTTACTTGAACTCTGAAACACTGATGATGATATGAGTTATACAAGAAAAGAAATTTGGCCTTATTCATCTTGAACAGAAATTTATTTTCACAGACAATGACTTCTAGCTCACTGGAATGACTGGAAAAAATGTACTCAAGGCAGGTAAGTCATGGTGTAGGTAGACACCAAGGACCTCCTCAAGGCAGTGAGTTAGGGGTAGCCTTCCGTGGGGTCTACAGGGGCTTCCCTGGTGGCTCAATGGTAAAGATGCCCCCTGCAATGCAGGAGACCCGGGTTCGATTCCTGGGTTGGGAAGATGCCCTGGAGGATGGCATGGCAACCCATTCCAGTATTCCTGCCTGGAGAATCCCACGGACAGAGGAGCCTGGCGAGCTACAGTCCAACTCGTTGCTTAACTCTGGCGAGCAAAGAGTTGGACATGACTGAATCGATTAATGGGTCTAGGAGGTCTGGAGCTAAGACTGTGCTGTTGGTTCTACATTTAATCACTCCAGTCTAAGACTCCTCCAAAGTAGGCATCTTGTCTCGCCTGTCTTCCTCAACAGCTTCTCTTCATGTCATCACACGCGTTTAGTGGCAAGAAACAAAAGCAAAACCACAACTACAGTGTGATTTGTTTGCCTCATAGTTTCCCCAGAATGAAGTAACAACCACTCTCCTTGTTCTAGTGCCAATCTATCCTGCCATTGGTAATCTGCAAAACATTTCCTCATCTGCTATTTCATTAAGATTTAATTTTGCTTGACAATCCTGGTGCTCCACGGCAACCATAGTTCTGTGTTTTTAGGGGTGTCTATTGGCTTCTTTCAACTATAAGGACACCATTTAATTAAATACACCCATAACTTGGGCTTCCCTGGTGGCACAGTGGTAAAGAACCCGCCTGCCAATGTAGAAGTCGTGGGTGAGATCCCTGGGTCGGGAGGATCCCCCAGAGAAAGAAACGGCAACCCACTCCAGTATTCTTGCCTGGGAAATCCCATGGACAGAGGAGCCTGGAGGGCTACAGTCCATGGCATGGCATAGAGTCAGACATGATTTGTTGGCTAAACATCAATAATAACCAATGACTTAGGAAGCATCCAGGTGTGATGGGGGAGGCAAGCATCAACACCCATCAACTGAGCATCAGGACACAGATATGACCCTTTCCCCCCACAAGTCAAAGGTTCTCTATGTATGTCTTACTCTTGATTTTGAGAGACCACACAGGGTAAAGATAAAAAGAGTGGTCATCTACTGGAAAAAACTGTAAGCTGTTCCTGTACTCTATTGCCTTGAATCCTCTGGTAAAATCTTAAGGAAAAACCCTGATCTAAACTGCTCTCTAAAATTCAGCATTTCCCCCAACCATCTTTCCTAGTTCCTTACTAATTAATAGCCCAATATTTGGATAAAATGTTCTCTAGCTTCAGAGTCACTAACCCTAGTAGTCAAATGAAGTTAAGTTTGATACTGTTGAGGACAGAAACATGCCTAAAAGTCAGGTCTCATTTTTCAGCAAGGTCTTGGAAGGTTATAGAGATAGAAAATGAAATTTCTCTCCAATCACATTGCTCTTATAACTATTTCTTCATAGCAATCAACATGAATAATCAATGGTTTTGTTTTAAAACTTCTTTTTCAGAGTTTTAACTTACTTAAGGATAGAATCATGCAAGTTTTTTGCTTTTGTTTTTGCCATTCAAGAACATCTCTAACTGTGGGCCTTGACCAGAAATAACCCTCTGTTTTCACACACACACACACAAATATAGAAAAATGTATTTCAGGAGCTTGTAAAGGGTATTTTGTCAGTGAAGCTTGGGAACAATGCTGAGTTGATGAAGAGGAATATCATGAAAGTTCATCTTCCAGGCAAGGCAAATGGAATTATCTAGTCATTCCATACCGCAAAAAGAGCATAGTTAACTTTCCAAGCAGATTCATGCAATTCTGGCAAGATAAACCCAGGGTTGGCAGATAGAAGCAGTTTAAAATACCATTTCCTTTTCATTTATATTGTTCAGCTTAAGAGAGTCTTTGAATTCATTTCTTTCTCTTGCCGGGTTCTTATGTCAAACATTGGTTTGGGAGGGGCAATTATGACCTGTCACTAAAGCAGGAAGTGAAAAGCAAATAGCTGTCACTAACTTGGTCTCAGAAAGTGACTTAAAAGATTACACAATACCTCATCTGTTGAACTGAGGTCTCTATACATATTTTTTTCTAGGTAGCATCACATTTGGTTAAGAAAATAGAGACTGAAGTGACAGAACAAGTGAAAAAGTCAAAGCCCCAGCTCCTACCCCATGTTTCCCCACCCAGCACAAGGACATCCAAGTGATGATGCTTACAAGCTCCTGATTGGGCCAGTGTTAGAGACTTGGCTCTGCAGAATGGGAGGAACAGTGGTAATGAGGCATCAGTGCCCAGTGAAGAAAGGAGAGAGATGAAAAAGAATAAGAATTAGCCCCTGGTGCTGCAGAACTCAGGAGACCCACAAAGGCTAATTTCAAATAGCTGGAGCTCTTACATCTTAGGGATGGACTTGCTTCTTGATGCACTCGTAGCTTCCATTAATGTTAATGCTGCCAAGCCCACCGAGAAGAGAATAGAACTCCTTGGTTTGCTTTCATCAAATTCACTATATTTTTTTTCAGTAGGGAAAACATCTAGTTACCTTTATGAATTAAGACGGGAACCTATGATAATGTACCAACATGCTGGGTTGAAAAAGAAAAAGAGAATAACCCATGACCCATAAAGCTTATCCAAAGTACATAGAGGAGATGGCAGCTCATGGAAAGCAGTAGCACAGATCCTCAGTCAAATTCCATCTGACCGTCCTTCATGAGGATGAATTCAGAAAACCAGAGACCTATTTTGTTTTTGGTACCATTCATGCAACCTCCCCTCTCCCCAAAAGACCAGGCATGTAAAAAAGCTGTTAATGTCTCTCTGGTAAATATTGAGTCAATACCATTAGTATTTTTTTACAAAGAGGAAAACTGGGGAAGAAAAAAGCCTTTTACTGATTAGAATAACTCAATGAGAGACAGAAGATTAGCTTCCAGGTAGGGAAAGTTCAGTGGTGAAAGGAAATTAAAGGGATGTAAGTTTCCAGGAGATGGACACTGCAAAGATGAACAACATTTTAAAAACATTCACACTGTAGTCTCAGAAGAGACTTGATTGACTCAGGGTGGATTCTGTGAGATGACATGAATGTGGGTTTTCAGGATGTTTTGTTTAATTCCATATGTGCTGTATATTGGGGTGATTCTAGTCAAGGTCTTTGTGACATGGACGACAGAATATAGGCATGCAGTAGAAATGAATAAGGGGATGGGACATTTGTAGCAGAATTATTACCCTTTCAAATAGTCCTCAAAGCTGGGCTCTCATCAGCTGGCCCCCACTTATTCTGAACATAGGTGGGAACTCTGAATCTCATTACACTGGTTGGCATGATTCTCTGTAGTCCTGAATTGAGAAACATTTTTCAGTGATAGCTCTCACTGTTACACCATAACTCCTCATTCTAGAATCAGAAGCTGACCATCTTTCATTCACCGTTATTTTAAAAATAAATAACGAAATCTAAAAGTCATAGGGATAAATAACCATATTTGAGCATTGCAAGTCTGAGTTTCAGAAACTTGACTCCACATCTGTATACTCTTTTAAAACTGCCATCTTATTTCTATCCATCAATATTTTAAAATTTGATATTGCCTAATACTGGAGTGAATAAACACATACACATACACAGAGACGGCTATAAAATCATACAACATACATGCTAAGTTGCTTCAGTCGTGTGTGACCCTGTGGACTCCTCTGTTTATGGACAGGCAAGAATACTTGTCTATGTCAGGCAAGAATACTGGAGTGGATTGCCATGCCCTCCTCCAGGGGATCTTCCCCACCTAGGGATTGAACCTGCATCTCTTATGTCTATCTGCACTGGCAGGCAGGTTCTTTACCACTAGTGCCACTTGGGAAGCCCCTAAAATCATGCAAAGTTCTACCTAAATGAATGAGACGGAAAGAAATACAAGGCTAGATAGTAGAACTCAAATGACCGGTAAAGAAAGTGAACCTCATAGTTAGACCTTCTAAGAATGCTAAAAATAGCCTGTTCTATACCTTGAGAATGTTACCTAAAATGTTCAACTGTCTACATTTCTTGAGCTACTTCTAAATCATCAATGAATGAACCATTAAATATTCCTAACAATCTTATGAGGGTATAGTAGATGATAAACTGCATATATTTAAAGTAACCAACTTGTCTAACACCCTACACAAAAATAAACTCAAAATGGATCAGAGACCTAAATGTAAGGCCAGACATGATAAAACTCTTAGAGGGAAATATAGACAGAACACTCTTTGACATAAATCATAGAAGTATCTTCTTTGATCCACCTCCTAGAGTAATGAAAATGAAAACAAAAATAAACAAATGGGACCTAATTAAACTTAAAAGATTCTGCACAGCAAAGGAAACCATAAACAAAATGAAAAGACAACTCACAGAATGGGAGACAATATCTGCAAACAAAGCAACTGACAAGGGATTAATCTCCAAAATATATAAATAGCTCATGCAGCTCTATATCAAAAACAATAAACAACCCAATCAAGAAATGGGCAGAAGGTCAAATAGACATTTCTCCAAAGAAGACATACAGATGGCTGAAAAGCACATGAAAAGATGATCAACATCACTAATTATTCAGTTCAGTCGCTCAGGAGTGTCCGACTCTTTGCAACCCCATGGGTGGCAGCACGCCAGGCTTCCCTGTCCATCACCAACTCCCGGAGCTTGCTCAAATTCATGTCCATTGAGTCGGTGATGCCATCCAACCATCTCATCCTGTCATTCCCTTCTCCTGCCTTTAATCTTTCCCAGCATCAGGTCTTTTCCAGTGAGTCAGTTCTTCGCATCAGGTGGCCAAAGTATTGGAGTTTCAGCTTCAGCATCAGTCCTTCCAGTGAATATTCAGGGCTGATTTCCTTTAGAATTGACTGGTTCGATCACTGATTATTAGAGAAACGCAAATCAAAACTATGATGAGGTATCATCTCACACAGGTCAGAACGGCTACCATGAAAAAATCTACAAACAATAAATGTTGGAGAGGAAGTGGACAAAGGGAACCCTCCTACACTGTTGGTGGGAATGTAAATTGGTACAGCCACTAGAGAAAACAATAGGGAGGTTCCTCAAAAAAAAAACTAAAGAACTACCATATGATCCAGCAATCACACTTCCGGGCATATATCCAGAGAAAACCGTAATTTAAAAATACATGCACCCCAATGTTCACTGCAGCACTATTTATAATAGTCAAGACAAGGAAGCAACCTAAATGTCCACTGACAGAGAAATGGGTAAAGAAGATGTTGTATGTATATACCATGGAATACTACTCAGCCATAAAGATGGATGAAATAATGACATTTGCAGCAACATGAATGGACCTAGAGATTATCATACTAAGTGAAGTTAAGTCAGAGAAAGACAAATATCATATGATACCACTCATATGTGGGATCTAATTTCAAAAAATGATACACATGAAGTTATTTACAAAAGAGAAACAGATTTACAGATAATGAGAAAACTTTAGGATTACCAAAGGGGAAATGTGAGGAGGAGGGATAAATCAGGAACTTTGGATTAAAACACACACACTACTGTATATAAGTTAGATAATAAACAAGGACCTACTATATGGCACATGGAACTCAATTTTCTGTGGTAATCTATATGAGATAAGAATCTGAAAAAAGAATATATATATGCAAAACTAAATCACTTTGTTGCACACCTGAAAATAACAGAACACCGTAATTCAGCTGTGCTCCAATTAAATTAAAAAATTAGAAATAAAGGATGCTCCTCATACATACATATATGCACCATGTTATCTATATATAATATTGGCAACACTAGCAAACATTGATAAGTATCTTTTGATGGTGATAAAGTGCCATTAATTTAAAGCATTGTGTTTTCATGTCTATTTTATATTGGGCAGACTATCAACACAGGAATATGAAAATTGGCACTAATTGTATGAAATATCCTAATGTTAAAAAAGTAACCAACTTTTTGGTTGGACAAGTTTGACATATGTATACACCTGTGAAACCTGCACACTGCAAATATTAAATATATCCATCACCCACAAAGTTTCCCTGGGCCCTTTTGTCACATATTACTTTCACCCTCTCCTTGACCACTGACTTACCTCCTCAGGCAACTACTGTTCTGTAACTACATGCTAATTTGCATTCCTAGAATTTTGTATAAATGCAAACATAATAAATACTAATTTTTGCATTTGCTCACTTGTGCCTCTGTGTCACATTGAATAATTCTTGCAATATTTCAAAACTTTTCATTATTTCTATATATGCTATCATGAACTGTGATCAGTAATCTTTGATGTTACCACTACACTCTGGAGGCTAAGATGATGGTTAGCATTTTTTTTAGCAGTAAATTATTAAAACAATTTTTTTTCAGATATAATGCTATTGTACATTTAACAGACTATAGTATAGTGTAAACATAACTTTCATATTCACTGGGAATTCAAAAAATTCATGTGATTTGCTTTATGGTGGTATTTGCTTTATTGTGGTGGTCTGGGACTGAACCCATAGTATCTCCAAGATATGCCTGTAAATATGCGGTTTCATTCCACTGATATATTTGTTAACATTATGCCAGTATTACACTGTCTTGATTGCTGCAGGTTTATTATAATGCTTGAAGATATTTCTTATGGACTTTAGAATCAGTTTTTCATTTTGTACAGATGTCTGCTAGAAGTTTTATTGATATTGTTTTGAAACTATAGATGAATTTAGGCAGAAATAATGTTTAAATATTACTGAGTTTCCTAACCTATAAAAATGGTATATCTCCTTCATTTATTTAGGTCTTCTTTAATTACTCTCAGCAGTGTTTTGTGATTTTTAATGCATGAGTTTTCACATCTTTTATCAGATTTATATCAAAATTTTAATTAATTAAGAATGCAGTGGAAACAGTGGCAGATTATATTTTCTTGGGCTCCAAAATCACTGTGGATGGTGACTGGTGCCAGGAAATTAAAAGATGCTTGCTCCTTGGAAGAAAAGCTATGTCAAAGCTAGATAGCATGTTAAAAAGCAGAGACACTGCTTTGCTGACAAAAGCCCATATGATTCTTCCATAGTCACGTGTGGAAGTGAGAGTTGGACTATGAAGTAGGCTGAGCACCGAAAGAATTGATGCTTTCAAACTGTGATCCTAGAGAAGACTCTTGACAGTCCCTCGGACAGCAAAGAGATCAAACCACTCAATCCTAAAGGCAATCAACCCTGAATATTCATTGGAAGGACTGATGCTGAAGCTGAAGCACCAATACTTTGGCCATGTGATATGAAGAGCTGACTCATTGGAAAAGACCCTGATACGGGGAAAGATTGAGAGCAGGAGGAGGGGATGACAGAGGAGAGGATGAGATAGTTGGATGGCATCACTGACTCAACGGACATGAGTCTGAGCAAACTCTGGGAGATAGTGAAGGACAGGGAAACCTGGCGTACTGCAGTACATGGAGCTGCAAAGAGTCGGACATGACTTAACAACTGAGCAATAAACAACAACATGCAATTGTAAATGGTACTGGCTTACTAATTTCAAAGTCTGATTGTTACATACGTAGCTATATAGAAATACAATTGACTTTTGTATACTGTTCTTATATCTTGCAACTTTGCTAAATTCACTTATTTTTTCTAGTAGTGTTTTGTGTGAATTCAAACAGACTTTCTATATTGGTGATCATGTCCTAAGCAAAGAAAGACAGTTTTACTTTTTCCCCCCAAGTCTGAATACCTTTCATCTCCTTTTCTTGCCTTATCTCACTGGCTAGAACTTATCTAGGCCAATGTTGAATTGAAAAGGTGAGAGTAGACATCTTACCTTGTTTTTGCTATTAGGGGCAGAGCATTTAGTTTTTCCCCATTATTAAATATGATGTTAACTATAGGTTGTTGCAAATGCTCCTTATTAATTTGAGTAAGTTCTGTTTTAATCCTATTTTGTGAAGAATTTACATTGGTTTTCTCAAAGAATAAGTCTTTTGTTTCATTGCTTTTCTTTATTGGTGTCTATTTCATTAATTTCCACTTTGATTTTTATTATTTCCTTTTTTGGCTTATTTGGGTTTTTTTTTTAAAGTTTCTATTTAATCTTTTTATAGTTTCTTAAGATAGAAGCTGATGTCAGTGATTTGAGAGCTTTCTTATTTTCTAACACAAGCATTCAGTGCTAGACACTTCCCCTTAACTACTGCATTAATAGTAGCCTGCATATTCTGACACACTGCATTTCATTTTTATTTATTTATAATACATTTTAATCTTCCTTTTTCTGTTTTCTTTAAACCATGCGTCATTCTGAAGCATGCTATTCAGTTTCCAAATATTTGAGACTTTTCTAAAGGTCTTTCTGCTAATGATATCTGATTTAACTTTCTTGTGTTCAAAGAATATACTTTATATGACTTAAATCTTTAAAAAAACTTTTGTTTTATGGATTTGAGTATGGTTTATTTTGAGAAATATTCTCTGTGCACTTGAAAAGAATGTGTATTCTACTATCCTTGAGTGGAGGTTTTTTTTACATAAATGTTAATTAGGTCAAGTTGGCTGATAGTGTTGTTTAAATCTTCTGCATCTGTACTGATTTTCTGTCTATGAGGAAGAAGTATTAAAATCTCCAACTGTAATGTGGATTTGTTTGTTTTTCTGTGCACTTCTGTCAGTTGAGTTTCATATATTTTAAAGCTCTGTAATTAACTGTATAAATATTTTGGATTGTTTTCTCCTCTTATGAAATTATCTCTTTTTCATTATGAAAGATCTTTACCCATGGTCATATTTTTCTGTTCTAAAATCTACTTTTTATGATATTTCTTTTAATAGTGTTAGCATAGTATATCTTTTTTCATATTTTTACCTATAATCTATTTTGGTTTTATGTTTGAAGTGTGTCTCTTATAAGCAGCATATAGTTGGATCTTGCTTTCTTATCCAATGTGACAACCTCTACTCTTTAAACTGGGTAAACTATGTACATTAAATGTGATGATTGATATGGTTAGATTTAGATTCATCATCTTGCCATTCATCTTCTATTTGTCTCATCTGCTCTTTGTTCCATCCTTACTCTTTTTCTGCCTTCTTGTGGATTAACTGGTGTTTTTATGATTCTACTTTTATCTCTTTTGTTGATTTACTAGCTATCACTTTTTGTTGTGTTATTTTTGTATTTGTTTTAGAGTTTATAGCACACACATCAGCTTATCAAGCCTACCTTCAAGTGACAATATACCAGTTCACATAAAAGAGGCTTTCAATAGTATACTTCTTTTCTTCTTTCCTAAACTTTGTGCTGTTTTTCCAAACCTAGCATTTTTATATATGCTATAAATTCCACACTACATTGCAATTATTTTTGTTCTTTTTAAAGAGATTTAAATATTCAGGAAAAAATGTTATATATTTACTCATGTTGCTATTTCTGGTGTTGTTCATTCTTTTGTAAATATATCTGGTATCATTTCACTGGGTATAGAATTCTAGGCTGATGACAGTTTACTTCCTGTGTTCTAAAGATGGTGATTCACATGAGAAATGTGTTCTTATCCTTATATTTATTCCTCTGTATATGAAGCTGACCCCTGGCTTTCCTGGTGGCTCAGTGTTAAAGTGTCTTCCTGCCAAAGCTGGAGACAAAGGTTTGGTCCTTGATCCAGAGAGATTTCATATGTTGCAGAGCAACTAAGCCTGTGTGCCACAACTATGGAACCTGTGCTCCAGAACAAGAGAAGCCACCACAGTGAGAAGTCTACATACTTGCAACTATAGAGTAGCCCCTGCTCACCTCAACTAGAGAGAGTCTGTGCAGCAACGAAGACCCAACACAGCCAAAAATAAATTAGTAAATTTTAAAAAATACATTAAAGCCCACTGCTTCTGCTTTTTTTTTTTTTTTTAATATTCTTTCTCAGACTGTTTTTCAATATTTTTTCTGTCATAGGTTTTGAGCAATTATAGTGTGTCTTGGTGTAGTTTTCTTTATGTTTTTGTGATTGGAATTCACTGGGCCGCTGGATGTCGGTCAAATTTGGAAATTTTTCGGTCATTAGTTTTTGGAATATTTTTTCATTCTTCCTTCTCTCATCTCCTTCAGAGACTTAACTGTATATTAAAGGACTTAATATATTATATTAAGGGACTTAATTGTATATTATATGTAAGTTGTCCCCAAGCTTAAAGATTCTCATTCCATTTTTAAAAGTCTCTTCTTTCTCTTTCATTTTACTTTCTAATTGCTATGTTTTCCAATTCCTAATATTTTATTCTGCAATGTCTAATTTACTGTTAATCTTATCCACATTGAAGTTTTGATGTGAAGAAGTTATATTTAGGTTTCTTTTATATCTCCCATTTTTCTAACTTTTTGAATATATAGAATAGGGTAATAATAACCACTTTAATGTTCTTATCTCCTAATTTTGACATCTGTGTCAGTTGTTTATAGATTTTAATTGATTTACTTGTTTGTTATGGACTATATTTCTTTTTTTTTTTTTGTTATGGACTATATTTCTTTGCTTCTTCCCATGTCTGGTATTTTTGACTGGATGTGGCATTGTGAATTTTACATTGCTGGGTCATGGGTATACCTGTATTTCTATAAATATTACTGACATTTGTCTGGGATGCAGTTAAGTAAGTTAGAAACAATTTGATGCTTTTGGGTTTGATGTTTTTGCTTTTAAGATTTGTTAGGTGGGACTGGAACAATGCTCAGAGTGGGATTAATTATTTCCTACTAAGGAATCACATTCCTTCTGTGTACTCTACTGAATGTTCTGTGAGTCTTGATAGTTTCCAGTCAGGCTAGGGGAAACAGGAATGTTTTCAGTCCTATTTGAATACTGGGCACTGTTAACCTCTAGCTCTTTCTTAGATGGTTCTCGCCACATCCCTAGCTTGCTTTATTCATATGCAAAGATAAGCAACGCTCAGTTGAATGCTTAAGGATATCCCTCTACAAATTTCTGGACTTCTCTCTCTGTGCATCTCTCTCATCTCTGGCTCTATGCCCTGTGAATTCCAGTCATCCAGATCTCTATACCCTCTCAGTTGTGTTTCTCAAACTCAGGGCAATCCTCCAGGCTCTTCCAAAGACCTACTTTCTGTAAATGAGTAATTGTAGGGTTCACTTTTGTAATCCTGTCTCTCAGGAATCACCGTCCTTCCTGATCTCCAGGAACCTGGAAAGTAATTTTGCCTCTTTTCTGATTTTTCAGGTGGAAGGTAAATCCAGACCTTGTTACTCTTGGTTGGAGGCAGAAGTTCTCAGACTCAGGTAAATGTGAAGAGATCAAATTTTGCTTTAATTTAGGGGAAAATTTGTTTCTAAGAGATATCTAGTAATTAAAAATTAATAAATATTTTTAAAACAAAGTATGAAATCTAAGTTACTTTGTAAGAGAAACTGTAGCATTTTAGCACACATATTCACCTGGTTCCAGAGAAAATGCCCTTGGTTTGGTTTCTAAACCTGTACCTGTGTCTGTCTCAAGCAAAGTGGATAACTGTCATTAAGAGCCCAGATGTCTTTATTTTTTCACTCAAATTAAGGACACTAAATTAAATGTGATCTTCATCTCCAAGCTGGTTTTCTAGTTTGAAATAATTCTGGGACCACCTCTTTTCTCTTTTGGTTTTAAAGTTGAAGGAAAAAATGGTTTGCCAAAAATATGTGACAATTCACTTTTCAAAGCTGAATTCTGAGTTATGGAAACTAACAGTGAATCAAGGGCTATGTTCAGAATTACATTTATCAAACTAAGGTTGGATTTGCCAACCTGGGGCACTGCTCGATTGTCATTTCCAGGAAAATGATGTGAGAAAATACTTTGAAGAGGGAAAATAATTATCCTCCCTCAACAACTTCAAAGGTAGTCATAGAAAATGAAAATGAATCCATTTCTCCTGACTTCAGGACCATATTATCAACTGTGAACTTGTTTCACGACAAAAATTCAGACTGGATAGTCAGTTTTCTCTGAACTGGATCCATATAGCGTGATAAGAAAAGAGAGTATTCACTTCTCTCTCTGGGTGCCAGCCAACAGGGCCAGGAAGGGTACTAGCTGGGGTAGGAGCATAGGATGCTTCTATTTCCCCCTCAGCTTCTTTGCAAAACCTTCTGAAAAAGTCAAAGCTTACCCCAGAATACAGTGCTCATGGCTCAGCTCTCCTATCTTTCAAGGTCCAGCTAAAATCATAACCACTGCCCATGAAACCTTTCCCAGATAGGTCAACTTCCATTGCTGTTTTCCTCTCTGTTTAATAGTTTAGATGGTTTAACTCTAAAGTCTATATTTTGATTTTTAATCTTATATTGTTTGAAATTGTCTTTGTTTTTTGTTTCAGTGCTTATATTATCTTACTAATGGACTAGTGAGCTATTTTAGAGCAGAGAATATGAATTATTTTTCTTTATATCTCTTGTTGTGTCAATAAAGTTGTCACCAATTTCTCTGTTGTCCTTAACTAGTCATTGTTTATATAACCATGGACAAGTCAACTAAACTCTAACCCACAGTATTGTAACCCATATAATTTGGAGGTTAGATTAGCTGCTTTACATGATTCATTATGATATAAAATTTCACAGTGCTATTGATTCAGTGTTATACAATTCCATTAATTAAGTCTACATTTGTTGATTCCAAATCTGCCAAGTACCAGTGATACAAACAAAGATGATTAGGACAGTGAACTTAAAATTTGGTGGGTATGGAGAAAGTTAGTTAAGGGGCAGAAATAGTGTCTAGAAAAAAATCCAGGAGAGGTGGATAAAATATAGTAAAGGAATACTTAATCAGCTTTGAAGCAGACTTACAAATTCCATAGGTAATTTGACCTTGGGGAAGTGGAGCTGGATTTGGTTATTTAATAAAGATGGTCACGAATAAGCTAATGACACTAGTCAGACAGTTCTTCCAAAAATTTAATATTTAGTTATTCTGTGGATAATATGACCTTCCACAGAAGAAATGCTCCAATGAAAATATTCAGAATGTTATTTTAATCACCAAAAGGGGGATATATACATCCAGATTTGCTCTGTGCTAATATCTAAGAGGAGATATTATAGTTATTGGGGGGAATTCTAGTCCCTGCTATGTGTCATAGAAGGGAAAAGACGGGGTAATGGACTTTATTATTTAACCTAGCTAAAAACTATCAGTATCTAGATATTCTGGACTTCCACAGTGTCATCAATGTTTTCTTCATAGAGTCTGAATTATATTTTTCATTAATCATCACTCTTCAATGGCCAACAAAAGGCCTGCATATTGTCCCTGTGTCCTTTTTGAAATCCACAAATAACTAATTAACCTCCCCTACAAAAGTCAGTACGAAAACAGAAGAAAGGCTCTGTGTACAAGCTTCACAGATCTGAGCCCAGATCTCCTGAGCAAGCTCCGCGAAGCTTCCTCTTCCCTCACCGAGTTCTCTCCAGAATTAAATGCTTATTGACTTCACGCTAATATCCATTTAGTAATCTGCCGTTTTTGTTTGTTTTAATATAGCGCTCAGTTTTACAGTGGAAGGGAATTATGCAGTTTAGAAGTATGAATATTAAAAAAGGATTTAATTAAATCTGTTGCCTGAAACCTCTGTCTAAAGCTATAATGACAAATTTAGTCCATATTTATTATGGTGCACAGGGGACCTAAACCAGATCATTAGTTTATATGCCTTACTCAGTAGTGAAGTTCTAAAACTTTACATTTTGCATATTATTACATTATTCATTTTTCCAACTAGGCATAAAATACGACTTCCCATGAGTACAATACCTAATTCTTCAAAATATACAAAGATAGCAATAAAATGATTAAATTACAACTCTTACATCTGTTCTTCTTGTCTGATTATAAATTAAAATGTTTTAAAACAGGATAAAACAATTCAGGTACAAATGGATTTAAACTGTTCAACTTCTCACTGGTTAGGGAGCAAATACAGACACATAAACATACCAAACAGACAGAGATTTGCAAAAAATGTAGAAAGATGCCCATTTAAGACTGGGTTTACTCTCATCTTCCATGGCTTCTATTGACTGTGAAAAACATTTGTCTAATATTACATTACAATAAGTTATATGTACTTTCTTCTGCTGATGACATAAAGTTTGAACTAGCCAATAGAGGTGCCAACATCTGAGAAATAACTGGATGAAATTGCAGTGTATATAAAATACCCTTTATTTTAAAGCCAAACTATAAAATGTTATGTCTGCCAAGAGGAAAATATTTAATGTCATTCTAATCCATTAACTATCACTGCAAAATGCTGCCTTGTGTTTTCTTTAACAATCACACATTAACTCATGGTTAATTTAATGATGGAAATAGGCACCAGTGTAAGATACCCTGAAATCATTTTTTATGCGATCGGTGAGGTCATCAATCATTTCATGTTATGCTCATCAACCACAAAATATAAACTTGAAAACTATGAATTGTCACCTATGTAGCTTTCGATTTGAAGTTAACTTATGATAAAACCTCAGTGCCAAAAATGCATATTTTAAAATATGTAGTAGCATGGCATATGCAACTATATAACTTTGGAATTCATACTTAGTGGGCCACTTTGAATTCAAGTACATTTGGCCACCTTGAATTCATGGCTTTTTCTTCAGAGCCTACTGTTTGTCTTGAGATTTTACCTTGATTGTTAAGCACTAGATTTTATATACTTGATCAGGTGAAAACAGCATGTTGGTGTATCAAAACTGTTTATACACACACATGCAACTATTATGTGAAACCAGAAATGCAAAGTCAAAGCAAGACAGACATACTTAGAAGGCTGAGGATTCCAGTCTTGGCAGAGTTGAAAGAATGGGTTGAAGAGATTTGGGCAGGATAGAAAAATTGGAATGTGAGCATTCACTCTTCTTTGGAAAAGGCTCCTAGAACTAGGCAATGGGTCTGGATAAAGGCAACTCCAATTAAGATGAATGTGTCTCATAGGAAGATTCCCTGAGAAGGAGGGAGAATATGTCTCCTGAAGAGTTCAACAGTGATAACCCATCATTCAAGAGAAAGACCTTCAGAGTCACTCAGCAAGTAACAGCATTTTAATGAACCTGATCTTCAGTTTGTCTTAGATTGTATTTTTTAATCCCATAGATTGCAAAAAAAAATTAAGAGAAACCAATTTTCAATGTACAGACAACTTTGCATGAAGCAGGGATGGTGTTTGTTTTTAATTGAAGAATCCTATAGCTTTACAGAGAGAGTTTGAGAAAAAGAAAATTTGAAAACAAGTAAACAAGAAAGTATTTAGTCCCTCTTCTTCTAAATGAGGCTACACAAAAGACTCTTATTCAGGGCAGATAGCTATCTACCCTTTGAGAGAACAAATTCTTTTGAATCTTCTCAGATGACCACCAAATAGAAAGACTGATGCTGGTCGGCTCAGAGATAACCCAGGTCAGGAATGCTTCCCACCTTTGTGCCTGACACAGCATCCAGAGTCAGGGGATTCTCAAGCAAGACTTGTCCTCCTGGGGTGGAATTAATAAGGGAGGGTTTGCTCATCTTGTGAATATATTCCCACAGGTGTGTATGCACGAGGAAAGACAACATGATAATCCAGGGCTCTTTCATGTTACCTGGGTTTTCTTCAAAACTTAGTTTTTTTCTATCATGAGTGCATTTACTTCAGATGAAAATTATCCTTTATAGTCCCATGACCTATACCTTACAGGTAAATTTTATGGTGATATCATGAAGAAGTTTTTCTTAAATCATTTCTTTCACTGCAAACTGACATACATGAAATGAACAGCAGCCAGACAAGCTTTAACGAGTCAAACCTCTCCCAGTTACTCAGCCAAACATGAAGAAGCTACAAAGGAAGACGAAACTCATTGCTGTGAAAACAGCTCACAGCCAATAATGCGGAAAAGAGGAAACTAAATGCTATTCCCAGGAAAGAGTGGAGGGGAGATGGAGAGAAACAAGGACACAGAGGGAGAGAGGCCTGTTCAGAACAAATGAAATCTGTCAGCCTTCAAAAGGAATATACTGCACTGCTTTGGCCAAACAACTCTATTCACAAGACCACCTTCGATTTATATAATAATCTGCGGACATCCACTCCCACCCCCCAATCTGTGGGGAACAACACGCCACCAACACAGCTCTGGCTTCATTACAGGACATCCCCCAATAAATAAAATCTAGATCTGGCCTCTGTCCCCCGCTGTTCTAAATAAGCCCAGCCAGCCTGGCCCATGTTTCTTCACTTCATTTTCTGGAGCCAGATGACTACCATCTGCTGTCACGAAGCTGTCACACAATCAGTAATGGAAGATTTCTAAGGAATCTAATGGCTGAAGAATGAATCTATGACAGTCCGGCTCCCATCGAGCAGAGAGAGAACAGCCACCCATTTGCAAAGAAGCAGCAGCGTGCTCTCCCACTTCTCAGCAAGTGCATTGTAATACAAATCTTTATTTGGACTCAAGACGTTGACAGGTCAATTGAACAGAATAAGTCTAGTTTATGATGCAGTTGTCAGAGCTGGTTAAAGCAGGAGTCTGTTTACCGACGTCCTGAGATATTCCAACAATTTTTCTTGCAAACCAGCACCTTGAGGTTAATTACTTTACCAATTTGAGTAAATGGCAAGCCATATTCCCATCTGTCTCCATTAGTTCCCCACTATTTCTCAATTTATGATGACTGGGGTCAAGGCTGTGGTACAAAAGAAGAAGTAATAAAGCATGAATGCAGTAATTTTCTGTTTATACAAATGTGGTAGCCACAGCATAAATAAGGCAAAGGCATTTCAAACGTGCATATTCTTAGCTTTGAAACCTCTGGATGCTAACTCTGTTTACAGTAAATACGTCTCCTAATTTGTAAGTGTAAGACAAATACAAGTGACAAACCGCACTTTCCATATTTATGGGCTGCGAGCTGAACTCTGCTATCACTGGCAGTGAGACTCTTGGCTGGTCTCACCACAGAATGCAAGTCATAAAAGATTTGGAGAGGGCTAGAACAGTCCATTTCTCTTAGGCTTCCTTGTTCAAGCTCTTTGAGAAAGAAAGACATGTTAGACTTCTACGTTGGTTCCAATATAAGGTGCTAACGAAGCTTTTCCATTAGGCATAAACACGTCCTATTATCTGTATAGGATTCAATGTTGGAATCCCTTAAAATCTACTTAGAAGTACAGCTCATTGAAAAATCTAGGTATTAACATTTTCTTTCCCTCTTTTTTCTCACTTTCTTCCTTTCCGTATCTCTGCCTCTTCCTTCTTTCCATTCTTTTTCTCTCATTCTAATCACTATCAAACATAAAATAATTTAAACATTTTATGTGCATATGTTATAATCTGGATTGTAAATATATAACTGAATTTCACAGTATATTATTTTGGTATTCAAAATAAACAATATTTTTTAGAAGCCCTTAATATATAATTTAAGAAGAAATCATAGCCAATTTCTCCAGTGTCTTAATAGACATGACAGATTGATATGTTTTTACCTAATCTGCTTTTCTCAAACACCAGCAGTTAAAACAGAAAAGGCAGAGAGGATACATTTTGGCTACCTGCCACACATGGTCGAAGTGATCATTAATTAAGTACCACAATAAAATAGATTTTATAGCAAATGAGGCATACAACATACATTTTATGATAAAGGGATTCAAAACAGGGAAAGCAAAACTACTGCTTCATGATCACTGTGAAGTTCTAGACTCTGACACTGTCATCGATCAAGCACAGATCCAAAGAAATTCACCTTTGAGGAAAAAAATCAGAGGAAAATATGTATTTTCCCTAATTTCTAAAGGGTCACCTGGAATAACAAGGCTTCTTCTCAGCTTTTAGATGGCCTATTAATGCAAATAGAACAGTTCTCTTCTACGTTCGTTCTAGAACTCAAGCCTTTGCTCTTCCTGCTTTCTGGAAGCCTCTGTGTCTTCTCCTTACTGCCCACGCTCCCCCTTCCCCTCTCACCCTGAAACACCAGCTACTATTTACAGAGGGAACAAAGAGAAGGTCTGCACACATTTTGGAATGGCTTTTACCTGCTAATAAGATGAAGTGTATTAAGAATATTATTTAAATCCAGGCAAAAGAGCCTCCGACTCTCTCTGAGCTGCCAAGAGGCAGCCGTCCTGTGGAGGGGAGGCTGAGTTCTAAAGAGGGCCCATGCTTCCTCCCAGGCACAGTTGGGGGAGGCTGAGGTCTGGATCCAGGGTCCCTCAGATCCCAAGAAAAGCAGGTAATGCGGCTGACGGAGGAATTAGAGGAGGGATGTAGGGACTTGCAGAAGGCATCCCTTCAACTTTTGTGGGAGAATAGAAGGGTAATTAATTAGTGGAACAAGCTGATTTTAAGGCCCTGTCTTAAGAAATATTTAAGAATATATAAATAGATTCATTCACTCAACCAAAGTATATTTTAGCTCTGACTACACACTGGCTGGACTTCCCAGGTGCGCTAGTGATAAAGAACCTGCCAATAAATGCAGGAGACGTTAAGAGATGCAGGTTCAATCTTTGGGTTGGGAAGATCCCCTGGAGGAGGGCATGGCAACCCACTGAAGTTTTCTTGACTGGAGAATCCCCATGACAAAGGAGTCTGATGGGCTACAGTTCATGGGGTTACACAGAGTTGGACATGACTGAAGTGACTGAGCATGCAGATGCTGGAAGTGTGGCATTCAGAGACAAAAGATTCTTGCCTCTGAAGATGCCCTAGTGTAATGGGCAGGACAAGAAAATAAATCACTACAATGTGGTGTGAAGTGTATTCAGAGAGAGGTACGCATAGGATGCTACATATAGGCTGCTCATAGATGGGGCATCTAAGCCTTGGGAGATCCATGGGGTGAAACTGAACTGATGAGCAGCATCTCTGCCCACAAATACCCCTACATTGTACAGTGTTCTGCCAAATAAATATTGAATCATCTCCAGTGGTAAATGTCTCCCTTGCTGCAAAAACTCTCAGGAAGGGTAAAAAGCAAGGACTACTGGTCAATGATCTTTTAATATGAATTTATTTAAACCTGCTAATTTCTCATATCTTAGAATATGAAAAGTAGAAGAAACCTTGAAGATTATCTAGTCCAGTTTCTTCATTGTATTGAAGAGGATTCTGGAGCCTGGTCAGGGGAGGGAGCTGGGAAAAGGGTGAGGCTTCCGAGCACTCCTGCTGCAGAAGGCTGGACTCGGGGTTGTTTGGCATCAGCAATCTCACCGAAACTGGAAGCACTGGTAGACGACAGCACTAAGGCTCTTCACACCCAACTAAAGATCTCTGGACTTACATTTTCCACCCATTGATAATATCCCCTAGGGCTTTTTTCATTCTTTCATTCAAAAACATGTGTTGGACATTTCCCATGTACTGATCCCTGTAATAGATGCTGTAAGCCTTTAAAAGATGGAATAAATAACTTGGAAAAGCAAAGAGAATGGGCTCTGCAGGCCAACATCACTGAAAGTAACTATGTCATTTTGAGCAAACCTTAATTTCTGCAGCTCTAACATGGTTTAATATGTAGCTTGTTGAAGGGTTGAGAAGATTAGAGTTTAACATATATAAGGGATACCCCTGTGGCTCAGTGGTAAAAGAATCCGACTGCAATGCAGGAGATAGAGGACACAGGTTCGATCCTTGGGTTGAGAAGATCCCCTGGAGGAGGAAATGGCAACCCACTCCAGTATTCTTGCTTGGAAAATCCCATGGACAGAGGAGCCTGGTGGGCTATAGTCCATGGGGTCCTGAAGAGTCAGACATGACTGAGTGACTGAGTGCATAAAACATCTAACACAATGCCTGGTACAAAGCGAACACTCAATATATGATAGGCGGCACTGTTAAATTTTTTCTCAGTGGAGCACACGGTTTGAGAATAAGATCCATCCAGGTGCACCACTGCTATGAATGGGGAATGTAAGGAGGATATCCCACGAGCTTTATTTTATAGGACCTGCATCTTTAGTTGTGGGAATTAAAGTACGAGGAACAAACTTTCCTTGGATAAGTCTGCCAAGATTTTACAACGCAGTGTGTGTTTTTGAAGAATACATAGGGATTTACTAGAAGAAGTGAGGGGATGAGATTTGAGGCAAATGTTCCAATATTTGTAAAACATGGAGGTCTAAGAGAGCGTGGCCAGTTTAGCCCACAGTAGCATCTCAGTATTCTTCTTCTACTCTAAACATTCTTAAAAGGTTGCTATATTCCCATCAAAACAAGATCTCTTGGCATTTAAGACTCCCTAGTTCGCCTTCTTGAAAGGATTTCCCACCTCATCTCTATGCAAATTCTTATTTATATTTCACGTATTTGCTGTCTTCCCACAATACCTTGTCCAATCCCATCTCTAGAATTCACTCACGCATTGTCCCCACCCAGCTGCCCTTCTGCCAACTGATTCTACTCATTTGTCACAGCCTGGTCAAATCCTACCTCTCTCTTTTCCATTTAGCCAACCACGCTCTTTCTTTCCTCTAAACTCCCATAGCACTGAGTCATCCAGCCCTCAATCACACTGGCCTCTGCATCCCCTCTTAAATTCAACATGTCCATGTCTTGTTTTTCCACTGAAGTTTTGAGTTCTCAAATACAAAAATCCCATTTCAAACTTCTTCATATTCCTTTCAGCAATTTTTAAGGGTCTTATATGATAAATACCTGTTTAATCTATAACTGTACTTGGTTTTCAATGTGATAAAAGTTGATTTCCCTTCATTACTTGGGGAAAAAATTATTTGGGAGAGGAGAATACAGAAGAGGATAATTTGTATAGAGGTCAGTGGTCTAGACCACCTACTCCAAAAGGATGACACATAATCTAATCTATCAGAGACATGCAGAGAACTTAGTATGTTGATGTCATTTTAAAACTGCACATAATTTCTGATCTCTCAGAGGTCAGACAGCAAGCTCTCACTTTCCTCTCTATGTAAAAATTAGTATAATATCTATTCCTTCTACCTCACAACAATTGTGTGAAGATAAAATGAGAAACACTGCCTGGCAAGAGTATTTGGAGGGTAAGGCATTCTCAAGACACATGTGTTCTTATAAGGTGCAAGTAATAGCTGAGTTGGTAAAGAATCTGCCTACTATGCAGGAGACCCCAGTTCAATTCTTGGGTCAGGAAGATCTGCTGGAGAAGGGATAGCCTACCCACTCAAAAGGATTCTTGGGCTTCCCTGGTGACTCAGCTGGTAAAGAATCTACCTGCAATGCGGGAGACCTGGGTTTGATCCCTGAGTTGGGAAGATCCCCTGGAGGAGGGAAAGACTACCCACTCTAATATTCTGACCTGGAGAATTCCATGGACTGTATAGTCCATGGAGCTACAAAGAGTCGGACACAACTGAGCAACTTTCACTTTCACATACCCAAGCAGCAGTCCCTACTCCAGAGACTGCTCTTTTTGTCCTCTTGGGCAGTGACATTATCTCCAGGTGAAAGTGTCTGTTTTGTATTTTCCCTACCGAAGAATCTGAGGACAGTGAGCCGAGACTGAAAGCTTGGTGCTTAGGTAAACTGCAGTGATACAAAGTTCAAGTTTTGGGAGGACATACCTCATTAGATGTGGTAGATGGAACATTTCCTATAAGTGGTTTCTTCCATTGTAATGAAGCTGTGAGAATCAAATGAGATTAGATGGTAAAACACAGAAAGACCTGAAAGATGCCAGCCTAAGGGACCTTACAGAAATTCCACTTGCTTTTGTTCTCACTGAGGGTCTGCAGTCATAGTCTTAGTAGCTGGATGCAGAGCCTTTGTCACCCACAAGCTGCCAGAGTCTTTGGCTTCCTTAGCCAAACAATCTTTTCTTAACTGAGAACTGGACTTTTCCACTCTCAAGTCCACTCAGTGGAGGATGCATGTGTGCTCAGTTGCTAAGCTGTGTCCGACTCTTTGTGACCCCCATGGACTGTAGCCTGCCAGGCCCCTCTTTCCAGGGGGATTTCCCAGGCAAGAATACTGGAGTGGGTTGCCATTTCTTTCTCCAGGGCATATAAATGTTTGTTTGAAGTGCCCACAGGTTAGTCCTACACGTCAAGGAGTCATGATGAAAATCAGCAACTGTTTTATAAAAAGCCATCGAAAAGCGCAAAGCAGAGGAGAGTAGGGCAGGGTGAGGTGAGGGAGTAACAGGTGGAGCTGGCCTCATAGATCCATATAAATAAGGACAGCTGATAAGGGTTGGGACATTCCCATTAAAATAGAAATGAGCTTCCCCTTGACATAAAGGGGGAGGTGAAGCAGAGCTGCTCCCAGGAAGCTGAGGCTATGCCTGAAGGGCAGTTTTGTACTTCTCTCTCCAAGTGGTGGTCAGAGGGCAGAGGTCTGCTCCCGGCTGGATTTCTGCCCCAATTTCTCCCTTCCTAACAGAGACGCCAGTGTTATCAAAGACCTCTGGATAGTGAAGGCAGAGCCCTGCCTTCTGTGTCCATTGCTGTGTCTCCAGGGCTAGTTCAGTGCCCTGCCAATGGGAGGTGATCAATAAATATTTTGCAGCTAAGAATAAAGGAGTAAGTGAAAGCAATGAGTGGATGGAGGGTGCTCTTTGCAAAGTTATCCTGAGCCACCTGAATCCAGAGAAAGCCAGAGAGATGGCCACAAGTAGCAAGAGCACGCTGTTGTGATTTTCCTTGACCTTTTCTCCATCCAGTTCACATCCAGAGATGGGGACTTGGTGTAGCATGGCTCCTAAGGTCTGGTGTAACTGGGATTCCATGTTCATTGTGTTACAATAAAATCATTACTGTTTTGTTATTATGACAAAATGACTGGGCCCTGAATAGTCACAAAATCAGTGGCCCTCTTAGACTGCCAACAATACATGGGTGTGGGCTTCACTCTTTTAATATCATTTGCTGAAAGCTTCAACCAGCTACCCTTCAATTCTACTGTCTCCTTCACCTAGACAATTGAAAGGTCAAGAGCAGGTGGCCCACATGTCAAATATACACAACATCCAGGATACCTAACAAAAAGCCTCATAAGCCTAAATATTGAAGGCCACTCAAGACAAAACAAAATGCAAAACTCTGACTTTGGTGATTACAGATCAGTAGATGGAGGTCCTCACTACTGCTAAATGTTAGGATTGGAACACTTCATGTGGCCCAAGATTCTCTAAAACTTCATTTGGAGATGATTATTTTCTGCCTTTTTAACATAGTAAATAATATATTATTGAGGAATTTTCTTCTCATGAGTTTCTTATGAGTCTTTGAAGTTGTTATAAAAATAATCTTCATTTTTTTTCTTAGAAATATGGCAAAAACTGACGTGGACAACTTGGCCATATTGGGATCTGTTCTGAAACCCAGCACACTTGGGTCTTGTGGCTGCATTTATGGCCTTCTCATCTTGTTGATACTTTCCAGAACTGCCTATATCCCAAAGCATTTCTTGTACTCTAGTGGAAAGTGCTCATTGGAAGAGCTGACTCATGGGAAAAGACCCTGACATTGGGAAAGATTGAAGGCATAAGGAGAACAGAGTGACAGAGGATGAGACAGTTGGATGGCATCACCAATTCAATGTACACGAACTTGGGCAAACTCCAGGAGCTGGTGAGGGGTAGGGAGGCCTGGCGTGCTGCAGTCCCTTGGGTTGCAAAGAGTCAGATACAACTTGGTGGCTGAACAACAACAAACGGAAAGTGCTCCTTGCTTCTACAGATTCAGTGATATATGTTCATTTTCATCCCAACAAAACATCCCAGGACCAAACTTCCTTCACAGAATTAAAGCGGTAATTTCTGTAAGTAAGATAATCTCCTGAAGGCAAAATAGGATGATTTCCATCTTTGGAAACTGTTACTTTCTAATCATTGCCTCTTAGTAATTAACATCCACACTACGGCAAAATAATCACGTCATAGTCAAAACGTCAATGTCCTTTTATATAAGACAGACTTCATGTCACTTTTCGTGCTTAAAAAACCCCCACAACTTTATGGTAGCTGGTGGTAGGAGAGACTGGATGTGAGGTCAGGAACTATAAATGCATATGAAGCAATGCTTTGACTCAAGGTCACTGGCCTGAGCTAAGACCACTTAAATTGTAATCAAGGCCACTCATTGAACCATGAGCAATTCTAGGCAAGTTTCCCGGGTATATGCTGACGTAACCAAAGAACCTCATCCTGCTTGACTGGCATGGAAATCAGCAGTTAGGTTGAAATATTTGAAGGTTGCTGTCTGAAGAAGGTTCTTTTTACCATTTTCTGTCTGTATGAGCTTCTCATTGATTGTCCTTCATTTTAATAAGCACTATTCAACTACAGATAGAATTATTACTCCCATCTTTCATGGTCAGGGAGACAGTCCCCTTCCAAGTGACGCTATATAATAGAAGATGGACATTACTCCCCAACCAGAAAAGTCATCAAATTGCTTCCATATCAAGTAAAACAGAGAACCTGATTTGGAGGAGGAAAAAAACAAAAAAACAAAAACAGAAAGTTTCCTTTAAATACAACTGACATTGAAGCTCAAAAAGAAACTGAGAGACATTCCAACATATATATTTGTTTTTAGGTATATGCTTTGGGGATAATCCAAATAAAAGAAAAATTATTTATTTATTTACTATAGGCAAGAGGTTTGAGAAAGAAGGTATTTTTTAATTTTAAAATTTTTAATTGGAGGATAATCGCTTTACAATATTGTGTTGTTTTCTGCTGTACAGCAACATGAACCAGCTATAAATATACCTATCTCTTCCCCCTCTTGAGCCTCACTCCCATACCCCCTCCCATCCCCTCTAGGTCACCACAGAGCACTGACCTGAGCTCCCTGTGATACACAGCAGCTTCCCAGAAGCTATGTTTTATAAACAGTAGTCTATATATGTCAATGCTACTCTCTCGATTAGTCCCACCCTCTCCTGAAAGATCTCCTAATGGCAGGTCTTACTAATAAGATGGCCAGTCTATCCGAATCTGAGAAATAAGGCAGTGTTCCCTCAGCTACCCTGAACTCACACTGTGAGCTTCATAATCCAAAAAATTTACAATACTGAATTAGGAAAAGAATCTCTCACAGCTTTCAGAAAACCTATAAGCTGTTATTAGCAGAAGGAATTCAGCAACAAGAAGGGACGCGAGAAGTAAGAGTTCCCAAGATGAACCATCTGACAGGTTGAGAAATTCAACTAAGTCCTTACGTCTGGAGACTCGGATCTGTGGGAGCCTTGAAAGATCAAGCAACCATAGTTCAGTTTCTGCAAGTTCTTTGTTGGCAGGCGGTGCTGACGTGGAACCTGACTGCCGAAGGATATTTGGATCTGCCCCGACTCTGGGAGGACTGCGGAGGGAACGCTGGTCTTGGAGACGATGTACTCCCCTCACACCAGCTCTCGGCTGCCACAGGCTACCGCCAGCAGTGGCCAGAGGAGGAGCCATCTCAGAGCCATAGGAAGCCTGGATTCCACCTCTAATTTGCAAAGTGCATCTGCTTTACAGACCTGTTTGACAGTGGTTTCATATTTAGAAAAACGCGCCTTATATTTTCCTATTCCCCAAACCATAAAGAAAATCTGGCTTTATTTTTAAAACGCTAATAATTACATGATGGGGGAAAACCTTAATTTCAGGGGACACTCTCTACTAAGACAAACAATTTGTAAGCAGAGTGACACAATTTCTCCGGTAGTGGAGAAATTCTGTGGTGTGATAAACTGGATTTATAGACATTTGTACCCAAGATGCCAAGTTGCTCTACACACTGGATTCGTTTGAGATTCTGTAGCCGGTGTGCCTTAAAGAAACCAGGGCAACTGTAGCAGCTGACGCTGTAGAACTTACATTGTGGGGGAGAACTTACTTGGGGGAACTCGTTAATGGGCTGGGAGTATGAAGACCTGATTCAAATAAAAGTCTTTAAATTATCTTTCGCCAAAATCTTTTACACTGAAATTGGAATTGTAAGGAGAATAATCTTAGTGATTTGTTCCTCATGGCTTGAGGAGTTGCTTTGATGGACTAATAAAGAGAGAGAGGAAAAAAAGATGAAAAAGATGCGTCAGGCACTGTGTTAAGTGTGCTACGTGAATTATCTCAGGTAATGAGATATGAAGTAGACTACTATGTAGTCTACTATGAAGTAGACTCTACCACAATACCCATTTTACAGATGAAGCAACGCACAAACCTCCCAAGGTCACTGAGTTGCTAAATTTGAAAACCATACCTTGAACTTAGACATTTGGTTCTTGAAACTGTAATATTAAATTCAACATTAGATTTTTATCTTAAGGAATTTTTACAGGGTTCATAACACTTAGCTTCCTTGCCCTGGGTAAAGAACGATATTAAAAGAATTTATGCTACACAATCATTGACCTAAAATCCTTCTATATTATATGGGAATTAAATCTGTGGCCAAAACTAAATATGGATGCATAGTACTCTTGATCCACTGCCGACAGACTAAAATTATTTAGGAGGACAATAAAGGGCATGAAAAATGGTTTTCAAATTGAAACCATGTGAATGAATATATCTAGGGGAGACACAGATGGAAGAAATAAGATAAAAGAAGGATGAAACTAAGAGGGTAGGAAAGAACGGACCTAGGCACTTTGCTACAAACAAAAGTTCCTTACTTAGAGGTTGACTCTTCACCTTCCTCTAGCCCTTCAGTGCATCTGGATGTTCCACTCAATCTAAATTTTCCAGAATGTTTATTATGGAGCTTCTATAGTTTCCCTCTTGAAAAAGAAATATCCATTTGACAATTGGTTGATAAACCCATGCTGTAGTAACCACGGTCTCTTCTTACCAATAAGACCAATAACATACTGAAGCCAAATATCAAACATATGTATACTTCTTGGGCTTCCCCGGTGTCTCAAATGGTAAAAAATCTGCCTACAATGTGGGAGGCCTGGGTTCTGTCCCTGAGTGGAGAAGATAGCCTGGAGGAGGGCATGGCAACCCATCCAGGATTCTTGCCTGGAGCATCCCATGGACAAAGAAGCCTGGAGGGCTATTGGGTCCATGGGTTCACAAAGAATCAGACATGACTGAAGTGACTTAGCACACACACACTGTTTCCTAACTTGTTTGTTTTATTTACTGGCAAGTATTGCTTATGTAAAATATTTCAACCCCTTAACTAAAAAGGTATACATCAGAAAATATGTTGGCACTACAAAGTAATTCTTAAGTTTCAAAAGGATTCATTGAGGGTCCACTAAAGATAAGTCTCCAAATGTATTTAAAAGACAACATAATTTATTAATATTAAATTTACATGTAACTTCTTGGAAAAACACTTTCATTTTATACTTTTCCCCCCTTAAAAGTAGGATTCTTTCATTTAACAGCAAGAGCTCTTCTGTTTCTACCCTCACTTTTACAAATGAAAATAGAGCTTTGTTTCCAAGTTTGAAAGAAAAATTTATTATCTCTCCTTCCTACAGACTTCAGTACCATCAAACATTTAATGAGTGTCATTAAGCAAATAAAACAAAAGAGTAGGAAGTAATTATACATTATATTATTACATATAATTACAAATGCTTAAAAACATCACTTTTGTTGTCATTTATTTACAAGTATCTTTTATATTGACTATATTCCAGTTTTTTTTCTCTTGATTACCTGTTATGCACATATTTATTTAGTGAAAAAGTGTCTGTCATACAATTTATCTTGTAAATAAACTGGGTAAATTAATTCATCTTTTAAAAGTAGTACAGAATTCATTCTATAGATGGGGAGGGATTCAGTAAATCCTTTTGGAAAGTGAAGAACTATTATATATTCAATAGTTGGTAAAATGAATCACATTGCTTTGAAAGTGAAGAATGCTGTTATTTTATTTTCTTAAAATAAAGTGTATTTTAAAAGAATAAGGCAAGATGCCTCATTTTCCCATCCCTAAGGAAGAGAAAGTACCTGAGGCCTTGCTTCTAAGTTGCTTTATTTATTCACCCTTTAACAAACAACTCTTAGGTCCACCTTTAGGTGCCTTATAACAGTCCACCCTAATGTCAAGAAAATTTATTACCATTTAATATTTCTGTTAGTCACAATATCAGAATGTTACCCTTCACTGTTTGTTTGAAGCTGAAAATACAATCAGAAAATGAAAAAGGTACGATAAAAAATAGAAATCCAGAGACTATGGAGAGACCATCATAATTTTAAGCCACTGAACATAATATTCTAAAGTAGGTCGTGGAAAATTTTGCTTGAGTATCAAAGTCCACATTTTGAGATTTTCGTGCTATACCTAAAATGCATTAAGCAGCAGCATGATTCTCAGTGGATAAGGTAAAGAAATTATGAGTAGGTAAACCCTTCAGAACAATGACATTTAGTTCTGATTATCGGTTAGCATTAATTACACAGCTTAAGATTCCTATAAAAGCACTGCATCTCTGATTTGGTTTGTTTTATTTTTCATTAACAAGGTAGGTTTTTGTTTTTAGCCTCCTAAGAAATCACAAAATTTACAAAAGATGGTTAAGGCTATTTCAATGCAAAGGATCAAACTCTTTGCTTTGCATATTCACTCCCCTTGGTAGATGGAAAATGAAGCACAGGAAAGTGATATAACTACTTTCTGGAGGGAGAAGTCCACAGTAGGGGCAGGGTAGGGGAATCAAACTCTCACCTGCTAGTCCACAGCATCATCTTTCTAGGTTTCTGAAATTCCAACAACATATTCCTTTTTCACCCTTCAACAGCCACTCAATACTGCCAAACTTTGCTTTACTTTCATACTTGTTGGATTAACCCATTTCTTTTGAGTTTAACAATGCCTACCTTACTTTAGCATGTACTCCCTCACCACCTCATATGTATTTCTAGACTAGAAGCTCTATTCTGATTTTTCTTATACTTTTTTTCTTGCCTTTCATCCAATATCCAGTTGCTTTATCAATATGCTGACAGCATATTACCTAAAATAAACAAACAAACAAGCAAACAATGAAAAACAAAACCAAAAACCAACTGACCAAACAAAAATACTATTTTTTTGTCTGGAGTTCAATCCTTCTCCCCTTCAGAGTCTGCCTGCTTCTTCTTCCAAAGCTTGTATCTTCAAACTGTGAAACATGAACCTCCTTTTCTACTTCTCTCGTTCAGTGTTCCTGCACTTTATTCCTTGTATCTGGAGTATTTTTACACTGCCCTTCCCCCTCCCCATTTCAAATTTCCCTACTCACCTATTATCAACCCAAGACTATCCAAAGTCTTTAACTACATCCTCAGCTAGCATCCTATTTATTTGTGCATGTTTATGGGTAGTTATAAATGTCTTCAGTGGTTGCCTGCTTTTTCTAAAGAGACTGTAAATTCCTAAAGGTCAAGGCTGGACTCTAAGACAATTTTGATTTTTTAGGAGGTACTCAAAAAGTGCTATCAAATTGTTTCCTGATAGCTTCTCATTCAAACCACCCCTCAATCTGCATATATTTCATGAAGCTCTGGGTACAATGAGGACAAGAATTTCTTCATTAATATGTTAAAAAATAACATCTAGTGCTAGTTTGATAACTATGAAAATTTTAAGTGATATCCCAAGATATTTACAAGAACAATAATATGACATGACTATGTACAAATTCTACTGGCGACAAAGTACTACTATTATTACTGTGGTTTATAGTCTACATTTCGGAGAAGGCAATGGCACCCCACTCCAGTGCTCTTGCCTGGAAAATCCCATGGACGGAGGAGCCTGTAGGCTGCAGTCCATGGGGTCTCGAAGAGTCAGACATGACTGAGCGACTTCACTTTCACTTTTCACTTTTATGCACTGGAGAAGGAAATGGCAACCCACTCCAGTCTTCTTGCCTGGAGAATCCCAGGGATGGGGTCGCACAGAGTCGGGCACGACTAAAGTGACTTAGCAGCAGCAGTAGCAGTATAGTCTACATTTACAATAGAAAGAAATGCTAAATTTCAATCAGAGATTAGTAACAAAGTTGTGATTCTTTCCCCTATTCAAATTCCTTGACTCTAAATTCCACCTACAGAATTCATGTTGGTTCATGGACCCAAAGTTAAGAATCCATGGATTATGAAGAAGATTAACTTTTCATGTTTTTATAACTGTTCTCTACTCTGTCACAGCTGTCTAGAATAAGTTAATTTATTCAATATGAATCTACTACTCTGTTTTCTTGAGATTTTCCAAAGACATTTCTTTATTTTCTCAACCTCAACTACAATCTCACGTCTAGAATTTTATCCGCTGATTCTATGATAATTGACCTTTCAAGCCATTATTTATTTTTACTAGGATCTTTAACATTATTTTAAAACTCCAGATGCTGCAGATGAAAACAAATACAAAAAAATAACAATAAAGTCATTTACGTGCTGAAGTGCTAGATTGTGGATAAGCAAAGGTGGAAGGTTCCTGGCTACACACCAAGTGAACTCAAAAGTGAAGTCACTCAGTCGTGTCCAAGTCTTTGAGACCCATGGACTGTAGCCTACCAGGCTCCACCATCCATGGGATTTTCCAGGCAAGCATACTGGAGTGGGTTACCATTTCTTTCTCCAGGAGATCTTCCCAACCCAGGGATTGAACCCGGGTCACCCACATTGTAGGCAGACGCTTTACCATCTAACCACCAGGGAAGTCCATAAAAAGTGAAAGTGGCTCAGTCGTGTCCAATTCTTTATGACCCAGGATTCCCCAGGCCAGAATACTGGAGTGGGAAGCCTATCCCTTCTCCAGGGGATCTTCCCTACCCAAGAATTGAACTGGGGTCTCCTGGATTGCAGGCGGATTCTTTACCAACTGAGCTATCAGGGAATCCCACACCAAGAAGTGCCTAAATAATGGCCACTCCTTCCTATGTGTCAGTAGTACAGATATAATTATTATTGCTCTTCTTAAATTGTTATGAGCTAGGTCTTCAGAAAGCTATGTGACATCTGTCCCTTTCCTTAATGACTACACATGTATAGTTTTTTAAAATATTTTTCATCTTTAAATCAGTGTTGTTCTCCTTCCAACAAATCTTACACAGACTGAGAAGAATGAAAAAGGGTATTTTTTCCACCGTAGAGTTGCAGATCTGCACTCTACCTAAACATTCACTAGATGAAGTATTAATAATTGATATGCCATTAGCGCATCTTTTTCCTTCATAGGTCAACTCTCAGGGGATTATTTTATAAATTGTTTGCTGAAATATATTTCATATCTTTATTAAAAGACCACTAAGCAGGAATACTTACATATACCAAGGGACAGTTTTATAGTCACCCATATTTCTTTTCCCATTTTGAGGCATGGCATATGATTTCTTAGTCTTCTCATGCTCAGGCTGCAACTGTCTGATACCCCAAACCAGACACAGTTGTTCAGAACCCCCACAGATACCAAAACTCATGGATGCTTATGTCCCTTATATAAAATGGTGCAGCGTTTGCATATAACCTATGTATATCCTTCTGTCTACTTTAAATCATCTCTAGTTTACTTATAGTACCTAATACAATGTAAATGCTATGTTAATAGTTGCAAATACAATGTAAATGCTATGTAAATAATTGCCTGCGCATGGCAAATTCGAATTGTGCAATTCGGAACTTTCTGAACATTTTTTTTTCCAGATACGTTTGATCCACTGTTGGTTGAACCTGTGGATGTGGGACATGCGGAGAGCTGACTGCACATGGTACAGTGACTATACACTGATTTGGAACCTGTGCAGGGCAGGTCTGCTTGGGTGACTGCTTGATCTCCCACAGGTACACAGGTAAGGCTCCTAACTCATCATTTCTCTGCCCTTAAACAAAACTGAAAATGATCTCTTATAAATGTGTGAATCGAGAAACCTCCAACCCTCAATAGCAGTTTGGAACTAGAGAACCACAGTTAACTTTCATGCCATCAACTCAAAAAAGTAAGGGATCAGAAGACCAGGGTTTTCTGCATTGCTGAGTGCTCATCTGGGATTCTTTGGCCCATTTCCTAACAATGCTGACAACGCAGGACACGTGATATCCCCCAGAACTAAAAAAACAGTAACAAAAAAACTTCCTTAACTATCTATTACCAAGGGAAGCTGTGAAATGAAGACAAGCTATTAATTTTGAACTAAAATCAACTAGTTCATTGAAATGCCTTTATTACTTCAAATGTTTTATGCTCTCTATGTGCTTTTCTACATAACTATTTTTGAAGTGTTGATTAAAGACAGTTACTAGTTACAGGAACTGTATCTATCTACATTTAATTAAAAATAAAGCCCATTTCTTTCTTCTGTCAGGTGAAACATTATCTTAACATCTGCTGGGAATTTTGCATTCTTTTCTGAACAGAATATTGAAAATTTGAAAGATACTATACAGAACCAGGCAAACATATAAAAAGGACAAACTGATTTTAGAAAGCTAGGGTAAGACAAGTCTTTGAATAGTGTATGTATTGCTCTGTCCTTTCCAGGATGAATATAAAACTAAACTAGCAGCGCAGACAGAGGGCATCATAAACACAGGAAAATAAACATGAGATAACAGTATTTCTGTTGTATGGACCTCAGGAACACAGCAGAGGCCTGTGCAAATGCCATAGGAACATGAAATCAGCATTGCCTCTCTGCAAATCATTCTTCAGTAGAAGCTACTGGGCATTTGGGGGATCATCCTAATTCAAATTTAGAGCAGACCTTATGAAAACTTCTTGTAAAACAAGATTATGCAATTTCTCAATCTATAAATAAAAATTTTTTTTTAAGAATAAAAGTCAGCACTGGGAAGGGTATAAGGAAAAGGCCAATCTAGTATCATGCTGTCAGAAAGTCAATTAGTGCCATCTTTCTTGAGCACAGTTGGGCCATATATATGAAAATCCCTTAAGATGTGCTGCTCTTTGCATGGAGAATAGCCTTGTGGTTGCCATGGGGGAGAGGATGAGGGGGAAGGATGAAGTGGGAGTTTGGGGTTAGCAGATGCAAGTTATTACATATAGAATGGATAAACAACAAGGTCCTGCTATAGAGCACAGGGAACTATATTCAATATCCTGTGATAAACCATAATGGAAAAGAAAAAAACCCAACAAAAAGATACATTGCCCTTTGGACTCAATTTCTGAAGATTCCTCTGGAGAATATAACAAAGGGCACATACATAAAAATTTTGCTGCAAAAATATTTAACAAAATAAATAAAATCTGGATTTCCCTGGTGGTAGAGTGGATAAGAGTCTGCCTGCCAATGAAGGGGACACAGGTTTTATCCCCAGCTTGGGAAGATTCCACATGCCACAGAGCAACTAAACCCATGGGCTACAACTACGGAGCCTGCACTCTAGAGACCAGGAGCCGCAACTACTGAAGCCCACATGCCCTGGAACCTGTACTCTGCGACAAGAGAAGCTACTGCAATGAGAAGCCCTAAGACCGCAACAAAGTTGCTTGCTGCAACTAGGGAAAATTCTCATGCAATAACGAGCAACCAAAACTAAATAAATAAATCATATAAAAACAGAAATGAAATCTGCAATAGTACAAAATTGGAAGTGACTTAAATGCTAAATAATAGGAGCCTGGCTAAGTAAATTATGTCACATCATACAAAGAAACACGAGGTAGTCATTAACCACACTTGGCAAGTATATTTATCTATACTAAAAAAAAAAAAAGCCCATAGGATTTTAAATTTTCAAAATGTTACAAGGCAGTAACATATGTAAAAGAAACACATGTAAATATAAATCCATAGAGAAGCATCTGAAAAGACACAATCAAAATGTTTACAATATATTCTTTTCAAGGTATGCATTTTCTCTTCTTCCTATCACTCTTTCCTGTTGAATTTTTGTTGTATGACACTTTTACAATTAAAAAGTGTCTTTCTAATTAGACTTGTCAGGGCATAAATTAATTACTGAATGCGTACACTATAACACACATTTTTACATCACTAAAATGAGCATAAAAAAAAAATAAATAAAATGAGCATAGTTCCTTTTCACATATCAGCTGTATTCAACACCTTTGCTAGGACTCAGAAGCGGAGGGGATAACACATTTTCCTTTATTCTGACATGCATTTCCATTAATTACATGCTTTCTCTTGTGTTCATCAACAGTAAACTTCAGGGTAAGTTTCTCCCACCAATTTTACACAGTTCTGCATGGCCAGTTTTCAGGTCTGTCAAGAAAAGCCAAGACTAATATCCTAGTGTCATGTTTACAGCCATCTGTGTAGAAACAAAATCAGGTTTGGACAGCTTTTATCTTGCTAAGGTTCACATATTTTGATGTGCGGATGAAGACTTGGGTCTAGAAGCATTAATGGATTAACATGTTTGGCAGGGGAGGGAGTGGACCCTCTTCTTCAAAACTACCTCTTCCAAGAATTGATGGAGAGTAATTAAAACAAAATGAGCCATTTTGGAAGGAAATAAAAACAAAACCGACAAAATGAAACAAAGCCCAGCAGTTTTAGGCCAGAGTTGGAGCTTAACTAAGTAAGAAAACAGAGTCACTAGAGCCATTTTGTTTTATAGTCATACGATGATGTCCTCGGTTGTAAAGAAATGAGGCGGCAGGCAGCCACACCTGGTCTGTACCGCCCCAGGGCCACTGAGGGTAACCACCACGCTGGACGCCTGCAGGCTGGGGTGGATGAGGCATAAAAGGCTCTCCAGCCAGCATTTAGAGCCCACAGGTCATGTTTAGGCCTTTCAAGTACATCTGCCATCTGGCCTCACTTGGTTTCCTAATAATTATTTCCCTTTCCCCGTTTTGCCGTGGAGTCATCTTAAAGGAAATTATTACGTATAGGATTAGGTACACAGCAAGCAATGATTTTTTTTTATATCAAATATATCTGAGATACCAGCTTTTTCATCATACCTTTGGCAGTTTCTTCCTTCTGAGCAAAGAAGTTGGTTGTTCTGAAATCTATGTCCAAAAAGCTGGCTTCTCTGATCCCTGACTGCCTTGTGTATAAGCCCCTTTAGCATTTACCTGGTTTGTCCAGTGGCCAAATCCTAGAACCTCCCAGATCCTAGAACATTTTACATATACATGGGACTTCTCTGGGGGTCCAGTGGTTAAGACTCTGGACTTCCAGTGCAGGGGACATGGGTTTGATCCCTGGTCAGGGAACTTAGGGCTTCCCTTGTGGCTCAGCTGGTAAAGAATCTGCCTGCAATGTGGGAGACCTAGGTTCGATCCTTGGGTTGGGAAGATCCCCCGGAGAAGGGAAAGGCTACCCACTCCAGTATTCTGGCCTGGAGAATAACAGGGACTGTATAGTCCGTGGGGTCGCAAAGAGTTGGACATGCCTGAGTGACTTTCACTTAGCAGGGAACTAAGATCTCACATGCCATGGGGCACAGCCCAAGAAATAAAAATAATAAATATATAAAAATTATTGCCAATTATAGCAAGTGGGTTGATAAACATTATGACTGTAGCTTTAAGACTACCAAATAGAAAAGGTTTAATATTTTATGGCTGATAAAGGGATTTCAGTAAAATGGTTGGTCTTCAAAGCACGAAAATAAGACTTCAAATTAATTATGAAAGCCTGAAAGAAAATGGAAGAACCTTGTAGGAGATCCACATGGTAAATCTACAGGATAGCAAGCATCCAGATGTTTTGAAACATCTGTATTACTGCGTGAACTTTTCCATTTTTTCCTTCAATGTTTGGCTTCACACAGACAAGAGCTGTACTTCCAACTCGGGCAGCTTTCAAAAATTTGTCAAGGAAAACATTTCATTACATTGTTTATTTTTGATGCTTCTAAACTGAGGCTGGGCTTCCCAGGTGGCGCTAGTGGTAAAGAACCCGACTGCCAATGCAGGAAACGTAAGAGACGCGGGTTTGATCCCTGGTTCCGGAAGATCCCCTGGAGGAGGGCAGGGCAACCCACTCCAGTATTCTTGCCTGGAGAATCCCATGGGCAGAGGAGCCTGGTGGGCTACAGTCCAGAGGGTCACAAAGAGTTGGACACAACTGAAGTGACAGTATGCATGAACGCAAACTGAGGCTAACTTCCTCATTTTTTTTTTTATTCCTCACAGTACTACTGAGTAGATGTCTACCACATATTTGGTTGAATGAGGGGAGAAAAAAGATGACTTCTAATTAAATGCGTAACTGAATAGGAAAATTATTTCTGAGTAGGACAATTCCATTATTAGTAATAGCATATCTATGAACTCAGGAGTACATTTATTCTGAACCTTTCATTCTATGCATCCATATTTCATCAATCTTTATCATCTTTCATTATAATATATGGAGAGCCTGGATAATTATTCTTGTTTTACAGGTGAAAATACAGAGGAACTGAGAGATGAAATCTGTCAAGTCACATACTGAGCTCTTGTAGATATTCAATTGCCTAGCCCAAATCATCCAATAAAACAAGATGTTTCTCTGATTGAAAAGGTTTATTATTTAAACCCAGAAGATAATTATTTCTATATTTGTTTATTCATTTTGTTATAGAGTCTGAATTACTGAGAGATGTGAATAAGAAGACTTAGCATCTGAGACACACCCTGGAATTCATTTTCCCCTTAAAACCTGTCCAAGCACCTTCATCTTACCATCAAAGAGGATAGAGCTCTTTTCCTAGCTGGTATTGGATACTCTGGACTTCCCTGGTGACTCAGTGGTAAAGAATCTGCCTGCAATGCAGGAGATGCAGGTTCAATCCCTGAGTCGGGAAGATACCCTGGAGAAGGAAATGGCAACCCACCCCAGTATTCTTGCCTGGAGAATCCCATGGACAGAGGAGCCTGGTGGGCTACAGTCCATAGGGTCACAAGAGTCAGACATGACTGAAGCGACTGAGTATGCATACATATACTAGATACTCTGGACAAAAGGGAGACAATGGCTTCTAAAAAACGGTGTTGGTAGATTCTACGTCATAGGGTTGCTATGTTAATTGAGGAATCGTGTGTGAAGGGTTCAGGGTAGTTTCTGGCACCCACTATTTGCTCAAAGAGCTGTGTCATGCTTATTGTTCCTAATACTACTGATGTTGAGCCTGACACATGTTCTAGTCTCTCTAAGTGTAAGTTCATTCCCACTTCTTGCTATGTAGACACTGATAATGTATGAACACTATTCATTATTATAACATGCTGTTTTGCATGAAGAGCAACTCTGTTTTGCTCTCTGGTCTCAGAAGATGTTGAGTAACCAGCATCCAGTCTGGGTTAGGGTTAGTCTCCCTAAACCACTCCTGATCCTAGTCACGCTTCCTCTTGGTGCAGTAAAGTGGAAGACTGAAACAAATTTCAGAACTGACCGATCCATTAAAAAAGCCTTGATTTCAGGATTATTCATGGGAGCAAAATACTCTATGGAAGCTGGAAGATATACATTCATTCAGCAGACAATGAATCCTAATTTGGTGCCCATGACCTGCCAGGTTTTTGATAGCTCTATTTAAAAATGTAGGATAGATCACTGGCCCCCATGGCCACATTCCTGAGTGAGCAGAGGATGGGTGTAGGTGTCCATTTGACTTTTGAAGCAAGATGGAGACAAAGGAAATGTGAATTCAGAACTCTCAAAATAGCAAAGAGATCTTGGGCAGTAGTTTCCTCTAGAAAGAACTAGAAGGAAAAGGCTGACCCGACAGCTTGTCTAAGGCCCAGGAGAATTGCAGACTCCATCAGTTAAGTTCAGTTCAGTTGCTCAGTCGTGTCTGACTCTTTGTGACCCCATGGACTACAGCATACCAAGACTCCCTGTCCATCATCAACTCCTGGAGTTCATTCAAACTCATGTCCATTGAGGCGGTGATGCCGTCTAACCACCTCATCCTCTGTCGTCTCCTTCTCCTGTCTTCAGTCTTTCCCAGTATCAGGGTCTTTTCCAAGGAGTCAGTTCTTTGCATCAGGTGGTCAAAGTATTGGAATTTCAGCTTCAGCATCAGTCCTTCCAATGAATATTCAGGACTGATTTCTTTTAGGATGGACTGGTTTGATCTCCTTGCAGTCCAAGGGACTCTCAAGAGTCTTTTCCAACACCACAGTTCAAAAGCATCAATTCTTTGGTGCTCAGCTTTCTTTATAGTCCAACGCTCACATCCATACATAACTACTGGAAAAACCATAGCCTTGACTAGACAGATCTTTGTTGGCATGTTTGTCATGCCTTTGTTGGACTCCATGTGGTATGTTTAAAATTGGCACGATGCTGAGAAACACTGCACCCGAGGTCGAAGAAGGGTTGCATGTGGACACAAGGGGCTGTTCTACTTGTCACTGGAACCAGGGGAAGGATTTATTCCCCAATTCTCTTTACACAGGTCCACCCATATGCATGCCTGGCATTTTAAGCTGTCATAAGGACTCTGGCTCAGGGTTTCCACAAGCATTCTTGTTCAACAATGCGGGAGAGCCTGCATTGCCTGCAATGCGGGAGAGCCAGATTTGATCCCTGGGTTGGGAAGTTCCCCTGGAGAAGGGAATAGCAGCCCACCCCAGCATTCTTGCCTGGAAAATCTCATAGATAGAGGAGCCTGGTGGGGTACAGTCCATGGGGTCACAAAGAGTCAGACATGACCGAGCAACGAACATTTTATCCCCAAAAAGGAGTGAAGCTGTTTGGGGACCGTGTTGTTGGTAGAAAGACAGCGTTGGCTGTGGCAGTCAGGACAGAGGGGGTATGTCACTGTTTCTCCCTTCCCCTCTCTAGCAGGAGGACGAAGGTCTCAGCACAGGCTGCGGACCCCAAGGAAGGAAGTGGATGGGAGAAAAGGAGTCAGAAGGAGAGTCCTGGTTTACCACTCACAGGCTCTGTGACCTGGGTTATTCATGATGCGTAATTTTAGTGTCTGCATCTGTCAAGTGGGTGTAAACCCCTTACACACTGCCTACGAAGACAACCGTGACCATCTGGTGAGAGGTGCGGGGAGGTACTCTGAAACCGCTCCATCTCTCTGCCGACTGGGAGGATAAAGCAGATGTGAGAAACATGCATTCTGCCCTGCAAGCTCAAGAAGCTGAGCAAGAGATTTGGGGAAAATGGACTTGTATGTTTTTACCTTGGCCATGTGAATAGATCTGAGTAATTCCTGATAGAACTACTTGTGAAAGTAATAGGTATCAAAGAGGTGAGGAGACAGACTGAGCCCACGTGCGTCATCAGGGAATTGCTTCCCTTTGGCTGTGCTGTAATTTGAGGTGAAGAACACTGTTTCTACAATGTGACTGGGTGTCAGGCTAAATTTGAGGGTACAGACCAAAAGTTTCAGCAGCTACTATATCTTTACTCACACTGTGACAGGTCAATCTTTACCTCCTGCCTTTGGTCATGCAAATCGAAGGGCTTGGTTTGCCTGACAGTCTTTTTTAAAAGGAAGATTAACATGAAATGTATTTTGCCCAACCCATGCGGCCATCCATTGCCACATTTCTGACACTGGGAAAGATTCCAAACGGGGCTGACCTAAGGCTTAACTTTTCTGCTGAAATTCCTCTGAGTGCCCGCTTTCTGCTCTTCATGTGTATAAACGTGTTACAACAAGGTATGTGGGTGGCTTCAAGTGAAAGACACCCAGGATCCAACAGCAGGTGAGAAAGTCTCACCAGGGACAGGAGATGCTAAATGCTGGGCTTTACTCTAGATTTGCATTAGAAGAGGGTATTCTAAAGTAGCCTTTTCTGATCACTGTGTTAACAAAAATACAGGGACATCTGAAACCTGGACTAAGTCCCCACAGGCAGGGATATTTCAATTTTTTGTTTTATTTATTGAGATCTCTCTCTCTCTTTTACTTAATGTACAAAGCCCAGCTACTATGCACTGCCACCAAGCTGGAGCTTTTTAAATGATTCAGGGAAGTATAGCTTTCATTTAGGTTTGTGCCCTCCAGTCTGTTTATACTGGTCGATACACTTGTCTGAAAAATATAATGGATTAGCACATCATTCAACAAGCTAGTCAGAAGGCAAGCTCAAGGCGACAGACACCAAAAAGTAAATTACAGTCAGTAGTCGGGCCAGGCCATGCCCAGAGCTAGGAAACATCGTATCAGCACAAAACCTGTATTCTCTGAGAAGGGTGGTGGAACAGAAAGGGATGAAAAATTTACACTCAAATATAATAAAACAATCAGCTCTACAAATTCATACGGCACTAAAAACTGTGTGGTTTATGGCGGCGGATACAAAGGGAATCTGGCGCTCATGACTGTCCCGCACATTATAACCTCAGCTGGAAACAGACTTGGTGGCATTTGTTTCATTTAATGGGCCCACTTTGCAAGTGGGCATATATCATGCCTTACTTTACACATTCCATTTAAATATTTGTAAAATGCCAGTTTGCCACAGGTTTGTATTCAGAGACCCAAGCATTGAGGGGGTCTCACGGTTGGTGGAGAGGGGATGAGGAGGTCAGGGTATGGAATAAGAGGGGGAGAAGAAGGCTAAAATTAATATTTTTATTCTTTCTCAGCTTTCTCTCTCTCTCTTCCTCCCTCTCCTTATTTCCTTCCTTCCAGTCTCTTTTCTCAAGAAACAAAAAAGCAGTATTGAGACACATTCTCAAGATCTTGAAGAATCTATATAAATCTATATAATCTACATCACCTACTTTGACATGAACCAAATCATCACTATGGCAGATATATCTAGTTATAATTATTAGATAGTTTTCTATTTTACAATTAGTTAACACAAACAATTAGAAATAGGTTGAAAAGGGATTTTTTTTAACTGTAAAATAAACTCCAAACAACAAAACAAATCACTTACTTTACTAAGAGTTTACTGAAGGACTATCATGTTCTCAGGCATTGTAATTCTACAAAAATATTCCTTTTACCAATTATGAAAGACTTGCAAGATCACCCATCACATGAAGTGCTTATGTGTGATTTAAGAGGAGCAGAAAAGGAAGCAAAGATGGGATTTCAAAGTTAAAAGTATTACAGGAAATATTTTCTCCAGTTGTTTCCCTCTCTATATAGATTATCAGATGCTAATAGGGGGACCAATGAATACAATTTCTGAAATTTGGACTCAGCAATCTTTGTAGTAGACTTGAGCATATAGCAACAGTGGAAAGATCATAGGCAGCAGACCTCATTCAGATGACTAACAAGATACATCAAATGGTACTATTTAATTATACTGGGCCTTGCCCCATGGTTGAAGTCACGACTGCCCCTAGAATGTCCTCTTGTCTCATGGGTGGCACCTCCATCAGGTTTGGCAGGAAAGGGACTTACCCTGGCCTTAGCCTGTAACTAGTATTTCCGTCTTTGATCTTGCCTTACCCCTGGTATTACTGCTACATTGTAGCTCTGTCAGTTGCACCCCTATGTGGGTGAACCTGCACCCCTATGTGGATGAACCAATTCTGATCAATCCCAGCAAAAGTAGCTATCGCGTGGTCTTCAGGCCACACGGTTACCAGGTGACAGACACTAGAAATTCCTTCAAAACTTCTCTCTCCCCTTCTCCACTTCCGGATTCAAAGTCCATTTCTCAACTTCTCTACAGCAGAAGAGCTAGAGATAATCCTATTTATTTCCCAGGTTCACACCCTTTATACTAAGCCTATCCTATTCAGACCTGGGTCCAAAGATTTTCCCTCTCTAGAATCTTCAATGTATCTTTCTCTGCATGCAACTTATCAACTGCATGCAATTTATCATCTGAAGCTCCAATACTCAGGCCACCTGATGCAAAGAGCTGACTCACTGGAAAAGACCCTGATGCTGAAAGACTGAAGGCAGGAGGAAAAGGGGATGACAGAGGACGAGATGGTTGGATGGTATCACTGATTCAATGGACATGGGTTTGAGCAAACTCTGGGAGATGGTGCAGGCAGAGAAACCGGGCATGCTGCAGTCTGGGGGTCAAAAAGAGTTGGACATGACTGAACAACTGAACAACAATGGCAAACTTAGAAGTGAGATCCATCAAGCCCAGCTCTCTTTCAAACTATTTTTCACCCTCTGCACCTTCTTACCCTTGAATTTCCTGGCAGAGAGGCTAATACTCACCAAACATATTGGTACCGCTCACTCAACAGCCCACTGCATTTTGGTTTCAGCCAAAGTGATGCTCCTGATGGTACTCAAATCACTGGTCATCTTCTAACTGATGGATGCAATGGCTGTGTTCTGTCCTTGTAATATTATAACTTTAGGACACTTGATCACATCCTTTTTGAAAAAGCTTTCTTGACTTTCCTAATGGCAACGTCCATGGTTCTCCTAGAGGAGGAGCTTCTCCAGGTTGCCTTCTGATGATTTGTGTTTCATCTTATATACTTTCATCTCATCCTTGACCTACCAGTAAACTGGGATCTTCTCAGCAGCCCCCAGTCCCTCCTTCTTGAACTGCAAATTCAAGATCCTCAGTAATCTCATCTGCCTTCTTCAGACCCTGGTACAATCTATATGCTAACCACCTCCCTACCTGTAACTCTGAACCCAGCCTCTCCCTTGAGCTCTGGAGCCTGTTCAATGATGTCCCACAAGTTTCTCAAATGTCTCACGTCTAGATTGGAACTAAGTTATAAAAATGCATTTCCTCTCTGCTTTCCACTACACTTGATCAGTCACCAAGGCACTTATCTTACCCCAAAGAGGCTTCTCAAAACCACCCCCCCTTCTCTTTATTTCCACTGATGTGTTCTATTGTAATTTTTTAAAAGTCTCTTTCCTAAGCTATCTGTCTGCTTTTTAACTGGAAGACTGCCATCTATTCAGTATCTTCTAAATTTTTTTGCCAGAATATTTTTTTTTTTCCTGAAGCACAGATCTACTGTTTCACTTTTCCCTTTAAAACTTTTGATGGTTTCCCAGGGTCTAGAAGAGAAAGTCCTTTTCTTTGCTTCCTTGAGCATTCTTTATGGTCAGTCCAGTCCTAACTCTCCAGACTCACTTCTTGCCATAAGAAATGACCTTGCAGATATACCTCCCTTTGCCTGGAATATCACCTTTTCCTTTTCCAGATGGGAAATGCCCATGAATACCTGAACCGAACACTGTTTCTTTAGTAAATCCTTTGTAAACTTCTCTAGGCAACTAGTTATCCACATTCTCTATTCCTGTGGTTTATAGTGCATCTCTTTATTGGAATATGTGACATTCATTATTCATTGAACTATCTGAGGCCTACAATGCATAGGTCACTGTAGCTTGGTTACCATGTCTATGGAACTGGGTCATTGAGGATAGGAACTATGCCTTAGTTATTAATAGCTTCAGTTTATTTTAATTTGGACATGTGGGTCACCCAGTATTGGTTGAATGCTGGCATGCATGAATACATATCAAATGTGAAGGAAATATCATAGGTACTATGGGTTTAGATCTTATATTTATTACTGGGCTCTGTTACTGAATTTTGGAGTATTTCTAATAATGTTGAATATCAGAGTTTTTGAATATATCTAGGTAACTTTACTGATGCTTTCAGAAGTTCATTTATAGACACTAGTATTGTGAGAATAACTGTTTTATGGTTCTGAGCAGGATGGTTAATTGCTCCAAATCTCAGCTTCTCTTAATTCATAAACCTTGACTAATTCTACTTGTTAAGTACTACAACTTCCCAGAGGCAGCTAGCAATAATAATAATAGTTAACATCAAGCACTTCAGAGTAAATAGGGATAGGTTTAAATGCTAGTCCTGTCACTTTCTAGCTGTAATGCTTTGGGCAAGCTATTTAACCTCACTGAGCCTCAGTTTTCATATCCATTAAATGGGAATGGTAATTGCACCGAATGATTGGTAGGATTATAAAGTTTAATGGTAGTAAAGTGCCAAGAACCATGCCTGGCACCAAGTAAGGGCTTAATAAATGTTAGTTATAATTCTGGTTCACTGTGAGGCTATATACATGAATAAAAAAGGTCCAGAGGGACAGGAAAATGTCACAAAGAAGGCATCAAGAGCACACAAATCAATCATATATTTATTAATACCACATAATTGTTTAAGACTCTACACAAATTTTCAGTGTATTTGCACTTTTTACACTCTCAGACACCTTACATCTGGGATATGTAATAAATATGAATTGATTATGTTTAAATGTCTAGAGTCAATAAAAATCTGAATCTGTTCTAAAAAATGAAACATGTGTATGGAAGAGAAAGTCAGTCTGTCCTTTGCAGCAGCCCAGAATGAAAGGGTAACAGCGAGGTATCTGGGAGAACTACAGTTATTGACATCACTGACCTATAAACATATCCCCTTCAGCATGATATACAGCACTTCAGCACCCTTGTTTTTATATAATTGCTATTACCAAAGCCTTTCAATTTCAAGTGCTCAAACGAGAGCAATTCATATTTCAGATAATCTGCCAACGAGGAAAACTAATTTCAAAATATTTGATCATAAAAGTTGTCCTCAGCTTCTACAGAGATAATTTAGTCAAATAATATCAGATAATCTGAAAGCAGTCTTAGCAGGAAATTGCTTGGGACTCCATCTAAGCAGCTTCCATTTGCACTTATATAAATGTACTGAAAGTGTAGGAGACTTTGACAGCCTGCCATATGTGATTTCATTCCATAGCCTACCTACTTTACCATCAAAAGTTATATCCTTTGAAGCATTGCCAGAATTACTTTACCCCAGTAGATATGCTAGATGTGCCCTTTAAAAGCCATATCATTTCTTTTCTACTCTGACTAGTTCAGGGTAGCATCTGCTCAACTAAATTCCTTTGAAGGTTAAAAATAAAATAGCCTACTTCTTCGGCTGGGCTCCCCTCCCCCACCCCCTACCCTGGTGCTGAGGATAAAACGCCCAGTGCTGAATGAATTTCAGAGAGCACTTTTTTTTTTTTTTAAAAAAGAAGAAGGAGCCTGAGAAATTGCCCCTCTGCTTCACACTTAAGGAAAATTAAGATCCAGGCTTTTCGAAGGTCACTCACCTGATCAGAAGCAGAGACAAGACCAGAACGAGGTTTCCAGGACCTTAGTCCAGAGGGCCTTCTCCTGCTTCTCCAAAGGCAGAAATGTCTAATAGATAGAAGGCAGGCCACGCCAGGAACCAGGGCTTCCCTGGTGGCCCAGAGGTAAAGAATCCACCTGTAATGTGGGAGACCTGGGTTTGATCCCTAAGTGGGGAAGATTCCTGGAGAAGGGCATAGCAAACCACTCCAGTAGTCTTTCCTGGAGAATCCCCATTGTCAGAGGAGCCTGTCCATGTGGCTACAAAGAGTCAGATATGACTGAAGCAATTTAGCACGCAAGCCAGAAACCAACAATGGCAAACACCACCAATGGCGTGTCTTAATGTTATAAACAGAAAGCGAATGCTGGGATTTCACCTCCAGGAAAACATTTGCTTTTCAGAAACAGTCCTGCTTGGCATTCCTTCTCCTCAGAGCTGCTGACAGTTGCAGTCAGTTATTACACTGTTGTGACTTGGAAGCTTATGCCCCCAAACAGATCAAAATTAGTAACATCATGATTCAGGATTGTCTATTTTTCCCTCAGCTTGCTAATCTATGCCTCTTTTATAATTATTTTAAAAGGCACTATTTGATTTCCTGAGCACTGTCCCAGGTGTTCTCAGCGATAATGAATGGATAAACATATCATTTAGTGTCATGGAGCAGTTGTGACATTTTAGAAATATCTTCCATTCAACTCTTCTAATTTCGATGTATGTTAACACTCAAAGTTGCAGGGTTTTTTACTAAAGAGCTGAATGAGTCCCAGTCAATGTATGATTTACTTGTCTGCTCAGCTGAAAAGGTTTGGAGATGTAGTGAAATGGCACGGTCCTTTCTTGCTCTTTGCAAACTCTGGGAGGTCAATTCTAATCAAAGAACTGGAAAAATTATGTTTTTTTCTTTTAATAATTTCAGGTAATTGGTTCCCATTCTCACCTCTTATTTTCCTCAGATCTGCATCTTCTGTCCTAAGGGATGTGTGAAAGTGAAAGTGAAATCGCTCAGTCTTGTCTGATTCTTTGCGACCCTATGGACTGTAGCCTACCAGGCTCCTCTGTCCACGGGATTTTCCAGGTAAGAGTACTGGAGTGGGTTGCCATTTCCTTCTCCAGGAGATCTTCCTGACACAGATATGCAGACAGAACATCACAGGCACGCCTAACTTTCACTGCAAGTGCTTTGACATGACCCTGGACAACTAGAATGAACAATATGACCAGGTTGCAAATGACATTCCCCTCACACTTGGCAACTGAGGTGAGGAGATCCCCATGCTTACTAGGAGCGGTGAGCTCTGCTTGCCCCTAAAAAGTTGTCTGCCAACAGAATCTCATGTTCCACACAGTTATTTCTGATTGATTTGACAACAGAATACCTCTGAACACTTTTTGTGTCTCTCTCCCCTTCCTTCACTGACCCGCCCCCCCACTTTGATTCATCAAGTAGACAATGATTTTCTTCATAGATACTTAAAAGCAAGAGTGGAACTCACCACTTAAAGGAACACTTGGTAATACAAATAATCTTTATGTAGCCATTTTGTGATTTGGCTAGCCTCAACATTTCTTAAGACAAAGCCAACCTGAACATTTCATAGGAAAGGACCAGATCCTAACTAATGCTACCAAGCCGGCTTTCTGGAAACATTCCTCGCTATGTCTGCTATATATAGCCAAGCACATTTTACGCAATTTTAAGCTCCTAAGAGTATCAAGCTTAACAATTAGGAGCTTCGGTTAATCAGACCTAAGCAGCTAATAAAGTACAATAGGAACAAACATCTGAAAGTCAAGACAGGCTATAGAATTATACTAAAACTTGTGAAACCATCCCTTAAGTATCTGCTTCTTAAAGCCTTAGTTTTTTCCTCATTGTGAGGCAATTTTCTATTGTTTTCTTGGCAAAGCATTATAAAAGGGATTACCTGTGGTTCCAAAGCAAGGTTCCTATTGGGGAGACAGGCCAAAAGGAAGGCAACTGCTTGATACAAAACTTGCTTCTATAAAACCTAGGAAAAAAGCTAAATGCAATATATGATTCTTTACCTGATATCCAACTGCTGTTACTGACAAACTTCTGAGGTCTACTAAAATGTTACACTTGGCATGTAGGTGATCTCTGTCACCTCTGCCAAGGGCCCATTGTTGTTTATTTGCTAAGTTGTGTCCGACCCTTTGGGACCCATGGACTGTAGCCCACCAGGCTCCTCTGTCCATGGAGATTCTCCAGGCAAGAACACTGGAGTGGGTTGCCATGCCTCCCTTCAGGTGATCTTCCCAACCCAGGGACTGAACTCAGGTCTCCCACATTGTAGGTGGATTCTTTACTGACTGAACCATGAGGGAAGCCCAAGAATACTGGAGTGGGTAGCCTATCCCTTCTCCAGGGGATCTTCCCCACCCAGGAATTGAACCAGGGTTTCCTGCATTGCAGGCAGATTTCTTTACCAGGGAAGCCCTGCCAAGGGCCCTGCCTTGCCCTAAAAGCTACCAAGCTCAAACCACTTTTTTCTTTCCCAGGGAAAACTTCTTTGTGCGTACATTCTTTTGCTTTCAAAAAAAGTCTGCACAGATATTGAAAGTAATAGATTTAATCTGCCAGTACATTAAAAATTAACAGCATCAGAGGAAGTTTTTGTCTTATTATTGAATGTGGTTAAGTTTGCAGTTATAGGAGGCCAAAAGGGGGAGGAGATACCCAAAGGAAAACCTGGTTTGCTCTTTCAGTGAATCATTTCGGAAGTTATTTATATCTGTAGATAAAAGTACAGTAGGCATAAAAACCAAATCGGAAAGAAACCAATTTTATACATTTATCTACATATAGAGGCATGTGAACAGACATCTATTTATATGAATACACATCAAAAGACGCTCTGAATCATTGGAACAACTGCTATCAGTCTCTTTAAAAATGACTCTTTAGGAAAGAGATTACATCTCTGGACTGTCATCCAAAGGGGGCAGAGGGAGTAAGAAGGATAAAAAGCCACATGGCATTTGTTGTCTAAAGTCAGCACTGGTTTTCAGGTTATCAGCCTGGTTCTAGAACTCATGCAAAATCCTAGTTGATTTCCTTATTATATTCCAAGTGAAATGATCACTGAAATTGTTGCCATGTTACTCCTGTTATAAAAACCATGCCTTCTTATGTAAGAGCTAAAACCCAATATAGATTGAATGTGTGTGTGTGTAGAAATGAAATTTGGATTTCACGTGAATTTAACGATTTTATGACCTTCTTCCCAGGAGGTCAAGTTATTTCTAATTCTTCATATGAGCAGTTTGCCCTCACTCATCACTCTCCTAGGGACCGGGATAACTGAGGAAGGTTTAGGTTTAGAGGCATTATTTTGCATATTTTGCCTGTATAAGCACCACATTATAGACAGAAATTATCTTTACTTTCCAACTTTGCATAATAAAGTAAGCCATTAAATTAATACCATATAGAAAATACTGCTTGTCAGGCAAAGAAATGTACACTGCTCTCCAGAAAACTGGGGACATTACATTGCCAATGCCTGCATGAATAATACATGGGTTAATTCAGAAAAACACCATTTCATTATTTAAAAATGAATAAATTACGGACTTAGAATGATGACTAAATTTTCTTCTCCATCTTACTTTTGTTTAGTGCTCTACTTTAAAAATGAATATGAAAAAAAATTTTATCCACACAAATAAAGCAAGCTAGTGTCTCAAAAAGTATTTTTATTCCCTGACTTTAGATTTCTTGATCCCATAAAATGAAGATGCTACACTTCCTTTTTTTCTCTTGATCATACTAACTCCAGAAATTAAGAAGCAATGTAAAAGGTCTTCAAATTATACATTTGAAAACAGCGAGTCTATCTTTTATTGTCTTGTGATTCTGTGATTCAGCCTAACTAGAAAAGCCCTTTTTGCATAGTGACATTCTGTGTTTTAGCCTCAATGCCTGGTAAAAAACATGTTCAAAGGCATAAGTAAAAAGAAGATAATTCTCGTGTATGATGATGCAAATTTCTTTCATTTTCTTTCAGGGATTTTAGTTTACTCTGAAGGCTGGTTAAAACTCAGTCCCATTTGGGAACCGATGAAAGCATGGAAGAGAGAAAGCCATGCACCAGTAATAAGAAATTAATTTGGAGTTAAAATAAGTAAAACATTCCCATGCAGTGCATTTAGGCTGAGCATAAAGTGACAGCCAGCAGATTATTCCACCGATTTCTAATGCTGGAAATTCGGATGGCATTTACTAGCATAACCTTTCAACTCTGCGCACATCAATAGAGGCCGACAGTGGCTTGAAATATGATTCCTTGCAGATAGCATATCCTCATTCATCTGACTGCTGCTCTGTGCTCCATTGCACAAACAGCGTCTCACCCACTTCTGAGAGGACACTAATAAAAAAGGCATCAATTTTCAGCTCTAGTACTACTGTGATCTCTTTATATGTTCGACATCCAACATTAAATTAAAATGCTGTTATAAATCCTACTTTCTGAATCTGGAATGAGTGTTGGGTTTTTGTCGCATGAGACTGCAGCAAATCTTGTCAAAAGCAAGGAAGCACGTCTTGTTCACTCAGAATTAATGTTGTGGATGAAAGAAGGAGGTAAAAGGGGTGGAATCGGGTGAACTGAGGGTGTCAGAGCCGCTGGGGACTGGAGCTTCAGGGTGTCAACCCTGGACAGGGTTTTTGCTGCTTTCAAGAAGTGGCTAATCGAGAACTGTGATGATTAGGGACAAGCCGCCAGGGCAGGAAGATAACTGATAATAAACAGAAAGGCGCACACATCCACATCCATATATACCAATAGAAATATTTTAAAGATAAAGAAATCGTCAATTATCCCTCTCCGGCAGAAAAATATTTTCCAAACACCACTGGTCCTGAGGAAGCCTCGTGGGTTCTATCAGATTTCTTCCACAGGTGCTGCCACACCAGTTCAAAGCCCAAGAGCCCACGGTAACATACTCTTGGGGCCCTACGTCAATATTACATCATTTTAAAGTTACAAGAGAAATACTTAGAATTACTGGATGGTGAGGGAACAACACTATCAGAAACTAAATGGTAAGGAGTCAAACAGTTTCAGAAGCTTTCTGTGTAAAGATTGTAGGGGAGAGAAAAAAAAATTCCTTGCAAGTACAAGGCTGAAAGAAACTGGCTGGCTTTTTCCATTTTGCTAAGAAGTGCCATGTACTATAGAAGAACAGGAGGGAATTTTTCTACTCTTTCTGATAGTATGATCCCTGCTAATACAGGTTATCACCTAGAACTCTGTGAACTAAATGGTAATAAGGGTTTCCACAAAGATCCGGTGCGCAGAGCTGCTGTGGTCATCTGCCCGGCTCATTCATAATTATGGATGAAATAAAGAGGCATGTTTGCCTATTTGGGAGGGTGCAGGGGGGCGGGAGAGGAAAATGGGGAAGAGCGAGCAGTTCAATATCTGGATCGAACAGAGGAACTTTTTCCCCCCAAGGATCCTGCTGGGAGGAACCTTGACATGCACAAAGTCAGAACGTAGACAAAGTTGCCCTGGTGAGAACGATAAGGTCGCCCGTGGGATTGCTGAGATTATCTCTGTCAAGCACTCGGACAGCATGCAGTCAAATGATGCATCATGCAGTCATTTTCGGGGGGGGGGGAAATCAATTTCTTCACCAGGTCGCTATTTGCTTTTCAAAGTGCCCTTGTAGGCCTTCACTACCAAGCATTTATCAATTTAAATGTTGTAAATTGATAATGTGCCACTGCGCCTTGTCCTGTTTCTGAATTATTTTGATACTTATATTTTCTCAATAGTCTCTAAACCCTCTGAGCTTCCACATTCAAAAGGGCATTTTTCTTTGTTGCACAAGAAGGGATGAACTTTTCACGATTAGTACAGGAGAAAAATGCAGACTTGCTGAGGTTAAAAACCAACAAAAATGACAAAACACAAGCTGTAGAAAATTATGTATCTTTCCTTCTTTTTTTAAAAAATTAAGATATGCCTACTTGACTGACTTTATTATTATTATTATTATTATGTTTTTACTTGACTGACTTTAAAAGGGGGCACCAAGCAATATTTGGAGAGTTGTATTTGTTGATTGAAGGAACACTGGTTATCCTAGTGTTGCATCAATTTCACACACAGATTGAAAAAGTGCTAACACTTGGCTTTGTTATTATAAGGCCTCTGCTGTGTTGAAAGAACACCTGTTTTGCCTTTATAGTCTACCTATCTAAGACGTGATGATGCCTAACAAGAGTAATAATGTGTAAGCTAACGTCTTCTTTTTTTCCACCCTGCTAAAGAAATGTGTGTGTGTGTGTGTGTGTGTATAAATATATATATATATATAATCTTTTATAAGCATGGAAGTGAGACTATTAACCACATACTAACCTTAAGTTGATTTGCATTGAAACACAGAATGGGAGAGTTGAGGCTTGCACTTCGGAAAAACAAAAGAAAGACATGGCGGTTGCAAAGCATCTTTAACCTCCAGTGATTTATTGGCCCTCAGCCAAGTTATCAGGGGAATCTAATTCTTCTTTATTATTCAAATAAACCACATTTGGCACCATGGTTCCCTTTCAGAATAGCTTCACAAATAGACTGAGCTCTGTCATTTATTTGACCTTGTACTTGTGTGCTAGAGCTGTAATTTTATTTGCCATTCTATATAACAAATGCAGAGAAACCTAAAATATGGAGATGAACAACAGGATGGGGAAAGGAGTTTATGGTAAATATATCTGCACGGCTTAACAAAAAAGACAAAATTTTAAATGACCATCTACATCTTTTTACTTTCACCTCCATTAGCACTTATAGCTGCAGCCACCCTACCTCTTTCAGCAAGCTGCCTTGAACCAAGCCAATGCATAACCTTGTTTGCAGCTTCCTTCTAGCTGGCTTGCAATGATGGCATGGAAGTATCTTCTGCCAGGATGGGAATGTGGTGAGAAGAAAGAAAATGACTCATCTGCAAGCTGGGCACTGGAGGCCATGGGCAGGTGATAAGAGTATATTTTAAGAGAGGGCTTAGCTGGCTATAGTATATTTCCTTATGATATCACAGTGGAAAAATCTGTTAATTTCCCATCTGCTCTAGGACCCATTATGCTTTAAATAGAATTCTGTTAACTTGAAAACATTTTTCTGGCATAGGTGCATCAGAATCATCATCTTTTAACCCATTTTCAAGATAAAATGTTTTCGGAAGGGTCCACTTTTATCCTCTGGTTAACTGAGACCCAAGTCCTCTGCCTCTGGCAAATAAAATTTTGACTTTCTCATCAGCATTTAAAAGAAAATGCAGTATTTGAATATGGATTAAGAAAAGCTGGTTTAAAAGCACATAAAACATCAAGCTACTCAATGCCATTGTAAGTACTAGATGTCAGAACATCATTCTCAAAATGATCTGAGGGGAGCAGTATCTTCTGCTCCCTTATGTGATTTGTAATATGTGTGCTCCCCTTAGTTTTATGGGTCATTATAGCCTTGTTCTGAATGTGGATTCCAGTGGAAGCAAACTGATATATCATAATCCACATATTAGCTCCCACAGAAATTGTATTTGAGGTTTATTTTAATATTTCAGTCACCAAAATCTTTCTTTTCCTTAAGAAGTAATACTTTCTTATTTTTGATTGTTGGCTATAATTGGCTATATTTTCCTTCTTGCTTTGGTTGCCAGGAAGCTCATAGGTAAATTTGATACTTTATCAGATCATTTATATCCCTTCTTATAAACCTTTATTCACTTCTCTTACTATGCAGTAACAGATTACTTATGTTTATATTTCTTTTCCCTAGACCCTAGTTCTATTTTGCCATTACTTTTTATTCTATATGTTTGTGTGAGCTATTTCTTTTTTGGAAAGAGGAGGGTTTAAATCAACAAATAAATATTTCTATAAACTTTAATTTCCACCCCTATATTGAAGTAGAAATGCTTTTTATTTATCATATAAAGTCTCTTTTGGATTCTTTGGTGATTAAGCCCCTTACATGTTAGAAGAGGTTCCATAAAAGCTGGCTACCCATCATTGCTGCATTTTCAGTATTAGGGAAATGACTCTGCTTGCTTTCTTTGTTTTCACTTTTGCCTATTCCATTTTACGTAAGGAGCAGAATTGTATTTAGCAGCTCCAGACACCATCACCAGGCAGAAGTCATTTAATCTCCATGCAGGCCGAACTCAGCAACGATATCTGGGCATCTTCCTTCAAGGTAAGGCTGCGTAGTGAGTACCTGGGAATCTTTACACCTAGGGATGCAAGTCAACAATGCATTTTCTGCAACCTAAAACCATATCTTGGTTAAATTAAATGATTATCTCTGGCAAAGTCAAAGGTCTGCTGAAGATGTTTGGACATCATCATAGCATAGATCACTTCATTCCCATCATCAAGATGGTATGAAAACACCCTAAAGGCAATAAGTGGCAAGCACACATCCTGAACACTTGGAGTTACCCTCAATGGAGCAGAGGAGAAAAACCTGCTCTGGCTGTCTCTATATTCATGCTACACAACTGAGCTTGCTAGAAGTTTCTCTACTTAGTTCTCTCATGAGCTAAAAAAGAATCCTAATTCTTTCTTGAGAACATAAGCCGTTTCAAAGCCACCATATTTATTTACATGTTCAAAGAAAATAAAACTGAGGAAGATACATCTTGAGAGTTATAAATGCAGACACAGCTATGCTCTAACAAACTGACATGTTCACAATATTCCTCAGCAGTGTCACTGGATACATATCTGATGATACACACTGTCTTGATTTAATAACACTGCTTAAAAAGGAAAGGAGGGAACATAACTATATAGATTCCTTATCACTGTCAAGAATTTGACGGAAAAATCACTGAGTCAAAGTTGTAGGATACGAACAGAGTGGTTTGCATTTAATTAAGGGTGTGTGTGTGTGTTTAAAAGATTAAGGATGTACTTAATTGAATAACTTTTAATACACTTTACATTGGATGTCACCAGTGAGCACTCCGTACTTCACAACTGAAAGAGGGCACTGAAGAAGCTTGGGAAGGGTTACGTCTCAGGAAACCCAGTTACTCTTTTAGGGCTGAGAACATTAATTGGATTGGAAAACCTTTCCCAAAGTTTTAGCATAGTGTTTCCCCCTTATTCTTTGGGTGTTGAAAACACACACTACGCTCTTATCAGATTATTTCCATGTTAACCCAGGACTAACTTCTCGAGTTCTAAATTTGTTTTGAACTCCAAATATGTACATTGGTATATGCAAAAATCACTTAGGAGTGATCTACCCTTCATCATGTCAGTTGCATAATGCCCTCAAATGAAGACTTCTGTCCACACCACGTTTGTCGAGCTGCACACTGGACTCTTTGTGGGGACACAAACCACAACCTCCACACGGGGCCGCAGCCCACGGTGGCCAGCACCTGCCCCTGGGTAAGCCGAGACACCGACTATTGATGCATACTAACTTTATAACCCATCCCACACAGAGGCGGGGAAAAACTGTACAGAAGTTGCCAGCTACCATACCATGCCTGCATAGCTGATTTATTCCTATGGAAACCTCAATGATTTGCCTCAGATTATAGGAAAAGATTGACTTAATGTGATAGTAGAGAAGCAGTGGAATCTCTTGCTTTTAAGGAGAAACCAGCACAGGGTTAAAGCCAAATTTTTCTTGAACAGATGATATTTCAGATGGCCACACTATTCCAGATGCATCAATTTCCTTGAAAATCCAATCCATATATGTGCATATGCTGTGCTGGCAGGAGGACTGACTGAAATGGCCAAAACCCAAGAGCTAATATTCTTTTGGCCAGAATAATGCAATTATTATTTTCCTAGCTATCAGTCTAAGCATACAGAGCCATCTGTTATGCAAAGCAAACATACACATCTCAATTACAGAAAATGCAGTTGCCTTGACAGAATTTGGATTACACCACTAACCAGGGCTGTAAAACGTGTTCTGAGCTAGTATATAATGGATGCTTTTCAGGAGTTCCCTAATTAGCATTTACCTGCTTAAACTAATTATTCATTCTTCTTCTTCACTGGCTTATTAAACTTTGTTGGATAGCCTGCACAAAATATATGAATACGGGCACTGCAGAACAACAACTGCAGAACAACAGAGGCTCTCCCAGGTCTATACAGTGCTAACATGGGGGCACACCAATTCCAACATTGGTGATTCCCAGTACTAGGTCTCAAACAGATTAAGACAAGGCTTCAAGTCTATTAAAAGCCATTAGAAAACCAGAGATTTCCATGAGACACAAGAATACTAATATTGAGTTGACAATAGCCCAGTTTCTATCATTTGGTTTGCTCAAGTCCACATAAAACAGAATTGCTAGATACACTACAGCCAATAGCTTGCACATCCTTCAAGCAAGAGTTAATGCCCACTGCCCCACCCCGGGCTTGGATTCTCAAAAGTATATAATTAAATTTGGCAGTGTTTCTCCTCCTCCCACAACCCTCCTCAAATGCCAACTATCTCTCTTTATTATTTCCCGATGTCTTTCTTGATTTAGCTATTACCCGGCAAGCCCACTAACAGCCAAAATGGTCCAGCCATGCTGCCTCCTTACAGTAGTGCCAACTTTCAGAAGCAATGAGTCTGGGGTGAGTCTTGCCTAAGAGGAGAGAGGCAGATCTCATCTCCATCTTTAGCTCAAAGGAGCAACTGAATGAGAAGTAGATTATCCAACTTGGCAGATAATCACATACATACAAAATCCCTCCCACGGAACTGCGTTTTACTCGTGCCAAACCACCAGATGAAAAGGGTCAGGCTCAGCCAATCACCTGTATGGGCACAGATACCCAGATGTTCAGCATTTTAATGGAGAAAACATCTGGATAATTAGTGGAACTGCAAACTTTTCTTCAGGGTATTTTGGCATTCTGTAGTGGCAGCCTGTGTCTGGGAATTGAACAAAAGTCAAATTTTTGTGTTCGGAGGGACTATCAGGAATGAATGTCTAGGGCTTTCGTCCCCTTCCCCCATGTGCCTCCATCTTTTTTTCTTTTTTTTCCCCTTTTCACCTCTGACAGACATGTGTGGGTAATTAAATGGCAAATAACAAAAGATTATCTTATTTTATGAAATCGTCTTTCTGCATTAGGAAGCATTTGCAAAGGCAGCAAAATACATACTTGCAGGAACCATTCCTCCCCACAACACATTTTAATGGTCTCTTTCAGCATTTCTTGACTCCAAATGACTCTCTGTCATTGTGTCAGCTCCCAGGACAGCGCAGGGTCCTCCATAAACATCCGGTAATAGGACACAAGGGAAGCACTATTAGTGTGTCCCTCTCCTACCGAGCACAGAGGTTTCAAAGTTCAAACCAACCAAGGGAAGAAACTTCATTTGTTCTCAATAAATTAATAATGATCCTTAGGGGGTAGGGACGGTGGACTCAAGTTTTGAGCATAAGTTGATGCCTAACGTTCTGAACTGACATACAGCTTTCTCAGTGACTGTGAGCAGAGTCAGGGAGAGCCATTAAAAAATAAACTGGATAATTCACTCCAAACAGAATATCTGTTGAAGAAGAAGGAAAGGCATAAGGCTGAAGGAGACTTCACAATTGCTGTCAAGAATCTAAAATGGTTTTACTTACTTGTGAGAGGCCTAGGTAGATGGAGACTGTTTCAGAAATGTACAAAAATTTTCCTTCTTGATTTAGTGCAAATACAAAGCCATCCAGGGACTGCAGAAAAAAAAAATAGGTTAGTTAAGTATATGTGATGGAGATTTTGTTAATAAGGCATCTAATACAAAGCAACACATACCACTTTTAAGATCACTTTTCCTTCATGTTTAACAGAAATCTAAGATCTTTAAGATCTTAGATCTAAGATCATGTATACCGCATTATACATGAACAAATAAAATATTTGAATTAAGACCACAAGCTAACTTTCCCTTATTTCAGGCACTTCCTTATGTCTCTGTCATTTAATCAAGATGCATTGCATTTATGTAGAAAATCAGGCCATGTTGACTTTCTGAGATGTTGCCTTTATGTTTTTGGATTCAGTAGTTACTGAGATTAAATCAGCACAGTTATTAAATAGCTGAACAGGAATGAAAACTGTAATGGAACAAGAGAAAAAAAGAGTTCCTATATAAAGAACAAGTAAAATCACCACTTATGCTCCTATGGACATCAATAATTTGCTAATTAATAAAGGATTATTCTCGCCTCAATCCCAGTGCCTATTGTATTAGAACAAATAGGAAAAGTCAATATATTATGGATAAATGTTTACAGGCTGAAGCTTCATAAATTGTAATCCTTTTTTTGCAAAACTCTATATTAAAGCTTTATTGTGATAGATCTAGTTTCTATTACAACTCCTGAAATGGAAAGAAAAGAAGAAAGGGGGGAGAAAAGAAGAATACTGCATACTATATGCAGCTCCTGAAATGTTAGTCTACTTTTCAAATAGAGGGCTGCATTTTCAGTTTGATGAATGGTGTAAATCATCATGGACTCCCAACTGAAAGATATCACTCAAATTGAGAATAAATTTGTTTCAAATTCTTGCAATCCAGGTGCATTTTATATGTTCCATCATCCTAACATCTTGGGTTTTGTTTTATTTATTTTTAATCAAGTGGGTTTGCACAAGTACTGCTTGCCTAGGAAAAGAAGTTTTGAAGATTAGTGATATTTACAAAGGCTGTGAGTTTGGAAATACAGGGAATCCTCACTGGGAACAAGGTATGTGGCAACATTAAACTAATGACATAATTTTTAAATACAAAATGGTGGAAGAAGCATGTAAAATTCAGGTAGAAAAATACACGGCCTTAAATCTCAGTGATAATTTCAGTCTCTTAAAATACTGAACTTTTTTTGAATTTGATATGTATATATTGAATATATTTATATAAATATGTGTATGTATCATTATGGGAATATGTGTGTGTGTATGAAATTTGATTCCATGCTTCCTGATCCCTTTTCACAGCCCCACTGATCAGAAACTAGGAGAAGTACCCAACCTCCTCCTCTGAAAACAACTGGGTGAAAACAAGTGGGTTCTGAAAACAATTTAAAAATTCGATTCAAAAGTCACATTATATTGCACCACATAAAAGTAAATTACATAATAGACAAGATTCTGGTCAAGATAGTACAATAATAATAGCTCACATTTATTATATACCAAGTAGGTTGCATTGTCTCTTTTAATTTTTACAAGTAGCATTTGAAGTAATTATGTTATTATCCACATTTTACATACAAGGAAATCGAGGTTTAGTGAAGTTAGCCAACGTGCCTGACCTTAGTAAATGATGAAGTTAGGATTCAAACTCAGATTGTCGGATTCAATCACTACACTGCCTTGCCTTCCACTAAAAATAAAGATTTTCTACTTGATACAAGGACATTAATGAAAAGATAAATTGGACAGCATTTCTGAAATTAACATATTTGTATTGAGGCAGCCTATAACTTCTTAAAAATCATTCCTTGTTTTTGAATGATTTTTTCCAATGATAGAATCCTACCATTTGGAGGAGATGAATGGGGAGTGGAATGACAAAAAGAATTCATAAGTCACTTCCCCAAGAGGTCACCTTTGTTCTGTAATATCTCCCTGGAAGCATCTAGGGGACAGAAAACAAAACACCATCTAAGAGAACTGGACTCCTGATCTTTGACAAAACTGCCAAGCCTTCTTGAGCCTTGTGAGAGCCAAACTTTCAAGCTTCCAGTGTGGTACAGTGGAAGCTTACTTTTAATCAAAAGTGCAAAAATGGAGAAGTTTCCTTTGTAGAAGTTTGGGGAGCATCTCACTTCAATATGTCTTCACCTCAAGCAAGGTGTCTCCTAAGGATGATTCATGAGGATTAGGACTGCCTCTTTTGACCTTCTCCAGAGAGAGGAGGACCTAATTAGGTTTTTTCTATTCAACCTAAGATCCATGGTCTAGAATATAATCACAGGGAGTTGTGTAAGCCATCTTCCCAAAACCTAAAATGCCACTGTCAGATCAGTGGGACACAGAGAGAGATAGATGATACCTTCTATGGGAACCAGTGACAATCAAAAGACTGAGACCAGAAGAAAGGATTAATGGAGGTGGCCCAGAGATGACCCCCTGTAGTCTAAACTCTCACTTTTCAGGTGAGGAAAACGTGGCACAGAGAGGTTAAGTGGCTGGGTAAGACCACAGCCAGCTAGTGGTAGAGCCGGGATTAAATACACTACTTCCCATAGTATTAATAAAGCATGGATGACATTGTATCATCCTGGTGTGTGTGTCTGTGTGTGTGTACACATGTGCTGAGTTGTGTCCAACTCTCTGCACCCTCTGCACTGTATTTTGCTAAGCTCCTCTGTTCATGGGATTCTCCAGGCAAGAATACTGGAGTGGGTTGCCATTTCCTTCTCCAGGGGATCTTTCTGACCCAGGGATCAAACCTGTGTCTCCTGCATTATCAGATGGATTCTTTACCTGCTAGCACCATCTGGGAAGCCCCATCACCCTAGTAGAATTATTCAACTCCCAAAGAGACTGAATTTCTCAAGAGCAGGGCGACATCTTATTTATCTTTAGCCAGCATCTAACAACTGCTCAAGTAAGACTTAGGAAATCCAGTTCTACCTCCAAGCCCAAAGCTCTTTCCCTCACATCACACACATTAGAATGACTAAGAGGAAGGGCAGTTCTTTCCCCCACGAGTTCTGTTTATGGAACTGTTAGATTATTTGCAGAATTCTGATGCCACAGATGTCTCACGTAGTCTGGGATATCTCCTGACATTCGGAAGATCTGAGTTAGACTGGATCCTTTCATAGTCTTCCAAAATACTCAGTGCTATTCATTTGTCACTGACACACATCCTTTGCTTTCTCACTGAAAGGGATTATGTTTTTTAAAGTAGGTTCCTATCTCAATATACTTGCTAAAATACTAAAGGAGGTTTGGGCACTGTGGCAGGGAAAAGGAATATCTGGAGGCTAAACATCTGATGTTATTAAGCAGCGGCGATCTAAGAACTGGCCAGTTTCGTTTGGCAAAAACAGAGGCTTCGACACATGTTCCAATTTCCTGGTGAGATTAAAATGAGGCTATGTCTACATGACACAAAGCATCCAGTCAATTCAATTAAAAATAACAGCCAATTTGGTGGGTGGCGGTGGGGGGGGGGGGACAACTAGTTAGATTAGTTGTTTGCCATTACAGAGGTAAACAAAACAGGTTAGTTAACCATATTTTTCACTTTCATGCCTATCATCTGAGTCAACTGTATCTATAGTATGAGATAAAATCAATAATTCAGGTATAATTATATTTTAAATAAAGAATGGGATATGAAACCCAGTGTCCAGCAGGTTGGCAAGGTCCCTCTTCACATGGCCATTACCTTCTGCTTCAGGGTCATCCTTGTCTATAGTTAGCTGTATTTTGCTGCTTAGAAAAGTTTTAAGAGTAGCATCAATATTGGTTTAATGTGGATGTCTTAATTTTAAAGGGTGGGAGGAAGGAGGAAACATTCAATTAGTCTTGGGACCCAGATATGATTAATCTGAAAGTTCAGTAGAAATTTCAAAAATTTTGAATCAAGAAAGCTACTATATAGAGCTGTTTCAATCACTGCAGGCTACCTTTTAATTTTTTTTTTTTTAACTGCCCACTGTTTTCAACAGGCGCCAATTAAGATTCTGGGGTCAAAGGGTTAATTACATCTTCTTACTCAGTATGTAGAATTTTCTGATTATTAACTAAGGTTGGATTAAGATGAAAAAGAACCAACACAAATGTTAATGCTAGTTCCTCCTTGAGAAGATTTATTACAAAGCCACGCTGAAATCTATCTGCTTTCCTCAAAGCAGAAGGAGAACAAAATCTTAGAAGAAACAGTAAAACAGACGTTTTCAAGGCATGCAAGTATCTGATTCATCAAGACAGTTTTCTTACTACTAAAACCAGTTCTTAGCCATCTCGACAGGGCTGATGAGAGATTTCCTTTGTCACATCCCAGTAAGTCTATGAGGTACGCATGCTGCAGCGAGGCTTGGATACACAAGTCAGGAGCCACAGCGTCTTTGAATAATAATGCCTGTAATTATAATTTATATCCCCTGACATCAGAGTAACATATAAAGTGTAAGGCGCAGTTTCTTAACCCCAAAAGCCGAGTGCCTCTAACAGTATTTGTCAAATGATGAGGCTATTTCCTTGCAGGGTATAAAACTAACTATAGCTTCATGATTGAAGGTATACTAATGTTTAATGCATTGTGCTAAATGGATTTATATTTGTCAAAGTTGTTTTGTGTCTGCTTTCTTTTTTTTATCCCCTGCATATTTCCCTGCAACCAAATTTCAGAGTGAAATCTTACTACAGTGCCCTTACAGAGGCAATTCTCACGTACAAGACTACTCTGAAATGAGTGGTTCTTTCTATAACATTCCAACGTAGAAAGGGGAAAAAAAAAATCACCCCGAACTCTTTTCCTATGACCTATCTCCAGTTAGAGTGAAGAATTACCAGTAGGCTAGGTTATTTTAATGACAGATTATTTTAAACTGAGCCTTCACCATCTGTTCCACCCCCTAATTATGAATGCAAAAAGAACATATTTCACAATTACATCAGTAAAAAAGTAAGATATACGTGATTTAAATGCAAGCATGTGCTTCATGTCCGATGCGCTGTGCATCTGTGATGCTCTTCTACTTCAGGCTTGGGTTAACCCACCCGTGATAAAGTACAGTCTCGGACACACTCCGCGTTCCCTCCAAACCCAGCGTTTTTCACTGTTCTGACATAATTCTGTTAGGACAAGAGCAGAACATGAATGTGAGCACAAAGCTTGCCAGCCAGTAGAGCCTGGCTGTAGCATTTTACAACTCCTACGATGACTTTGCTGTTAACAAGGAGAGGCTGTGAGAAAATTAGCTCTGCAACCTGAGCAATGGGTGAGCGTCGGAAATACGCGAGTCTGCTCTTAAACCACATCTCCATCATCGTGAAAGAGTGAAGAAGCACAAGAGAAGCATGGTCTGGAGACTGAGGATGGGGCTCCGCTACTTATCTTTCCACTCTGTTTTGGCAGCAGATAAAAGAGTTAGAAGTGCTTCTTACATTTTTTGGCCTTTGGACACAATAACACTTTGATCGAGCTCATTAAAGTGCCACGCTGCCCTCTGACTGCACTCAGGAGCTGACCCTGGACTGCTCATGCCCACGCATGCGGACTCCCAGCCACCTTGAGGAGAGCCTGGGACCATGTCCAGAAGGGCCCACATGTATCTGTTTATGGGGAAGACAAAGTTCCCCAAATTTTGCCTTTGCAATCCGAGTTTTAACCATCAAGTGCTGTGGAAACAAAAGCCTTATTTTTAGAAAGACTCAAGTATATTTTCTCGAAGTGCAGAAAAGCACACATCAAAGGTGTGGGTTTTTATTTTAACTCTCAGAAATCTCTCTGCACTTTCTGGTTCCTGCATCTTTCCTTCTGTGCCCCCACCGGCAATGAGTCAATAATGTGAAGGATGATAGAAGAGCTTTATATGATGATCACGTACCCAAAGCCACATGTTCCCCAATCACAACAGCGAATTGGATTAATTTAGTGAAATTTGACTATTTTCCCTCTAAAACAGAACTCCAGAACAACAAACCTTGACACCGCAAGACACCTTTCCTAAGAGTTTCCTTAAACACACAAATCCACACATCTTAGGTGAGAAAACACTGCCGAGAGACACAGGCGGCCCCTCCTCAGTTCTTAGAGGAGAAGTACCAGAATAAAAGGGGAGATTTTGAGCTAGTGAAATGTTACGACATGAAAAGAACAAAGACATCGTCGGCTTTCTGAGCAAGGAGATCAGGTTTTGCTTCTGCTCATTAAAATTCCATTTCATGGACGCTGTGTATCAAAGTGCTGACCTTTTTTTCTCTGGGATGCTAGTTCAAGCCTTACATCCAGCCTTGAGGGAGGTGGATGTCTTGATTTGAACATCCAGCCAAATAGACAGCAGGCTCTGCTATAAAGACAGGGTGTGGCATTTGGTGGAGTCACACATGCCGGTGTCTCTGAGCCATGGGGGACAACACACAGACCTCACATTATCTGTGGCTAGTCCCAGGGGACCGGGACTCTACCTGAGGCAGAAGTGACCATGTGCTGCTCACAAGCTCCTTCTGCCTCAAGGAGAGGATTCCCACTAGTTATCCTAAGGCACACATATTCACTGGAACATTAAAACATCACCTGTCTGTGCATGTGTTTCATTAGTTTACTGAGACATAGGCTCTTCAGAACCTAGGAGGTAATTCCTTATTGTGCATCTTCTTGAATTCAGAATTCTCTTTCAAATTAAGGGAGGAGTTCCCAGGTCAGCAGGAGTAACATAAACACTATGGTGTACTGGTCCTGAAAGGTCTAACAATGTCACTGCTTTGCTTTGGCTACACATGAAGCTTGGTTCCAGGTGTCTTTCAAATTGTCTGTGTTATACAAAACAGCACACAAAAAAAGAATAGAAACGAATAATTGTTCATTGGGCATCCTGTAGATCACAGGCAACTCTAGGGAATGGTCATAATACTCTCACATATATGATATACAGCAATATATATCAAATATACTGTTATATGGGCTTCCCTGGTAGCTAAGACAGGAAAGAATCCACCTGCAATGCAGGAGACTGGGTTCGATCCCTGGGTCAGGAAGATGCCCTGGATAAGGGAATGGCTACCCACTCCAGTATTCGTGCCTGGGAAATCCCACAGACAGAAGAGCCTGGTGGGCTACAGTTCATGGGGTTTCAAAAAGTCGGACATAACTGAGTGAGCACGCACACACATACTATTATAAATCATATATATTATTATAGCATATTAGGAAAAAAAGTGAGTGTTAGTCACTCAGTTGTGTCTTTGTGACCCCATGGACTATAGCCCACCTGGCTCCTCTGTGCATGGAATTATTTAGGCAAGGATACTGGAATCGGGTGCCGTTTCCTTCTCCAGATGATCTTCCCAACGCAGGGATCGAACCTGGGTCTCCTGCATTGCAGGCAGATTCTTTACCATCTGAGCCACTAGATGCTTTAAAGAATGCTCAGTTCACTCAAATATTCACCTTAGAGGAGAGGGAATGGAAGGAAACTAATACTTGTTAGGGAACTTATTTAGAACAAATTTTGAGCTGGGCATTATTTAATCCTATGTTACAGATAAGGAAATGAGTCTCAGGGAAATCAAGTGCACAGCCCAATGTCACACATGAAAATGTGGTAGGTGTAAGAAGAAAGGAACCTCCTTTTCCTCCTGCCGCTGGGATACCTGCTGGGGATTTTACTTGTTTCACACCCATCACAGTTGATAGGAGTCTATGTTTCCTCCAGCATTTCTTTCCACATAAGTGATTCTCATGTTCCTACTGCTTCAGTGTTATGCATTCAGAAAACACCTGTTGAGGGCTTCCTATGCATCAGGCCTATACTAGCTGAACAAAGACCAACTCAAGAGTTACTTTCTTAAACAAAATTCATCTGTGGGATCGAAGGTGAAGAAAATGAGAAAAGTGGGAAATTACCTTTATAAAACAAAAAGTCACAAGGCAAAGGCGACTTAGGACACTCTCCATACACGGTGGGGACTCTTGTCTGCTATTACCAAGCTTCATACCTCTAATATCCTGTCTATGGGTTGGAAAAGGCATGGATTAATAGAATTTTCATTTTTAAAGCTTTGCTGAGATGTAATTGACACGTGAAATTGTAAAATATTTAAAGAATGTATTGTGATGATTGGCTATACATACACATTGTAAAAGGATTCTTCTTACCTGGTTAATTAACATAACCAATAGCTCACATGTTTATCTTCCTAGGATTTCTAAATGTCCAATCAAGAAGAAATCAGTCTTGAATATTCATTGGAAGGACGGATGCTGAAGCTCCAATACTTTGGCCACCTGATGTGAAGAACTGACTTATTGGAAAAGACTCTGATGCTGGGAAAGATTGAAGGCAGGAGAAGGGGACAACAGAGGATGAGATGGTTGGATGGCATCACCGACTCGATGGACATGAGCTTGAGCAAGCTCTGGGAGTTGGTGTTGGACAGGGAAGCCTGTCGTGCTGCAGTTCAAGGGGTTGCAAAGAGTTGGACATGACTGAGTGATTGAACTGAACAAACTAGAGACTATAGACCTCAAGGAAATTCTCATGTCTTACAGGAAGAGGCTAATGCCTAGAAATAGAGAAGGGACCCCAGTTAATCAATAATTGCTAGAATAACTACACCTCCTAACAGGCAATTGCCAGGATGGGACTTGAGAACACACAGTAGCAAGACTTGCCAGCACACTCACCCCATTTCTGGTTCCAAAGTTTCCATTTAGACTAAATTTTTTCCTTTCTCTCTCTGGTTATATATAACACACACACACACACACACACACATATACATATATATATACACACACATATTATTTTACATAAAAGTTAGTGTGAAAATAAGATTGACTTCATAGAAATTTATTTTCCAGTCATGTTTGCTTAAAAGATACATCCTTGAAGATGGAAGGTAGACCCATATTGGTGTTTCTGTGATGACTGATTATGATATGAACTGGACTGTTTACTGGACAGTGGGTAACTTTAAAGAACAGGATTTTCAAAATAAAAAACAAAAACTTTGTACATGTATTCCTTTAGGTAAGGAGTTTGTATCAGAGGTAGTAACAAAGATTGAAGAAACCTATAACGAATTGAGCATATTAAAATACCCATTTAGAGATCTCGGATATTAAGCTATTGCATTCACATATGAGTTTCATTTTAGGAAACATTTATTGATCTCTCTAAGGAAAGGGTATTAAAATTTTTGTAATGAAAAGAACTGAACTATGACAAATATGGTCACCATGGATTGACTGGATTACACGCCCCCTCCCAAATTCAGTCACATGTTGAAGCCCTAAATTCCAATGTGGTCATATTTGGGGACTGGATTTTTTTAAAGAGGTAATTGAGGTTAAATGAGATCATATGGGTCCTAATACGATAGGACTGGTGGTCTTATAAGGAGAGAGAGAGAGAACAGTCCCCATAGGCATGCACCCAGAAAAGGCCCTGAGCGCACACAGTCAGAAGGCGGCCATCTGCAATTCAGGAGTTGAGTCCTCACCAGAATCCGACCATGCTAGCACCTTGATCTTGGACCTATAGACTCCAGAACCATGAGAAAATGAATTTCTGTTGTCTAAGCCATCCACTCTATGGTATTTTGTTATGGTAACCTGAACTAAGATAGTAATTTAGACATTCGGGGAAAATGGTTCAGCCCTGAACGTCTTCAGTGTTAATTTCAGGAAATCACTGTAACTAGAGTCTCTGCTCTTTATTTTATATATCACTCATGTAATTAATAATTAATTTTTACTAGATCCACATAAAGCCATAAATATGATGGACTGCTAATGGTAGCATTTAGTCCCAGAAATCGACAGTGCTTATTAGGATTGTTTTTGAAATCTTTTTTAAGTAATTGCACCTATTCCGTATCTTCTATTTACAACATTGATATCTTTATATTGGTTTTCTGTACATTTCAAATGCTTAGAGGGCTACACGACTTCATTGCCTTAGCTCCATAGAAGGTAGAGGTGCACATTTATGTGAAAATCAATTACTCTGATAGAATTAGAAACCTGGTCCTGAATGATCTTGGGATAAACAACTTGGTGTACCACCTGCTACAGTTTTCAGCTGCTTTGCCGACCTTCTCTTTTCATTTCACAGTCGGCTGCTGGGCCTGGGTGAGAAACACCAGCCTACATGCTTGTCCTCAGAGCTCTCATCCTATTCAGAGGTCTAAGGAAATGCTGCTGCATCTATCCCCACATGCCTACTTAACACACATGAAGCAAAAGGGGCTGTGGATTTTTGTTGTTTGCTAACATATTTGCATATCTCCAAAGCATAACAACTAATGTCATATGAAATCTCCTTCAGAGAATCTCTAGATGATATCCTTCAAAGCAGAACAACTGAGTGTGAAATTTGCCAGCACCAAATTTGCTAAGTGTGCGTTCAACAACAAACCAAATTTATTCTATTAATAGCAGTGGTACTTGGTTATATCTTGGCTTCTACTGTGGTCCAATTCAGAAACAGGATGAAAAGACTGGGCTGGAGTGTGAAATTTTGGTGTCTGTAATTTTGGGGGATAAAGACATTAATAAAGAAGACAATTAAATTCTGGCATTTTCCTCTGACTTTCCAAAGTGACATTTTTTTCATATGAAGACTGAGATTGGAGTTTTTCTTCCTCTTTCCAGTCTCCTTCAACGACTATCATGACTAGAAGAGAATTCAGTGCCATCACTGAAGAGTAACTGGCTAATTTATTACTTGAATTTCCAGGATCAAAAGATGCTTTACCGAAGATCTCAGTGAGATTTAATAGGCATCGTGGGACTGAAGTTGTCTGTAGAGAAGTATAGCTAATGGAAATGCAAAGATAAAACCTAAAGTGACTAGCTTGAATGTGAAATCAGACATGGTACAGTGATTTGAAGAAGGTGAAGGATGAAACTGTGGAAACGACCGGGCTTACCATCTCACGCCTTTCTGACCCACCTCGGAGGCAGCAAAAAGAACAGACCCAACTATTTTCTTGTTTTCACTACTGGATAAGTCAAATAATCACTGTGAGTTTTTTTCCTTTAAAATGCAAGCCCAACTTTGTTTAAAAAATATCCAAAAGGTATGATTCTGTTTTGTCTTGAAGCTTTTACTAGTGTATTCATCATGAGTGTTAAAGAGAAAATTAGATGCAATACATGAATTGTCAATAAATGCTCAATTTTTTCAGGAAAAGAACTGTTCTATAAATTTGAGATGCCTAGACACTTGGCTATCCTGATAGCTCTACAGGTGCTCAAATATGCTTTTACAGTTACCAAACAGGGATGGATCATTTCATGGAAATAAAAATGCATATATATACATATAAACATATATATATATATATATGCCCCATATAAATTTCCCAGGGCAAAAGGAAGTGTAAGAAGTTTTGGCCCAGACATTATTTTTCTTCCGCCCCAACCGCCACCCCACCCCACCTCATCCTGGAATGCTATCATCACCCAGGATCATCCCCTTCCTAGGTTCCTTAGTGGAGTTGGAGGCCAGTACTGACATCCCAGACACATGTCAAAGAGATGCAGGCTTTGCTGGTCTGCTTTTTCCCAAGCAGCACACAGCATCAGCCTGCTAGGCAGGTCTAAGTGACTATGGATCTTGTCTTGGGCTATTTGGCATGGGTGGCTACAGAACACCACTTATCTACTTTAGCTGTAGAGGCTGTATCAACTCACGTACCGGAGGAATCACTGGACAAAGTGTTTTCAGTGACTCAGGGCCATGTGCTTTAATGAAGTTATATAACAGCCATAATGTTATACATCCTGCAGGGATTCACTGTAACAATAACCTACGTTATGCATGATCTAGTCAAAGGCACTGATGTGCCAATTTGCAGTAATTCCAAAAGAAATTTGCAGTTGGCCATATTGATAATTCATTCACTAGAAACCTTGAATCAATAGTCTCAGTCTAATTTTAATGTGCACAATGATCCATTTACTCACATTTTTTACTTAAATAGCTAAAGATAGGTTAGAACAAAAATAATTTGAAAATGCATATATTCCACCATTCAATGCATTTGATGAATCACAGTCTACCTCTCAATGACTATTGGACTTATTAAAATTCTATTTAGTCTACAGAATTTATAGTGGCTGCAACCATACAGCCCTATCATACCTTCAGCCACAACTGTCACCTCCTACGTATTCTTTCTCAATCTTCTATGTCAAAGGCACCTAAAGTGCCAACAACAGTGTAACAAGCGTATCAATTAAATTCCAAGTCTGATTTTTCACTTGGCCCTCTGCCTGGTTTCTTTTAAGGCTGGGCATGTGAACAAGTATTATTTTCATTACTAGGATGGTATTTTTCTTAGCTATCTAGAATCCCAAGACTATAATATGAGCCACTTTCCAGTTAGGACATTTCTACATATATCTACCACACCCCATCACATAAGCTTGCAGAAATAACTTTTAATGAAAAACTTCCTAACAATTTAAGAAAGAAAAATGAATCCTCATTACAAGTCTTCCTTAAACATAACTTAGAGTAAGTAAGCACCAACCTCCAGTAGCCTGAAAAAAGTGAGGCTGTAAAAAGTCACCTGGCATTACCCTGGAAACCTGTGTTCAGGTTCGGAATCAGTGACTTTGAATCCACTTCTACTTTTTATTTCAGCTCCCTTTTCACTTTTTCCTTATTTCTCTTATTTCCTTTTATTTATCTCTTCACCTTTTATCTTTTGGTTTGCATTCTGCATTCATCATTTAGTGCAAGAGATGTTGATGGTCACAGAGATGATGACCTATATGTAACACGCTTCTTGGCCACTGTTCCCAGTGATCCTCCTCTGAATGTGCTTATATGTGAAACTCCCCTGTGCAGTAAAACAACTATGGAAACATTTATATATCTGACTCAGGGATGAATAGTGATTACTGACAAACTGTGAAACCAAGAATGGCTCTAAATTTGCATAGGCTAGTGCAAATTTTATGTGATTGAATAGTGGGAATAGATTCTTTCTGTCTCCAATGAGATTTGTTCACTTTAGCCTTGACCTTTTCCAACAAGTGAGGTTTGTTTTATTGTCTTGCTTGGGGGCTTCTCCTTCGTAATAGGATGACCTACTTTAATTTCCACTTTAACGCTTCATGGTCTAGAAAGTGAGCTCCCCTAAAGGACTGAGCCCCTAAAGACTCAAATTGGCCTCTGTGTCCTAATGGAAGACTTTTATCCCAAAGCAAATAAAAAGTATATTAAGGGTTTCACAAACACAACCTTAAGCCTTTATCATTTTCTGTATGGTGCTTCTATTCTCATTATAAGTGATCACACTTGCTTAAGACATTTGTTGCTCCTCTCCACCTCATCCCTTTCTTGGTTCTTTTCTGCCAAAGCAGGCACCTTTCATGAAAGTGTATAGCCAACATTATTTTGCCATTTCCTCAGAAGCACCCAGACATGGCCTAATGGATATGGCCTAAAAGCACACAGGCATGACCTACTACGCAGGACTAACATCCTTTATGTCAGTGTGGGTCTCCACAGTTATCCACATCCTGAATCCCCCTTGAGCTAGTGAGACCAAGACAGTATAACAGTAAATGACTAACACTATCATCAATATTCCATAATGAAACAGTGAGCCCAGCTCTTTTCCATAATCTCAGCAAGCTATGAGTAACATACCCTCATAGGCAATGAACAAAAGAAATTCTACTCATTTCCAAAACACAATTCTTCCTTATATTGGGCTTCCTTAATGCACTGGACTTTGTTATCTCAATTAAAATTTTCAATAATGTGACATGACATGACATGAAACTTTCATTTTGAGCAGGATAAAAATCCTTATCCCCAAAGGTTTGCTACAAAGAGTAAAATCTATGGGTTTTGCTGCAAATCATTTACGTTTGCTTCTTTAAGGCTGAAATACTTTGGTATTCAGGGACACACTCTAGAGAATGGTGGATGTAGCAAGCCAGCCAGCAACTTTTTGAAGGAAATACATTATTAATACCCTCTTTTGTTGTATTAGAAAGTTTGAATAAATGACACAAGAGAACATATAGCCTTACACACTCAGATGTGGAGAGATGCCATCTGTCTCGGCATATGTGGGCTGAAGCATTAGGACCCTTCCCACCACTTTTCTCCTCAGTTGAGTTGACACAGTAAGCAGCTGAAGTGGTTAAAGGGAACTGACCGTTTTACATCTCTCTCTAGGGTCTCTCCAGGGTCCTCACTGAAAAAGCAATATGGGTGTCATCCAAGTCCCAGGAAAGGCATCAGAAAGAAGGTGAGGGTGTCTGAGCCAGAGGGACAGATGCCTGGCTTTGTTAAGAGGTGTGAATGAGGACACTTTCAGAGTTAGAGGACTTTATAGGAACCCCCCCAAAGAAGAGGGCTGATGAAGGAAGAAGAGGTGTTTCACGTAGATGCTCTCTTTCTGAGCCCAGGGCACCTAGATCACTGCTAAGGAGCACATTCCATAGACTTCACCAGGGAGGGACCTGCTTAAGTTCTAGAAAAATGCCCAGTGAGGGGACTATCATGCCAAGACCATAGCTCATGACTTAAAGACCTGGCACTATGGAGAAGCCTCCCTTAATCTCATCTTCCAGTTGCCCTCAACATGAAAGGCATGGCTCTGTCAGAAAGTCCCTGGTCAGGTCCAGAGGGACCCTTCGATTGGGGTCAATGGTAGAGAAGATGGGACAATTATAGCCATGTCTCCTCAATTCCCTCCAGGAAGCTAAAGAGCCTGTGTGGCCACAGCTGAAAAGGTTTTACATCCAAGCTTGAAATGAACATACCCCAAAGTCTTTAAGAAGCAGCATGGTACAATAGAAAAGAGCACATGAGCTCTGCAATTAAGCGGATCTGAGAGGGGACTTTGAATTTGTAACTTCATTCTCATATGAAAATATAAAGAATAATATCTGCATATTATTTATTCTGCTCAGTAGAAGGGTGAAGATGATTAGAGTTAATGTGTGTGAAAGTGCTATCATACAATAGGCGTTTAATAAATGGCACCCACATTGGTTATTATTTGACTTCGGATGCAGATTTAGAAAGTGTCTGCTAATAAGAGTGGTTTTTAACCTGACATAAAGAGAAATGTACATGTGGAAAAAGAGGGCCAAGATACTAAAGGCAGGAAAATTAAATATGTTAGATAAGCAAGAAGAGGACTCAATATTCATGGCTGAAATAAGATTTGATCCTGGTTGTAAACATTCTTCTATAGAACTTTAATAATGTAATTTGGGGACAGGATATTTGTAAGGGAGAAAGACTATTATAGAAGCTACCAGAAAGAAACACATTAAGGAAATATAGAGTGGGAGACTTGGGTAAGATTGTAATGTCAAAATGAAGATTAAAGAGAAAAAAATGTAAAAACAGGAAAAAATAATTTTACTTTAATAAGCATGGTCATTTAAAAATGAGAGCTATTAAGGATAGATCTATGTGTGTGTGTCATATCACATATACACCATGCTGATTGAAGCAGTCTCTGATTTGGACCCTGGGAGAAGAACTTTACATTAACTAATCCAGCTTAATTCTCACTTCCTAACTCTGATGTACAAGCACTGCTCAGAGATACTGTGAGTTCAGTTCCAGACTGCCACAACAAAGTGAATATTACAATATATTGAGTCACACAAAATTTTTGGCTGCAAATAAAATTTATGTTTCTACTATACTATAGACTGTTAAGTGGGCAATAGCTTTATGTCTTTAAAATGTATATGTCTTCACTAAAAATATTGTGAAAAAATGCTAACCATTATCTGAACCTTCAGCCATTCATAATCTTTTTGCTGGAGGAAGGTCTTGCCTTGATGTTGATGGCTGATCATGGGGTGATTGCTGAAGGCTGGGGTGATCGTGGCAGTTTCTTAAAATAAAAGAAAGTCTGCCATATGGATTGACTCTTTCTTTCATGAACTATTTCTCTGTAGCATGTAGTGCCATTTGATGGTATTTTATCCATCGCAGAACGTCAACGTTAGAGTTAATTCTCTCAAAATCTGTTGTTGCTTAATCAACTAAATTTAGGTAATATTTTAAATCCTTTGTTGTTATTTCAACTTCATAGCATCTTCAGCAGGAGTGGATTCCATGTCAAGAAACCACTTTCTTTGCTCATCCATAAGAAGAAGCTCATTAGATGAAATTTTATCATGAGATTGCAATAATTCAGTCACATCTGTAGGCTCCACTTCAAATTCTAGTTCTCATGCTATTTCCAATCACATCTGCAGTTATTTCCTCCACTGAAATCTTAAACCCTCAAAGTCATTCATAAGAGCTGGAATCAACTTTTTTCCAAACTCCTGTTAACATTGTTATCTTGACCTCTTCCCATGAACCACAAATATTCTTAATGGCATTTCCAGGTTTTCAATGACTTTGCCCAGATCCATCAGAGGAATTGCTATGTATGGCAACTATAGCCTTAGAGAACATATTTAAGTACTAACACTTGAAAGTTGAAATGACCCCTTGATCTATGGGCTGCAGAATACACATTATGTTAGCAGGCACGAAAACAACATGCATCTTGTTGCACAGTTCCATTAGAGTTCATGGGTGACCAGATGCATTGTCAATGAGCAGTAACATTTTGAAAGGAATATTTTTTTTCTCAGCAGTAGACTTCAACAGGGGCTTCCCAGGTAGCACTAGTGGTAAAGAACTTGCCTGCCAATGCAGGAGACATAAGAGATGTGGGCTCAATTCCTGGGTTGAGAAGATTTCCTGCAGGAGGACATAGCAACCTACTCCAGTATTCTTGGAGAATCCCACGGACAGAGGAGCCTGGTGGGCTACAGTCTGTAGGGTTGCAAAGAGTCAGACATGACTGAAGCAACTTAGCATGCATGCAGGTTTGAACAGTGGGCTTAAAACATTCTTTAAATCATATTGTAAACAGATGTATTGTCATCCAGGCTGTGTTGTTGTATTTACAAAGTACATGCGGAGTATATTTGGCATAATACTTAAGGGCCCTAGGATTTTCATGATGGTAAATGACCATTGGTGTTAATACCAGCTGCACTAGCCCCTAACCAGACAGTCAGCCTGTCGTTGAAGCTTTGAAACCAGGCTTTGACTTCTCTTCTTTAGCTATGAAAGTTCTACATAACATCTTTCAATAGAAGGTTGTTTTGTCTACACTGAAAATTTGTTGTTTCGTGTATCCATCTTCATTTATGATCTTAGCTAGATTTTCTGAATAACTTGCTGTAGCTTCTACATCGGCACTTGCTGCTTTACTGTTTGTTTTTATTTCATGTAGATGGCTTGATTTCTTAAACCTCATGAACCAACCGTGGTTAGCATCAAATTTATCTTCTGTAGCTTCCTCACCTCTCTCAGCCTTCAAAGAAATGAAAAGAGTTAAGGCCTTGCTCTGGATTAGGCTTTGGCTTAAGGGGATGTTGTGGCTGGTTTGATCTATCCAGGCCACTAAAACTGTCTCCACATCAGCAATTGGGCTCTTGCTTTCTTATCGCTCATGGGTTCACTGGAGCAGCACTTTGTTTTCCTTCAAGAACTTTTGCTTTTCATTCACAACTTGACTAACTGTTTGGCACAAGAGGCCTAGCTTCCAGCCTGTCTTGGCTTACAACATGCCTTATTCACTAAGCTTCATCATTTCTATCTTTTGATTTAAAATGAGAGATATGTGACTCTTCCTTTCACTTGAACACTTAAGAGGCAACTTTAGGGTTATTAACTGGCCTAATTTCACTATTGTTTCTTAGGGAATAGGGAGGCCTGAGGAGATGGGGGGAGAGATGAAGAATGGTGGCTGGTAGAGTAATCAGACATCAGAGAAGGAAATGACAACCCACTCTAGTATTCTTGCCTGGGAAATCCCATGGACAGAGGGGCCTGGAGGGCTACAGTCTGTGGGGTCACAAAAGAGTCAGACACAGCTCAGGGACTAAACAACAGTCAGAACACACACACAATTTATCAATTACATTTGCCATCTTATGTGGGCACAGTTCTTGGTGCCTGACAACAATTATAATACTAACATGGAAGATCATTGATCACAGATCATGGTAATAAATAGAAAGATAAAGTGTGACATATCACAAGAATTATCAAAGTTTGACACAGAGACACCAAGTGAGCAAATACTGTTGGAAAAATGATACCAGTAGACTTGCTAGATGAAGAGTTGACAGCAATGTCTGATTTGTAAAAAAGTGCAGTATCTTTAAAGTGCAAATATAGCAAAGCACAATAAAATAACTTATACCTGTATACACTATCATCATCCCTGTTTGAGATGAGGAAACTGCAGTCATTTAGTTAGTAAGTGGGAGCTGTATGACAGGAACACAAACATAGCCTGTGTTCTATATATTGACTCTGCAGACTTCAGTCCAGTTCAGTCACTCAGTCATGTCCGACTCTTTGCAACCCCATGGACTTCAGCACACCAGGCTTCCCTGTCCATCACCAACTCCCAGAGTTTACTCAAACTCATGTCCATCGAGTCGGTGATGCCATCCAACCATCTCATCCTCTTTCGTCCCCTTCTCTTCCTGTCTTCAATCTTTCCCAGCATCAGGGTATTTTCCAATGAGTCAGTTCTTCATATCAGGTGACCAAAGTATTGGACTTTCAGCTTCAGCATCAGTCCTTTCAATGAACACTCAGGACTGGTCTCCTTTAGGATGGACTGGTTGGATCTCCTTGCAATCCAAGGGACTCTCAAGAGTCTTCTCTAACACCACATTTCAAAAGCATCAATTCTTTGACACTCAGCCTTCTTTATAGTCCAACTCTCACATCCATACATGACTACTGGAAAAATCATAGCTTTGACTAGATGGACCTTTGTCAGCAAAGTAATGTCTCTGCATTTTAATATGCTGTCTAGGTTGGTCATAGCTTTTCTTCCAAGGAGCAAGCATCTTTTAATTTCATGGCTGTAGTCACCATCTGCAGTGATTTTGGAGCCCAATAAAAGAAAGTCTGTCACTGTTTCCATTGTTTCCCCATCTATTTGCCATGAAGTGATGGGACCGGATGCCATGATCTTAGTTTTTTGAATGTTTAGTTTTAAGCCAACTTTTTGACTTTCCTCTTTCACTTTCATCAAGAGGCTCTTTAGTTCTTCTTCACTTTCTGCCATAAGGGTGGTGTTATCGGCATATCTGAGGTTATTGATATTTCTCCCAGCAATCTAGACTCCAGCTTGTGCTTCATCCATTCCAGCATTTCATATGATGTACTCTGCATATAATTTATATAGTTTTTCCCAAGTGTGTGGACTTGGACCACATTTTTTCATGGCAGAGATTTTTTACATTTTGGTAACCAACTGCTACCATTGGCTCTCCTATAGATCTGAGGTCCCAGGGGCAGAGGGCAGAGAAATGGTGCTCAGGTTCATGTTCAGAGCAGAATTGGGGCAAGGAGATGGTTGTTGTCTTCTCTGACTGTGACCTAAGCCAACCAAGAGAATATAGCAACACTTGACAGTCTGCCATACATGGGTTAAGCCACACTTCAGAAAATCATAATCTCCTGGGCAGATCTCATTCCACAGGGGCAATGCTTTACATAGGTTGATTCCTAGGCAACTCTTCCTCTTTTAACCCAAATAGTACATGTGCATTAAAATACTGACAACATACAGAAAAGCAACTCTCCTAAAATCAAACAGTATTGGAAATAGACATCTAGTAGTCCCAGGAAAGCAAGTTGTATTCAAATACTCATCCAGGCTAAAGGGTAAGAAACTGACAGAAAAATCTTTTTTTTTTTTTTTTTTTTCATTTTAACTGTAGGTTAATTACTTTACAATATTGTGGTGGTTTTTGCCATACATTCACATGAATCAGCCATGGGTGTACATGTGTTCCCTATCTTGACCCTCCCTTCCACCTCCCTCCCCATCCCATCCTTAGGGTCATCCCAGTATACCAGCCCTGAGCACCCCTGACAGAAAAATCTATAATAATTTAAAGTAAGAATGGATAAAGTTCTAGGTATTGAATCAGTGAGGATACTAACAGTAACATTTTTTATTTGTATGCTACTATTGAATATACAAATGTTTTATACTAATTCTTGATTGCTTCCACCACTTCCTCTTCAAGTATAACTGGAAGCAGATGGAAGTGGATATGGGCTAGAGAGAAGACAGTCTCTAAGCTTCCTCAGACTCTGTGTTCCAGATGAGAATGGGGTAGTGAGGGTGTGAAACAAGATGAAGGAAGGAGGGAAGCATTTCCCATTGAAGTTCTCTGTCAGCAGCATGCTTTACCTGTAAGTATGCAGCACTGGCCCGCACATTCATCAATGTACAGACAGGAGGGCACGTGGAAGGGGGGCAAGGAAAGAGAGTAAAAAATGCCCCATGTTGAAGCCTTTCATCCATTTGACGATTTTGCCTGAGTCCTGTTTACCTTCAAATAACACCCATCCTCTCAGGTATATGAGAGACTTCAAGGCTGCTGGCTACCCCGTGCTCAGCAAGCAGAGGTCACAGTGTCCTAGAGAGTGTCTCCTGCTCTCCAGGGCTGTGCAAAAAGCCAACACCTCCCTCCCACTCTGTGTGTGTGTGTGTGTGTGTGTGTGTGTGTGTGTGTGTGTGTGTGTGTACCACCAGTTCTTTTATATGGGGCAAGTAATCAACTCACTATTTTTATGTTAAATGAGAGTCACTGACACTGACTTTTTAAATTCTATCTTTTAAAAATTCAGCACTGTTTATAAATGACAAGGTTCTACTGTATAGCACAGGAAACTACATTCAATATCCTGTGATAAACCACAATGGAAGAGAATAGGAAAGTGAATGTACATATATGTATAACTGGATCACTTTTCTGTACAGCAGATATGAACACAAGATTGTAATCAACTATATTTCAAGAAATGTTTAAAGAATTCTGCACTGTTTAGATCTTCAATAAATTCAGTTCTGGGGTTAGATGCTTTACTGAAAGAAGAATCAAGACAGGGTTCAAAGAGAAGCTGAAAAAATGATTAGATAATTGAAACATAAGACTTTTAATGGAATGGTTAAACGGAGGGGATTATTCAGCCTGGAGGAGCCCTGGGGGTGCTGTGAGCTTGGGTGAGGGCCTTCCACAAAGACTGGCAGCCAGTCTTTCTGTTTGTGAAGGGCAAATGCAGAATCTGAGTGGGAAAGGAAGCATTCCCTGACACTATTAGGAACAAAAATGGTGGTTGAGGACATCTGGGCTGCCTCTTGATTGGACATTCTGGAAGGCCAGGTTACATTGCCTAGAGGGATAGCTTAAGAGTGACCCTGCCTGAATTTGGGGAGTTCGGGATGGTGGGGAATGAATATGTGTGTGTGTGTGTGTGTGTAAGAGTGAGACAGACAGACACATACGCAATGATGATTCTAGGTTGTGTTCTAAGGTTGTCAGGAGAAAGCCATGAAGAGTTTCTGGACAACAAAATTGGAACTTGAAACCAAATATTATACACCTCCCCGCTCACTTCATCATGAGGCCAAGCACATGCTTCAGGCAAGCACAGTCAGGGTGAAAGTTAAACTGTAGTACAGTTCAGTGCTGCAAAGGGCACTGTCTGCCGGGGCCCTACACTGCCTCGGTGAGATATTTATAATGCTATTACAAAGGAAAAGAAATTAACCTGCAGAGGAGAAAAGCTAAACCAGTGCACTCCAGTGAGCATGCTGAAATACACACAGCCACAGGGATCCATGTGGCTGGCAAGAAGGCAGCTACAGCAGAGCTGACCTGAACCCAAGAAGGAAATCGTGGAGGTTCTCAGTCCCTCCACGTGAGCAAGTGTTGGAGGTTCACGTGTGCCAAGCAAGAAACTAGCCCTGGTGTCTGCACAGGTGGCCCTTTTGTTAAATTTCACAGGCATTCATTGGGCCCATTCTCATATTATCCTAGAGGTGTTTATCCTTTTCCCCCTTCAGAGATGGGGCCACTCAGCTGCTGAACATCCCCTGCACTGTGTGAGGGAGGGAGCCAGTGCTCCCAATTGTGTGTCCTGCGTGTGGAGCTGAGAAACATGTAACCTGTGGGCAATGATCAGCCATTGCTCAGATAGCTTAATTATCCAAGTATTTAAGAACCAGGTCTCTATCCAACCCCAGCTTGTCACAGCATCAACCGCTCTTGCCAATATTACAGCTTTAAGCGGCATTTACTCTGTTGGTGAACACAGCGTGCGGTAAAATGATTTAACATCATGAATAAACACATATGCTTCCTTGGGTCCAAATTTTAGAAGTGACAAACCCATTTTCTGGTCCATGGTTTAATGGACTAGAAACAAACTAAAAGGTGCATTATTTACTATGCATGAACAAATCACTCCATTGCAGCAAGTGAACTTTTTGATATCAAGTACTGCACTTAGAACTGCCGGTTACAGGTTATGCATCCCATTGTTAACCTGTGTGCATGCACACACACTATTGCATGCACTTCTAAACATACCCCAGTGGTATTTCTTTGGTGCCCAGAAACATACACGAGTAGAGAACTGGTTGATAATGGGGGTCCGATACTATAAGGTAAAGAAGGAATCCTGAATAGGAAAAAGATAAACACATTAAGCTAGAGGTTAATAAAGTGATGTTACTCTAGACAGCAACAGAGATAAGCACCAATAGATCTTCTCTATTCAAAAAAATAAAACCCAAAACACACCATGTAACTTGCATGCCTGGCTCCCTTAGCTTGACAGTGGTGTCCTCTAGCTGGCATGCTGCCCCAGCAGACAGACACGTCATTTTACTTTTTGTCTTGTTCCCATTTTATGTTTACATTTTATTTTCTCATTCCCTTCGCCGAATCCCCCTGCTCCTAGTTTCTAGCTTGGTGTTTACAGAGACCTGTATTAGAATCAGGGAGGTTGAAGAGACCCCATTTTTTTTTCTCTTCTCTGGTAATGTCCATTCTTTTTTTTTTCCCTCTTCCCAGAGAATAGATAAGTTTACCCAGAAAATAAAAAGCTAATACAACATTGTGCTCATCAACAAAAGTATGTCCTGTTGTAGCCAGGAATAAGTTAATAAAACAGGGAAAAGGCTTAGTGGCTTAAAAATAGGCTCCTTGGGGTTATGAAGGAACAATGTTGTTTTTTCTTCCCAGCGTGCAAGGATTTAATTAAGTGATAACAGTCACCTTGGGGTGGCTACACAAGGCAATAATATCTAGGTGAAGAAAAATGCTGAAGAGAGTTGAGTACAGTCAATTTATCTTCAGAGAAGGCAATAAATGAACAAAGCATAGGTATTGGGCTGATTGTTTTGCAATGTTTCCATTACTGATAAGCATCAAAAAAAAAAAAAAAGAGAGAGAGAGAACAGATTTGGTATTTTCAGTTTCTGAAATGTATTAAATACAGAGAAAGGAAATGAAAAAATTGCTGTGAGGTCACATCCTCACATTCTAATCATAAACAGTTTGGTAATTATTCAAGCTAAACATAGAACAAGGGAATTTTCCTGTTGACACAAAGGATGGGAACACAGCCGAGCCGTGTATTTATAAGCAAACATACAGAACTTGGACATTTTTGTTCTGCCAAAAAGAAGGAAAGAAATTGTAAAGTGGTGAGGGCAGAGTGAGGTGTGGTTGGCAAGGAGTCTCAGAAGCAGCAGACTTTCTGTGCCAAAAGGTCAGATTTGGGGGATTTTTTGAGAACTTCAGGGGAGTGGCTACAGGAAGCATTATAACCAGGCACAAAAAACATCCTAACAACTAACCAACCAAAGAAAGCCAAATGCCAAGACGGTGCCACCATCAGCCCTGCATAATATTCAGAAATAACAATAAGGTTAGGATAAGATCACCGGAAACTCAGACCAGCGGAGAATGTTAATGACAGAAACATAGTATTTGTGCTCAGCGGGAAGGCTGATGCAAGGCCAGGTTTGAATCAAGTGAGTGTAAATACTTAGTGGATAAAGCCAAAAGGTTACTTTGACTTCTTTGTTATTGCGGGGTACGGGGATTTGAGGGACTGGTAAAAATATTAGGAAGCTTTCCTTTTTTTCTAGAAACAAGAATGACAGCCAGACAAACCCTGCAAGTACCCTGCTTAAGTTTCTCAAGGGTAGATCTCTAAGCACCCTGCCAGATTAATTAATTGTAACACTGTCTGTGCTTGAGAGAAGGAAAATGAGGCACCAGGGTTCACTGTACCTTGTCTGAGACCACTCAACCTGTTCGCCTTACAGGTTTGATTCCTAATTCCCACACCCCTTGTCGACTTAATTGCCTTCTTGGAGACCGCATCACCTCCCTCTCGAGTTCAGGTTCCTCTCTCTCCAATTTCTGTGATGATCAAAAAAATCTTGCCCTCGACCCCTGTCTTCTGCTCCCCCCGGCCCCCCCAACCCCCCATGGATCCAAACATCTCTTCCTTCAGTGCAAAGTGGATCCGACAGGGCAGCAGGCTTGGGTCCTCTGGTTCCGGGTGGGTCAGCCCGTCCCCAGAGCAGTGCAGGGAACAAGCAGGAGGAAGCCGGAGACAGCCCGGGGAAGGGGAGGGTTCTCTCCAGCATCATCTCTTCCTTTGCCCTCGTCCCCCTGAGCACTAGGTACTCTGTTGCCTCCTTCCTTCTGAGCTGGAAAGGTGATGCTTAAGGCTGTCCACATAAGGCAAATAGTAAACAGCTCTTAAGAAAGATAAGATCACTCATGCTTTGTCACAGGAATTACATGAATTGATCAGCCATGCTTAAAAATTATCGAGTGTTGGGGTGGGTAACTGAGTTTTTCGAGAAGAAATATAATTTCTCACAATTGCTATGGTGGGTAGTACTAAATTATCTTAAGAATGTATTATAAGGGAATGCTTTGCAACTGATGCTTCTCAAGAAAAGAATTTTATCAAGTAAATAACCAGAGGCGGTATTTAGGAGTAATAGGGTTCCATTCTCCTAGGTGTCCCCATTTTTCCAGATAGTTGTCAGTGCTTGCTAAGAACAGAAGTAAACATAATTCTCATAGGTCCGATGTCAAGGGCTGAGATGACAGGTCCCTCTGTGACAGGAGATTTTAATACTAGATGACTGGGGGGTTCCTGTTGACAGCTGTCCAAGACAGAAGACTGGAAGAGCCAAACTGTTTAAGGAACTATTTACTCCTCTGTTCCAAAGAGATTTGTAAAATGCTGAGTGCAGGAATGTTGGGGCTTTATATTAGGTTTTGGTTTGGGCCTTCCTGAAGGAGGGTATGACAACCCACTCCAGTATTCTTGCCTGGAGAATCCCATGGACAGAGGAACCTGGCCGGCTGCAGTCCACAGGGTCGCACAGTCAGACACGACTGAAGTGACTTAGCAGGCATGCATGCACAGGCTAACAGCACAACTGAGCAGGGACAAGGAGGCCTGACTCGAGCCATATTCCTCTGAGCAAAGTGAGATTCTCGAGATCCTTTTGATTTTATATTATTTAAATGCCAATATTATTATATTAACATTTGCTGGTGTTATTCAGCATTTGTGGATTTTACCTATCTGGTCCTTCTGGATCCTGGGGCTGTCACTCTCTTTCGGGCCTGATATCTAGGGACCGTATAGGAAGCACTGAGTAGGATAAAGATGACCAGTTAGCACTGACGACACTACCTAGATACAGGAGTATTTTTGATTGTTCAAACTGACACAAAAAAAGACCCATCCATTCATTTCCTTCCCTCATAGCTCACTTGGTTAACAATCTGCATGCAATGCAAGAGACCCTGGTTCAATTCCAGGGTCGGGAAGATCCCCTGGAGAAGGGATAGGCTACCCACTCCAGTATTCTTGGGCTTCCCTTGTGGCTTAGCTGGTACAGAATCTACCTGCAATGTGGCAGACCTGGGTTCAATCCCTGGGTTGGGAAGATTCCCTGGAGAAGGAAAGGCTACCCATTCCAGTATTCTGGTCTGGAGAATTCCATGGACTGTATAGTCCATGGGGTCACAGAGTCAGACACAACTGAGAGACTTTCACTTTCATTCATTTCCTGGTGTTCAAATAAAAACTGGTCTGACAGGCTTATGGCCCATGTCATCACAACCTGAAGTTTGTCATGACCCAGGGAAGGTCACGGGAATACCAGACCACTTGACCTGTCTCTTGAGAAATCTGTATGCAGGTCAGGAAGCAACCATTAGAACTGGACATGGAACAACAGACTGGTTCCAAACAGGAAAAGGAGTACATCAAGGCTGTGTGTTGTCACCCTGCTTATTTAACTTATATGCAGAGTACATCATGAGAAACCCTGGGCTGGATGAAGCACAAGCTGAAATCAAGATTGCTCAGAGAAATATCAATAACCTCAGATATGCAGATGACAGCACCCTTATGGCAGAAAGTGAAGAACTGAAGAGCCTCTTCATGAAAGTGAAAGAGGAGAATGAAAAAGCTGTCTTAAAGCTCAACATTCAGAAAACTAAGATCATGGCATCCAGTCCTATCACTTCAAGGCAAATAGATAGGGAAACAGTGGAAACAGTGACAGACTGTTTTTGGGGGCTCCAAAATCACTGTGGATGGTGACTGCAGCCATGAAATTAAAAGATGCTTACTCCTTGGAAGGAAAGTTATGACCAATCTAGATAGCATATTAAAAAGCAGAGACATTACTTTGTTGACAAAGGTCCATATAGTCAAAGCTATGGTTTTTCCAGTAGTCATGTATGGTTGTGAGATATGGACCATAAAGAAGGCTAAATGCTGAAGAATTGATGCTTTTGAACTGTGGTGTTGGAGAAGACTCTTGAGAGTCCCTTGGGCAGCAAGGAGATCCAACCAGTCCATTCTAAAGGAGATCAGTCCTGAATATTCATTGGAAGGACTTATGCTGAAGCTGAAAGTCCAATACTTTGGCCCCCTGATACAAAGAGCTGATTCATTGGAAAAGACCCTGATGTTGGGAAAGATTGAAGGCAGGAGGAGAAGGGGACGAAAGAGGATGAGATAGTTGGATGGCATCACCGACTCAATGGACATGAATTTGAGTAGGCTCTGGGAGTTGGTGATGGACAGGGAGCCTGGCATGCTGAAGTCCATGGGGTTGCAAAGAGTTGAACATGACTGAGTGACTGAACTGAACTGAACTGAACTGAGGGAAGCTGAAAGCTTTGCTGAACCCCTGGCTGAGGCTAACCAGCCAGCTTAAGACTCCCACTGCTAACGTGGAGCCCCAGCACTGCGCGCTATGGCTACAGCCTTTGAACACCTAGTGTTTCCACCTAGTGCTCTGCTTGGCATGGGCATCTTGATTCACTCTTGAGGTCACTGTTCTTCCTGTCCAATATCAAGTGGGTTCCTCCTCCCTGGACAGCAGTGCCTTCACAGAGGACTTCTGGGAGTGGGTGTAATTGACTGAGGAGTTAGTGACTCCATGAATGACTCCGTCTGACTGAGAAGGATCTGCTCATAGATGGGATCAAAGTTGGGTGTTCCTTTATGCTTCCCTCTCTCAACTGCATTACTCATTTAGCATCTTCATCATCACCCATGATGCTCTCCCCCAAAGTGAGACTTTAAAGTAAGACTGATGACCTTACCAGCATATAAATTTAATATTCAAAGAGGATTCAGTTCACATATAAGGAAACTGCGATTCCAATTAACGCTCATTCATCTATGAACTAGCCATCCTCTCAAATGGCCTATTGAATGTTTATGCCTGTGTTAAAATCTCAGTCTGCCACCTTACTATTAACAATAATACACCCTAGGAACTTTTGTCTATTTGAGCATGGCAAAGTGAAACACTGATTTGTTTAATTTTTATCCTCAAAAGTGAAGTGGCTGGCACATTCTAATGTGCCCTAAATTAGGGCAGCTGCCATCAGTTAAATATACAAATGATTAAACAAAGAACAGAAGTATTAAAGCAGACAAAATCTACTCATTTATTGATCTAAAGCAAGCAGAAGAAATAAGTTTCATTTATTTTAGCCATAGAAGATTAAATTTTTCTTCTGGGGTATGGAAACACTGTGTATATGGAGGGAGAAGATACACACCATCATATTTGCTCACTATTTCTATCATATATATTAATTTCCAATTCATGTTCATTATGACCATGTGAAATAGTTCTAGGGCTTTTGTTGTTTTTCATAATACAGCAATACCACTGATGTATTAAAACAGCTCAGGAAAAAAATAGACTGGTAATTGGATAGACAGGCAAATGTCCACCAGTTTCTTTTTCAGATAGATGGATAACTGAATTTTCTAGATACTGTGTGATCAACACATATGCAATATCTTTTAGCCGAACTTTTGGGTCCATCTTTCAGGTGGAATTCATTCTATCGGAAACAATAGAAAAAATTAGGCTCCATCTTTTATTTACTCTGAAATCTTATCTTTTTAACATATCTGAAAGTAGACTCTTAAAAGTGTAACAGCAGGGACCCTCAAAGCAAAACACAGCACATAAAATAGCAATGAGAACCAGTTTTCAAACAGACAGCACCCAAAGCTTGCATTATAGTCTCAGTTTTATCCTTGGCGCTTAGCCTTGAATCTTCCATTAGTGCTGATGGGAAGTGCATAGCTAAAGCCCATGCATCAAGGTGAGAAAACAGTCCTCGGTATTAGTTCTGACTCCAGTGTTATAACACAAATCATGATAATATTTCTCTATCCCTGCATTTCACTGGGAAAAATACAGTCTAGCACTCTATGCTCTCCTAAGTTATGACTCCAGTCCTCTACTCTTTATGATTATTACCATATTCCATATATAAAATAGAGATATTTTAATAATATTTTAAACAAAAGTTTTTAATAAATAATAATTGTAGCAGTGTTGAGCCTATCAATGGAGATCTTTTTTAAAAATTACAAATTGGCATTTAATATTATTATGGTCTCAACAGAGATGAACAAAATCTCTCTCAGTGGATCTTAACGTCCCACAACTGCAATGGACCACGACCAGGATCAGGTCACAGTCCTGCTCATCTCAGGTCTAATGACGAACTCATTAGCATGACTGGGGCTTAGCTCAGCTGCTTCAAAGAAGCTGTGTAACAGAGTCAAGGACAGGAGCCTGAGGCCTCAGATGAACACTTTCACTGTGTTCAAAAGTCAAAGAGTGTTCTGTGTTCCTAACCCTGACTATTGGCCTATGAACATATATTCTCAGTCATAGGGGGAGGACAGGGCAGGGGTGCATGGGTGTATCCCCAGATTTATTAACCCTGATAGGAAAATAGCCCCAAGTTATAGGGCTCCCCTGGTAGCTCAGACGGTAAAGAATCTGCCTGCAATGCAGGAGACCTGGGTTCGATCCCTGGGTTGGGAAGATCGTCTGGAGAAGGAAATAGCCACCCCCTCCAGTATTCTTGCCTGGGAAATCCCATGGACAGAGTAGCCTGGCGGGCTAAGGTCCATGGGGTCACAAACAATCAGACACGACTAAGCAACTATCACACACATATGCCTTGAAGAAGCAGATTTTTGTGAATGAAAGACAGAATCTTATTTTAATTAATAGTGGAGAAATTTAATCATAAGTGGAAAAATTTAAGTGTGTTCCAGGGACCTTTCAATAATGGCAAAATGCAATCTTATTTCAACGTTAAGAGTAATTCATTTTCATTATAGAAAAAATAGCGTGCACATAAGCAAAATTAGGGACTACAAATCACCTGTAATCCAGAGATAAATTCTATTAATTTATCTAGACATGTTAATTAATTGATTAACTTATTAAATATTTATTAAACAACTACTATGTTGCTTAACTGACCTAGGTGTGAGGGACCAAAGACAGTGATGAACCAGACAGAAATAACCTGTTTTTCCTCATGAAATTTAAAGTCTCTACATGTACATTTTTATAAGACACCTTTCTAGTTACTCTACTCTGGAGACTGATATGGAAGTTATTCAACCAAAAGGCTTGCCAGCCTTGTATCTGCTGTGTCTCACCTAGTAGCAGTCTCACTCAACTGTTCCTTTTACTGCCTCTAATAACACTAAACTTCATATTAATTTTTAGTCAAATAAACTTTGAGCCCATCTAGAAAGACATAAGTCAAAGGATGCTGCACTAGAATTATAGTACAAAGAGAGATTTCAAAATCATGAAGAGGTCTTTATCCAGATTTTTTTCAGTAAGTAAGTGCTAATTTTCATTTCTGTCTGTGTATATATGTGTGTATATGTACATATATATATATATAAAATCTATAGATATATAGATTATACATGTATGTATGTATATATCTATCATCTCATATACATAGATCCCATTATAGAATTTGAGTAAATATTTCACTTGGCTTTGCTTACTATACCAAAAAGACTTAGACGGTATCTTTTCATAACGACATAGCATATGGAATAATGTTTTACTCTGATTTTTAGTTCTTTTCAAACTCTTTCATTGAATCTTTGGAGAAGAATATTAAATGCCATTGCTGCTATTCCTTGTTAATGCTCTCATCTTATGACAAGCATTCTGTCTCATGGCTCCGGAAAAGCCACAGTACCCGTCCTGGGAAGAGGACTTTCTCAGAGCTGAGGTGGCTCCACCCAAACGCAGCGGCGTGGCAAGGTTCCTCTGCCCGCTGTGCCCATGGAGTCCCTGCTCAGAGCGTGCTCCGGAGTTTACAGCCAAGCACCCACAAAATCCTTATAGGGTGCACACTACGTGGTCATGGTGGAAATTCTGGCCACTTTTGACTTACTTGTTTATTTTAGAAAGAAAGAAAAAAGTACTAGATTCCTAGTATAAGGAAATTAAATCACCACATGGAGGTTTCCAAAAAAGAACTTAAAGATTTCAACTCTACATATTCAGAGGCTGCAGACACTTTCTCATTATTTTCCCTGGTGGACGTCTTACCTGAAAAGTGATAGGTAAAACCATGGTTTGGAAATACTCGTTCACTCAAAACTCTATTCCAGTCACACTCCTGACTTCTCTACATATTTCTACAATACCAGCTCCTAGTGATTGTGTGATTAAACAGACTGGCCACAGAAGTCTGACTCCCAGAATAAAGAAATACACTGTTCAGCATTTTCAAGATGGGCTCCAGGACAGTACTCAAATTGGGCCCATTCTGGAGTTAGTTTTTAACTGTTTCCCAAGGGGTCACTTTGGCTGATGATTCCAGCAGGCCACGGTTTGAATACAGAAAAAGTACTGATATAAGGAATGTTTTCTATTGCTTTGTGAAACAGTAAGTATCACACACAGCAGAAATCTGCAAGTGTTCTTATTCATTTGGGTATACTGGTCAATAATAGTTAACAGGCAGGCCATTACTTCTCCCTGCAGATTTTGTATTCAATTATGACAGTGAATGTAATGAAATAAACAAATGTTCTCGTCATGGTATCTAGCTGACTGAAGAGATTTGGTAACATTAAGGTAAAGAGTATAGCTGTTTAAAAGAATAATATGCATTATTATATGGGGCAGAATACCATGCAAAATTTACTTAAGAACAAAGAGCTTGTCTCTTAATTCATAGGTACCTAGTGGTTTAAAAAGTTCCGCATGAAGTCCCACTGAAGGTGAAAACAGAATAATATAAGAGAAGAATGGGAACCAATACTTTCACTCTCTTACTGAATTTTAATCTTATTGAGATGGTAGGATCTGAAATATATATATGCTCTTATATATATATACACACACATGTATACACACATATTATATTCATATATGTGTACACACATGCATATGTGTATGTGCATATATATATGTATCAATGTACAGCATAAAATTCTATAATTTGATTTTGAATCTAACAATATGTCTTGGCCAACATTTCATGTCAGTACATAGTATAATGTACTATAATACATCTAACCATTCCCCCATTTGAAGGTGGTTTCAAAAGAGTATGGGACAATTATATGCAATACTGCAATGGATTCTCTTTAAGATTTCTGTAATTTAATATTTTTAAAATGGGATTACTTGATTAATTCTAACAGAAGCTGCCAAATTGCCTTTTTTTCCCCCAAATTGTTTACAAGAAGGTATTAGAATTATGCAGTCTCATCAATAATAAAAGAGAGTGTCACTTTCCCCACATTTCCACCAACATTTGATATTATTAGTAATAGACAATCTCAAAAGCAAAAACTTTAAGTGCTTTTCTGTACCAATTGGTCATCTATGTTTATCTGGTGGCATTCTCATTCATATCCTTAGACTATGTTCTAACAGAACGTTGGTCTTCTCCATGAACTGTTGGGCCTCTTTATATAGTTTGGATATTGATGCTTTGTTTTTATGTGTTGAAATATTTTCTATGAGCCTCTAATTTGTCTGTTAACTTTATTTGTGCTATCCTTCATTATATATAATTCACATTTTAAAAAGTAATCCCCTCTGCAGTCTGATTCCTGGGTTTCTTTCCTTAGGAAGCCCTTCTCCACCATGAGAAAATAAAAATGTTTCCTTCTATTCATTCTTATGTTTACAGTTCTATTTATTATGTTTAGTTCCTTAACTCTTGAATTAAAGAATTAAGAAACACTGTTTAATGCTTTTTTGAGGTTTTGCAAGAAAACATACCCCTTGTACAATCTGATATTTTAAATAACTCAGTATTATTTTTAAAGTCTGTTTTAAAGTGTAAGCATGGGTTTCAAGGACTATGGACTAACAAAATTTGGGAAGCCACTTAGATAGGGAAAGGCCACTTCTTTTCCTGAGACAGAAAGAGTAAATCCTAGTTTATGACTGTGTTTAGGAACAAAAGGCTTGCTACACTACACCAAAAGAAGTTCTCAAAAGGAAGAAACAGAATAATACCACTTCTGTATATTATTCCCAGGGCTGACGGTAGTAGAGATTAACAGGATCTATGCAATTACTTTATTTACTTTAGATTTCTGATTACTAAGAAGCTGCACAGAAATAGATAACCTCCAGAATTGGAGAGGCCAGAGTTCAAGGCCTGGGTTCAGCCACTTATGAACCCTATAAACTTGGGCAAGTCCTCTTTTCCCTCTGAACTGGGTCTTTTATTTATGGAACAGAGCCAACACCCGTCCTCACAGGGTTAAAAGAAATGACGTGGATCAGTCTCCCAGAACGATCTGCCCCATCCCAAGAATTTGTTTTGTCTCCTATTCACTGACGCTTCCTTCCTCAAACGCATGTCACAGCAGCTCTGGGAGAACCTGAAGGAGGTTGTACATTTTCCTGGAAGGCAGAGAATGTTCAACCTGCAATTAATAGAAAAGTTGACTATGGCTAGAACAGAGGCAAGAGAGAGAGAGGGACCAAAGGAAAAAGGAATTGAGACTGGGTCAGAGGTTTTCTTGAAAACGGAAATAAACTTTTTAAAAGATAAAAAGATTGGAAATTCAATAATGGAGTTGACTTATTCTAAGTGATTTCTTTTTTATTAGTCCTTTTAGCCTGGAATTTTGATCTGAATTGAATTTTAGTCATGATGTGTATTGGCTGTAACTGAGACTCTGAGTGACCTTGCCTGAACAAAAGTCGAGAACTAGATACACAACTGAGATTTTTCTAACACTTGCAAAGATAAATTATGACAGAGAACACAACAAATGGCCCAGTTAAAACAGGCCAGAGACCAGAGTAGTCAATACTTCACTTATAAACACAGCCAAAGGTCACTAGCCATCAGCAAAACGCAAATTAAAACCATGAGATACCACTACATACCTATTAGAAGTAACTAAAATTAAAAAAAAAAATTACTGACAATCCCAAGTGCTGACAAAGATACTGAGCTACACACCCTGTTGGCAGAAATGCAAAATGCTACTGCCATTCTGGGAAACAGTTTGGTTGTTTCTTAAAAGTTAAATACATGCTTACCATATGACTGTGAAATTCTACTCCTACATATTTACCCTAGAAAAATGACAATATATGTTCAAACAAAACCCTGCGCCTGCATGTTTATAACAACTCTATTCATCAATGCCAAAAAATGGGATTGACCCAAATGCCCTTCAGTGGGACAATGTATAAACTGTGGTACAACTATACAATGGAATCTACTTAACAATACAAAGAATGACTTGCTGATATAAATATCAAGTGCATTATGCTATGTGAAAGAAAGCAGTCTCAAAAGGTTACAGACTGTATGATTCCATTTATATGTCATTGTCATGAAGATAGAAATACAGTGAAGGAGAACAAACCAGTGACTGCCAGAGTTTGGAGTAAAGGAGGAGTCTGATAAACAGGGAGGGTGCGAGGGCATTTTTTGTGGTGATAGTTACATAAATTTCAACGTGTTAAAACTTATGGAAATGCACACAAAAAGATTGTTTTACTACATGTTATTTTTTTAATTAAAAAAAATAATGAAAGTATAACCTATTTTAAGATTCAAACATTCTGCAACGGGATGGAATGAGTTCTCTTACATCCAAGGCCAGCCCCTTCTTCCTTCCGACTGTTAATAAAAAAGGTACTCTTTTTCTCAAGTGCTTTTACATGTATGAAAGAATAATAAAAAATAAAAAAGCAGAAAACACCCTCTTCTGTTTGTGTGTTTACTGAACCAATTTCATCATCATCTACCGGTTAGAGCTACCATTCTTCTATGCAGAGGATACTCCCTATCCTTTTCGAGCATCCTGCAAGAAACCATGGGCAGTCCTTCACCCCACCCTGACCGCCACCTTATTTGGAGCTGCTAAATGTCAGATCACCAGAAGCTAGCTGGTTACAGAGTCTTTGCTCTTTTAGTAACAGCTCAGTTACTACCATGATACAACCTCTTCTTACTCCACGCTCCCGTTCTCTATTTTTTTTTTTTTTTGGAACAAGTTGTCTTTAACCCTTGGACCCAATTTGAAGGCAATGGAAATAATTAAGACTGACATTTCTAGGGTTAAACGTCAAGTAGGAGAAAGAGCTGAAAAAGGAAATTCCCCAGCTTCTTAGTAATGAAAAGCTGAGGGTATACCTTCTGTGGCTGTCTATGAGATGCTTTCACATCCATGTGTCAAGGGTTTTTCAAACTGACAACTTGCAAATTTGAAATACAAAAATGCCCAAAGCGATATTTTAGTGGCTCAGGGAAACTCTTGTATGGGAAAAAGAATTCTAAAGTGAAACGTCTCTTGAAATCACACAGGGCCTGACCACGATACTCTAATTATGCTAATTGCTTCAATGCCCTTGCTTTATTTATGCTGAGCAGCTAAGATAAATAAAGGAAAATTGCTTTGGATCTAACTGTATTCATATCAGAATGCAAACTAGCCTGTGTTTGTTATGTGATTGCTGATCTGTTTACACTAAATTCTGCAGGTAATTGCAGTTTTGATTGCACATTTATTTCTAGCTGCACAGGTCCCAGGACTAGGTCTGTCTGTTTTTATAATTAAACCGTTTTGTAATATCTAAACTCACTAAAGAGCAAAATGATGCTTTAAGAATTTACATATTTTATGCATTAAATATAATACTTTGGTGAGCAGTGACAAAACGGAAAAAAAAGTATGTTTACCACTAAAAAAAAAAAAAAAATTGGACAGCATGTTCTGGATTTGAAGAAATTCGAGACATCTGTTCCAAGGCCTGTTCACAGAATGGGACAGATGCCCGGTGCATCCCTATAATCTGTTCTTCAACACATAGTTTTTGAACTTTCAGTCGCAACTTTCATATTAGTAAAATATGTTAATAGAACATGCTGCCACTTGGTGATTCCTAAGACAATGGAATAATATTTTATACCCCAATGTAATGGCTGTGTTCTCTGTCTCTTGTTCAGAAGCTAAAACTTCGCAGAGCTGACAAGGTCTTTGTTTCCTGTTCTAGACCAATCTTCCCGGGGTGTTCACTGTGGTCCCTGGTCTTAGCTCAGAATTCAATTTTGATTTATGGCTTCCTTTGGATTTCATCCACAGATAACATTCTTTGAGGAAGAAACACACACACACAAATCTTTCTCCTGTTTAGGATGCCCATGACTTTCACATCACAAATGTAAAGCAATTGATAATGCCACCACGACAAACAGAGGACAGTGTCACCTTTGCAATGCTTCTTCATCCATCATCAAATTCTGAAATAGTAATTCAGTCTGCTTTACTTAATGGAAAAGTTAATATCAGTCTATACAGACTAGCCCTCAAATCTTCTTAACCCAGATTTTGCTCGTGAAAATCCACTAATATGAGCTTATTTTGTCTAAAATACCCCTGACGCATGTTCTCAATACATACAGGCTAGTTTTAGTACTCTGAAGACATCTCTGGCCTGCTTCCTTCCTTGGGGAAGATAAAGGAAGTTGGGGAAAATGTTAAGACACTCATAGCACCTTCAGTAAATTAAGGACCATGAGAACAGTACAGTTTTCTTAACACGAGCAGATTGTCATGACACCACAGTGGCTGGAGCAAACGGGGAGGGCCATGGCCACTGAAGGACCTTCAGAGTCATCCATCATTCCAAAAAAAATCTAACTTATATGCTGAAGTATTCATAATTTACCCTGTGTGGTTGTGTTGTTCCAGGTGGAGGTGTGAGGAGACAGGTGGAATGAGAAACTTAAAGTCAGGCAGCTCTGAGTTTGAATGTAGGCTGCCTCCTCTCAGCTCTCTGACTCGGAAAAACCCAGAGAAAAATTTACTGACTCCAATCTTCAGATTCTTTAGTATCCCTACAATGCTGTTGTGACAAATCAATGATGTGACATGTGGCCACTATTCAGTAAGGCACATGGCACTCAATAATTATCAGCTATTGCTGTATCAGAAGTTTAGAATCTGGACTGGTTTTCCAATGACATCAATCATTACATGGGCTCTATGGTAGTTGTTCATTAAACTGCTATCAGACACATAGCTGTCATCACCTACTACCTCCCTTGCTGGTTCACTGACTAAATGTAACTTTCTCACCTCCTGGTCCGGTAGCCACTAGGAAGAGGCCAGGGTCAGATGCATACTGCCAAGATAGGCAAGACATTTCTCAGAGGGCTTCCTCAGAGCAAGGAGCTTTGTCCACTTGGCATCCTCCAAACGTGCAGACACATTAGGTCTTCCACCCCCTCCCCTCTGTTATGTTCCCACTGGTCACAGACTATTGTTGCATTTGTCAACCTCTGCATAATTATTTATTAATGTTCCTGTATTTCCCATAAGACTGTCTGTGCCCTTAAGGCAGGGGTGGTGTCTTGTTCTTCTTATTCCCAGAGCATAGCATGAGGCTTTTCAAATTTCCTTGAAGGGAAAAAAATCCTACTGAAGACAACACTTGGGGATCAAAAAAAAAAAAAGAAAGAAAGAAAGAAAGAAACTGTTTACTAATGACAAGCTGGGGCAGATTTTAGGGCCAGGAAGTTGGCTTTCATAATATTTAGGAAAGATGCAGTTTTCCTAGATTCCTTGTGGTTTCTGTATAACTCCCAATTTTTTTGCCACCTTCTTACAGGTAGATCAGGACCCAGCAACTGCAAATCCCTTCAGTTCAGTTCAGTCGCTCAGTCGTGTCCAAGTCTTTGCGACCCCATGGACTGCAGCACGCCAGGCTTGTCTGTCCTTCACCAACTCCCAGAGTTTACTCAAACTCCTGTCCATCGAGTCAGTGATGCCATCCAACCATCTCATCCTCTGTTGTCCCCTTCTCCTCCTGCCTTCAATCCTTCCCAGCATCAGGGTCTTTTCAAATGAGTCAGTTCTTCACATCAGGTGGCCCAAGTATTGGAGTTTCAGCATCAGTCCTTCCAATGAATATTCAGGACTGATTACCTTTAGGATTGACTGGTTTGATCTCCTTGCAGTCCAAGGGACTCTCAAGAGCCTTCTCCAATACCACAGTTCAAAAGCATCAATTCTAAACCTAAGTCCCTTAGAATCCAGCAATATTTAAAAGGAACCACCAATACTTATCAAGCTAGGAAATACAGTCCCACATCCCAAACAGAAGTTCTCCTTGATTCTCTCTACCTGTTTCTTGGAAACCAGTTAATACATGTATAGGAAGACAGAATTCTGTGAATCCATTCTCTCCATTTCATACATAAATCCTGATTTTCCACATGAGAAGTGACCACACATCTGTTATCTCAACACATTTATTCAAATTGTTTTGGTTTCCAGTGACCCATAGTGAGTGTGTGCTGTGTGTATGCGTGTCAACTCACAGGCAGAAAGAAATGGCACTTTTTCCAGAGGAAATCGATCATGCTGAGTAAAATAACCACACTTCTGAGATAAAGAGAACATCTAGGCTTATTTAGTTACAGGGACCTGTTGGAGGTGGGGCATCCACATGCAGATCCCACAGCCGCACGAGGCAGCGGTCTCCTCTATGATAAGAAGCCCGGCTGTGGGATCAGGCTCTGCCTGATGGTGCAGGCACGTGGTTGCAGATTTCAGGTCAGGGCTTGAAAGGGTCATTTCCACACTCTGCCCATGCAGGGGATACCACCCCTAACAGGGACTCATGCCTTCTTTTATATACCTCGGCTACGAGGAAAGAAGAAGGGTGGATAAAGAAGAGGAAAGTCATGAATAGGGAAGAGGGAATGCAGGCTAGTAGCTGGCAGCCCACTGAGGTGGTTAAGGAGCGTTGCCTGTATTTCCACATACAGCTAAAAAGGTGCTGCTCCATGAGCATGAGAATTTAAGGAATGTGGGTTCTATCAGTTTCCTAAGGCCAACTATAGCATCTGTTTGTCCTTCTGCAGTCCTTACTATATACAGTAGGTGCTCAACACTCATTGGATGAATGGAAGGTCTGGAAGGACCCTGCTTTCATAACAAAAATAAACAGACATTAGTTGGTCTCAAATGAGTAACTCTGTGGACATAATGTGGACTGAAGGACTGGGGAACCCAATGAGACTACCATTGTCTGGCCTTAATGATGTACCACCTTCATTACTTCTCTTCATCACAAATAATTCACCTTGCTCTGCCAAAATTAAACTCTGACCTGGATCCCTTGGGTGAGAGGTACTAAATTACTGAGTCTCTAAAATGAAGCTTTACTTTCATTGCCTTTGCAGGATGCCTTAGTATATACTCAGTAACCACTGCTTTTTTTTCTCCTGATCTCATTGCCACCTCTTCGTATACTGAACCCTGCTGCTGCTGCTGCTAAGTCACTTCAGTCATGTCTGACTCTGTGTGACCCCATAGACGGCAGCCCACCAGGCTCCCCCGTCCCTGGGATTCTCCAGGCAAGAACACTGGAGTGGGTTGCCATTTCCTTCTCCAAATACTGAACCCTAGGAGAACCTTATTCACTAATTCCCTCCCCATGACTAACAAGATGTTTAATTCACCAATGGTTTCTTTCATTACTCTATGGGATCATTTTGGAAGAACTCAGGACACGTGCTAAAACGTCTCTTACAAGAGTTACTGTTACAAGAGTTACAGCTGCTACTCTTGTTTAGTCACTAAGTCCTGTCTGATTCTTTGCGACCCTATGGACTGTAGCCTGCCAGGCTCCTCTATCCATGGGACTTCCCAGGCAAGAATACTGGAATGGGTTGCCATTTCCTCCTCCAGGGATCTTCCTGACCCAGGGATCTAACTCAAGTCTCCTGCATTAACAGCAAATTCTTTACCACTGAGCTACCAGGGAAGCCCCATACTGTAGTTACAGCCAGATCTTATTTCAACTGCTTTCAAGAAATCTGTCCAATGAGTTGGTTTTTCCTTAAAAAAAAAAAAAAAGTTGCAGAGTCTGTGACATAAAAGATATTTTATAGGAAAAGGGAAAAAGGAAAATTTCATAGGGTTTTCTTTTTAGCTATACAAATAACTGGTATATTGCAAGTTTTATCTACTGATAATTCCTGGCCAAGATCATCAGTACCTTCAACTTCAGCTAAAGTACAGATGAAAGAAAATCACTTCTATCTACTATATGAGTAAGGCAACATGCATCCCAGTTGAATTCTAAAGCTGAACTGTTGGTAGGGTAACAACATGGAAAATTACATCAAACTGTTCTTATCACTCATCAACAATTATTTTTAATCCTTTTAAATCTTTTCATGTATTTTTCTCTTTCACCTTGTGTTTCTCCCTTTATTTTCCCCAAGCTGCCTGTCTCTCCATTTCATCTTTGTCTCTTCTCATTTCTTTTTGTCGTGGTTTGTTTCCCCATTTCCTCTTTTGTAAGCTCTCATTTCTCCCTCTCACTATTAGTCTGGTAGCTTAAAAAACACACACACACACAAGAGATGATTCTAGGCTTCTGAATCTTACCCCTAACTTCAAGATTACATTAAAAACCTAGGCATGTTTATGGGTTAGTGGTCAATAATTTGGTTAGAGCTTTTTAGAAACAACCTCCCTCAATTAGTGGGCTTTCTATGCCCATTTGTTGTGTTAATTGCTGTCCTGTCTGACTTTCTGCAATCCCATGAACTGTAGACCACCAGGTTCCTCTGTCCATGGAATTCTCTAGGCAAGAATACTGGAGTGGGTAGCTATTCCCTTCTCCAGGGGATCTTCCGGACCCAAGGATCAAACCAGGGTCTCCTGCATTGCAGGCAGATTCTTTGCCATCTGAGCCACCAGGAAAGCCCTTATAATGCTCTATGAATACCTAAGCTCCTCCCTTCTGGATGAAGATGGACAGCTGCCTGTCCCTAGACTTCAGAAGGTCATGAATGTGATAGGATAAATTCTTTGGATGACTCAAAAACACATCATACAGAACACAATTCGCAGAAAAAAATTTGAATCTCAAATCGTACCTTCTCTATAGAGTTTAGCACTATAGGAGATAGGAACTAAATTGATACAAACTAAACTTCAACCTTCAGGTTGCAGGGGTATTATTACTGAGAATCCCTAATGCTTACTAAGAACTACTCTTTTATGTAAAGTAAAAATTTCAAGATACAAATGTAGTGTAGCAATTATGATATGGCACAATGATTCCAAATATTCCTACTTAGTTACATAACTGCTTCCATGCTAAACTGCAAAATTATAAAACATGCACGTTCTGGACTCCTGATCACATAATCTTTGTGATTCTCAGAATTTTTATAAAAGCTGACTGACTCGAACTTTAATGTAGAGACAAAACTAGGATATTGAACCCTTCTTCTCAGAACTTTTTTCCTACATTATGGACAGTAGCATATTTAATGCAAAAACAATTATGAATACCTTTTATAGAGTATTCAGCGATTAGATAAAAAGAGAGTATTATGGGTTGAACTCTAACCCCCGCAAATTCATATATTTAACTCCTAACCACTACCACCTCGGAATATGACCTTATCTGGAAATAGGGTTGTTGCAGATGATGGAGTTAAGATGAAGCTATTAGACTAAGCCATACGACTGGTCCCCATGAAAAGGGAAAATTGGGACACAGACACACACACACAAGGGGAACATCATGGGACCTGTGGCAGAAACGGTGCTGATGCATCTAGAAGCAAAGGGATGCCCAAGATTGCTGCAAACCACTAGAAGCTAAGATAGGCACTGAACAGACTCTTGCTCACCCTTTGAGAGGAACCAAACCCTGTCAAAGCCTTGATCTCAAACTGCCAAAACTAGCTCTCTATATCTCTAGACTCTGGAGAGAAGGTAAAATCTCTCTCCAGAATGGAGACAAAACATTTCTGTCCTTTACGCCACCCAGTATATGATACTAATTAAGGACATTCCTGTAAAACTCACATGGATTTTGTCTTCCTATTAATAAAAGAGGAAATCATGATATGTCAAGGATAGAACCATGAACTTGGAGTCATGCAGACTGAGCTTGAACCAGTCATGCCAACTGGTTTTGCCAGTTACTGGCTAATTAAGGCAAGGAATTCTTTGAATGTCACTTTCTTTCTTCTTCTTTTCTTTTTTAAATGAAGATCAAGGTACCTACTTTATTAAACTGTTATGACTATTAACATGTAACCAATTTTGAGTGCCTCCTATATAGAGAGACTTGATATAGGTCCTGGGGAAGGAAGGTGACCAAAACAGATCTGGTCCCTGCCCTCATGGACTTCAGAAGAAGGAGACAGAAAAACCCATTTACAAACAAACACATACACAATTAACACTTATATTAAGTGCTTTAAAGGAAAAGGATAGGGGGCAACTGTAGAGAGTAAGGGGGGCCTTCCTTGGAGAGGGTGGCAGCTTCAGTGGTATGGAAAGATCAGGCCTTTCAAAAGAAGGGGCATTTAACCTGAGAACTAATAGGTAAGAAGGAAAAAAAAAATGAGAAGGTAACATAAATAAAGTTCCCAGCATTCTGTCTGAATTAGAGGATATATTTGATTAAAGGCAGTTAGAGTCACTGTTGGCTATTTTGGGGCTACTACTAGGATCTGTTTTGTGGGGACATAACAGCATTTGTTACCCTAGCGTTCAAGGTCCTCCACGATCTCGTTCTCTTGCTTCAGAGTGTAGGTCTGTTGTGGCCCCAGCCCATGGAGCAGACCCATCATGGATCAATGGTAGGCACTGATCTGCTTTCTCTGTAGCAAGGTTAATTCATTGGTCTCTCTGTGCCCAGGATCTTTTTATAATGTCTCAGATTGCCTCTTTCCTGACAGCCATGTAATACCAGATCAAGTCAAATTACTTTCTATTTTCTGTAACTACCCCCACGGTGTTTAGTCCCTATGCTTGAGTCATGCTGTTTTCTCTTTCTCTCTTCCTTCCCCGCTGTGGTTATCATAATTATACCAGACCATCTAGATCCATTCATGAAGCATTTCTGAGTTTGCACAGGGATCTTCTTCCTCCTCTGAATCACTAAAACGCAGGATCCATCTTTTTCTTTGTTTTTCTTGACTTGCATTTGTCTTATCTCTCCTACTAGATTATAAATAACTCTGAGCACAAGATCTTTGGTTATATTATTGCTTGAACATTCTGAGTAGCGTGGCTCAGACTATGGGTGGAATTGAATTGCCACATGGTTCATGCCCATAACAGACATTCTAAGGAGGAGGCAAAGTTAAGGAAGACTTATCAGACACAATTAGTAAACACAAGTACTAGATAATTCCATATCATATATGGATATAAAACATGCAGATAAGCTATAAGAAAGGAGGGTGTATGAATTACTCTCTCTTTCATTCTTGTACTCAGCAAGCACCATTCATTCATTGTTGATTTCAGCAAGTACAGAATATATACATGTGGGAAAATCGCTTTCCGTGGCTTTCCTGACATACACAGTGGTGATGAATATAAGCTAAGGGACAGGATGGGATACATAGTGTAATTAAAAACAACAACAACAACAACAACAAATGGCTAAGGTCATATTTTGCTTCAGTTTTGCTACAAAAGACAATTAACATGTTTTTTTCAAATGCGCTTTTCTGGGCCTAAATGTCTTTGCCTGGAAACTGGGGGTTTCACTTCCTACCTTGATCTTATTTCCAAGAGCTGAAGACGAATTTGCTATGCCCTCCTCAGTGGACGGTATAGTAAAGAGTAGAGGCGTTTTTATTATCTTGCTATAATACAGAGAAGGTTGTCTCAAACTCTTCCTGCCATGCTGCTATAGTTATTTGGAGAGGAACATTTCTCACCCACAGGGATGCAACTACATGACTGCATCAAATTGAAGGTGAACCCTGCAATGTGGCTATGGCACTTCAAATAATGTAAGCCATTGGAAGAAGAAGAAAAAAAAAAAAACAACTTAAAGACAGGAAATAAGGATTCCAACCCAGCATTTATAATTACATTTACTGGTCATCTGAAATATGATGATATTTCATCCCCTGAAATGATATCACATGTCACATAAATTTCTAAAGAAATTCTCCTCTAAATAATTTTGTCTGCCCATTCACTTATGGATTTTTACCACAAGGCTATGTCAAATATGAGCACTTAATTCAGAGCAAACACTCCATGCGTGTATGTTTTTAAAGGCTTCTAAACCATATTAAATTTTCATTCATATAGGTACACAGAGACACATATTAAATAAACCCTCTACAAGAGTAACCTGGCTAGAAACGCAGCAAGAGATTTCCAAAGGGCCGAATTTATTACAAATTAATCAAATAGGTAAGATGGATCGTAATGGATATTCCAGCCAATGTAAACCGAGAGGGAAAAAAAAGAATCATGAGCAGCAAGTCAAGAGCCAAATGTTCCTGTTTTGATTTATTTAGCATTTCTGAGATGTTTCTTCTGTGGGGAACAATATGCAAGGCATTGGAAATTCAGAAGGCACATCTTTTGTGTACCATAAAAATGTGCTGCTAACCTACAATACCCTTATAGAAATACAATTCAATAAGAAACTCAGTTGGGAAGATGTCTCAATAGAACAACATGAAAAAAATGGTCAATACCAGAATGATTTACTTCACTTTTACAAGGGATTCTGACGCCACGAATAGAAATGCCTTTGGAACTTAGAAAACTCAGATAAACAGAGAGCCACGTTTACTAATTCTTATACATTTCTAATGTATTTTTTTTTTTTAAAGCAGATCATCTCTCCAAATCGTCACTTCTATCAAGCCTATCGCTTGAGCGGTGTTACAGTGTTCAGCCCTCAGGGCAAAGATAAGTCTTCATCGTTGTCACGCGTAGCACACACAGATTCAGCCATATCATGCTGAATGGGGATACAGGACTTTGTAGAAGCAGGGCCGATTCCCGCAGAATATCCTGAGATACTTATCAGGCTGTTAAAGCAGACATCAGGCTTTTGTCTGCATTGCCCTTGACACACCCTCAAGGAAAAGTATCTAGAAATTCTTTGTCTTCTGAAGAACCTCGGACCTCTTAGGTCTAACGTAGGTTAAGTGCCCCACAGATCTCCCTAGAATAGAAAGGCACCTGCAAAACTCTTGTCTGGCTTCTTAGAAACAAACAGAATGCAAGTGCTAATTCCTAAGGTCCTGTTGTTTGAAGAAAGCGGTAGCAAAAAGAAGAGACTTCTGACAGTTTTGGTCCCTGCACAGGCAAAAGCTGGGATTCCACCCTAAAATGCATCAGATACAACAATAACCTCTAAAAAATCCAACAAGGGTAAAACGTATAAAGGTAAATTACCACATTATCATCCAATTATCATTGCTTGTTTTGTCAAGGGTAAATGACTATCTAGCAGCATCCGGTGTTGGCTTATTGATTCCTTGTGTACAGTGGGGCCAGCCCCCTCCCCAGCAGGGTCCCCATGCCGCCCCTCCCACTCAACAGCCACACTGATGCTGCCCATCTCAGCACACGTTTCAGGCTGTGTGTAACTCTTCTTGCCCATTCTGGGCATTCAGTGAAAATGGATAAATTTTTAGAGATCACTGGACACTGCAAAAGAAATAATTGTGCTTTTATTGCTGAAAATACAGAAAAAAAGATCACTGTGTTTAACCACTGTCATAATAGAAACTTGATTCAATTCACAAATTCAAAAGGGCACTTATCACTTCCTCATCTTTCCTGCCCATTTCGTTCTCAACGACCTCATCACACAGAACTTTCCACAAATCTCCTCAAGATAAACATTTCCAGCTTCACTTTTTTCCTTCCCACAGATAAATCACAGTAAATGTGGAATTCTTCTTATTTCATCACAGATTTATAAAAACAAAACAAACCTCCCTCAGCAGATTAAACAAAACCTCCAAACTCAGACGGCAGAGAGGCACGCACAACATCTGAGATTAATGGACCACATTTCATCTCAAAGTGCTTTCTTGGCATAAACAATACATAAGGGTCACCTTATCCACCACTGAAACGCAGCCCCCTCTGAGGCACAGAAACTATATAACCAGGAGAAACACTCATTCATTTTTGAGGGCAAGGGTAGATGACCTTTTTTTTCCATAGAGGTAGCTGTGAGTTTCAACCCTGATCCAGTCTCCTCCAGTTCTTCCGCAAGTTGAAGATGGAATCAAGTAACTACACCAGAACCCCTCCAGGTTCAGCAGATCAAACCAACTAATTCAATCAGAATGAGGGGGAAGATGCCAGAAGGAGAGACAATTGGCTGCTGGTGAGTCCTCAGACCTCACTGGGGCCCCACCACTGCTCTGCTCCCCTCGAGTCTCGATGTGATCAGGGGATGGTAGGAACCCTGAGATGGAGGTGAGAGTGGCTCCTAATTTAAAAATGGATTATCTCAAGAAGGTACTTGTTAAGCAAGGGGGAACAATGGCATTATTTGGATAAAATACAACTGTGCTGCATGCTTAGTCGCTTAGTCATGTCTGACTCTTTGCAAGCCCATGGACTGTAGTCTGCCAGGCTCCTCTGTCCATGGGGATTCTCCAGGCAAGAATACTGGAGTAGGTTGCCATGCCCTCCTCCAGGGGATCTTCCCAACCCAAGGATCGAACCCAGGTCTCTCACATTGCAGGCAAATTCTTTACCATCTGAGCCACCAGGAAAGCCCAAAATACAATCGTGTGGGTGTTAGTTATTTTCAAATGTATAGTTTGCTAAAAGGAGTGACTTTAGGAACATGGATATATGTTACAGCTGCAAGGAAAATAAAGTATGGGAGAGTCTCAATCCAAGCTGTCATTTTTCAGGTCCTTACATTTCGAGTATCTCATGTCCCAGTTAATCCACCATCAACCTTACAAAGTGTGTGTTTATACTCCTATTTCCATTTTCCATATGAGTTCCCTGAGGTTGGGAGAGTTTAGTAGTCCTGTGTTACACACCTAGTAAGTGGTAAAGCCTGAACAAATGCCCACATGGCTCTGCCTTCAAATTCCATGCCAGCTTCACTCTGCTATTCTGCTCCACGGGCACTGCCTAGGGAAGCTGGCAGGACCTGGGTTACTTGCTGGATCTCTGGCAGGTAGACAGCCGAGGCTCAGGTGTAATAAGTACATGGGCATGGCAGAGACCCAGGAAAAAGACAAGGGAAACTGGGGAACAGGAAAGGGGGAGAAAGAGAGCCAATAAAGCTCTGAGAGGGCCTGAGAGATCAGAGATGGCAGACTGGGAGAGCGAGGCTGAGAAGTCTGATGAGAAGGATCAAAAGGGAAACTGGCACAAAAGGAGAGAGAAATCAAAGCTTGCCAGCTTTGTTGGGGCGAGGCTGGGCAGAGACTTGATGTGAGCTGGCGAGATGCAAAGAGCGGGGAGGAAGGAGAATTTATTCCAGGTGGAGGACATTTTATTTTGAGTGAAGGCATGGTGACACCAAAAATCCTTGACATCTGTATACACCTTGTGGGTGTGAGCGGAAAGGGAAAAGCGATGGGCTGCTGAGTGATGGGTGCCGTGACAGAGTCCACAGAGCTCTCTGCTTGTCATTCTGGACTGGGAGTCTTGCTTGATCCCAAAGGAACAGCCCGACGAGGGCTCAGCAGGTGAGACTCCAGGGTTATCTCCAGGCACACTTATATAAGCACCCCAATTCTAATATCAAATTCAATTATTCACCCTGAAATTGAAAATCCTCCTTACCCTTGCCATCCAACAGGACGAACTGAATTCCATTCCCCCATGATTTACCTTCCCTCTGGCTGTTTACCTCCAGGGCCTCTGCATCAATTTATGAGCCGCCCAGTGGGAAACCTCCCATCACAACAAGCCTCCTTGGTTGACTGAGCGGCCTGCATCCTCTTACCATGTGTATACTGAATATACGGGGCACTTAATTGGGACTTGATATATCATTTCATGAAAGCAGTCTTCAGCCGTTTCATTTATGACTCCCCAAGTGAGTGATACCGTCTTTTGCCATCAGTCAGGAATTGTTTCAGCTGGTTTCACTTTACAGTCTGGCACACGGCGGATGTTCAACAAATGCCGGGGGCAGGCAGGGGGCACCTAGATATTGCCTTGGGGATGAATGTGCTGGGGAGAGCCCAGAACTTGGAATCAGGTTCTTTCCATAACATTACACATTCACTCAGCACCTACTGTATACCAGGTGCTGTGTTATGCGCCAGGAATGAAAAGATCAATGAAAAACAAGTAGGTTCTCTGTATAACAGTTGCTCACGGTAAGGCCCAGGGTGGGAGCTATTTGGGAAAATGTATGAAGACATAATGGTGATTCAGTGTGGAAATATGGTGAGGGACTTGAGCCCTAGGTGTCTTAGGGGCATAATTAAAGCACAAAGAAGGGGTGATGAGCTAAGAAGGCAGGATTTGGAGGCTGACAGGGAAGTTTTCCTAACTGAAATAATGTCTGAGTTGAACCCACGAAGAAGCTTTACAGATCAGAAAGCAGGGGGAGGGAGAAGGGCAATCCAGGCAGAAACAACAGCATAAGTAAGGGTCCTGGGGCATGAAACAGCCAGATATCCAAGGGAAGCCCCACCCACAGATCCCTGGACAGGCAGCTCCCTCCAGTTCTGAGCTTCCATAACTCTGGGATGCTATAAGGGCCTAACAGCATAATTCACATGAAAGCCAAGTTGTAAATTGTGAAGCACCATGCAAATGTAATGCATTTTCAAATTGTTACTTCAGTAGTCTTTTGGTGAATCAAAAGTAGACTAGAGGGAATTTTTGGGAATTGAACTCAGCCTGTGTGCTAGAGGTTGTTGACCTCTGCTTTAGGACAAGTAGGGAAGAACCCATCAGAAATCCAATTAAGATTAGTAAAATATAATTTCCTGATTTATAAGTTGGCCAATATCATAAACATTAACATGTTTGTGTTTATTCTCCCCAAACCACTGGGGGTTGTCTCCTGCATTGCAGGCAGATTCTTGACCATCTGAGCCACCAGGGAAGTCCTTTCAGTGATCACAGGAAGTCAATAGTAATACCTAATCCAAGAAGCCAAGGCATTTCCTCCAGCAAAGATGTCTGCAGTGCTTAGTATTTATTCACTATTTCTTTTCTATTCAACATAGTCTACTGGGTAGATGGCAAACGAAATCATTCCATGCTGGGAGATTGAGACCTGGATACAGAACGCAGAGGGGTAATTTGAGAGAATGAAGAAATTCCCCCCACCCGTTTACTCTTTCTGCCGAAGAAGCCTCAGAAACTAAACAGGGAGGAGGCAATTAGTAAGATTCTACAGTGATTCTTCATAAGCATTCTTAGTTTAATCATCATTATCACAACCACCCTCATAATATTTAACTAGTATCATTAAGGGTTCATTATATACCAGGATGGATTCTAAGGGTTTTTCATGTATACCTTTAATACATTTAGGTGTATTTAATACACACAATAACTCTATGATGTGCTTATTATCATAAGCCCCACTTTAAAAGTAAGGAAATTGAAGTTCAAAGAGGTTTTATAACTTGCCCAAGGATATACAGCTAGTTAAGTGTTAGATCTCGGATATGAATCAAGGTAATCTGGAGCATCAGTCTCTATACTCAGTTATATTTTCTTCTCCTAGGGGAAAGAACCAAGAGGCTATAGTCTGTTCCACAGTGTGTAGCTTCACTGGGAGGATGGGGAGGATACAGTAAGTGGTGGCACTCAGGAAGTGGTTTCACTTATTGAATTCAGTAAGTCGTGGCAGAGTGAAAGCTGATCAAGTAAAGAATACATCTTTCCTTTTCACATCTTTTTAAATCAATCCTTTGAACCCCTTTGAAAGGAAAGAGGAAATATTTAACAATAAGATTTTCTAATTCTTCTAATATCAGTCTCACTCTAAGCATAGTACCAGAGGAGAGTTAAATACAGGCTCTGAAGATGAAAGACTTGTGTCAAATCCCAGTTTTGCTGCTAACTGTGATGATGAGCTGTGCAATCTTGAATAACGGTACTTGACCTCAGTCTTCTCATCTGTAAAATGGGCTTGATAAATACCTACTTAGCAGACCCAGCAGAAGTACTGTGCGGAGTTCTGTGTGTATGTGCATGTATATTTTATCATGCTTCATAAATACTGTTAAACTTACTATTATTATTCAGCTTTCTTTGTATGTAGCACACAGTTATACATCTATGTCAGTGACTAAATAAGAACACTCTTAACGTGCTATACCAGTGTTTAGAGGCATATAAAGTATAAAGCTGTTTAAAAACAGACAGAGAAAAGGGGATAGTAAAAGTATTAAAGAGGGCAGGAGACAATCCACGGAGAGCAATAAATCCAGAGAAAGTTTCCAAATGATGGACTTATAAACAATGGTGTCCAGGGCAGTTGAATGATTAAGAACAAAAGAACAAAACAAAAAGTATGACAGTGTTTTCCTTGAGTTGGAAGAATGGTCTAATGCAGGGATCAGCCAACTCTTTCTGTAAAAGGAAAGAGAGTAAACATCTAAGGTTCAATAATTTATCTTATCTATCCAACCACTCATCTCCACTATTGTGTAAAAGCAGCAAGTAAAATATTCCAATGAATGGGCATGTCTGCATTCCAATAAACCATATTTGCAAAAACAAGAGGCAAGCTGGGTTTGGCTGGAGAGGCCTGTAGGTTAGTGACCCTGATCTAACTGAAGGCTCATTAATAACTGCTATCAATAAGAGTTTTAGGACCAAGGTCTGGGAATGATTTCGAAAATGTAACATGAAATATATACATGCATATATATCTGCTTGCATAAATATTTGCTCTTTGAAAATAATCCTTATAGTGATGTCACTGATTAATTTTCATTCCATATATTTTCCCAGCTGAAAGGGAATGAGATGAAGCTGTATTGAGTGCAGTGTATTGAGAACTGCATGAAGCCCTGGATACACACTGGGGATATGTGACGGGCCTGACAGTGGCCATTTTATCTGTGTGTGTCTGTACACATGTGCAGAAACATACAAGTTACAGCTAAAAAAAATACAACGATAACTGATCTGATGGAACCAAAACTAAACTAAAAACAAAGGACTCCGGGTCTTTGTCACTGATCACTGTGTCATCTTGGGCAAGTCATGATCTCTGAACCTCAATTTCTTCTGTATAAAATGGAATTGAACTAAACAGGAAGTTCCTTTTAGCCCTCAGCATCTCTGGTTCTAAAATACTGTGCCAAAGGATATAACTGCTGGGCACTTAATAATATACACTACAGTATTTCTTACAGATGATTTAGGAAACTGAATTGAGTCAGCTATAACTGTCATGATTTTAATTGGATTAAAAATGACTTTAATGGGTAATTTATCCAGTACTTTATAATAATCATATAATTAAATAATCACAGGTATATCAGTTCACTCTGATAGGTTCTCATGATAGAGTTACAAGTTTTCAGTACAAGGTACAATGTACCTTTCATCATTTGACAGAGTTCTATTCTGCAATATAATTTCTTTATTTCATGTTACATTTTAAAAGTTAATTCGTGAAATTTTGTGAACTTCCTTGATAAGATTAGGTAAGATCAATTATTTTCAACTCCTCGGGAGATTCTGTTTCCTAATCGATTTACTTATGCTTTTTAAGGGGAGAATATTCACTGAGGGACACGACATAACCAATTTCAGCATCAAAGTATTCTCAGTAAATTTCATGTTTCCAAATCAATCTAATTGTGAAGCAGGTATGACTGGCGTGACCCTTATTTATGACTCAGATAACCTCCCTCGGCAGAGAGTCTGGAAACTTGAGGACTGCACTGTTGATCTGCTTGAGAGGGACCAGAGGTTGGATCTGCAGACAGAGAGGTGAGGGACAAGGAGCCCTGTCCACAGGCAGCTCCGTTGACAAGGCACTATTCCTTCCACTGGAGGTTACCTCTGCACACCTTCCTGCTGACCTGAAGCCCCTTGTTAATTCAATTCTGAGCATCTCCTGAGTGGAAGCAGACAATAATGCAGACATGGACAAAACTGGGCTGCAACTGTGTGCCTGACCACCGGCCATCAGGGATTATTCGGAGACCAGAAAACTCATTTCACTCGTGACCTAATCACATCTCAAACTGCCCCCCTGTGGGTATGAATTTATTAGAATGAAGAATTCTTAAACAATTACTCTTGCCTGGGACACATGTGTTTCAGCAAGTCTGGGCAAGTTGGACTTCCCTCCAACTGTTTCCAACCACCCACTCCTCCCCAATCCTTCTTATTTTCCGCTGTGGGGGGAAAAACATTTACTGTGGCTAGTAAAAAGAACGTGTGACTTTTTATAACAAGTCCAGTAAAAATCAAGAACGTGAGCATTTTCTTTGTCAGTCAACTTGGCAGCAAAGGCGAGAAGACAAGAAGGAAAGAACCACTTGCCCGTTCAGCTCCAATCTGCACTCCACTCTTCATTCATAAGAATATAATCCTTCCTCCTCCCTTGGAAAGTAGCAGAGTTTAGTGAAAATAGGACATGTTGGAGTGATACAAAGACCTAGTTTTTGATATTGGCTTTACTACTTCTTAGCTGTGTGAACTTGGGCAAGTTACTTGACCTCCCTAAGCTGCAGTTCTTCATTTGCAGAATGAGGATAATGATAGCATTAACAGCCGTATGTAATTATAGTAGCAATGCCTATTGTATTCATAGGGCAGTTGTGACAATTGAGAGAACAGATCATGCCAAGGGCTAAGTACAGTGCCTGGCACATAAGTACTTAAATAACAACACCTTATATTATGATGTTGTTGTTGTGAGTTTGATCACCTTACAAAACCCTCATATGTTGGCAAGCAGGGTACCACAGATAGTTCAGTGCGTAGCATTTGCTCAATATTCATTAGAATTTGAACAATCCTAATGTCTCATGAGGGCTTCCTAGGTGACACAGTGGTAAAGAATTTGCCTGCCAATGCAAGAGATGTGGGTTCAATCCCTGGATTGGGAAGATTCTCTGGAGAAGGAAATGGCAACCCACTCCATTCTTCTTGCCTGGGAATTCCATGGACAGAGGAGCCTGAAAGGCTATATATAGTCCACATGGTTGCAAAAGAGCCAGACATGAGTGAGTGACTGACTAAACAACAACATCTCATGATCTTAGCTCATGAATACTGATATGAAAAAATATTTATCAATTTCATGTTAAACTCAATGACAAGTATAAATACCTAGTCTAGGCAATACATGGCTGGATGCTCTATGACATTTTCACCAGTAGGTGAATGGGACCCAATTTCTTGCTTTCAAAGCTCCACCAGCCGCCCAACAGTAAGGCAGTAGAGCTAGGGAGGCCATCTCTCTGCCCATTTAGTACTGTTCCTCACTCAGCTGTGTCCAACTCTCTGGGACTGCATGGACGGTAGCCCTCCAGGCTCCTCCATCCATGGAATTCTCCAGGCAAGAGTACTGGAGTGGGTTGTCATTTCCTTCTCCAGAGGCTCTTCCTGACCCAGGGATCGAACCCAGGTCTCCTGCATTGCAGGCAGACTCTTTACTGTCTGAGTCCTGAGGGAAGCCCCTTAATTCAAGCTAAAACTTCTTTGTGCTGGAGCTGCTGCTGCTGCTAAGTCGCTTCAGTCATACCTGACTCTGTGCGACCCCACAGACAGCAGCCCACCAGGCTCCACTGTCCACGGGATTCTCCAGGCAAGAACACTGGAGTGGGTTGCCATTTCCTTCTCCATTGTGCTGGAGACAGAGTGCCAAAATTACAACACAGTGAAGTAGCAACTTCCTTTTCATAGCCACCTACCTTGAAATTAATTTTCAACACCTTCTAAATTTGGAAACAGCATTTCAAAAATAGATGGTCATAAAAAGAGCACTAGACTGGCTTTTTCTCTTCTGGAAAATAATGACACTAAGCTTGATGTACTTTAAGGTTGGTGACATTTTTGTAATTCTATAGGAATATCTAAATCTCTATGTAAATAGATTCACACATATGAGAAATAACTTCCTGGTCTACTACAGAAAGTGCAGGCTGTTTGTTTCTGACCTTGTCACAGAAGAAATCAGACACAAGTTCTCCTACAGAGAGAGAAATACTCCTGTGCACATATGGAGGCACACCGGAATGCAAACCCCACATCAAAATGCTGGTAGAGTTCATAACTCAAATTTCTTTATCCTGTAGCTGCTCAGGGACCCCATTAAATTGTTTTCCACAAATGCCATGAGGTTTGAACCATTTGTTATAACATTTGAGTCATTTATAAGATATTTTGATCCGACAAATCTGGAAGTAGCTGTCTAAAGTAAAATACATGACAAATGGCAGCTTCATCTTGCTTCAGATCAAAGCAGGGAACATTGTGGAGTCCTATAAAACTTTTCGAGGGTGTTGAATGGATTTCCTCACTTCTGTGTGCTGGCAGGAAAACAACACTCTGTGTCCTCGACTACCCTGACCTCCCTGAAAAAAAGATGCCCTACACATTTGACATGAAAAACTAGTTACAAGCTCCTGGAGCCAACCAGTTTGGACCAAAGATGAAGAATTAGCATGGTGGGAAAGATGGCATAGACAAAGGAAGCACAAGTTATCATGGAAAAGAAGACCAAAAGGTTCAGCCTAGGTTTGCATTAAGCTTTATTGTTGACTTCCTACAGAAGCATTTTCTGCCACAGCCGAAATGAGGGAGGTAATAGAAACATGGAAGACCTGTTAAAATTCATCTCTAATAGAGTGGTGCTACTCAACTCATGCTGGATGGACCAGTGGCCAGAGAATAAACCAGAAGCTCCACCAGCCACATGCCAGACTTACAGGAATCCGGATTTCTGAATGTGCGCCCCAGTGAGAGGGTTCTAACGAGCCCCCCAGGTGATTCTGATACATGCTAAATCTTGGGAGCATTGAAGTAGAATATGACAGAAACAAACACACTTTCTAGCACAGTAAACACACCACAGGCCAAAAAACTGCTTCTTCTTATATAAGAACGAGCTCTCCTACTATGAAAGCAGGCTTCCCTCTCTTCCACCCTTCTTCAGTTCAGGTGCTTCATTTATTTCCTCCGGGGTTCGCAGCAAGGTTCACTGGCTACCAGTGAGCAGGACTGTGTTCATTTTAATCATGTCTTTATTCATCACTTTTTAAAATGAGGAACTGGAGGATATCATCTACCTACCGAAGATGATACAACAGCATGCCAAAGAATCAAGCCTCAAATATCACCAAACACACTTTTCAAAGTAGAGACTTTCATGGTATTTTATGTCATTTGGTCTTCTTTAGAAATGTGTCCTTTCTCATATTGATTAAATTGCAATTTTTATAAAACAGCTTGTAATTGAGTTATCCAGTGAGACATGCCGAAAGGGATCAAAAGTGATGGGAATAAAAATAGGAAGTTGTATAATTTATAATACAAATGATTTGTTGCTGAGGTTTTAATCAAATCAAACAGAGCAATAAAATAACAGGTGATTGAATTACATGGCGAGATAATGCATTGGCTTTAAAGACCCTGATGCTTCTTGGTAAAGTCTGTTGAATTCACAAACTGTACCATCTGCATCTCCCCCTGAAGACATGACTCTTGGAGGGTTCCTCCTACTCAGGGACCCTAAACGCTGTGCTGAATACTTTCTTCTTAAAGAAAAACAACACTCACAAAATAAAGGAAATAGACATTCAGCACCAGCATTAAAATAATACAACAACCCTCATAGGCCACCTAAGGATGGGCTCAATAACAGCTCAAAGCTCATTACCCCCTCTATCTACACTTAAGTGATCCCTGACAAACAGGAGGGGAAAAAAGGGGTACTGAACATATCAGGGATACCCAGCTGGTGCTAGTGGTAAAGAACCTGCCTGCCAGTGCAGAAGGCATAAGAGATGTGTGTTCAATCCCTGGGTGGGGAAGATCCCTTGGAAGAGGGGATGGCAACTGACTCCAGTATTCTTACCTGGAGAATTCCATGGACAGAGGAGCCTGGTGGGCTATAGTCCATGGGGTCACAAAGAGTCAGACATAACTGAAGCAAGTTAATACACAGCACACACATCGAACATATTGGTAAAGAAGAACATATAAATGGTCAGTCGGCTGCTTGAAAGGCCACCTTTTGCCTTATAATTTTCCAAATATCTCGTTAATACTCTAACAAGTCCACATCATGCACATGTTCTCCTCGGGGGTGGGGGGGCTAGCACTCATTGCCCAGGAAACCCAGATTATATAAAGAGTCAATCTAAGAACGTTGTACACACTAAACCCGCAAAACTTAAAATCTCCCAATGTGCAGAAAATGCAAATTCCTCTTTTCTCACTCAGAAACAGACAAGAACATTAACACCTGGCCCATGTATCATTTTAGGAAAATGAATTCCTTATGACATAATGCTGTTATGGCTATAGGGATCTCATGTTCCCTTCAAAGGTATTGCTGATATCTTGGCAAAGCTGGTTCCCACCCCCACTCCAAGAAATGGAAGTGATTTAAATTGTTGCTCTGGGGAGAAGGAGCAAACTTTTGGTTACTGAACTTTCCAGACAACCTTTGAATCATAGTGGTGATTGTGAAAGCATCGGTGAGAAATAGAAGCCTTGGATTCCTTTCCTGAGGTCTGGTTTTGATGGATGTGGAGGCCCCTAAAGGGTGGTGGAGGCAAGGTTTAAGCAAACACGTTTGAGGGCACAGATTTTGAAAATTGAGTACCACTGTCCCACCTGCTGTGCTTCATTTCAGAATCCACAGCCATCATTAGCAGAGAACAAACTGCTTTTCCAACCACACATCCCATCGCACTGCAGCAGCTCCCGCTGGAAATTGCAAAACGCTTATGGAGGAGCATGTCCTGAGAGCTCTCTCTCTCTGTCAGACCCTTCTGATTTTTCTTATCCTGGGGTGTTCAGGGGCAGGGGAAAGAAAAAGTGTGTGCACACATAGGTTCGGGCTATAAAAGCTTCAGAGACGCTATACCGCAGAAACTAACACAACACTCACAAGCAACTATACTCCAATAAAAAAATAAAATCAACAGGATCTAAAAAAAAATGTTTTGGAGAGCAGACTTTAGATCTGAAGCCATGTTTTTCATTTAAAAATAAAGTACAGTGCCAACTCAGGGATCACAACAACCGTTTCTTTACATTGCATCTGGCACAGAAGAGACTCTAATGAAAGTCAAGAGCACAGACAGGCTTCAACTCCATCTCATCAACTCAGGGCATCCTGAGGACCCAAGTGTAGTCCTGTCATCATGGCATGGCTAAGCAAGGTCCCCAGCATCCATTCTATGATCGTGCCAGAGGAATGAGGACCAGCCACGTGAACCCTCACTCCTTCTTTCCGAGCACCTAGTAAATTCCACGAGGCCCAGATGAATCCCCACCTCCTCTTCCAGGTTCCCTCCTCCTAGACTGAGCAGAATCTCCACCTGCAGTCATTCTAGTCTAAACCTCAGACCACAAAACCCTCACAAATAAGCATTTAAGTATACAGCCACTGTGAGCATGAAGGGACCGCAAGAGAGAGAGCTGAAGAGGACAGTGGGGTTGAAAGGAAGACCAGGTCCGGGTTCTGTCTGCCTCCAGCCTGTCTGCTCTGTCTGCTGTTGACTGAGGTTTAGGACCAGCCACGTCAGGTCCCTGAGTGCTCAGCTGTTTCATTTGTACAACAGAACAAATGAGGGTGAGGAAGGACAAGAGTGAGCCAACTGTTTACCCAAGTGCCTTGTAGCTCTGAGATTCTCTTCTTTCTGTCCTTGTTTACTCTATGGGGACATCAAGATGGAAGGGGGAAGGGCAACATAGGGTAGAGGATAAAAAAAGGGGGGTTACTATGGGATTATATGACATCATGTGTGTGAAACTTTTGAAAATTGTAAAGCACTATAGAATCTAAAGACTCTTCCATCCAAAAAAGAAGCTTAAGTGACAAATTAAATAAACACAAAGAAGCCACTAACATAAGATGATTTGCCAAGAGAGAGAAAAAGGTAATATGCGATCAAGAATTAATATTAACAGTACAAATAATAATGTCAATAACACCACACCCCTTCATGCTTCTGAAACCTTCTACGTACATAAAGGACATAGTCTCAGTTTAAAAAAATAAGGTCAAATAACATTTTAAGGTTTAATTGAGCTAAACCACAGTTTTCCTGGAACGACAAACAGCCCACTCGCTTCCCAATCAGTAAAATCTCTCAGGACACCACCTGCCCACATACATAGGTTACAGTCAGAGGCCCCAGGGCAGTGGAGGCTCCCGGGGTCTGACGAGGGGGTCAGTGCCTGCGAGATGAATGATGCAGCCTTGGCAAAAAAAATGGCTGTGGTTTTAGATGTCCTGCTCACCAAGTCCCCTGACCCCACCTGGATGGGAACATCTCCTTCTCTCAGCTGTGCCACAGTTAAGGGAAGCCGAGGACATCGTGTGAGTCATGAAAACAATCACACTCACCTTAAAAAAAAGGCATATCTGCTCTCACCTGGGCAGTGAGAGTGACACATTGCCCTCCTATTTGTAACTTTAAGCAGGCTGTTTCCTGATCCTTCTGAGGATCCTGGCAGACCCCCTGGCCAGCCAGTCGGTTCTGTGGCTGGTGTGTGTGGACAGCTTCCCGGTTGTTGAGAAGTTGCCCTGGGGTTATTTGCACTTTTTAGTGAAAGGGAAGGATGTTTTCCGGAGGCTTGTGGATTTCACATGGTGTGAAACAACAGCATGTTGAATTAACTGGGCTTCCTCTGGCCAGCCCTCCGCAAACTCACCTCTTCTTCCTCAGTATAACCCTATGACCCTTTTTAGCCATCACTTCACTCATTCCCAGTTTTGGGGGGCAATTTAATACAGGACTTGCCTCTGCAGGCACTGGGTAATGCATCCGGAGATGATGATTTGTCACGTAATTATAAGGACAGCTATGATTTTGTTCTGAATTAAATAGCAAGCCCTCTGCATGCAGCTGGCTCCTTTGCCCAAACAAACTGCTTATAAATTTTATTCTGCTCCTTTGACTGCAAAGGTTTCTCTGCTGGTTTTGCCATAACATGATAAACCTGGAAACAGTGCAGGCTGCTCCTTCCTGGAGGAACAATGACAATATTATACCCTGTGGAGACTAGGGGGTTGGATGAAACCATAGCAAGCTGAGTGCTCCCATTGGAAGAGCCGCTGGACTGCAGCTTCAGTCTCTCAGAATCCTGATGGAGGTTGGGGCATAGTGAGAGAGAGGTTGCATCTTTAAAATGAGGGAGAACCCTGACACATGCATAGACAATGGAAACTAATTATACATCATAATCAAAAAAGTGTGAATGTGTACACCACAAACAACTAAAGAGAAAGGGCTGCCTCAAAAAATCCAGATTCAAAACTAGAAGCCGAAATGAACAGCAAAGTCACAGAAAGTCTTGAAGTTAAATCTTGATATTTGCTAGACAAAGTCAGTGAGAAAATTTTGCAAAAGAGAACTGCATGATTGGAACTCTGTAAAATTGGAAAGAAATTCCATTTTCCACGCTTGAAGTATATTCCAGAATGGGGGAATATAGGCTAAAGTTGAATTAGAATTCCATTTGAAGATGGACAATTATAAGGACTCTTACTACTGGTTCAATTAAAAAAAATTAATAATAATCTGTCCATGCTTAGGAAGAAAACACACTGCAAGCAGTTCAGGGAACAGAGTAAGGGGAGGGGGTGGCCATCTTTAGAATCAAAATGACTAAACATATTAACCAGGTTTCACTGGCCAGAAATGAACAGACAGAAAATGCTCAAGGTTTATTTATACTACTCCAATGCTCAGCTGTTTTAATTCCCACACAAGATGGCAGTCTAAGGTATTGCTTTATATTTGATCATAAACAGATATTACTAGAAATGCAAAGGAAAAAAAACAGCAGCAAATTCTATGACAAGACATTTTTCCTCTACTCATTTCTCTCCAGTACCCAAAGCATTGCACTCTGCCCTTAAGTTCTCCATTTGGGCCAACATCCCTTATGTCCCAGAAATATTCTTACACTTTCAGGCATGGGATTGGGTAGCCATGAAACATGCTCATTCAAATTCCACAAAATGAGTATTACAGTCCCTAACAGACATTATTAGGTCCACAGTAGTTCATCGGCTGAGGTGGAGATGGCTCTTTAATTTCTTAGAGAGCCAAATAATTTGTTTTTCTATTTGAGTTTACTGTGGATATCCTTTAGCCTGATGAGACTGTAAAAGCTACTAGATAGGTTCAGAATGTTCAACGGTGATCCCAATGGGGAAAATTCAAAATTGAATGGGAGGAACTTTTCAAAGTCAACAACACAGAAAATATAAACTTCTGGTATGTGAAATAAAGGAAAATAGAGAACATAACAGGTTCTACTTCAAGTATAGGAATAGGACAGAAGTTGTCTCCCTACACAGCAACCCTGTAGTAAGATAACTAAATATGTTTCTTCCCCTCATGACAAGATAGTCAGTAAATATAGGATGACTGCTACAATAAAGGGTTAACTGGCTCACAGCCTGTGGCTTTCAAATGCCGACCCTACACTGATACTGTACATAAAGACAGCCTTTAAGCATAATAATACAAAGCCTTAGACATGTTTTATTTAGTAGAATAGTTGGAATGGGAAATTTTCAGACTGTAATGTTATAACCAGCATGTTATTTGTTAATATTTATTAGAGAATGTCTGATATGTAAAGACAAACAAAAAGCCCCCAAACAATCATACATTTAATTGAGAAACAGAAGAAAGGAGTCTGCCTTTTATTCCTTCCATTTAATCACTTATACAGCATCTTTCATTTATGTATAGGACTGCAGGCTGCGTAAGGTCATACTATGTGTGTATATACACACACACACACACACATCCCATGGACACACACACACTTATATGGAAAGGTATCTCCTGCTTCCAAACAGTTAGCGCTCTTTCATCCAACAAACAAACATTTACTGAATACCTACAATGTGTCCATGCCAGTTTGTGTTGTAGGATCAAGGAAACAAAGCAATAAACATTACAGGCAAAATCCCTGTTCTTGCAAAGCTTGTTCTGGGCTTGGAGAGACAGACGGTAGATAAGTGCACAGCCTTTCAGGCAATAAGGGTGATGATGGAAAACAAAACAGAGTAAGGAGGAGGATAGGAGGTGCAGGGCAGCGAGGCAAGGGGTGGGGGTTGCTCTTTATATGGGGTGCCCAGGGAAGGCTTCTTCTAAGATGCCGTTTGATCAAAGGGTTCAAAGAAGAAAAAGTCCATTGATTTGAGGGTGGAGGAAGCACTTTGACAGAGAGAAAGGTCATGTAGAAGTCCTGAAGAAGGGCCAGCTTGGCACGTTTGCACATCAAGGAGGTCACTGAGCTGGAGAAGGTGGACGAGGAGAACAGGTGGGCGATGAAGTCAAAGAGGTAGCCAGGCAGGCAAGTAAGAGATCACACAAAAAGAATCGTGGAGGCCACTGGACATCGGGGTATTTGAACGCACTGTCTATTGTGTTCAATTGGGTGTCTCTGACAGTAAGTGTATACATTTTCTAATTTGGAAATACCTGTTCTTCTTTCCTGTTTTAAATAAAAATAAATAAATAAATACACTAGACAACTCTAGGTGACTTGAGTATGGTTCAGTTATTTCTACTTTACTTTGTGGTATCTTAATTTTCAACCCACCCTCTAAAACTCCACCTGTGTGACAAGGGAGTGCAGATGGGCTCCTGAGGGATATGGAAATTAATCCCAGTTTTGCTGAAAGGCCTTTTAATAACTCACATGCTATTTTGCCTCATGTGAATTTCTAGCAAGCAGGCTTTCTTCAAAACTTTCTGAGGTGCATGTCTGTAGGGTATCAAAACAGAAATTGCTAAAGTTGGAATGAAGAAACTAGTCTTTTTTTTTCCTACAGAGTGTATAACTATTCTCCACTTTTCCCCATTAAATATTCAACCACCACCAACCTACTATGCGGCTATAATATTTATACTGCGTTACCAATTTTAATGATAAGTTATAGTCTTAAATGTTAAAATATAGTCTCTAGGGTCAATAATTTACTGGTTGATATGTGTTTCTGATATTAATAAACTTCTCATCAAAAGTACTGGGAATGAGCTGATCATGCTACCTGTATAGACGCTTGTACACAGTCAACTGTTTATATTGAAAGCAAGTATTTGTCTAAAGTATATTTTTATTTTGGAGAGAAACAAATTATTGGCTTGTTTCTCCAGATGTTCTTTCCTTTGCTTAGCACATTTTCTTCTACCACTGTTTCCACCTAATTCCAAACCACCCCTAAAGTTGTCAGTTTCTTCTGAGTGTGGGTTGTTGAGTGCTTCTTTCCACAGGACCCCGGGGCACGCTGGTCTTCTGCTCTTCTAATACTAACTGGGATTGCTCATTTACTTGTTGCTAGCTCCCCCAAAGGCTGTAAGCACAACTACTGCAGGGGCTGTCATTATTTCCCTGATGACCAGAAAAGTTGCCAACACACAGTAGGTGCGGAATAAATATTTGTTTAAATCAGCACTTTGGGACGCAACTCTGAATACGAAAAGACATGAATTCCTAGAATCCTCAAGTCTAACAATTTAATTCATTTAATTCTACTGCAAAAGGGCTATTACCCTTTAAAATGGACAGCCAATTTAAAATGCTACATTGGGATTGTTAGAGAATTTCCATCCCATATGCCAAGGAAGCTAAGTAAACCAGTTTGTTCTGCATATGATTAGAAATATAAAAGTCTTGGGAATCACATTTCTTAAAGCTTATGCCAGCTTTTATTGTTGGTAGTTTTGTAAATGCATTACATATTCTATGGTATTTGTGAAGTCTTCAAAGCACATGCAACATAAAAATCTCCTGCCAAGCACAATAACACACAACATAAGGAAAAAAAAAGGCCTGGCAATGTAAATCAGTCCACAGAGGAATTCAAGATGGTAGCCTGCTCAATCATGCTGTATATAATTGGGCTTTCATTTATGATCAAGCATGGGACTCAAGATCCACTGGTAGCTTTCTCTTCCCAAAATGATTAGACCCAAGGTATTGGCACACTACTAAGCTTTTTTATACTTTCTGGACAGAACATTTTGGAAGCAATGTTTGAGACCCTATATGATGTAGGTACCAGCAATTATAGCTTTGGACTGAGATTTATTTTTGCAACCCCAGAATAGTAGATAACATAACTTCTAAATAAAATTGTTGTACACAGGACCTTACCAAAAATTCTTTAGATATCCTTTCTACCAACCAGCTTATAGCAGAGCAATCGTCGTTTCCTATTGAGCCATGAATGTTTCCTTGTACAGGAATATAAATTCTCCCTCTAAAGAGAGAAAATGAAAGGTAAAGAAAAAGGATAAACAAAGTAGAATAAGAAAGAGATTTAATTAAGAGTTATTCCCTCTTTCAGCTTTCGCTTCAATTCATCTTTTCTGACAAGGGTCATATTTTTCCCACATGTCAAATCATATTTTCCATCAGGCTCTTTGGAACACGATTTTTTCCCAAGAATCACATTTTTAATTAGGTTCAGTTATATACATATGTATATAGGAGGCAGAATAGGAAGCCAGACTTATCTAACCACAATGAAGGTGATGATTAATGAAGATTTAAGTAAAGAGGCTTGGAGATGGGATTGCCATGAAGAGAGGGGTTACAGAAGTCAGTATATATAAATGGACATAAGCCTCTGTCCCTTGCCATGTCCCCTTATATGAAAAAGAAATAACACAACATGGCCGGTAGAAGCTCTGTGTCAATGGGTTACATTAAACACATCAGAGGCATGGAATCCAAAGGTACCATTCTATCTTACCAATTAGGGTCTCATTATTTCCTTTTGAACATGCCCCACATGTTTTTCAAATATTATCTTTAACTCTGTAAATAGTTCTATGGCATGAACATTATTATCACAGCTATATAAGAGTATCTTATTTCTCAATAAGTGGCTTAACTGGCATGGAAACTAAAACCATTTACAGTATTTGTGGCTAATTGGCTAATATTATAGTATTACATACTGTGTATTAGCAGGTATTAGGGTAATTGTTGATGTCATATAGTCCAGTCAATGCCTTACTGATGTCTTTTAAGGGGATAGAGAACATGTTTTCTGGTTTTTGCATTAACATTTTTTTCTGCCATCATTTTATATGTATTCTTGGTTATATTCTGACAACTGTGGAAGGTTTACAAAAAATAAATCTTGAGAGAGCTTAATGCACATTACGTGGTGAAGTGATTGCTTGAATGATAGCTCATGAAGAAGATGGTGACAAAGAATATAGACAGTGTAGTTGCCTTGTGAGTAGCTAAGTTTGGAGTACGTTAGACCCTTCTGTGACTCTTGGAAGTTTCCATAATTCCTGGATGAAATGTTATTACTTCAATCAAGATCCCAAATTGGTGGATCAATCTACATACAGAAGACAGATTGGTAAGAAGCACAAGAATCTTTTACTGGAGGTGGAGAGGATGGGCAGAAATTCACACTAAGCTTTTAGGAAAGAATTGAAAGAATAAAAGAGAAGGAAACTAAGATAAAAAGGATTTACCTTATGATATAATGAAGATTTAAGGAAAGAAGCTTGGAGATGGTATCACCATGAAGAGAGGGGTTACAGAAGACAACGCTCAAGAGGGACACAGAACTATTTACTTAGTAGCAGGGATGTGAAGGAAGGGCAGGGCTTGTTTTTAGGGAGTTCTCTGAAAAACGAGGACAGGATTTCGCTTCACAATCATTTTATTTTGGGCAGAGAAAGAAAACATTCAAAATCAAAGATGAAGTAAGACTACTTCAGAAGTGAACAGAGCTGTGTTGAGCAAGGGGAGGAAGTCAGGACAGAACAGAGTTCTGCAACAGGGAGGCAGGACAAGAAGCCAGACTTGTCTAACATCAGCAACAAAGCTGATGGTTAGAAACGTACAGATTTGAATGCCAGGGAGCTAACAGATGCTAAAGAGCTTTCACCATTGAGAAAGGTAAGCAAGAAAAGGAGAGGAGGAAGATAAAAGTTAACAAAAAAGAACATGCATTTATATTAGAGTTGGACAGGTAAGAAAGCAAAAAGATATTAAAAAAAAAAAAAAAGGGAGAGATACTTCATCACTCTAATATTCCCACTACCCCCAGCTACCAGTTGCCTTTTATTCAATAGACTTTTTAGTATATTCTATTTGTGGTATGTTAGAATAAGTGCAAAGATAATTTTTAATGCTATTATAGATTTGGGAACCTATAAATAATATTTTATTTTATTACCCTCATGACTTAAAATTAATTTTTGGATGGGGAGTAATTGGAGGAATTAGATGAAATGATCCTACAGCTCATTAGAGGGTTTACTCACTTGGTCCTTTCCCAGAATAGTGATTCACTTGTTATTTAATATGTAAACGTGCTCCAGAGAAACTTAGCAGTTACCTCCTTGATTTGTGACCTACACATTTAAGAGACTGGGACACCTAGCACATGGAAGTCCAAATTAAAAATAAAAAATCCACTCACAGATCCCTTGAAGGAGGTCTGGAGCGTGTCTACCATGGGCTCCAGCTGTGCCTGGGGCTCAGCAATGGCTCCAGATTCTTCACACCCCAGTCACACACCTGGAATCTAGACATGGGAGCTGCTTTCTGAGGCTAAAGGAATGTGGATTCCAGAGGTGAGATTGATAGGGGACAAGGAACTAGAAATCTGTACGATTTTATTCAAAAGTCGTGGTGAGAGGAAAAAGGTGAGCGTGTGACAGGGAGGTTGCCAGGAGTTCTTTTGCTGTTGTTGTAAAGGGGAGTGATCCAGATTTAGTAGGACAGATGATTACTTTATAAGAAAAGGCTACATTTTAAGGAGACTAACAGCCTTGGGTTTCAAGCTCACCTTTAATACTATTGCCCCTCACAGACAAGAAATCAAGTTATTTACATATTATGCAAAGTACGTATTACCAAGCTGCTGACCTTTCAGGCTGCCACTATAATGAGGGATGCTGTTCCTTTTATTGTTAACTTTAGTCTTCAGATTCACTCTGCTTTACTTTTTGTTTTTCCATGTGAAAAGAAGCTTCATTAAAATGGCCCCTAATAGAGAGGATGGACATATGGAGTATGTTTAACTCAGTTCCTTTAATTTACATTATTTCTGTAAGAAATTGTTCTTAAGGAGACAAAAATTATATGTTGATATCTTCTATTAACACTAAATATTAGAATCACAGAAACAATTTCTCTTGATGTAAATCAAAGAGAAAGACAGGCATTTTAAATATAAACATATTAAAAACTATTCCTAATCTAAAATATTCATCTTCAAAATTATTCCTATTAGCAGGGAAACATGTTCTAATCCTATGAAATAATCCAGACCATTTTCATTTGTATTTAATATCTTGTACTAGCTCTTATACTGGCCTGCTAGTCTTTTCCTTTGCATGACTTACATTTAAATCTAGTTTAGATTAGCACTTAAGTGTGCTTGGAGATCATACTTTACAAACAATACCACCACCACCACCACCAAATTCTGCTGTGATTATCCTGCCCCAGAATGATTTTGTCTCCAAAGGAGTTGAAAAAAGCTGGTGTAAACAAACAGCCAGGTCAGGTAAGAATCATGTCTAAGGACATTTGCATAGTTTCCATGAATCAGGCTGTATAACTAATAACTCTGGTAACTCTTTTCTTCATGGAAATATAAACAATAACTTGGACTTGGAGAAAACGCCCTAAAGGCTAAAACTTTCCACTGTTTCTGATCGTTCAGGTCACCTTCATGTTAAGTAAAAGTTTCACCTGGTACATCTGTGCCAATGGTTCGGCTATACTGAGGGTCTTCCTTGATCCCTGCATCTTCATCTCAGAGCACAGAAGCCCACTTTGAAAAATGTCCCAGGGAGAAATTCACATAGCTTTATATGTGAAGAGATACTCAAACTTCAAACCCAAAATGCCAGTACTTGGGATTCTTAAAAGCCTTTCCTTCCACCCACTTCCTTGATTTTAAAAATCATCCTTCCTTGCGTGGGATTGCATGTCCAAAGAAAAGACCCGACTCAGACTCTCTGGATTGGATTGGTTACGTATGGCTCAGTGATTGCGGAGCACCAAATTGTTAGATGCCTTCCTCAAACTCCCTTCCTTTGAAGAATAATCATGAAAACATTTGACCTCTTTTGTTTGTGACCTGTATGTGGAACTATGACCCTGAAGCTACTGTTTCACAAGAATTCAGGGAGAGAGGGCAGCAACAACGGGGAGACTATAAGAGAAGCACAGTGAACCCTCAATTCCTTTCTTCTCTTCTGTTCAGACTCCGTGAGACAGAAGCAGAAGACAGCTAGAATATGGGCAAAGGAGAAAAAGAAACACAGAACATGCATTCTTCTTTCAAGCCTCACTGTGGGAAGACTGCCAGAGATGAACTGTTTCAAGTAGTGAAAAATGAAGCTCAGTGAGAGAGCAAGAATCAGGCGGCCGTAGCATCGGCCTGTTTGAGTGTCCGGGACACTGTTTAGCCCGCAAATACTGTTACTAATATTGGACAAACGTGCATTGTTGATAAGAGATTAAAAGGTCTCTATTTTAACTGGTTAATACTCCTGCCTCATGGGTAAACGCCATCTTTAAACTCATCCAGAGGCAAACCGAGATAGAAAATGTGCTAATATAACTCCATGTGGCAGCTAGGCACCGGGTTCCTAAGGCTTTACCAGACCTTAAGCTGGACTGCTGCTCACAAGTGATCTGGGAGTATTCTGCTTTTCCTCAAGTTGGCTGGGTGGGATCATGAAGCTACACCTGTTAAGTGCTGTGGGAAAACACAAGTCTAGACTTGTTTTATCCTCCCCCTCTTTGTTTCTTTTAAAAACCAGTTACGGTGTGAACTTCACCCTCTAGGATTTGCAGGGCATTTACAAGAGAAAGTTAGTGTGCTAACTGTTTTCAAATTTTATTTTCTCTTTTTCCTGGGGACCCCTTTATAGAACCAAACCAAGAGAGTCTTAAACATCTCTGGGGTCTGATTCTGGAAAGGAATCAGACCTGGATACAGTGTTCTTTTCAATAATATTTTGTGGGGAAGTTAAATTTCTAGGTTAGTTTTCAGGGTGTAGGTCATTGTCACTTGTTTTAGAGCTTTTTTTTTACAGGGTTAATGTTCTTAAAAAAAGTTTTATGCATGTATATTATCTAGGGTGAAACAGATCACCAGCCCAGGTTGGACGCATGAGACAAGTGCTCGGGCCTGGTGCACTGGGAAGACCCAGAGGAATCGGGTGGAGAGGGAGGTGGGAGGGGGGATCGGGATGGGGAATAGATGTAAATTCATGGCTGATTCATGTCAATGTATGACAAAAACCACTACAATATTGTAAAGTAATTAGCCTCCAACTAATAAAAATAAATGAAAAAAAAAAGTTTTATGTGTGTTTGCACAGTTTCTTTCGCCCACTACAGCTATCTCTTTCATCTTCATATCTATTGCTGTATCTATCTATCCATATATGTGGCAAATCTGTGTATATATATGATATGTATTTCATATTAATTTTTGACTTTATAAGTAATGTTATGTACTGCAGAAAATCAAATTATGGAAATAGAAGTACAAATGCAGGTTTTTAGATAACAGTAACAGCAATAAAAACAGCTTTTGTTGCATAAGCATGTTTGTAACCCTTGGAACTTGGCTTCTCTCAGTCCAAGTCTCCCTCAGAGTTAGGGTTCCTACAGGTACACAGGTGTGGCCCCAGTCCCATTACCAGCTTCTCTGGGTCTCCTCAGGTGAAACATCATTAGTCTAGCTTCATGGCCTGGTCCCCAAGTTGGAAAACTGTTTTGAGATGCCAGGCTGCAAACACAAGACCTAAGGCAGAAACATCCCAATCTACAAGCTCCATCATTCCGAGGGGCTGTTATGGAACATGTGGGCTGTGTCTTCATTTCATACCCTAACACAACACACACACTGATGAATGCATATGGCAGAACCAGGTCTTTCTCTAGGCTTGCAGAATAATGAAAGTATATAAATGTCATCAGTGAAATCCTTGCCTCAATTTTAGAAGTGTCTCTAAGGCTGTTTTGGAAGTGCCCATTCTCCTGGTGCTTGGTATCAAGTGGAGGCCTGTTCTCAGCTCTGGCTCTGGGCTGGGCTGGGGTGGGAGACACATAGGCACAGCGGTTCTGCCTGACACAATGTAATCTGGAGCCATTACAATGTATTGTATGTAGGACACTACTGTGAAGCTCTTAATATGCAGAATTTTGCATAGTATGAATGCTAATCATTTTTACTATGATGCTATTCATATAATATGTAATACTTGCTAAACAAAATTATGAAACATAATTACTGCTCAGACACAGTTGCTGCTTTCAGTCCTCAAAAACCCAGTCATTTAAAATTGTGTTTTCTTTAAATAAATGGCAACAATCCCCGCTAAAGACTATGTGCCTAGATAATTTCCTTTTCAAAAAAGGAGCCTTTTTATCTTGAGTGAGCGACAAAACATCCTTTATGAAAGGTTTATAACTCAGCCATTTAAATTCGCTTCAGGCTGAAATTTGGCATGCAACTTCTCATCCTGGGAGCACAGTTTTTATTTTACTAAATTTTAGTGAAATTGGTTTGGCTGGTTTTTAGTCACAGGGAAGCAAAGGGGATAGCTCCTCCCTCTATTTTTAGCTAGATAATGACAGAGCCTTAATTATATACCATCTCTCCGCTTGCTTCTCACAGTGGGCTGAGGTAACACAGAGCCAGGTCGAATGAGGTACTTGTGTCTGCATACACACAACGTGTGCGTGTACAACACACACATGGAAAGATCGGTGAGAAAGTCCCCTTTCGTTCCGCCTGTAGTTGAACTGAAGAGCCAATCTACGGTTTCAGAGTCACAGAGTGATGCCCTTGTATAGCTCCCCAAGGAGCAACTCACAGACAAGACAATTTCTTCCCTCTGGCAAGAGTATAAATTAGGAGGATGACGAAAAGGATGAAAACCTCTGAGTGCAAACAGAACTTCACCGTAATACTGGCCCCTGATTTTCAGATGGTATTTAAAGAGGTTTTACTAGTTCGATCAATTTGTGAGGGGGTTAGGAGAAAGCAAGTTCAGAAAACACCACCCAAACAGGGTCTGCATTTCCATTTGCCACCAAAACGACGCTGAGAAGTTTTCCGGGATGCGTAAACTGACTTGTCAAGTGAAAGAAAAACAGATCTGCTGATGGTGTCGGAGCACAAGGCTCATGTGGAAAGGATGTAACTTTCACTGTACAGCTCCCCTCCTCAGATTCACACATGTTAGGAAGGATTTTTAAAACAAACACAGTGCATACTCTGAGTGCTGAAACACCATAAATCAAGGTTAAGGGACAGTGCGGTTCTAACAAATATAGTGACAGGTTAAGATCAAGGGATACCTTGACATTCTCCTCAAAAAGGTCAATCTAACTGGTCTGCAATGTAAAAATGAAGAGCCTGCCATCATCGCCATGGCGAAAGGTCAGACACCAGGCAATTGGTGATAGAATTATCAAATTAACCAATCGATGTGTGTGAGTAATAGATGTAAGCAATCCTCTGGGAGGGCCACAGGGCAAATGCCAGCTCATCAATAACATGCTGCCGTGGACAGGAAGCTCCCTGCTACAACCCGTGTCCCTTCCATTACCAAGAGGAGCCAAACCACGTCCAGTGAATCGCCTATTTACATATTACATTCAAAAAGGGATGAAAGGCCGCTGCTTCCCTATTAGTCCTTCTCTGAAATCTCCTACAAAATCTTTGGAATGATTACCATATTGGGGTAGAAAAAAGCACACGCAAATCTCATCTTTGAGTGAGAGAAATATTCACGTCCCCGTAAGTAAAGAAAATGAAGAAATTCTCCCTCTACCTGCTCTTAGCAGATTCAGAGCCAGCCTCCAGTAGTAAAAACATTTTACCTGTGACAGTTACAGGTACACAAAGCTCATATTTGATTGTGTGCCACCTTTTGCATTGTTTAAAAAAACAATTTAAAGATGCACCTATTATCACAGCAACATTAAAGTCTTTCAGAGGTATTATCACAGTGGGGGTGATAACAGTTCTCACTACTAATTAGGGATTTACTCTCCATCGATATGTGAGCGTGAGTCCTATTAATGTTAATGGGGTTACACGTCTGTATTGAAGGCAGCATAGATCTCTAAGTGAGTGTGATTATCGCCCTCCCTGGGAACATCTCAGAATGTTTGCATAGCACTTTGATTATAGGACTTCCTTGACATAACCCCAAGAAAATCTCAAATTTCCGCCTAGTTGACCCATTTCCAGTAGTTCTGGCAGCTAATAGCACATGACTTACATAATTTCAATAAAACCGGGTGGAAAAAAATTTGGTCAACTTGGATGTTTGGTTTACATATACCATGTATTTGAATATGTGCACATCTCAGCAGACATAATTAAACACACACACACACTTTTTCAGCCCATTATGGTAATCTGTAAATACTGACAACGCCTTTGTCTCTTTTGTCTTATAAATTAATATGCTTAGCTATTTACTCCCACAAGCAATGCTTAAGGGTTTAAAAAGAGCAAGGTATTATAAAGAATAAAGTATTATTGCTCCTACTAATAAAAATATGTTTATCATGCCTGTTCTCTGAAGGTGAATTAGAATGACTTGGGAAATTTATTTAAAGAAGCTTAAAAATTTTTGCAATTATGATGTTAGAGCTGCACTAATACAGTGAAGGAACTGGCAATCCACTCCAGTATTCTTGCCTGGAAAATTCCACGGATGAAGAAGCCTGGTGGGCTATAGTCCATGGGGTCGCAAAGAGTCGGACACAACTGAGCGACTAAACACCAAATGGCAACAACAAATATGGTAGCTACATTGGGCTATTTAAATTAATTACAATTAAAGAAAATTAAAAAATCAGTTCCTCAGTCGCACTCTCCATATTCTTAGTGCTCCACAGCCATGCATGGCTAGTGCCTATCTTAATAGACTGTATGATACAGGACATTTCCATCATCCAGAAAATTTCACCAGACAACACCACCTAGAGATCCCATACTGTCCTGTCCCGAGAAGGTCTTGGGTAGCCGAGACTTAGATCTGGACACCTTGGCTCTACTCTTAACCCCTAACAATGCTGAGTCTGTCTTCTCCACATCCTTCACTAGGCAACGAGAAAAAAAAGCAACTTTACATATTCATCTCTTGTAAAAACTGCAGCAAGAGGACTGGTTCTGGAAATGTCCAAGAGATGGTTTCTCTCTACGTAGTAATTTTCACCGTCATTGTGGAAGATTTGTTCATGATAACTTTTAACCAGGTCCCCTAGTGTTTTCTTCTGGAGTTGCTTGTGTCTCATACTTGAAATCACAGCTAGGCTGAGGAATCTATGCTGAGGTTAAAAGATAGAAGAGTAGAACAGACAAAGAGCCGTGGGCTCTGCAGGAGAGCCACGTGGATGCTCAGTGGACGGGGTCCAGTACCCTGCAGCACTTCTAACTGGTCCCCAGAATAAAGATGCTCCAGGGTTGCCAGGTCTGGTGGGGCCACCAGCAGCATCTGAGGCTCTCCTGAGGGGAGCCTATGCCTCAACATGAATTCAGGCCCGACCAGCTGCTGAAAGCAAACAGGGAAGTAAAGAAACATAAACAGACTTGCTCTGATCCAGCAACGTGCAGGTTGATGGAATGATGGTATATGTTGCATGTGTGCCACAGGGCCTCTCTTCCTGCCTTCAAAGGCTACAAGTGCACGTGCCCGCCCTTCCATTTTATCAGTATTAAAAATGACATGACGACCAATGAGGTCAGGTTGCAGAAGCTGTAAGTAAGCTGTCACCCTTCCCCAAAACTCCATGGAAATATGGACTATCTAACCGTCTCTGAAAAAGCTCAAGGTTCTAGATTAATGAATGACATTAACAAGGCACTGATGTGAGGAAGTACAACCCACTTACATTGTCACTGTACACTGTTCAATGGATCCTGAAGAAAAATTAACATAGGCAGTGATAAGAAAGGAAAAAATGGATGTATAACTGGGTTTTAGATGGTAATTTCAAATGGCATAAAAATGTTTAGCAATTTTCTCTCCAAGTGTCATAAGGTAATTATATAGTAGGATAGAACAGAAAAGCTACGAAAAATTGACCAGGCAAATAATGGGTTCAAAATTTATAGGCAACATGTCTCCATATTTAATATGAGATTGTTTACCTCTCCATGAAACAAATATATACAAGCTATGCCACCATCTTCAGTGATGCTCAGGCACAAAAACCATAAGCCCTTATGAGTCTGATGTGGGCTTGCACAAAGACACTTTTTTCCTTAAAGGAAAAGATTTTAACTTTGTGAATATGGTAAAGCCAAGCCCAGAAGCAACAAAATGCTCACACTATTTCAGTGAAAACAATGCATTTCTAATTAAAACGCCTTCACTGCAACTTTTGGCTACAAGATCCTGAAACATACCAAGACCTCTTAGATTTGAGCAGATGAAAAATCAATAAAAAGCAGATCAACAATGCTGAGGTATTGAATTGGACCTACATGTTCTGTTTGAATCTCTGACTTATAAAACAGTATTACAAAACAAGCATGTACCACTCAGCAGGAAACCCAACAATCTAATCATCTCCTCCTATTCCGAGCCAGCCAATTTATAATATGTTCTGGAGGTTACTCTTCTTGCACTTGAAACAGCAGCACTCATATCTGCCAAGATGAAGCACAAAATACTGTGTTTCAACTAAAACAAAAAATTAATAAGGACTTTAAAATGTTTTATTAAAGCACAATTTATCACTAATCATGTTTATTAAGTATTAAAATACACAAGAGTGCATTTTTTCAAAGTGGGGAGTAAATGCTATATTTTATGAGCATGGCTTTCACTGATGCATTTTTTCCCTCCATTAACACAAATATGATTTTTATTTAACCACATTTTTTAAAAAATAAAATATATACTGTTTTCTATACTGACACAGTTTCTGCTTTCAGTGAAATCAATGTCAGCCTTGGGATTCTATCAAAATTCCTTCTCAACAGGCGTATTCCTATAGTTAGTACTGTAGTTACTATTTGATGTGTGTTAGTATGAAGTCTGATGTCATGGAAACAAAAGTCCCTATAAAACAGTCAATCCAAAAGAGAAGAAATTACATGTACATTCGTTGTATTCAGCTTGTCAATTTATTTATATTCAACTTCACTACAAATTAAACAAATTGAATCCTGGTCCACTTCTTTAATGCACATCAGACACCTATGAAATGGAAACAAAACAAAACCCTCCTGGACACTAAGTATCACAGGAGTATTTGGAAGTTACATTGCAGCTTCACTGTGACCTTCAAAGCAGATTAAGGGTTCGCGGCTACAGCAATTAGGCAGAATGGGTGCAATTTTTAGCTTGCCTGCTTTGTAATGAGAGCATCTTTAAAAAGAACAGCACAATCACTGCCCATATTCACACTTCCTGAGCATGCTGGTGTTTTACACTTTCATACGGAGCCTCAATATGGAAAGCACTACTTCAACACATATAGTACCAATGGGTGAGAATGTAAACGAAAACTAAAGCACATTCCCCCAGCTCTGCCAGCTCCACGCACACCAACTGCGCCAGCGAGACAGCGGGGAACCTCTCCCCTTGGCTTTCCAGCCCAGGTGACATCCAATTTATAGACACAAAAGGGAATACACACTTCCCATCTGTAGGACCAACAGCCCTGTTTGTAAAACCCCAAAATCCTGAGCCACTTCTAGGAAAATGATGAACCCATTCAGGAAAATGCTATCTATATTTTTAAAATTATGACTGAAGTAGTATCTGTTCCCTGATTATTTGCTCATTTTGGATTGCCTAGGTCTCCAAAGCCAGATTTTGGGGAACCTGCTTGGAACCAAACAGCCACCCTTTCCGATGAATCTGAAGGCACTTGTACGACATTTTCATGTAAGATCTATGATAAATGTGGATGGAAGTAGAGACTTTGAGGCTGTGTATGTTGAGATGGGCAAAGAGAGGGCATGAGGAGAGAGACAGATAGAGAGACAGAATGACAGTCGTGTTTCAGTCACCTGGCTGGGGTTTTCCAAAAGGCTACGATCCATTAATATTCCAAACCACACAACAGACGCTGCCATGCTGCCGACCTAAGCTCAAGTGGGTGTTAGCAGGAATCCTGAGCACAGATTAAGATCCAGTCCTACAATCTGGTTTCTAAGGATATTTGCGTAATGAAACAAGTGCTGGATTTAGAGGAAGGCATCCTGAATCAGGAGTCAAGAGAGCTCTATTATTACCCTTGTGGTGATTTTCCTTCTATTGCAGTTTCCTCTCAGATCCTGCCTGGCTTCCCCTCCCTGTGGCCTCTAGCATCCAAGTCCCTGACAACTCAGCCCCAGACCATGCCACACCACTCACTGCTCCCAACTCTAGACTGGAATATCTCACTGCCTTTCTCTACTGGATGCCTCTAGTCTTCACAGGCTTATAGCCCAATGGGTCTCTCTCTCTCTCTCTTTTTTGGCATCACACAGCTTTGTGGAATCTTAGTTCCTTGAACAAGGATCAAATCACCACCCTCAGCAGGGAAAGCATGTAGTCCTAACTACTGGACCACCAGGGAATTCCCTCAATGGGTCTTTCTTTAAAGTAGAACTGCCATATGACCCAGCAATCCCACTCCTGGGCATACACACGGAGGAAACCAGACCTGAAAGAGACACGTGCATCCCAGTGTTCATCGCAGCACTGTTTATAATAGCCAGGACATGAAAGCAACCCAGATGCCCATCAGCAGACGAATGGATAAGGAAGCTGTGGTACATATACACCATGGAATATTACTCAGCCATTAAAAAGAATTCATTTGAATCAGTTCTAATGAGATGGATGAAACTGGAGCCCATCATACAGAGTGAAGTAAGCCAGAAAGATAAAGAACAATATAGTATACTAACGCATATATATGGAATTTAAAAAGATGGTAACGATAACCCTATATGCAAAACAGAAAAAGAGACACAGATGTACAGAACAGACTTTTGGACTCTGTGGGAGAAGGCGAGGGTGAGATGTTGTGAGAGAACAGCATCGAAACATGTATATTATCAAGGGTGAAACAGATCACCAGCCCAGGTTGGATGCATGAGACAAGTGCTCAGGGCTGGTGCACTGGGAAGACCCAGAGGGATCCGATGGAGAGGGAGGTGGGAGGGGGGATTGGGATGGGGAATACATGTAAATTCATGGCTGATTCATGTCAATGTATGACAAAAACCACTAAAATATTGTAATTAGCCTCCAACTAATAAATATAAATGGAAAAAATAAAAATAAAAAAAATAAAGTAGACTTTACTTTTAGAACAATTCAGGTTCACAGCAAAATTGAGAGGAAGGTACAGAGATTTCTCATATGCTTTCTGCCCCTATATGTACATAGCCCCCCATTATCAATATCTCTCACCACAATGGTTGGTGTATTTGTTAAAGGTGATGAACCTAAACTGACACGTCATAATCACCCAAGCCATAGTTTACACTAGGGCTCACTCTTGGCACTTGCTGTGAGCTTGGACAAATGTATGATGACACATCTCCAGCATTACAGAATCATACTGAGTATTTCCACTGTCCTAAAAATCTTCTGTGCTCTGTCTGTTCATTCCTCCCTCTCCCCTAATCTCTAGCAACCACTGATTATTTTACTGTCTCTATACTTTTGCCTTTTCCAGAATGTCATATAATTGGAATCATATGCTATTAGCCTTTTCATATGGGCTTCTTTCACTTAATAATATGCATTTAAGATACCTTCATATCTTTTCACGGCTTTATGGCTCATTTCTTTTTAGTGCTGAATAATATTCAATTGTCTGGATGTACCAGTGTTTATCCATTCACCTATTAAAGAACATCTTGGTTGCTTACCAGTTTTTTCAACTATAAATAAAGTTGCTATAAACGTCTGTGGGAAAGAGTTTGTGTGGACATCCTTTTGAACTCACTGAGTAAAGACCAAGGAGTATGATGGTTGGGTTATACGGTGAAAGTATGTTTGGTTTCATAAGAAGTCACAAAGTTATCTTCCTAGAGGCTGCCAGACAGCACTTCAGATTGTACACTGCAAAGCTGCCGTCCTTGCCCTCTTCTCCCACATTGTAAGTGGACCCACCCTTAGACCAGTAATTCAAAGTTCAGAGTCTACTTCACCTCTGTCCTTACTCTCTCTGGTAAGTAAATGACCAAGAACTTGTATTAATTCTTCTTGTAAAGCACATCTTGAGCCATTTTACTTTTCATCATATTCACTGCCCTAGGCCAGCTTCACATTTCCTCTCAGTAATGTCTGCTGGAGCCTCCAAACTTCTCTCTTTATATTCCCTTCTGTTTTTCTCTCTACTACCTGTTCTTAATGGAGACAAAAGAATGGTTTTCTCAAAATATAAATTTGATATCACTACCTGGTTAAAAACACTTTTGGGACTCTCCATTATACTTAACATAAAAGCTAAAGACTTATCTGCCCAGGAAGCTCCTTTATGATTTGTTTCTTCCTCCAAATTTACCTGGTGCTACCCTCTTGCTTTTTTATTAAACTATAGTCAGACTATATACAGGTTGAGAAACTATATACAGGTTGAGAAACTATATACAGACTATATACATGTTGAGAAACCTGTATGCAGGTCAGGAAGCAACAGTTAGAACCGGACATGGACCAACAGACTGGTTCCAAATAGGAAAAGGAGTACGTCAAGGCTGTATCTTGTCACCCTGCTTATTTAACTTATATGCAGAGTACATCATGAGAAATGCTGGGCTGGAAGAAGCACAAGCTGGAATCAAGATTGCCGGGAGAAATATCAATAACCTCAGATATGCAGATGACACTACCCTTATGGCAGAAAGTGAAGAGGAACTAAAAAGCCTCTTGATGAAAGTGAAAGAGGAGAGTGAAAAAATTGGCTTAAAGCTTAACATTCAGAAAACTAAGATCATGGCATCCAGTTCCATCACTTCATGGCAAATAAATGGGGAAACAGTGGCTAACTTTATTTTGGCGGGGGCTCCAAAATCACTTCAGATGGTGACTGCAGCCATGAAATTAAAAGACGCTTACTCCTTGGAAGGAAAGTTATGACCAACCTAAATAGCATATTAAAAAGCAGAGACATTACTTTGCCAACAAAGGTCTGTCTGGTCAAGGCTATGGTTTTCCCACTGGTCGTGTATGGATGTGAGAGTTGGACTGTGAAGAAAGCTGAGCACCGAGAAATTGATGCTTTTGAACTATGGTGTTGGAGAAGACTCTTGAGAGTTCCTTGGACTGCAAGGAGATCCAACCAGTTCATCCTGAAGGAGATAAGTCCTGGGTGTTCATTGGAAGGACTGATGCTGAAGCTGAAACTCCAATACTTTGGCCACCTCACGGGAAGAGTTGACTCACTGGGAAAGACCCTGATGCTGGGGGGGATTGGGGGCAGGAGGAGAAGAGGACGACAGAGGATGAGATGGCTGGATGGCATCACCAACTCGATGGGCATGAGTTTGAGTAAATGCCAGGAGTTTGTGAGGGACAGGGAGGCCTGGCGTGCTGCGATTCATGGGGTTGCAAAGAGTCGGACACAACTGAGCAACTGAACTGAACTGAACTGATAGTCAGGCTATTTCCCTTCACTTTCTTAAGCTTCTAGTATCTCTTCATGTAAGGCTATTAATTACACTATTTTCTCTCTTGCAATTCATTTTCCATTCCCCAGGGTCTTCCTGCCCTTCAGTTCTCCATGTAAAGGTCACTTTTCCTGGGATGTGACAGCTTATCTAAAGAAGGTTTCCCTTTTGAGTCCCTAATATCAGCCCCTTATTACCTTCACAGCATCAAAACATAGTTTATGAGCTTGGGTGTGTGTGTGTGTGGGTGTGGGTGTGTGGGTGTGGGTGTGTGTGTGTGTGTATGTGGGGGGTGTGTGGGTGGGTGTGGGTGTGTTACCTGCATTTATTAGAATGTAAGACCACTGAGGGCAGAGACAGTGTGCATCTGTTCATCACTGACTGCACAGCACGGAACATGGTGCTAGGTACACAGTGATATTAGACATGGCATGCTGAATGAATGAATGACCTTGCAACATCATTTCATCCTGCTTAGCAACTTGTTCTCATCTGTCAAAGGCAGATATAATCCTAGTCTAGCCACCTTCCCAGGGTGGTTGGCAAAACTAAATGAAAGCGCTTTTTTGTAACAGATTAATGATTCTTTTGCATCTAGTAATAGCTACACTTCTCTATTCAAAAACATCTTTATATCATTCTGGCTCAATGGCCTTTTCTGTTTTCCTTTGAGAGTGACAATTCTTGAAAGAAATGATGTGCATTTTGCATTTTCACTTGCTTTAGTCCATTTTCTCCTTAAATACTCTACAATTTTAGACATCTACTGTTCTGCAAGTAGTGACAAAAAAAATCAAACTATTAATATTGGGAACACATTTCTCACCTTTCACCTTTTCCACTGTCTTGGCAGTTCTGAGCCTCTGGACCATCCAACGCTTTCTATACACCCACACTGTTGTCCGGCATTCTGTCACCCAGGCCCACTCATCCTGGAACTCTTCTCTCCCTCCCTCCACACATTCCTCCCTACTGGGGTCTACTTCCTTCTTCTCCTGTGTCCTCATTTTCAGCTCCATCAGCCTGCAGACTACCAACAGTCTCCTCTACACACTTGACATCTGAGTCCTTTTCTCTGCCCCCCTCCTCTCTTCAGGGCCCATCTCACATCTCAAAATGCCGTGGTAGCCCCAACTGCCTGGATGCCCTGCTGACATCTAAATCTTAATGTCCTACACAGTTTACCATCTCACCTGCCAAATCAGTTCTTCCTTTTTACCATATTATCCCACTTACAGGAAAGTAACCATGGCAACATTCCTCTCCCAGTTATGCCTGGAGCCGCCATCCCTTTCTTCTTCACTCCCTCTGGTCCCTTACTTTTCATGGTCAATTTCCTTGCCATTATTTCCACTTTCTCCATTCCAGGTCACAGTCTTCCTGTTCTAAGGAATAGCAACAGACTGCTAACTGGTCTTCACGGTAGCTCCTCTGATCCAGGGCTTACAGCACGGCACGTTAATTCTCCTGAAGCCAAATATCACTCCTCAAAACTCTTCATGGCCTTCCCACTCCCTCATGATTTCATAGTCTCCAAGCTGATCTAAGGGTAATAGACAATGGATTCCTGATCTTTCTTTTATCTGTCTCTCTAATCCTGTCCTCTATACATAACCCTGGGGTTTGCTCAAATGTTACTTCCCAAACACAAATAAAAATCCTATGTTTCTGTTTGGGTTCACATTTTTTCATCCCTGAGACATCCTTCTTTGTTACCTCAGCCAACAAAAGCTCTCCTTGCAAATGCTACCTTCTTCCATTAGCCTGGTTAGCCACCTCAACTAGGTCCAAGTTCTCTCTTCTTTGACGCTTATGGCACTTTGGACCCTTCTTAGTGTATTTTTCTTATTTTCCTTTTTCTTTCCTTTTCCTTTTACTATTCTTTCTCCTAGGCAATCTGACACTCAACTTCATAACCCTTGAAATCATCTAACAGTGACTTATATACAGTGAAAGTTTAATAAATATCTATTGAATTAAATTCCTTCATTCAATAAATATATACTTGCAGATACAGGAAATACAATACAAAAAACATGTAAGTCTCAGCTCTGGTTGGAGGGAGAGAGATGAGGAGAGATGAACAATAAATAACATCAAAATTCAAATAATTATGTATCATATGCCAATAAATGCTATGAAAAACAAAGGAGAAAAAGGGTGATAGGAAATACTCGGGCTAGGGTGTGTTCCTTTGTTTTGGGGTGTTGGGGAAAATCTTTGATGATATGATATTTGAACAGACTTGCACAAAATAAGGGGGCCATATGATATGCATCTTTTCAGAAGAAGGAATTTCAGGAAATAGAAACAACAGGTACAAACACCCCGAGTTAGGAACAAATTGGGCAGTTTTGAAGACACTAGCCCTGATCTGTGAAAAATTCCATGAGAAGGGTTGTGGGAACCAGGTCATCTAGACCCCTAAATCTGAAAGACAAATCCAACATGGCTAACTCATGAGCATCATTTTGAAGCCAAAGATATTTAGAAACTAAACTTATTTGAAAGTGAAAGACACTCAGTCATGTCCGACTTTTTGGGACCCCATGGACTATACATTCCATAGACTTCACCAGGACAGAATACTGGAGTGGGTAACCTTTCCCTTCTCCAGGGGATCTTCCCAACCCAGGGACAGAACCCAGGTCTCCTGCATTGCAGGTGGATTCTTTACCAGCTGATCCACAAGGGAAGCCCAAGAATGCTGGAGTGGATAGCCTATCCCTTCTCCAGCGGATCTTCCCGAGCCAGGAATTGAACCGGGGTCTCCTGCATTGCAGTAGAATTCTTCTTTACCAACTGAGCTATCAGGGAATTTTGGCACATTGCAAAAAAGTTCACCTTCAGCTTTATATGGAATTTCAAATACAAAATTACTTAGTACTTATGTTTCCACAAAAGGTTTACTTTGCTAGCTGTAAAATGCGAACTAGATATTCCTTGCTTCTGATCAAGCTGTTTTCTAAATAAGTTGCAGAAGTGACCACACGAAAAAAGCATAATTCAGAATAGGATATCTTAGATGAAATTCTCAGTTCACTCATATTTTAAGTCTTTTTAAAAATGACTGTAATTTGCTCTAGCAAAGATATTTAAATATTTCCCTCTAGCCACTTGTAAATCTCATTTCTAATCTCGAAGCTTCTGTAATCAACTTCTCGACAGTTTAAATAAAGCCTCCATTTGGGATTAAACTGCTATTGATATACACACTTATTTCTGATTTTATGTGATATATGAGTAAGTATGTCTGAAATGCTTATCAAATAATCATAATTAAAATGTTTAATTTCAGAAAGATGATCCACTCATTTTAACTATTATGTCTGGGGTTTGGCTAAGGGAATGAAGAAATATGAAACAAAAATTTAAGTGGGCAATTATATTACAAAGTAATATATGCAATGCATGCTAAGAAAAAAATCAGCACCCTTATATTTAGAGAAAAAGCAAATTTTTTCTTTAGTTTCTCTGGCCCAGAATTCTGGAAAACTCTGCTGCTACGAACAAACGAAACCTTCTTTTCCTTCCTCAGGTGTAAGACATTTTTCAATGTGTACCAATTATTTTAGACTCCTCCTAGGCGATATTGGGGAGAGTTTGACTTTTCTTCACCTCTTCAAATTTAACCACTGGAATAAACACCTCAAAACACACAGAGGATTCATCTGAGAGCATAAACAAACCAAGCATGAAGTCTCCCAACAGGAGGCCAAAGCGGTTTGGAAAATTGCTGAACAGTATCAGGAAAGTGATATTCTTTGTCTCTATTCTTTTTAGTGAAATGTCTACTGAGTTTGGTCTGGATTGATGAGGTAACTAAAACCTTGCAAGTTTAAAGGTTAGGTGAGGAAAACTTATACTGTAAAAATGGGAATCTAGAAGCCCATCAGAAGAGGGGTCATGTCTGTCAAAACTCTGCTGGGCTTCTGAGAATGCTGGGACAAAAGCATGTGGATTGCTAGAATGTACTCCGACTGAGCTGACTAGCCAAACTCAACCTCTAGTCAAGCAAGACTACTTGAGAGTTTCAGAACTGAAAACCTGGGAGACAATTATTTTCCCTTCATATTATAGCACAGGAAGGGCAGCTTAGCCAGGTTTAGTGAAATACAGCCTACTGTCACAATCAAATTCAAGCTCCTTTCTGTTAGTCCAGAACTGCCTCTCATTAAATAAGTGGTTTGACTAATTGTGGAAACACTGTCAGATTCAGAGGTCGTTTCGTAACACAGTCTGTTCTGCAGATCTTAGTGGTAGCTAAGAAAAGAAGGTGTCCTTGGGGTTGAGATGGCTCAGTTGCTCAGTTGTGACCAACTGTTTGCAACCCCATGGACTGTAGCCCGCCAGGCTTCTCTGTCGATGGAATTTTACAGGTGAGAATACTGGAGTGGGTTGCCATTTCCTTCGCCAGGGGATCTTCCCAACCCAGGGACTGAACCCAAGTCTCTTGCACCTCCTGCATTGGCAGATGGATTCTTAACCACTTTACCACCTGGGAAGCCCCAAGGGGTTGAGATTAGCTGAGGAAAAATGAAGAGGAAGCTGAGTCTATTGGGAGCAAGGGACAGTATGTAAAGTAGCAATTTGGGGACAATGAGAAAATGCTATTCACAATGGGCAGTCAGTAAACTTTCTCTCTGGCACTTGCACATGATCCGCACCAGAGCAGCAGCCAGTCCATATATGCTGTCGTGAGAATGAGAAAAACATGTTCCTTCCTTAAGTAAAAGATGTTCACATTGTTCTATGCTATGCACCTTGGACAAGCATACAGTGAGGACCGGTTGCTCTGCCAGGCATTGCTTTCCAGAGCCCAGATGAAGGACCTGTTCTGGCCGCACTCACAAGCATCCTTGCTGCTCTCATGGTCTCCCTTGCTCATATACACAAGGTCTCCCTTGCTCATATACACATGGTCTCCCTTGCTCATATACACAAGGTCTCCCTTGCTCATATACACATGGTCTCCCTTGCTCATATACACAAGGTCTCCCTTGCTCATATACACATGGTCTCCCTTGCTCATATACACAAGGTCTCCCTTGCTCATATACACATGGTCTCCCTTGCTCATATACACAAGGTCTCCCTTGCTCATATACACATGGTCTCCCTTGCTCATGCACTCTGATTCCTCAGACACGGCAGCCGTGTTCAGTACTCAATCTGAACACCCCTAGAAGGCGACCCTCCTTAGGGATGAAAGGACAGAGCTGAAAACAAACACAAACCCACATGCACTTTAATGCATTTGGATGAATTCCAGCAAGCAGAGAACTAAGACAGAGGAAATTTAGTAAAAATAGCTCAAATTTATAAATAACTGATCTCTGTTGACCTTTTGTAGGGCTCAATGTTCATGAGACAGAATATACCAAGAAAATTGAGCATTTTTAATGTTCGAAAGCACTACCTTTTAAAATCTGTTCATTATGAGGAAAGGAAGGAAATTCCCTGTAGCTCATATGATAAAGAATATGCTTGCAGTGAAGGAGACCCGGGTTTGATCCCTGGGTCAGGAAGATCCCCTGGAGAAGGGAATGACAACCCACTCCAGTATTCTTGCCTGGAGAATCCCATGGACAGAGGAGCCTGGTGGGCTACAGTCCATGGGCTCACAAAGAGTCAGACATGACTGAGCAACTAAACCCACATGAGGAAAGAAAACAAACCTCACTTCCAAATGTTAATATAAAGCATGAGAAATGAAATTCTTCTATTGGAAAGGGGGAGGTGTGGGCAACAAATCTAGAAGTCTGAATTTTGCTGAGATGATGTAGATCCCAAGTTTTCAGAAGTTTACTTTAGGCCATGAATATTGGTGGCTATGTTTGTGATGGGATGGGTTCTGAGCAATCTTCCTGGTGATTACTCAAGTGTGGAGCATAAATTATTACCCCAGGCAAGCACCGACTTAAATGAAGTAGTTTTCTGAAAGCAGAATGTGATTAAACTATGCATTTCATTCAAAACATCTCCTGTTTAGCCAATCTCGTTGCTCCTGGTGTCTCGTCTTCAGGAAGATGGATTCTTGGTGATAATTTGGAATGCTGCAGAATTTTACACAAAGATGAGGCTGAGCACATGTGGAATCCATAAGAGATTCTTATTACTAACCCAGCAGGAAAACACGGTCTATAAGTGAGAGAACTGGGGGAAGTTTGGATTTTATTTTCTGGTTGCACATTTCTATCTATTGACCCTTCCAAAAAGTTTATTTATTAGCCCTGTAAAGGAATCTGTTCTCTTCACTGAAATCAGGAGTTTTCATCCTTATAATTTTTTTTTCTTTTAATAAAGATACCTCATGCTCCAGATGTACTGGGTTTTCTCCCTCTGTGTTGAAGCAGGGCAGCAATGTACTGAAGTCTAGGAAGGTCCAGTGTAGTCACAATCCTTCTTGCTTTGATTTGTGCCCTGTTGTACAGTTTACCAGCCCCGAAAACTGCATTTATTTCTCTCAATTACAGGCATACGCCAGGCTGGCAGCTCAGGAAAGATCTCTGGAATGAGGATCTTTTTCATCAGTTTGAAAACTATTTTACTAACGATGTACCCTTCACTAACGATGGTTGACTGACCAGGAATTCTGACCCAGGGAGAACTTGAAAGGGATCTGGGCGATTCCTTTGAAATCCAAATCCCTCTAAGAATTAGCCATCTCCCCACAGACATTCACAAATGTGAGGAATTAATTCTTATAAATGCATTTGTGTGAGGAACCACTATGCTTGTGTTATTCGATCCAACCTTGCTGGCAACTTTTATCCTGAGGTCAGGCGTTTGCCATTATCCAGTGCTTGCTAGTGCCTTCCCTGGTAGCTCAGACGACAAAGAATCTGCCTGCAATGCGGGAGACCTGGGTTCGAACCTTGGGTTGGAAAGATCCCCTGGATTCTTGCCTGGAGAATCCCGAGGACAGAGGAGCCTGGCAGGCTACAGGTTATGGGGTCACAAAGAGTCGGGAAACGACTGAGCACTAAGAAGAGTGTTTCCTGTGAGTCAAATTCTGAAAAACACTCTCTCTTAGGTAAGGATCGAACCAGGACCCCCCACTCTCTTCAGGTAATGGTCCTGAGGAAGAGAAAGAACCAGATAAATACAGATTACAGATTATCACTTGTTCACCACATAGTCAGTGACTGCTAACTGTGGGCCCAATGCTCTAGTCTCTGGGAAGAGACTGCTTGCCAGCAACTCACTCAGTTCCCCTCCTCCCTCCCCATTCTCAGCTTCAACCATGCCCCTCCCGGGATAATCCCCACATCCAGATCTTCCTTGCTTTATTTTTCTGCCTAGAATGTGTTGCCTTCCAGCATACCATTAGAACCATTTATTTATTTTATTTAATGTCTAACATCCCTCATCAAGATATAAGTTCCATGAAGGCAGAACTGTCTGTTTTGCTGAGTATTCCTGGTGTCTAGAAACAGGTTCTGGTATCCAGTGAGCATTGCCTAAATGTCTGACGAATGAATAACATACCATGGGATTACCGAGTGGAATTCAAAACACGTATAAAGCTGTAGAGACATAAAACCTTTTTAAAGTACTAACTAATAGTGGCGGTGGAAAAGGGTATTTCTGGTGGGAATGATCTGGCGAGCTATCACCAGGCATGAGGAAGTCAGCCATAATTGATTTTCCATGGAGAAGAGGGGCATATTTTGATGATAGGGAAAGATGTTCAGGAGAGGCACTTGGTTCCTATAGTGGCCTGGTGACAGGGAAGCCTCTGAGGATACTACCAGGTCCCTTCAGCAGTTTCACAGTCCTGTGGCCGCCTCTCTTCTGGAGAAGATGCTTAAGCACCTAGGACATGGCTGTTTAACTGAGCCATGATCCCTCATTGTTTCAGTTCAGTCTCTCAGTCATGTCTGACTCTTTGTGACCCCATGGACTGCAGCATGCCAGGCTTCCCTGGCCGTCACCAACTCCCACAGCTTGCTCAAACTCATGTTCATCGAGTTGGTGATGCCATCCAATCATCTCACCCTCTGTCATCCCCTTCTCCTCCTGCCTTCAATCTTTCCCACATCAGGATCTTTTCCAAGGAATCACTTCTTCGCATCAGGTAGCCAAAGTATTGGAGTTTCAGCTTCAGCATCAGTCCTTCCAATGAATATGAAGGACTGATTTTCTTTAGGATTGACTGGTTTGACCTCTTTGCTGTCCAAGAGACTCTCAAGAATCTTCTCCAACACCACAGTTCAAAAGCATCAGTTCTTCAGTGTTCAGCTTTCTTAATGGTCCAACTCTCAAATCCACACATGACTACTGGAAAAACCATAGATTTGACTAGATGGACCTTTGTTGGCAAAGTAATATCTCTGCTTTTTAATATGCTCTCTAGGTTGATCACAGCTTTTCTTTCAAGAAGAAAGCATCTTTTAATTTCATGGCTGCAGTGACCATCTGCAGTGACTCTGGAGCCCAAGAAAATAAAAGTCTGTCACTGTTTCCATTGTTTCCCCATCTATTTGCCATGAAGTGATGGTAACAGATGCCATGATTTTCATTTTTGAATATTGAGTTTTAAGCCAAATTTTTCAATCTCCTCTTTCAATTTCATCAAGAGGCTCTTCAGTTCCTCTTTGCTTTCTACCATAAGGGTGGTGTCATCTGCATATCTGAGGTTATTGATACTTTTCCCAGCAATCCTGATGCCAGCTCATGCTTCATCCAGCCCAGCATTTCACATGATGTACTCTGCATGCAAGTTAAATAAGCAGGGTGACAATATACAGCCTGACGTACTCCTTTGCCAATTTGGAACCAGTCCATTGTTTCATGTCCAGTTCTAACTGTTGCTTCTTGACCTGTGAACAGATTTCTCAGGAGGCAGGTAAGGTGGTATTCCTATCTCTTTCAGAATTTTCCACAGTTTGTTGTGATCCACACAGTCAATAAAGGAGAAGTAGATATTTTCCTGGAACTCCCTTGCTTTTTCAATGACCCAACGGATGTTGGCAATTTGATCTCTGGTTCCTCTGCCTTTTCTAAATCCAGCTTGAACATCTGGAAGTTCTCAGTTCATGTATTCCTGAAGACTCGCTTAGAGAATTTTGAGCATTACTTTGCTAACATGTGAGATTAGTACAATTACGCAGTAGTTGGAACATGCTTTGGTATTGCCTTTCTTTAGGATTGGAATGAAAACCGACCTTTTCCAGTCCTGTGGCCACCACTGAGTTTTCCAAATTTGCTGGCATATTGAGTGCAACACTTTCACAGCAGCATCATTTAGGATTTGAAATAGCTCAAATGGAATTCCATCACCTCTACTAGCTCTGTTTGTAGTGATGCTTCCTAAGACCCTCTTGACTTCGCATTCCAGGATTTTGGCTCTAGGTGATTGATCACACCATTGTGATTATCTGGGTCATTAAGATCTTTTTTTGTATGGTTCTTCTGTGTATTCTTGCCACCTCTTCATAGTATCTTCTGCTTCTGTTAGATCCATACCATTTCTGTCCTTTATTATGCCATCTTTGCATGAAGCATTCCTTTGGTATCTCTAATTTTCTTGAAGAGATCTCTCATCTTTCCCATTCTATTGTTTTCCTCTCCTTCTCTGCATTGATACGAGCCATGCCGTGTAGAGCCTCATTGTTTACCATTAGGTTAAGTGTCCGCTGTGTTGATGGCATTTCATGTGTTGTGCTTGAATCACACTGATTTAGTCTTTAGAAGCTAATGAAAACTCAGGTCCCAGTTCAATTACTAGTTTCTCCACATATTGTGAGAGAGGTCAGCTGCCTTTGGTGGTTCTTTTGCTTAAGACAATAAGGTGATAACTCTGCAAATATATAGCTCTAGTGAAATATTATCCTTGGTTTTCTATCCAAACAAAAGAAAACAACAGGCCCACAGGTGAAGACAAGCCCACCAACACTGATTCAGGTACCTAATAGCCCCAGCACCCCGCAGGGCTGACGGCCGCACACTCAGCCTAGCCGCTTCCTGATGGGCTCAGTTCAGTTTAGTTCAGTCGCTCAGTTGTGTCTGACTCTTTGCGACCCCATGGACTGCAGCACACCAGGCCTCCCTGTCCATCACTAACTCCTGGAGTTTTCCTGCTCAGCTGTTTCTAAATTATACCAAAGCCTCACACGGTTTTCATAGTTGAACGTCTATTTTAGCCTAGTGAAAGTGAGAGTGTTCGTCGCTCAGTCATATACATCTACTTGTGACCCCATGGACTGTAGCCCACCAGGCTCCTCTGTTCATCGGATTTTCTAGACAAGAATACTGGAGTGGGTAGCCATTTCCTTCTCCAGGGGATCTTCCCAACCCAGGGATGGAACCCAGGTCTCCTGCATTGTAAGCAGACTCTTCACTGTCTAAACCACCAGGGAAGCCCAAACTGGTCATTTATCCACCAACTTTCCTTTGTTAAAATATAAAAGGAAGACAACCAAGTCAGCAAATCCCCTTAGGGCAAACTCCTATCACCTGTCCTTTCCCACCTTTCACACCTAGAAACCAAAGCATGCATTTCTGTCTATTAATAGCAGTGTCTGTTTTCTTAAAAACTAAGGAAAGCTTGACTACCTTCTTTCAAAATGATCTGTAAAGTCATGAAAATGCTTTAATTTAGTTATATAATTGTCACATTTAAATTTTTAAAACTCATCCCAGAACAACTTTTTAGTTCCAACTGAGTCCAAGTAAGAGAAATGGAAAAGAGAGGGAGGAAAATGGATGAGAAAAAGTTGATCGAGAAAAGGTGAAAAGTAGAAGCAGTACCTGGGCATTCTGCTCTGATGGGGGAGAGGGGCGATGAATGACAGGCACTGGTATGGGGCAGAGTAGCGAGAGAACAATGGAGGTGGGACTGAGAATTTGGGGGAGGGGAAGGGGGAGGGTTCTCTGCCCCTGAAGTCTTTAGAAATTATTAATTTTACAGTATACTCATTATATACTCCTTTTGTGAAAAGCCATCTCAATATATCCATAAACTCTCTATGGTATAACAGTGCTTGGGAGAAATTTTTCTGAGTTCTACACTTAAAGTAACCAGAGTTGTTATAACCTCATGTTGTTGTTGTTTAGTTGCTAAGCCGTGTCTGCCTCTTTTGCAGTTGGAGCAATAAAGGCATATTTATGGCTGTTTAGTCAGGGATTTCCCTTAAAATCCATGGAATGAAGACACTTACATGATAAGCACAAGCATTTATAAGGCCATTTACTTATTTAAAGATATCAAATATGAATATATATCCTAACATCATATTATTTAAAAATAAAAAAGACCCTGCAAATTTTCAGAGTAGACTCTATTCATCTTTGGTGAACTAATTTTCTACTTTCACTTCCAACTTTTGAAAATATACTTGAAGGACCTTCTATTTTTCTGGAACAAATTGATGACTTTTATCATTTGAGAGGTTGCACATTTAAAAAAAAAAAAACCTTGCTTCTGAGTTCATGAATTTTCCACTATTTTCAAAAGCAGTCTTCAGTTTGTTGTGAAAATCTGCATGTTCATTACACCTTTCTTACTTATATTGGCATCCTTTATTTTTATGATTTCCTTTCTTACTTTTTTATACAGCATCTTATCAATGAACTCATTATTATTTGTTAAAATGTGCCCATGGGAATACAAACTAAACAGGCAGTTTTGTTATCTCTCTCCCCCCACCCCTAACTCAACCTGTCCCTTATTTTTACATCACTGAAACACTCATCCTGGTGAAATTCTTTTATGCATCTCTGAATGTGGCCTTTTGATCACTGATTCTTTGTTTATTTCCTTCACTGTGATATTTTTTCAGAGATCCTTGCTAAGTGCAAATTAGAACAGGAGTTTCAACCTCCCACACAACGTTGTAAAATAAATAAATAACAGAATTGTATTTAAATAAACTATTCAAATCCATGTCAGTAAATGATCTAATTAATTACTCCTTTGGGGCTATGTTATATGTTTGCTTTCCTCTTAGAGAGGTGAAGAAAGTGAAAATAAATTTCCAGCTGTTAATGGGGTAAATTCCGTAAATGGATAAGGGTCAAAGAAACCAACTCTAATTTGTGTCACATTTGTTTTTAGGCACTTAATTTACTCTGTTTCTTTAACCCTCTTTGAATGTTCCCTAACATTTCCTACTTGATTTCAAATGAGCAGTACTGACAGACCCCAGTTGAATGTGAGAGGATACTTTCTGATATTTGCAATGAACAGAGACAAGTTGGGCAGGAGGAAAGATAGATGTTGACCCTTAGAGTTCAGTGCGAGATGCCAGATTTTAACCAAGTCTGCAGAGATTGGACAAAATCCAATTTGTCATTATTTATTCCTAAGCATTGTGCTTATACTCTGTACTTTTTCATTCTTATTTGCCATTTACCCAATTATATCTATCCTTATTAGACCCCTGCTGAAGGCAGCATTAAGCCAGAGAAGTCCCATAGCTTTGCTTAATCCTATTATCTCTTGATAAACGGGGGCACATGAGGCTCTAGATGGCCAAGTTCAGCATAACTCTCCCCTCTCTTGCTCCCTCCTCCCGGCCTCGCCCTCAAAGAAAACTGCTGCTGCTCATCCTTATGCCTGATGTAATTAAGATCTGGAAATACGCCCATTCTAATCCTTACCCGGCATAAGCATCACTGTCAATGCAGAGAAATGAACTGCAGTTATGATGGAAAGGGCTGACACCTCTGTGACATTTACTGATGTGTTGGGGCCTCACCGACACATTGACACGGTGAGGTTTATGCCTCTGGAGTTTTAAAATGCCTGCCAAAAACTGAGCATGGAACTTGGGGGAAAGAGGGGCACTGCAGGGAAGACAAGGGGCCACCCTGAGAAGTGAAGTTGTTAAACTGCGTGTCTGCATGCGGGCAGGGACCGCTGAGAGGGAGGGAGGGAGGGGGTCGGCAGGAAGCAGGAGGGGGTGAGTGGGATGTGGAGAGAGAGGGACAGACAGAGAATATGAGAGAGAGAAGGAAGAATGGAGACAGCATGAATTGCCTTGCAAGTTCAAAAGGAATTCCATGGAACAGCAATACCTTTTGCTTTTTCAGAACTCATCCTAGACTATCATTTGCCTTATGGAAGATTGCCTGAAGGCCTAGGATAGCAGTAGATCACAGAATCCTCAGTGAATTTCTGGTTGAGCTGTAGTTGTAAATGTTTATCTGTACATCAGTGAATCACTCAGGCTGTATTAGAAGCAAATAGAAAAACTGGCAATGTGTATTAAAATATATCTTTCAATATAAACACCTGACATGTGACTAACCGTTCAGTGAAAATGAGATCTACTTTATCCTATGGACTTCTCGCAGGCTTTGTGTTGCAATTACCTATGATCCTCTCCCTTCTACTACATGTACTATTTATAACATCAAAAGGGTTTCGTGCTTCTTTTCAAAAGGAATTTATTATCCAAAAGGTTGCATTTGGGAAGGGAGCCAACTGAAGACTCTGGAGAAAAAAAGGAAAACAATTTCATTTATTTAGGAACAAATTTGATTCTGATAATGTAGACCATGTCTTTCCCATACTACAGGTACATATATGTGACAGAAACTTTCAAACCCCAGTAGTGGTTTACGAATCGAAGAAAATAAATGTGTTCCGAAGTTCCATCCTGTTAAAAGCAAGAACACATTCTTTTTGTCCCAGAAAGAGGGAACTGGCAAAGAAGGGGATTGCCAGAAGGGTTAAGCACAAGCAGAGTTTCACACACAATTGGAGATCAAGAAATATTGATTGGCTCTTGCTAAGATGGAGGGATTGACCGAGGAAAAGTGCCCGTAGAGTCTCTGGGTTCTTTTGACGCTGCCAACTCCTATAAGGACTTTGCTGCAACCTCTAGGGACTGCAAGCTGCACTTTAAAAGCATGGTTTTAGAGCCCTTCTTAACAGCACACAGATGGGAATTCCTTTGGGGGCAACTTGTTTTATTTTATTGTCATCAATAACATTAGTATTAATGATGTGACACAGTGACAGGGGTAAAGAGGTGGACTGAATGAGCACCCAAGGGGGGCATGCCTTTGACCTCAGCTGGTAGCCTCCCAGTTCGGGGCAAGGCTAGCCCACGGCCTGTTGGTAGAGGGTCAATATTAATGCTTGTGACGGTACTGATGCTACATTAATGATATACAAATATATGCTATATGATGTATTTAATAATACAGACAGAGAGACATGTGGTGGTAAAACATCTACATTCTTTACCTTTGTCAGAGCTTTAAGGATAAGCTCAGGCAACATGCATGCCTTTAACACTGAAAAGAAAAGTGTACCCCTTATGAACACACATCTGCTGACTTTAGCTGTCATAACAAAATTAGCTGAAACTAGGACTTCAGCATAAAGAAATATGAAAGAGCATCTTTTTAAAATAACAGTACACTTGAATTGCATGTGAATTTTCCTTTGCCTTATATTGTCATGATATCTGTTATGTCAAATAGAAGTCAGTAGTCTTTGGCCAGAACAGACAACAATTAGGAAAGCTGCATAACCATGACGGCTCTACCTTCACTGATACCTAGGACCACTGACAAAGTGGTCTCCCTGAAAGGAGACACTTTAATGTGATGGGGGCCAAAGGGTTCAAGACAAATTGAAGACCGCAAGATTAAGGCTCAGGCTAAAGACTTCAAACCCGGGCCTCTGCACGAAAACCAGGTATCAGAACGAGATGGGAACACAAGAGCTACATTTCCCATTTGCCAGTATCCCACTTTCAAACATTTGGCTCTTCTGTATCACTGTTTAAGTCTTAGCTCATGAGATCATGGGGCTAGCCAAGCTCATTAATAGGAGTACCCATTCTCCCCTCAAGCAACTTGCTAAACACACAAAATTCATCAGACCTGGTAGCAGTTCTGCAAAGCAGAGTGCATGTAACACAATAGATTTCAGGTGTGATATAAATCAAATTGTACTTCATCTGTCTCAAGGGGTGGGAGACTGGCGGAGTTCTAATCATATACATATTTAAATCTGTAATCAGACTCCTTGGGAGTAGAGGCTGCTGTGTTTACCAGGAGCTCATCTTCAAGGTTTCTGGGGACTGGGGATAGTTGGTTGTAAATCCTGTCATTTTGGTGACTTAATATTTTATATTATCATGATATTAGCATAATTGTGACCTCTGCATTGTAGCATTTTATGTGTTTCCAGTGTAACTTTTGATGCTTTACTAAAGTCAACAAAAATTCCCATTATTCCCTCTTTTAGAGCACATTTGGCATGAGGTATTAAGGTTGATTTAATGTTATTAGTGCTTAAAGTGGTGCAAAATCCATGAATATACACATCCATCTCCCAGTTCACCATAACACGGCCATAAAATGCTAGGAGATGGGTGATAAACATTTCCTCTCCTTTTTTTCTCTTTCCCTAATTTTTCCTGCTGGAGGCTCTGCCTCTACCCAGAGGGCATGCGAGTGTTGCCAGTTCCCCCACACAGATCAATCACTAGGGCTTCCACATGCCCAAATAATAGCCCAACAGGAGAGCTTGGCTCAGCTGCAAGCCTCATTAAAACCATTCTCAAAGTAACAGCAAGGTTTGGGGAGCACTCGACTTGGATCAGACTCTGCATATTTTCCAGGATAATGACCAAAGAAGAGGCATTAGAGGACACAGACCCTTTCATTTGTGATTTTTGGCAAGTTACAAAAAATAGTGAGGCAAAGCTAACTATTTCAAAGGATGTCCAATGGCAAAGTCTTGTTTAAAATTCTTAGGGAAAAATTATTACTATGGTAAAACTACTGAGGCTTGAAGGGCTGCAAGGGGTAAGTGAACTTGGAGGGAGTAAGATGCTCTGATTTGTCAGCTTCTAGATGCAAAATGTTTAATCAGAAGTAGGAACATGTAAATCTGGTATTTATCCTTCCTTGTGTGTCCCAAAATGTTCCATAAGCTATTCATGTGACTCTGTGTGTGTGTGTGTGTGTGTGTGTGTGTGTGTGTGTGTGAGAGAGAGAGAGAGAGAGACCCCTATTTCACCACCATAACTCAAGTTTATGAATGGACAATGAGAGCAAAGTTAACATTGAGATATAGGAATCCCAAGTTGATTTTTTCCATGGATCCTTGTATTATATCCTCTTGGGATGTTTTCAGAGATATTCTGGAAAGATGTGCCTTTACCACAACAATCAAATGTTTCTATAATTAAGGAGGGAGAAACTGAAAAGGTTCCAAGAAGAGCAACCTCTCCCACCCTCTGCAAAAGAGGAAAGGTTGTGAATAGGATTTAGAAAAAAAGAAGTCAGCATTAACGAGTGCAGGGGAAAATGAAAGGCTGAAGGGTAATTTTATAATTGCTTTACTGTATATGAAACATTTTTAAGTAAAGAGTGACAAAATTTTCCATTTCCAAGGAAGACAAAGCAAGATTCGTGCTAATAAGGTAAAAACAATCCTTTATGTGGGAGATAAAGAAGAAATCCCTGGTCTAAGTTTTCAAAAAGAAACACTCTTTAAAATAAGCTGCACTTAAAAATGTTATTCTCTGTCAAGCATTGTCACCTCTGAGCAGTTTCCAGAAGTCTGCAGAGGAGGACAACATGACTAAACCACTGCAAAGAATGTGTAGCAAGCAAACTACTGTATGTACATATGAAGAGGCTCCCATGTCTCTGAAATAAATGCCTCAAAGGCAAAGGGACCAGGAAAGAAAGTCAAGCAAATAGGTAAGATCAGAATCCTTAAATAATGAAGTTCTGGTATTTCCCCCCACATTTTATATTGACAAAATAGAAATATAACTGCTCCAAAGAAAGATTCAGAATGAGAAAATGAATGAAATAATCATAAATGTTTAAATTGGGTAATACTGAATTGACAATGGAGGGGTATATTTTTTCCATTAAGTAGTGTTCAAGTATAATCGAAGTTGTGTTAGGATACCGACATTCAGAGATGGAAGATTAATATTTATTTGCTTCTACTTCTTATTCTAATGATAACTCTCTACTTAATTGGCCTAGTTAATTTATGAAATCAAATCTAGATCAGTGAAATTGACAAGTAGTCATTGAGGAAAGGATATTACAGTTTAAAAGCATGAAGGAGAGCAGTATAAATGATATATGTTACGCTATTAAGCAAGTCACTATACAGTGAATTACAATGAGCAAAAAGGGAATGCTTTTTACTGTGTCAAAAAATACATTTTTATGCAATGTACAAACTTTATGTTGAATGGTCAATCTCAAGAATCTGGCTTCTCTTTCTGAAAGCCCATAGCTATTTTTGGATACAAATTAGTAATGTCAAAAAGGAAGTAAAGTGTACATGGGACCCGACACTAAGGAAAACCTTTATTGCGTTTTCAGGTCAATTTTAACAGTATTCTTCTACACCTTTTAGAAGTCTTTAGGATACTTCTTAGCTTTTGTGGGGGAAAGTATATCCATGGCTACTAGTACACTATTTAGTTGCTCTCACCTCAAAGTGAGGATGGCTATGGTACTTGTTTGGAGGGCAGAGCAACCAGCTAGTCAGTGGGCATTTTCATTCCAGTCCAAGCCCCCTCTGGTGGCTGAATGCCAGGGTGAAGTGACAACAGGGAGAAACTGCTTCCCTCTCTGTGGGAGGCATGTAGTTTTCCTTCCCCTTCTCAAAGGCCCACTGCATTTCCTCTGACAGATTTACCTTCACCTCAGACACTCCTAAACTAGGAATACTTCTTCAAACAAAGAACCTTCAACAAAACATCCAGTAATGGTCCAATGAAAAACAGAGGAACCAAATGATTCTGGATATTTCTTAAACTAATATCAGCTCAAAGATACGTTTAGAAAATTAAGCATTCAGGTCTTATTCTTCCTAGATTGAACTCAAATTTTACACACACACAAAGTTAAAATAGGTAAAAGTGTAGTATCTGTGTGTAGCTTTGCACACAGTGAGCCCTCAATAGTCACTGAGTTAAACTGACAAAATCAGGTCTATGATTTTCCATTCCAAAAATGCATCACATTTGTTTTCTTCCAATTCTTTTAAATATTTATTACTTGGCACATCAATAAATGCATCAAGTATCCAAACACAAGGGGGAAAGCCTTTTATATATTCAATATCATTATTCTTAAAACTTTAGTGATTATTAAGATCCACTAACTCTGAACATTCTCCAAAACTCAATCTGAGTGAGCACTTCTCTTTATTTTGTGAAAGCTTATCATGTTGGATCAAAACTTTTATGTTGATGACTCAGTATGTCCTGAACTGGTTTTATCCTTCCATCTCTACTTCTCTTAAAAGATTCATTTACTGTTGGGGGTGGGAATGCATATCAACTTTGGAATCAGTCAGACTCATGTTCAATTCCCCGCTCTCAGCTCACAGGTTACATTACCTTGGGTGAACTAGTTAATCTCTCTAAGATTCCGTTTCCTCATCAATAAAATGGAAACAATAAAAATTCCTCCTTCACTGGCTGATAGCTTCAACACTAAAAATATATTAACTATGAGGCCTTGCACATAGTAAATGATTAATAAAGGTTATCTCATTTTATTTTAATAAATCATTGATGTGACAATTCACCACAGTCACTCAAATCAGAAATTTGGACATATTTTCCTTTCTACTCCTCACCTCTCGTATTAGCAAATTTTGTTACTTTAACTTCCTCAATCATTCTCAAATTTATGACCTTCTCTTCACCCTTCTTTTCTTGTTTTCAGTCATGGTATTAGCCTTCATCCTTTCTCTCCTTACTCATCACTCCACAATGCTAATTCTTTTCTGAATAAAAAATAATATACTCTCACTATTTTTTAAAAAAAGAGTCCAGATATGTAAAATATAAGGTGATTGTCTCCTATAATTAAATTTCCCCAGGGAAAAAATTAAATTTTCTGTGTATTCTTTACATGTTTTCTTTTTGTATACACAGTTTTCTTGATTATTTTTACTGAATATATTGTAATTTTCTTTCCTTATCAGTATAATTTAGATAAACCTCATTACTTCAATTATGTAATATTCCATTTTATAAATTTATGGGCAAATTTTAATCTTTCATTAATTCTGACACAACTCCTTCGAACCCCCTAACAGTTTTCTTTCCTATAGACTTTCTCCCTTCAAATCTTTAATCTGTATTTTATGAAGCAAACAGAATAATCCATCCAAATTCATTTAACTCTAGTATTACTGCTTAGAGCCATTCATTGATTCCCACTGTGCTGGTGGAAGTCCATGCTCCCTAAGACGGGGTACACAGTCTTCAGTGGTCTCTTCCCTGGTAACCTCTCTAGTTTCACACCACTTCTTCTCTCTGCCTTAATCTTTCACTTTGCTGTTCTTTGGATAGTACCATATGTCACATTATCTCCACTTTCTAGAATGGCTTCTCTTCTCCCCTTTGTTCTAGAATAGGGGTTAGCAGACTTTTTATAATGAATCATTCTTTGTGGGTCATATGGTCACAACTGCTTAAATTTGCTATTGTAGTTTCAGTGCAGCCATAGACAACAGATAAATGAATAAATATGGCTATGGTTCCAATAGCTCTTTATTCAGAAAAAACAGGCTAGATCTCACACCTCTTGTTCCAGACTAGTTTTCAGCTCAGGGAACAGCCTTCGTGTGTGTGTGTGTGTGTGTGTGTGTGTGTGTGTGTGTGTTTGTGTGTGTGTGTGTGTGTGTGTGTGTGTGTGTGCTCAATCGTGTCTGACTCTCTGTGACCCCATGGACTGTAGCCCACCAGGCTCCTCTGTCCTTGGGATTTGCCTAGTAAGAGTACTTGAGTGCGTTGCCATTTCCTCTTCCAGGGATTTTTCCTGACCCAGGGACCAAACCCACGTCTCCTGCACTCCTACACTGGTAGGCAGATTCTTTACCACTGAATCACCTGGAAGTCTAGCCCTTCCAATAAGCTTCCTTAATACTTCAATTTCCAGCCCTGTTCCCATAAAACTCAGGGCACAGACACATTGCCCTATAGGACTATCAGTGTAAGTGTTTGTTTCTTTCAATAGACTAATAGCTACTTGAAGGTAGGAACTGTGAATTTCCTTTATTTTTATGCCTTCAGCACTTAAATGCATAATACTTCATAAGTATTCAATAAATATGCATTAAAATAAATAAATGAATGTCTCAAATTATTTTTTAATTAGTTCTTCTCTCTCTTTCTTTAGAAAACATTCTAGTTATGTGATTCCCATAACATAAAAGCTAATTAAATTCATTAACTTCTTTCCTCCAGCATTTCTTAACCAGGAGTTGCATCAGAATCATCTGGGGGGAGGGTGGTTTAAAACACTGAGTATTGAGTCTTCTCAAACAGATTAGGATTCAGAAGGTCTAGGGGAAGCCATGCATCTGGACATTTCCAATGCCTACCAGGTGATTCTGATGCACGTATCAGAAAGCCATCATTCCTTTTCCAATCTCTTAGTTTCAGTCAACCAACTTCCAAGTCCCCCTTACTAATGTGGACAGCCCTTCTCACACCTGGGTCTTCTAAGTATCCTATTGGCCTTTGCAGTATTCAGCCTCCCCATTCCTATGTTTTTCACCCTGTAGGGGGAAAAAAAAAGTGACCTTTCTCAAAAACCTGCAAGCCTGCCTGAGACTTTTATGTCCCCCTTTGAGGATGCTGTAATACTCTTTACTTCTACCTTGCTCCATATTTTAATTTTTGACCGCAAATGCTCTGCAAAGGTGAGGCAAACACAGATTTTCCCCCAAAGGTTCACCACTCTTTGGTCAAGTTTAAGCCTTTTACTCTTTTTAAATGGTTTCCATCTCTATTGTATCTGTACATTTTACTACAAGCGTTTGAAAATCCTCTTGTAAAGTAAAATAATACAGTCATATTAATGATAAATACCTCCATCTTTCTTTTTTTGCCCTATATAATCCAGCCCACAACCTATCCTAGATACACACACATAGCCACACCTTCTTTATTAGAGGTTTCTCTGAGTAGGAGACAACTCCACCTATCAGTTCCTCAGCAAAAGAGTCTCATAATTATCCTTTCCCCCATGAGCCAGCAAATCCTATGGGCCCGACTTTCACTTCTTTGGAATTTTGCCACCTCTACAGCTACCACTTGGTCCAGGTAACCACCACCTCTAGCCTAGAAGATTATAATACAATAGCTTTCTTGTCTTCCTACTTTAACCTTATTCTATTAAAAAAACCCAAAAAATAGCTGGAGGTATTTCTTTTTAAAAATAATGCCTTTTAGGTCTGGTTTCCTCAGTGTGTATGCCCAAAAGTGGGATTGCTGGGTCATATGGCAGTTCTATTTCCAGTTTTTTAAGAAATCTCCACACTGTTTTCCATAGCGGCTGTACTAGTTTGCATTCCCACCAACAGTGTAAGAGGGTTCCCTTTTCTCCACACACGTGCACCCCAATGTTCATTGCAGCACTGTTTATAATAGCCAGGTCATGGAAGCAACCTAGATGCCCATCAGCAGATGAATGGATAAAGAAGCTGTGGTACATATACACCATGGAATATTACTCAGCCATTAAAAAGAATTCATTTGAACCAGTCCTAATGAGATGGATGAAGCTGGAGCCCCTTATACAGAGTGAAGTAAGCCAGAAAGATAAAGAACATTACAGCATACTAACACATGTATATGGAATTTAGAAAGATGGTAACGATAACCCTATATGCAAAACAGAAAAAGAGACACAGAAATACAGAACAGACTTTTGAACCCTGTGGGAGAATGTGAGGGTGGGATATTTCAAAAGAACAGCATGTATATTATCTATGGTGAAACAGATCACCAGCCCAGGTGGGATGCATGAGACAAGTGCTCGGGCCTGGTGCACTGGGAAGACCCAGAGGAATCGGGTGGAGAGGGAGGTGGGAGCGGGGATCGGGATGGGGAATACGTGTAAATCCATGGCTGATTCATATCAATGTATGACAAAACCCACTGAAATGTGAAGTAATTAGCCTCCAACTAATAAAAAAAATTAAAAAAAAGGAAAAAAAAAATTAAAAAGAAGAAATGAGACCAAAAAAAAAAATAATAATGCCTTTATTGAGATATCAGCTACATTGTTGTTCAGTTGCTAAGTCATGCCTGACTCTTTGCAACCCCATGGATTGCAGCACACCAGGCTTCCCTGTCCTTCACTGTCTCCCACAGTTTGCTCAAATTCATGTCCACTGAGTCAGTGATGCTATTCAATCATCTCATAGTCTGCCGCCCCCTTCTCCTCCTGCCCTCAATCTTTCCCAGCATCAGGGTCTTTTCCAGTGAATCAGCTCTTTGCATCAGGTGACCAAAGTATTGGAGCTTCAGCATGACTTCTATCAATGAATATTTAGGGTTGATTTTCTTTAGGATTGACTGATTTGATCTCCTCACTGTTCAAGGGACTCTCAAGAGTCTTCTCCAGCACCACAATTTGAAAGCATCAGTTCTTTGGTGCTCAGCCTTCTTTATGGTCCACCTCTCACATCTATACATGACTACTGGAAAAACCATAGCTTTGACTATAACAATCTTTGTCAGCAAAGTGATGTCTCTGCTTTTAAATACACTGTCCAAGTTTGGCATAGCTTTTGTTCCAAGGAGCAAGCGTCTTTTAATTTCATGACTGCAGTCACCATATGCAATAATTTTGGAGACCAAGAAAATAAAATCTGCCACTGTTTCCATTTTTTCACCATCTATTTGCCTGAAGTGATGGGACCGGATGCCATGAACTTAGTTTTTTAAGCCACACGTATTAGACTCAGGTTCGATCCCTGTGTCAGGAAGATCCCCTGGAGGAGGGCATGGCAACCAGGCCAGTATTCTTGCCTGGAGAATCCTATGGACAGAGGAGCCTGGTGGGCTACAGTCCACAGGGTCACAAAGAGTTGGACATCACTAAAGTGACCGAGCACACACACAAATTAGACATACACACATGTATACACACATATATATCACATTAGACATATTCTTTTAAAACCTAAGTCGAATCATGCCACTTAAAGTCTTTAATGGTTCCTCAACTCAGAATAAAAACAAAAACTCCATACACAAGCCTCCACAGCCTCTAAGACCCCCCAACCTCCTACAAAACCTCTTGTCTCTTTGATCTGATCCCTTTTCCTTCCTCCAGCTCACACCTGCCCAGCCACACTCCTGGTCAGCAGTTCTCCCAGATGTCAGCATGACTGACTCCCTCTTTTCCTCAGGTCTTTGCTCAAATACCACTTTCACAGTGAGACCCACTCTCATCAACAATTTATCATTGCACTCACCTCTGGCCCCAGCACTTTCTCCCCCTGTTCCTCCATAGCACTTTAATTATTTGCCATACTATATTTTAATTGTGTGCTTTCTCATCCCAGTAGAATATAAGCTGCATAAGGACAGAGAATTTTCTGTGTCTTTCTCTAAGGACTGTGACTAGAACATAACAGTGCTCAATAAATATCTGTTGAATAAATAAAATAAATAACTCTTCATACTCCTCCTTCTGTGTTTCTGACTTACTATGTCACTCAAACTTCCTGTTGGTAATTTCCTTTTAACTCTATTCAGAAAAAAAAAATCACTTGACAACTTCATTCCTACCACTGTACTTTTTTAATTAAGGATGTTATCTACTTCTCTCATTTTTCATTTATCCAACATGGCATCATAGATGTTTAGACTTGAGAGTCATCTAAAAACATATCAAGCCCTTCTCCTCCAGGTCACACATCACAGGGTGATAATGAGCAGCAGAGCCGAGACAAGAAGGAGGCATCAGGGTTTTAAATGCTATCCTAACGCTTACTCCTCTGAACCACATTCAGACACCTGTTACATTCTCATCATGAGCCCAGTCCTGTGATTTCTGTTTGCTATGGCCTAAAACAAGGGAGGCCTTGTTTTCTACCTATGCACTGGTCAGACAGTTTGATATAACACTTAAAATCATAAGGTTGGCAAAAGAGAGGTAGACAAGAAGTCCAGCCATGGGATTACTGCCCTGTGCCTCCAGCTAGGGTGATTTGCCTTTCAAGTCCCCATGTGAAAAATGGAGATGACAATGATTATGTTCAGCTTACAGATTTGCTGTGAGCATCCAGTTTGATAGTGGATATGAAAGCATCTTGGAGTTCCTAAAGCTCTGAGCAAACATAAGTTTGTTATTGACTCTGAACAACTATCGAATATGCATGATGATTTGCTGTGAAAAAGACTGGAGAACAGTGCGTAGCTGGCTAAGTGCAAACTTATCACATCACTAGAGAAACCACTCAAAGTCATGTGGTAGATTTTCAGTATCTCTTTACATAAAGAAACCAATATTCTAATGTACTTCTCAAATCCTCAGTTAGCTTTTAAGTTTCTCAAGGTTGGAGGCCAACTTGTACTCAGGCTAGATGGTCTGTAAATAAAATTGCTCTAAAATAATACCATCTTTCTTAAAGTATGTCTGGTTAACTTCACTTTGAATCTGTAGGGAATGAACTTCGTAAAAGTTCATTTCCATTGTTCTTACACTAAATAATGAAAAAAAGAGTTGAACATAGCTCTCTGATAAAACCTAGAATGCTAACATCTGGTATAAGATCCTTTGGCAACTGCTAAAGATGTGATCAGCCTAAATGAACCATCTTACATATGTTTGGGGAATTCCCACCTCTAAAGATTTTTACTGTGAAGTAGGCACAAGGCTAGAATTAACTTTGGAAGTTTTTTTTCCTTCCTTCCTGGGGTATTTCTATCTGAAATGAGAGTTGGTTTCTTGGCAAAACTTGATTCTTTGAACAGTTATTTCTGTTAATTCTACGGTTCAATAGGTTCCTATTCTTATAGCAATGGAGTTTGTTCCAGCAAAACATTTCTTTCAGGTTGACAGTCCTAAATGCCTAATAAAACAACTTATGGAAGACTGTGTTTTCCAAAGCTGGTTACACCAGTCCATCCATCTCACATGTTCTTCCTACAAAGTGATGTCTTCCATCAAGACATGGGATCTATGTTCCTCCTCCTTGAACTTGGGCAGAACTCTGTGCAAGCCACCACCTAAAGAAGATGGTAGAAGTGATACTACATGACTTCTGAGATTGGTTACTCCACTGGTTCTCTTTCTCTTGGGACCCTGCCCCTTATAACCTAGATACCATGTTATAAGGAAGCTAGGCAGTCATGTGGAAAGATCACAGGCAGAGGTTCCAGCCAAAGTTCTAGGTGAAAACTCGGCTGATTGGCAGCATCAACCACCAGAACCACGTTGAAGTATCTTCAGAGCAGTCCAGCCTCCAGTCTTTGACCTGCCCAAAGGATGCCAAGTGAAGCAGGGAAAAGTTATCCTTGCCAAATGCTGCCTAAATTGCAGATTCATGAGCCAAAATAAATGGTGTCATTGTTTCAATCACTAAGTTTTTATTTTTAATTTAAAAATTTTTTCAATTAAAAAAATTTAAATTGACGTATAGTTGATTTACAACATTGTATTAGTTTCAGGTGTATAGCACAGTGATTCATATATATATATCCTTTTTTAGATTCTTTCCCTTACCTAGTATTATATGATACTGACTATATTCATAGTTCCCTTTACTATACAGGAAGTGCTCTCCATCACTAAGTTTGGTGTGATTTTTTTATGCTGCAATAAACACAACACATATCTCCCTGTTTTCACATGTATATTTCCATTGGTCAGTTAAGAAGTCTAACAAGGCTGTCTACTAGAAAACAGTTAAATTAATGACAGGGGAGTGTTTCAGGGCAGGAATGAAAACACCACAGTCAACAGTCTCTCTTCAAAAATTATCAGCTTAGGTCATTTCAAGGACCTGCGCTAAGAAAAAGAACCTTTTTAAAGAAAACCTTATTCTAGAAAAACTAGATGCCATTAACACAATTTAAAGCATTGAGGTCAGAAAGCCATTTGGGCTTCGTGTTTGCATTGACTAACTGCCCACAACATCAGGGCTGACTTCCAGTGTTTCCTACTAGCTGTGAGACCCTAGTGAGCTATATGTCCCTTTGTGCCTCACTTTCTTCATCTGTGAAATGGATATAATTGTACCTACTTCACAGAGCTGCCACAAGAACTTAATGAGTTAATATTTATAAAGAACCCTATGATTATTAGCATTCAAAGCTATGTGCTTTTAAACTTCCTCTCCACTGATCATGGCTGTGGATATAAAAGTATCTGATGATTCACTTTTATCCTGTATTTATTATAATTCTCAATCAAGACAAATTTTTTTTTTAAAAACCCATAAATTTGATTATTCTCCTCTCATTCCTTGACTAAGAGCAGAGTTTGCAATAGATTGATGTTTTCCAAAAGAGGATTTCAGAAAATGTTTTTAAGTAGTACAAGGAAATCATCAGTAAGGAATACAGGGGGAAATACCACACTTCCCTTGGCATGTTCTGATCAAATTATATACATATGACCTACAAGAACTATAGGAAATAGTAGCTTCACTGCTTGCTTATCAAATCATAGGCAACAACTCTGCAGATTCAGGCTTCCAGAGCCCAACGGGGTCTCAGTGGTGGCCAGGAGGTTCAGAATTTAATCTGAGACATTTCACCAGAATGTATTTGATACAAAGCAAGATTCCCATTAAGCAGTTTTGTAGTGTGGCAGTGTCCATCTCATTCTGACTCCTGCTGTATAACAAGGGGACTGCTGAATCAATACTTGATAGGGCTGCTGAGGTTATGCAGATTATGATTTCATAGGGAGGGTAAGGATGAGGGAAAATAAAATGATGACCTCTCGTGAGAGAATACGCTGTGAAAGGGCTCTCAGAATTGGGTTCAGACAGAGAGAGTAGGCGTTAAACCTGCTGAGCAGTTTTCAGAATCTCTGGAATTAATGCTTTCATTAATATTTTAAAAAAATAATTCTCTTAGATTGATGCACATAGAGCAGCAACCACAGACAGGTCCATATTTTCAGGAGAAAAAAAGAAACTCTCCAAAAATTAAATATGCTTTTTTTTTGCTTATTACTCATTTCCACTTTGGCTTTTGAAACAGGAGACAGAACTGTTTGTAATAAAGGACCAAGTGACCACACCTTAAGGGTTTCTGTGAACACAGAAAGGCTTTCATATTTTCTACAGATCTTTATGCAGTTATAAGTTTACATACTCATGTATTTATTAATTCAGCTTTTCTGCCTTTCATGAATAAATTATACTTAGCTAATTTCCATACGAGCCTGGTGGCCTTCTCTAGGGCTTTAAATCAGAGAGTCTGGTGAAATTTTATGTACATTCAATGGCAGTTTGTAGATACATTCAAAAGCATTTGACGTCATCCCAAACTGCTAAAAACGCTTCTGGGAGGGAATGTTGATAGATATCATTACCAGACACTGAAACCCCTGGAGGGCAGGACAGCTGGATCAAACAGTGTGTCCACTGCTGTGACAATCACTGTTAGCACCGTGTTTGTGGAGGGGGCACTCAACTTAAGACTGAAATGATTAAGATGGTTAAGACTCACATGATCCATCTCTAGTGTAGCTCAATTCTCTCCTGATGGGCATTTTATTTGCATAGTGGAACATGATAATTTATCACACCTTCTCTTATTCTCTGGGGAGAAACTGGGCGCCAACAATGGCAACTTTGAGAGATTTTGACTTTCGCTAAACACAGAAAATCATTAGTTTTATATCTAAAGGCTCCTTATTGATTCTTAGGCCTCAGCCATGCTGCACATGTTCCACACCGCTTGTGTTGACTAAGGCAGGGCCAGTGCAAAGGACAAGTGGGGCTCCACCCAGACCAGGTTAAAATAATCAGGGGCTGGGGATGAAAAACCCAGTTACCTCTCTAGGTATCTTATTCAGCCAAGTATAAAGCAGCTACTATTGGAAACACAGATGTTTTCACGTTTTCCGTTTCTGAATGTCAGTTGCTCCAAGCCAAGCAGCTAGGACTTCATGTCTAAAGTGAGTTCTATAATACCTCGAGTAAAAACTGAATCCCATGATTTTTTCCACCGGTGTATGGTGGTTTAACTTTTAAGTAATTACCAGCAGGATCTCAATTCAAATTAAAGCTAGAGAGTTTTCTATCTACTTTCCCCCAAAGAGAGAGAGAGTTAGCTCTTTTGTCAATTTACATACTCTTATAATCACATCTTCTGTATATATATACAAAAAATGAAAGATGTATCTGACATAGTGTATGTGTCAAGTTCAAACGCAGAAGAATCTGAGTTTCAAGTTCCATGAATCTTTTCTTCTTTAAACTCTGTTTTAGGCAATTTGGCTGCTATGTACGCACACATACATGCCCAGAAGTCAGTTCAAGCCTACACTAACTTAAGTCTTGGTTTTGAGGGTCAATTGCAAGCCAGATAGCGATTTTATGGGCACCAGGATTATTTCAATTCACAGATAGATTTAGAAGAAGATAACCAATAAAAGAGAACTTCTGTTAACAAATATATTTCATACCTGAAACTTTCAGCCTAATTTTTCTTTTATCAATGCCCTCAAGGAGGACTAAGTCTTCAGCCTCCCCATGTCCTCCCTAAAGGCATATAGTTGCTAGATGAACAACAGTAATTTAATGCTAATAATACTTACTTGATAACTAAATTAATGACTACCACTTCTATTATGTGAAGATTTATCAAGAGGTTAAACAAAACTTCTTGCTGATCATCAACTGGCTTTAGTGTTTTCTATTCTGAAAATCTAGACTGTGAGGCTCTAGTTAGGAAGGGCTGGAGGTTCCCATGGAATGGCCCTGGCTTTAGTGCTCAAATGGGCCTCGTTTTTAAAACTGCCTCCATCATCGATCAGACCTTTGAAGTCGGGGCCATGGCCCAGCTCTTGCTTCTCCAAAGAGCTCTATCTGCTGTCTCACAGTGGGAAAGTACTTCTGGGCAGCGAGTCTCTCATCTCTCCCACATTCGAAGCCCCCAGAACACACTTACCCTGCTTTTTCATTTATGTTCCATCCCTCTCCCCATCCACTATGTACCGGACTCATCCTTCTAGAGAGGCTCATGTGTCAGCTGCTCATTCCTGTTTCAAAACTGTTATTTTACTTATTGTTGACAGCACACAATAGCATTTCACTGTCTATGGTGTGTTTATTTGACCCTGTGTGATTACACAAATGATCTGAGGCTAAACTAAGAACACGTACAACTGAATAATGATAACATTCATATATTCCATATATATGGAATAGAAACTAGGAAAACATAAATAAATACAATATCAAAGATATATTTTGTAAAAAAAAACTGAACTTTTCAAAATTCATTGTAAACATGTTAAGCATATTACATCCTACAGCTCTACCACTTAAATAGGTTACATGGCCTTAGATAATTTATTTGAAATTTCCTAAGTGTCATTTTCTTCATTTTTAAAGTGGAAATGATAACAGTAAACATTTTGGTAAGAATTAAACAAGATAATAAATGTATAGCTCTTTAAAAACCAGGACCTAGTATGTGTCCAACAAAAGCTAACAACTGCACTAGATATAACAACTGAATAAATATATAATCCTGCTTTGGTTGAATACATATATAATCCATAGTTACTTATAAGCACGGGACTGAGCTAGCTCCTTACCTGCTGTAAACTTCTTAAAGACAGTAGACATATTGAAAACTTGTTTACTCTTATGGTCAGAGTGGACACTTAGTGATTTCTTAAGCATGGTCAAATGAAATAGTTAAATTTACTGAGCTGACAGGATGAAAGATTTCATGTACTTATTTATTCATTCAACAGTATTTATTGAGCGTTTACTCTGTGCAAAGAAGGAAAACTTGGTTTTAGAATTAGACAGTCCCTGACACTATAGGTTCATAAATAAAAGTGCAAATAGATATCATAAATATATAATTTGTTTGATTACTGATCATTCAAGTGAAAAGAACCTTTGGAGAGTTTAATGATGGGTGATTAAAGGCAGCACATACACACATTAACTACTTCCAAGCAAGAGCCCTGTTTGCAGTTTCCATAGTGAACAGAAGGAGAATAGTAAAAGCAGCATGAAGATAATGATGACAAAATCAATAATGATAATAATAACAGCTAATGTTAGTTGAGTGCTTACTATATACCAGGCCTCACAGGTCAGAGGTGGGGGTCCAGAAGCTGTCAGATAAGCCCTGCCCTGGACATCCCAGGGGCCAGCAGTTCTCTGAACAAAAGCTTCTCACTTGGCATCACACACAGGAAGGTGCAAATAGCTCCCAGCTCTTCTCCAAGCAGAGCCCTGAGACCATAAATCAAAGAGTCATCGGCACGCATGGCCAGTGAGGGTAGACAGCACAAGTTGTATCCAGCTGCATCCGGGGACAATGCGCACTTACAGGAACAAATGACTGCTTCATCTTCGTCATTATGCAAGCCCACGGGAATCAGAGGCCTGTCTTAAACTGAATATGGAAAAATTAGGAGGGGTGGATCTCCCAGAAAGCATCATAGGGAAACAGTGGCTTCTGGGCCTCTGTTACATGTCGGCTCTGTTGCCTATGCTTTGGCATTAATTCAGAAGGCAGGACCTCCGACACTCACCATGTCGCCGGGAGCAAGCTATTTCAACAATAGATTACAGTAATGTACTTGGCCAGAGCGGCCCTTACTGTTACCATGAGTTAAGGCTGATTCATTTGAGCTATAAAAGTGAAAAAAATTAACAACAATAATCATGAACCTTTTATATACACGCTGGCCTCACTAGAGAGTCTCACACAGAATATGAAATGGGGGGCTACCATGTAGATTTGTGGCAATGCCCAGGGGACTCCAGAGTCCAGAAAGCAATGAATGCAATAAGTGAATCCATAACTGCAGTTTTCTCATGTGTGACAGATATAATATCCCTCATTTTACTTAACTGTTTTGGGATATCATGTGTGAATGAGCACAATGGAACAGGAGAAGAAAAAAAAAAAAAGGCTTACACAAACTGTGAGCAGCAACTGCAGCTTTTGATGGGTTCTGGGTCACCTCTTGAGGAGGTGGGCATGATTGGCAGTGAACTTCCGGCTTGAGCAAACCTTTTGGATATATCATGCCAAGGATCCAACATGAAACTCTTCTTACACATCCACTGAGGACAGACCACATCCTGCAAACACCTATCATCTCAATTCTAGTTGTTTTCACATAGAGATCATGACCCTAAATCAAGTCCATGGTCATATCACATGAACCAGTGATAGCAGTTATAGTAATACAATGGAACTCCCCTATAGACAGGAACATAGATTGTTCCAGGATGGAATTTGAACTGTGTTGATTAGATGTACAAGTACTAGGCCAAGGGTTATGTGACTCCAGGCATATTTTCTTTGCCTTAGTTTATCCACTTGTAAAATAAGATGAGTAACACTGATGATGAGTGAATGTTTCAGGAATGTTAGGTTCAAGGCATTGTTTTAGGAACTGTAAGCCATGCAGAACTTACTTAATATTTATAAACCTTTGAAATCTCCTTATGTATAGAGCTGTTTAAGTATAAATTATTATTAAAATTATTAGCCTTGAGAATTATAATTACTGCTTCATTATTTTTCTCATTATGCTCATTCTATGGGGGTTTTCTGGTAAATATTCCAAATGAGCTATTGCCTTTACTGTATAATCAATTTAATGTTTGTTGGAAAGCTTTAAAGACACAAAGTGTGACATAAATTTGCAAGATCCAAGGTGAAACATACATAATCTCTTTTCCCAAAGAGGTATTTGTAGAAAAATATCACGATTTGGACGATGGCTACTTATGAGAGGATTACTTCAGATTTGCTTAATGGATTTGACTCCTGTCTTTGGAATGGGCTGACTAAAATGTAATGATCTCACACTAATGGTTTCAAACCTCCAATTCCCATCAGAAGCTGCTGGTCTTAAAAGGGCTAAGGTATAGGTCCTTTTACTCTCTAAGCTACTATCCATTGGTATATTTCTTATAAACTCACTTTGCCTCAATGGCCACAACAGAAAATACAGAAAGATGACGAAACCATTGACTCACAGTGTTAAAAGTAGAATAATAAGAATTATCCTACTCTCTGCTGTTTTCTACAACGTGTTATATGCAAAATCTCCTTAATCTTTACACTAGTTCAGTAAGATAGTCAATAGCATTATCCCCATTTCACATATGAAGAAACGGAAATTCAGAGAAGGAGAAGCAACTGGCACAAGATCACACTGCTAGTCGGGTGTGGAGCCAGGATGCAAATCCGTAGCATACATTCAGGACCACGATGAGTTCAGACATGAGTTCCTACTGTCTTCTCTGCAGTCCTGTGCTAGAAGGTCTCTGTAACAATTCAGGATGGGTGGCTTATGATGCAGTAACAACCAGCCCCACTTTATGGGTGGTTTACAAAGGGGAGCTTATTTGTCACTCACGCTCACATCCACCATGGGGCACTGAGGACTCTGCTTCACAGGGTCCTTCCTTCAGGGCCCAGGCTGCAGGGCAGCCGCCACTGTGACGTGGAAGAGAGGAGAACCTCAGAGGGCCTTGTGACTAGATGTGTCATCCTCGGCAAGACAGGTCACTTCCACTCACAGCCCGTTGGCTGGAACCAGTTTTTGGTCCCACTCAATCACAAGGGGGCAGAGAGTTCAATTCTCCTTGTGCACAGGAGAAGACAACCAGATACCAGCAGGCAGCACTAGGGACAACCATAGGGCCGTGGGGATCATCTGGTCCAGAACGCAGGAGAGGAAATGCAGCCGGAACAGAATGGCAGCGTGACTTCCCCCAGGTGCCTTGCCCAGCTAAGCTATGAGGAGGAGAGGAGACACCGGAGCTGGGCTTCTCCAGTGCTCTCAACTTCTCCAACACATCCTTATGTGAACTAATTTCCTGTCATGACTGTTTCCAGTTTACCAGTGCTCGGCACTGAGCTAAAAATAAACCAAGAAAAGTCACCATTATTTGTGGCGGAATGGCAGGAAGTGATTCCTTATCAGCAGCCTTTTCCTTCGCAAGTTTTAGGATGCATTCATGACTCCCGGGGTTCCACTGAAATCACTCTTGTCTCAGTCACCCCATGAACTTGAAACTGCTATTGTCCCCATTTTACAGATAATGAACCTGAGGATGAATCAGGTCTGTTGGTGTGCCCCAAGAGGCAATGGCAGAACAGGATACGAATCGGGGCTCTAGCCTAAGCCTGCCCTGAGCTGTGATCCTCTTAGAGGCCGCTCGAGGCAGTTTCCTACAACCCTCACCTCATTACCGGACGCTCACCACAAGCTCAGACTTCTCACTGGAACCTGTTTGTCAGTTAATATAAAAATGACAATGGTTCTGCTTGAGGGTAAAAGTCACACAGGGAGTGTATATCCTAACCAATGTCACTTCCTACATGAAATCTTCCCTAAGGCTCATCAGGGTGTGATTTTTCCCTTAGAACTCATAACACCTTTTATGAACATCTTCTAAGATGTTGACCCATACTGACTACATGGGTGTTAGCTGTTATTATATGACAATCACATTCCTGTAGAATGCTGCAAATGGAAAGATTTTTAAAAATTAAGAACATCGGGATAAAACTATGCTATTGAAATAGGCAGAGTAGGTACAGAAAGGATTGACAGAAATAAATTTATACGACATTGAAATAGTCTTCTCAGCTGAACTGTCCAAACCCTTCAAAGCACTCAAAATCAGAGGAGCATTTATGTCTTTTGACCAACTCAACACTGAATTTCCTAAAGGGGGGCTTAAGACCAGAAGACTATCTGATCAAGAGCTTATAAAAATCTAGGATGTTGGAGGAAAGTTTAGAATTCCAAGAAAGTTTAGGTACATACATCTTGAGGAAGAGTGATGGTTTGGGGGGAATAATTGCATACTCCAGGTGCAAAAAACAAACATTTACTTTTATAACATGGAGTTGCCTAGCTACCACATTTAGGAAATAGTGCAAGACACAACAGAGAGAAAGAAACAGAGCTATATTACTTGTTTTAGTGTTACTAATCATGCTGATTTTATTTTTGTTGTTGTTGTTTAGTCAGTAAGTCATGTCTGACTCTTTTGTGACCCCACAGACTGTAGCCCACCAAGTTACTCTATCCATGGGATTTCCCAGGCAAGAATACTGGAGTAGGTTGCCATTTCCTTCTCCAGGGGATCTTCCCAACCCAGGGATCAAACCCATGTCTCCTGCTTGGCAGGTGGATTCTTTACCACCGAGTCACTTGGAAAGCCCAATTTTATGTGTCATCAATTTTTTATTACGTTGTAATTTAAAGCCAGACTACCTTGACCTGGGAAATAAGAGCTGCCTTGTAGGGGTATACAGTATGTAACTCACTCTGCCCAGAGAGAAGTGAGGGTTAAAAATCCAGAAATTCCAGTTTCATTCCTGCATGTTAGTACAAAGGGACCATTTAGACTTAGGTAATTATAAAGTCACCTTTATTGCTATTGCCAGTGTCACTAATAAAAAAATACAAAACAGTATGCTCATAACAGAGCTATATGATCACATGCAAGTACACTTGTAAAAAGCCTTCTAGTCAATGTGTAGAAAGCCACATCTTTGGCACTACTGTGAAATCCTTGCAAGAAGGATCTACCATTCACCTCGTGCATAGTTTTCCATATGTTCATTCACTCATTCAGCCTGTAACTACTGAATGACTACTGGGTACCAGGCACTATGCTGGATGCCAGGCAGAAATATCTCTAACCTTAAAGAGTCTATAGCCTAGCAAGCGTGACAGAGAGTGAACAGAATACTGCAGTGAAGAATTCTGTGTGTTGGGGCTTTCCTCGCCATCCAGTGGTTAAGACTCTGCACATCTAATGCAGGGGCCATGGGTTTGATCCCTGGTCAGGGTACTGAGATCCCACTTGCCACACAGTGTGGTAAAATTGAAAAAAAGAAAAGATCTATATGTGGATCAAGGAGGGTTCTTGGGCACTCACACAAATGGGAAGGAGCCTGACCCAAGTAGGGGAAGGATGTAGGTGATCATGGAATAAATAGTATTGAGGTGAAGGTGGTATGATGTTTTCCTTTAAGGTATGCTGCCATAAGAGTAGTGGATCAAGTTTACGAAACAGAAATAATTAACCTTTGTATCTTGTCACTACAAAACAATCGTTTGATCTTCTTAGCAACACTATGAGATAAAACGATTCCCATTTTTCAGATGAATCAGAGATTAACTGATTTACCTCAGATTGCTCATCTAGATGAATCTTTAGATTCAAACCAGGTCTTGAATTTGAGATGACACTGAATTTAATTGCACATGTAGTCATGCCCTTGATGATCTTCACTGGAAGTCTACAGGATAATGATACTAAAGCAACTAAAACTGCAGACTTCCCATAGGTTATGCAAATCAACAGTAACATCTCACACCTGTATAATATTTCACAGTTTTCTAATCCTATGCCTACTTAAGAAACCATATATAACTTGTCAACTGAATCAAACAGCCAAGTTAAGTTTTTTCCACTTAAATACTGATCATTATCGAATTGAGTGAAATAACTCATAGATTTCTTTCATACATCACAGAGCATGCAGATAAAATTTTACACTGGAAAAGGGTTGAGAAGATGATTGCAACTGCTTTTTATATCAAATCTCATTTCAAAACTGTTAAACTTCTGTTTCAGACATGACAACACATTAGTGTTATGTTTCTTTTTCTAAGAATTTAATTGTAATGGAAATAATTTTTGCTAGATTTAATAAAATTAACCTTTACTCATAGAACTTTACTCACAGAATTTTATAGTTCTTCTTCTCTGTGTGACTTCTAAAAGTTCTGAATCTCAGACATAGATGGGAGATAGAAATCTTTACTAATTACTATCAAAATAGGGACAATTTAGGGAGCCCTCCTTCACTGATGTGGGAATATAAAGTGTTATAGCTACTATGGAGAACAGTACAGAGGTTCCTCAAAAAACTAAAAGTAGAGTTACCATATGATCCAGGAATCTCACTCCTGGGCATACATCTGGAGAAAACTATAATTTGGAAATGAGAGAGTCAATTCCTAGGCAGGCTGATAAGAAGTCCAGGGTCCCCGAGGAGGAGAGGGGGCCTGGGGCTCTTGAAGTGGAGATAGGGGTCTGGAGTTCTCAAAGAGGAGGAAAGGACAAGCTTTTTTTTTTTTCTCCTCTACATTCCTTAGTCTTAATTACATAAAATGGGTGTTCTTTTTTTTTTTTTCTTTAAGCCAGGAACTGATTATACAACAAACAACTCAGTTTAAACTCTGTACTAAGGATTATATAACAACAATGCATCCTGCTTATGGACAGTTTCTCCTTCCGAAAACCTTCTGGCTAATTCTGTTATCTTACAATGTAAATTATGGGAGTGGGTCTAGTAAGATCTTTACAACCTTGAGACATTCTTTTGATTTATTGTAATAACTAATTTAAAAAGTATATAACTCCCTTGCCAACACTAGTGAGGGGGGCACTCTCCGCCCCCGTCTGATGTCTGTGTCAGACGCTTTCTCTGTTCCTTTTTACTGTAATAAAACTTCTGCCACACAAGAGCCCTGAGTGGTCAAGCCTGGGCTCTGGTCCCAAAGCTAAATCTTCTTCAGAGATTACAAATCCAACACCATTCACTGTAAGCTATCAAAGTGATGCATGCACCCCAAAGTGCATTGCACTGCAGCACTATTTACAACAGCCAGGACATGGAAGCAGTCTAACTGTCCATTGACAGAAGAATGAATAAAGATGTGGCACATATGCACAATGGAATACTACTCAGCCATAAAAAAGAAGCAGATGCTGCCATTTGCAGTGACATGGGTGGACCCAGAGATTGTCATCCTAAGTGGAGTAAGTCAGAAAGAGAAAGATGAATATATGATATTGCTTATACATGGAATCTTAAAAAAAAATGGTACAAATGAACCTGTTTACAAAACAGAAATAGAATCATAGATACAGAAAACAAACTTACAGTTACCAAGAGGGAAGCTGGGGAGTGATAAATTGGGAGATTCACATTCACATATACACACTACTATATATAAGATCCCCTGGAGAAGGAAATGGCAACCTACTTCAATATTCTTGCCTGGGAAATCCCATGGACAAAGTAGCCTGGTGTGCTACAGTCCATGGGGTTGCAAAGAGTTGGACATGACTGAGTGCACACACACATATATATAATATAGATAAATAATAAGAACCTATTGTATAAAACAGGGAACTCTACCCAATACTCTGTAATGACCTATGTGGGCAAAGAATCTTAGAAAGAATGGATATATGTATATATATAACTGATTCACTTTGCTCTACGTAGGAACTATCACAGTACTGTAAATCAACTATCAGTTCAGTCACTCAGTCGTGTCCAACATTTTGCGACCCCATGGACTGCAGCACCAGGCTTCTCTATCCATCACCAGCTCACAGAGCTTACTCAAACTAATGTCCATTGAGTCAGCGATGCCATCCAACCATCTCATCCTCCCACCTTCAGTCTTTCCCAGCATCAGAGTCTTTTCCAATGAGTCAGTTCTTCGCATCAGGTAGCCAAAGTATTGGAGTTTTAGCTTCAGCATCAGTCCTTCCAATGACTATTCAGGACTGATTTCCTTTAGGATGGAGCGGTTGGATCTCCTTGCAGTCCAAGAGATTCTCAAGAGTCTTCTTCAACACCACAGTTCAAAACCAACAATTCTTTGGCACTCGCTCAGCTTTCTTTGTAGTTCAACTCTCACATCCATACATCACTACTGAAAAAACCATAGCTTTGACTAGATGGACCTTTGTTGGCAACGCAATGTCTCTGCTTTTTAATATGCTGTCTAGTTTGGTCATAGCAAAAACAACACCCAGTTGTGGATGTGACTGGTGATGGAAGTAAAGTCCAGTGCTGTAAAGAACAATATTGCATAGGAACCTGGAATGTTAGGTCTATGAATCAAGGCAAATTGGAAGTGGTCAAAGAGGAGATGGCAAGAGTGAACATTGACATTTTAGGAATCAGTGAACTAAAATGGACTGGAATGGGTGAATTTAACGCAGATGACCATTACATCTACTACTGTGGGCAAGAATCCCTTAGAAGAAATGGAGCAGCCATCATAGTTAGCTAAAGAGTCCAAAATGCAGTTCTTGGATGCAATCTCAAAAACTACAGAATGATCTCTGTTCATTTCCAAGGCAAACCATTCAATATCATAGTAATCCAAGTCTATGCCCTAACCAGTAATGCAGAAAAAGCTGACGTTGAATGGTTATATGAAGACCTACAAGACCTTCTAGAACTAACACTTAAAAAAGATGTCCTTTTCATTATAGGAGACTGGAATGCAAAATTAGGAAGTCAAGAGATACCTGGAGTAACCAGCAAATTTGGCCTTGGAATACAAAATCAAGCAGGGCAAAGGCTAACAGAGTCTGGCCAAGAGAATTGGCCACAGCAAACACCCTCTTCCAATAACACAAGAGAAGACTCCACACATGGACTTCACCAGATGGTCCATATAAAAATTAGACTTATTATATTCTTTGCAGCCAAAGATGGACACGCTCTATACAGTCAGCAAAAATAAGACCAGGAGATGACTATGGCTCAGATCATGAACTCCTTAGTGGCAAATTCAGACTTAAATTGAAAGGTAGGGTCTAGAAAACTAGACCATTCAGGCATGACCTAAATCAAATCCCTTATGATCATACAGTGGAAGTGACAAATAGATTCAAGGGATTAGATCTGATAGACAGAGTGCCTGAAGAACTATGGACGGAGGTTCAGGGCACTGTACAGGAGGCAGTGATCAAGACCATCCCCAAGAAAAAGAAATGCAAAAGAGGCAAAATGGTTGTCTGGGGAGGCCTTACAAATAGCTGAGAAAAGAAGAGGAGCTAAAGGCAAAGGAGAAAAGGAAAGATGTATTGATTTGAACACAGAGTTCCAAAGAATAGCAAGGAGAGATAAGAAGGCCTTCCTCAGTGATCAAATCAAGTATATTCCAATAAAAATTAATTTAAAAATGCAGAAAATTTAAAGTGATGCAAAATATTGATAACAGCTTAGACTGTGACATGAAAGAAAAACTGAGAATTTCTCCTTAAAATATGTTTGGTATTTCCTTCAGGATATGTCCCTGCATTCAAGTCTACATTAAGCAATGAATTTAATTCTAAGGCTCTGAAGCTTTAAAAAGTACTACTTGAATCAAAAAGAGTTTTTCTTTAGCAAATGTGAAAGTTGTCTAGAACTTTATCTGCCTCAAGGTAAATGAATAATGAATGAAAACAAATTATTACTTTTGGGGGAAGTGGATGCTAGGATTCACACAAAGTCATCAAAGAACAATCTGGACAACTGGGCAGGTCTGGGCCGATCTCAGAATAACATTCAGAATTCTTGGATTAGTTTCTCCACAGTAGCTGTGTCATTGAAAGTATTTCCAACCATATGCCAAATGTCTTTGGGGGCTGATCATGGTTTCTATTACAGTTTTGTTTAGTTCACATTAAATCGTTTCCAAAGACACAAGGCTATCTTGTGAATAGTCTGTATACAGTGAAACTTGAATTAACACAGAAAAAGTGAAAGTATTATTTGCTCAGTTGCGTCTGACTCTTTGCCACCCCATGGGCTACATACAGCCTGCCAGGCTCCTCTGTCCATGGAATTTTCCAGGCAAGAATACTAGAGTGGTAGCCATTTCCTTCTCCAGGCGATCTTCCTGACCCAGGGGTTGAACCCAAGTCTCCTACATTGCTGCTAGATTCTTTACTGTCTGAGCCACCAGAGACGTCCTTAATTAACACAAGGTACCTGCAACAACAGGTGTATAACAGAGTGGCCTAGGCGCTATTCTCCCTTAGTAAAGGCAGCATCAGCTGGGGAAAGGAGACACGGCACTCTCCCACAGATCTTATAAGGCAAGCCCAGAAGGCAAGCTGCACTCCTCTGTGATGACAACCAGACTGCTCTGAGGGTATCGGAGACTCCACCATTGGGATTGGGGATATGTCTGGGATATGGATGTGTGGAGACGATGTATCATATTGCCGGCAAGGAAAAATGAGTGGGATTCTGCTAACACCTCATGGGAGAAAAGAAGAAATTACTGTCCTTAAATGCATCCAAGTTAACAAAGATTATGACTGCAAGTGGATGCGTGGGAATGTGTCTTCATCGGGTGCCAGAGGGGAGGCACTGGCCCAGCTGTGGCCTTCCTAGCATGCACAGTGGATTGCAGAAGAGAAACACTTTCAAGCTGAGGACCTTGCAAATGTCCACCGAGAAGGTGAAAAGTTCAGGCCCTGCTTTTTGAGGTCTCGTGGTAAAGGCTCCTTTCTCTCTCTCACACGAGTTTTGTAGCCAGCACTACTTCACTCTCCATTCTGCTGTCTGGCACAAGCCCACCCGATGGCACAGCAGCCCGATGCAAGGGGCAAAGAAAATTGCTGAGCTTCAGCATTTCCCTTGTACTCCTTGGAGAACAATTTCGTACTGAACTTGTATCCAGGATACAGAACACTTTTTCCTACGTTGAGAGGGAATGACACAACTGGGCATTGTGGTGTAACCTAAATTCAGAGATAAATATTTGGATGCTGACTCATCCTTCACCTGGCATTAATCCTTTGCCCTGCATTTTCAGGAAGACATGATGCAGCCAGGGAAGGTCTCTTAGGCCATAATTGCCTCCTGATGGTATAAAAAGCTTTTGTGGGACTGGACCTGCTCTCACGTTACCTTAATGTCGGCCACTGAGAACAAGGAAAGTGAGGAGGAGAAAAACTTTCCCCAGAGCTCGAGCTGCCTTTTCAGCAGGAAGCAGAAGCTTCTGGCCTCCATCTGATCACAGTTTCTGCAACCCAAACTCAAACTTTACCCCCATTTCTGTGTTTATGTTTGCTGTCTTCAAAGGGTACAGTTGCCCAGGTAAGCCTAAGCTGTATATCAGCTCTGCCTTCCTCCCACACAGAGATCAGTAGAATTGGAAATTCTAGCACCTTCATCATCTCTAATTTGAACCAATCACATCACAGCACAGAACAGTATAGTCTCAGGCTGTGTATTGTATGAGATATTACAAAGCTTCCCCTGCTTCACTTACTGATCAACACAACTAGCTCTAAAGAACAATTTTAATCAGAAAGAGGATGTCCTTCTACATGTAGTTTTTTTCTAATGCTCTCTTGCTTAGAGAAAAGGTAAATGAAAACATTAAATGTTCCCGATTGTTCTAAGAGTCTTTTTCTGCTAAAAAAGGGCCATCCTCTTTTAAAATTTCATGCATGTTGCTATTCCTTGAGTTTTATCATTTGTCAACAAATCAACTACCTGCTTAGCAGCTCTCATGAGGGATTTAAAATAGCCGCCATGAAAATCCTAGGCATTTACTATTTTTATAACAAACTTGATTGTCACCTATGATATTTCAAAGATCACTCCTCATATAGACATCATGCTGGAAATTAGATGCAGGACCCGCTTTCCATGGAACATTATGCAGAGGCACTCTGACTAATAAATCTTTGTAGCTAATGCATTCCAGATGGAAGCCATGTCTCACAGATTTAACCTTCCTAAACCCTTCCAAAAATTCCTCCCATCAAAAGCTTACAGAATGAGATATGTTTGATTGAAATGAGATCATCAATACATGACAACTACGTAATAGTACAAATGATTACAGCTCATAGGAAAATTGCCATATTCCTTTCCACAAAGACATGGTTTTGGACAACTCCCAGGACAAGAAGATGGACCTGATATGTCTTACTGGGTGGCTTAAATGCTTTTTTTTTTTTTTTTCTTGAGTTCCCATTGCTATTAACAGATGCCACACAGGGAACAACCATTTCTGTCTCTTTAACTTTCATACATGCACAACAAAGGCTGCTAAAAGGAAGGATCAAGACTCTTAGAGGAGCCACTAATTAACATCCTGTTTAATCATGTCACCACGGTTAGCAGTCGACATCATTAGTTTATGTCAGGCAGACATGGTAAAACATCTAAACACCTACATGTAGATTCTTATAGAATCAGTCATGTGCAATGGCAAGGGCAGTGTCATACAAGACTGTAGATATTCCTGTAATGTTTAGAGACATTACAAATCACTCCATCACAAACTTAGCTTGTGCAGCCTATAAGCACTTGGCTTTTTCTTCTAGTTATTTCTCAAACACAGGTCAACTTACAGCACATGATATTTTATATATTTATAGGGGAACTGAACTTCCTGGAATGATAGGAAACACGATACACCACTGCCAGTTCTCAGATATAAACCATCTGCAACAGAATATCACCTCAAGCAATGGAGAGAGTTTCATTGCAAGCTGCCTGCAAAAGTTTTAAGTTCATAACTAAATTTATCTTCTACCCTCTCTCCAAACCATCTCAACTTAGGAGTTGAAATGCAGTAAAACTTTACTAATTACAACTCATGAATGAAGGTCAGACTGAATTAGTGAAATACAGTAGATCCCCCTTATCTGTGAGAGTCCCAAGATCCTCAGTGAGTGCCTTAAACCCAAGACTTGTAACCCTATAACCTGAAATCCAAGTATGTAACCCTATATATACTATGTTTCTTTCTATATATACATACCTATGATAAAATTCAATTTATAAACTAATCAGTAGCAGATTAACAACAATAATAATAACTATTAACAACAAATAGAACAATTATAAAAACGTACTGGAATAAAGTTATGCAAGTGTGGTCCCTCTTTAAAAATATCTTATTGTACTACACTCACCCTTCTTGTGATGATGTGGGATGAGGTAAAGTGAGGAGGTGAAGTGAGGTGAATGACAAAGGTACTATGATATAATGTTAGGCTACTACTGAGCTTCTGAAAATATATCAGAAGGAGGACCATCTGCTTCTGGTGATCCTGGATCATGGAGCCATGACAATGTTGATGGTTGGATGTAAGGAGCAGACTATGTTGATGCTTGGGGATCCCAGGCAGGATGGAATGGGACAGTGTGAGGTTTCATCAAGCTACTCAGAACTGTGTGCCATTTAGGACTTATGATTTATTTCTTTTTGGAATTATCTATTTAATACTTTTGGACCATGGTTGACCACAGGTAGCTGAAATCATGGAAAGGGAAGCTACGGATAAGAGGGGACTATTGTGTGAATGCTATCATGCTTCACAGTGAATGAATAAATGAATGGAGGCAAGTGTTTCTTTGTTTTGCTTTTACTTTCCACAACTCCATAGCTGGCAACCTCAGTGAATTGCTCGCAAACATTCTGGTCTGTCTTAAAAAGCAATACTATTTGTGGCAGCTGCCTGGATATAACAAATTACTAGGCTGAGGAATTTACACTTCTCTTTAAAGGTGCCTGGTGGCCCTCCACACGACAGAAACACCGCTGAGGAGCAGTGCCGAGATCCGGGCTCTGCTTCGGCCCTAAGTGAACACTGTGCGGCCTTGAGGCGCTACTTGGCCTCCAGGATACTTCCCTTCTGCACCTGGTAAGGGAGACTTGGCTACAGTTTGACACGTCTCGCCAGCAGCACACCTACTAAAATCACCTTGTTTCTGCTCCCAGTATATCCATCTATTCTTCAAGTTTCTGCCTCAGTAAGTCCTAGGTTAGGATCCTGGAATAGGACAGTTGAAAAGAACTCCCAAGCTGATGTCCTGTGAAGAAACTACACTGGATAAACCCTGAGATCCCCCTTGCAGCTCTCCAAAATCATGATTCCACTGAATATATGCTCATATTTATTTATAAAAGTGGTTTGATACATGCCTAGGGATAAAGGTCTGAAACAAAACACCCCACAACAGTTGATAACACCATCAGACATTTATCTTACCCCGGTGTTGTTCTAAGCATGAAGCATGTTTTACACTCTCTGATGCCTTAGGAGGCTGGATTATGGGTTATGGGATCTTCATGATCCCCATTGTATGGGAGACCCACAGAAGGTTAGGTAACCACAATGTTAAAGGCACATTATTCCCTGATTGGTGAAATTAAGGATCATTTTCATTTTTTCTCCTTTTGCTTTTCCATATTTCCAATATTAAGAAAAAAATCATGTATTCCTTATAAGACAAAATATGGTTAAAGTTTAAAAACAAATTCCATTAAGAAGGTTTCATGTAGCATACATTCATTGGTACAGAAAATATAGAACAATGGTCCTGTTACTAAAAGTGGGTAAAAAGTCAGAAAGTTACAAAAAAATAAAAATAAATAAAAAAGGTGAATTTCTAGAAACAGGGTAAAACAAGTAATCATGACTAAGCATGGGACTTGGTCCCTGGTAGCCATGACAAAAAGGATATACTTTCAGAACTGTATAAAAATCATCAGTTAATAAAGTAAGCATATCAGATCATCAGGAGAACTGAACTTCTCCAAAACTCTAAAGTTGTAGAGGAATTTCCAAATAGGTCTTCAGGTAAGAAAATTGATTCTGCTCTTCTAGCACTTTGAAAAAAAATAGGTCAACAATGCAAAGGCAAACTTAAGCCCAGCTGGGGTTGAATTATCATAAAATCTGGATGGCAAAGTCAGAACAAAAGAACTTTGACTCTATCAGATTGCTGGCCCCATTTTTTTCTCTTTTTCTTTTGTTCCAAAATTCATGGATAACAAATCCAGAATATGCTTTTTTGTATAAAAAGCAGATCTCTATTATCAGGAAAAGCCATTTTTAGAACAGTTTTGGTTTCTTTAATCACAGCCCTCAAAAGGTCTTCTAGATGCTAAATAACAGGGGATATTGGTGGGGGATGGGGGAAAGTGAAGCCCTTTATCAGCTAGAGGACAAGCCTTGCTCATGAGTGACACATGCAGAATCAACCCTAAATCACATAGTATAATTATCTTCTTTATGCTCTGGCTCTAAAATTCTTAAGAGCCCCTGCCCAAATGTCCTCCTCACTTTGATCTATGGTTGTAATCTTACATTAAAACTCAATCACACCGGGGAATGTCATTTTGCCAGCTTTCAGGCAGGTCTTAACAATAGACCCCTGGCTGAGACCAGCCTGGAAGAGATCAAGCACTCTTCACCTTCCGGAGCAGCAGGGGCCTGGAGAGGCAGGCGCACACCTGAGTGAGGTTGCTTTTGAGCTTGGAGCCTGCCTGGCTCATTCAAAATGAACCCAGTCCACACGCATGTCTGTGAGTCAGCAGCCACTGTTACTGATGCTCATTGCATTTAGCTGGTGTCCTATAGCAGGGGAGAAAGTCACTCTGCAGTACCATTGTTTTTTTTTTTTTTCCCTTTCAATAATAAAGAATATGCTTACCCAGGTAAAATAAAAAGAAAAAAAAGAGAGTTTAAAGCTGAATAGGAATAAAGGTGATTGCTACTATTGGTCTAGCAGATCATCAGGCTGAATATTCAGACTTGATTTACCTTATAAAACAGTCACTTCATACTCTTTCTTCAAAGACTGCAGAAGAAATGCCTTTGTCTACTTCTTGAGGAGTTCTTTTCACATTAGATTAGAAAATTTGGGATTTTTTCCGATATCTAATCCTATGATGCTCATTAATGAATCCCATCTGCCTCTGTGATTACAATGAAAGAAAGTGGCAAGGGTCTCAACATCCAGCCCCTCCTTTCACAGAAATGTTAAGCATGTGGGCCCAGCCCCACCTGAGAGTCCAGGTCCAGGAGCCTGAGTGCTCTAAGTACCGTGTCTGTACTCACTTGTTCACAAGGCCACTTAAAATTAAACCAATATAGATTTTGGCTCCAGCTTCAGCCAAGTTTCTGGGATAAGAGGGCATCAACATTAATATGATGAGACAAAAGGGCTTTTGCAACACATTCTCAACTCTTCTTTTTCTAAGAACAGTAGATTTTAATCTCATTATGAATTTAATGCACAGGCTGTTAGCAGACTTCAGCAAAACACAGAGCCTGACTTAGAAGCCCAAGCCCTGCCCGGGGGTGTAAATGATACTTGCATAGCTACTTTGGCACAGGGTTTAGAGAGGAAGGGAAGGTTTTACACAAGGGTTAGAGAACCTTGTTCTGGAATTTCTATTTTTTGCTGTTCAAAATTCTGAGTAGCCTGAAGAAGATTTGTGTATGTGCGTGCTTAGTCGCTCAGTTACATCTGACTCTGTGACCCCATGGGCGGTAGCCCGCCAAGCTCTGCTGTCCATGGGATTCCGCAGGCAAGAATACTGGAGCAGGTTGCCATTCCCTTCTCTAGGGGATCTCCCCAACCCAGGGATCGAACCCAGGTCTCCTGCATTGCAGGCAGATTCTTTACCGTCTAAGCCACCAGGGAAGCCCAGCCTGAAGAAGACTTACATTATTTCAGAATTTGTCTCTCTAAAAAATGAGTATAAGAAAAGTCACAAGAGTAGCAGGTCCATGTAAACTATTCCATTCAAGTGATTGTAAGTCTACAATTAAAAAGTGAAATGATAGATATACTTACGGCTGATTTGCACTGTTGTATGGCAGAAACCAGCACAACATTGTAAAGCAATTTTCCTCCAATTAAAAAAAAAATTTTAAAAGAAGTTAAAAAAGTGAAAGAACCTAAAATAAATCATAATAACAAATCACATGTTTGTGGCAGATACCTATTTTTAACGTTTATTATCCATATTAAAACATTTTTTTAACTTAAAAAGAAAAGCTTATTATAAAACAGCTAACTTTAAGGTATAAAAATGATGAAGGTGAGCGGTGAAGGGGATGAGCTAACATTTGCTAAGAACTAAGAATGGGCAAGGCATCTCATTTCATTCTCAAAAATCCTTTGCAGCAGTTTCTACTGTGTCACTATTTTACAAGTAATGGAACCGAGGTCCACAGACTTGGACAAGAAACGGAAGAAGCTCAGATTTCAACTTTACTGGGCCTTTGAACAAAGAGCCTGCCTTCTTTTTTTTTTTTTAGAGCCTGCCTTCTTAACCACTCACTCTACTACATCAAGTATTAAAAAGAAAAATAAGAGGGCCCACAGGGCAAGTGAGGACATGTGTTCTGACATTATACTTATAGATGATTTGGGGCAAGAAATTTCCCCTTTATTCTGTAAATATTTATCAAGCATATAGTTTTTTGCGTGCCAGATACTGAATTCTGAGTAAGGTACTAGAAATTCTGAGACAAAATATTGTCTTGACTCTCAAGGGATTCATAGTTCAGTTAGGGAGATAAATAAGTTTTGATCCACAGCAAAAGAGTGATATTAACCAATCTAAGAATGTGATCATTTTCAGCTGCTAAAAAGTGATCAAAGATCATTATTTCAACTAACAAAGGTTTATGGCAGCTACAGAGTTCCTAAGGACGTCAAACGATAACTGTTTTATGAAAACAGAACATCACATTTATATATTAAGAAATCTCAAGTCCAATAAACACCTTGCAATCGTGATGATCAATAATGCCATCTAACCATCCTTGTGAACAATGGATGGAGAGCACTGAGTAAAATCAATCAATAACAATTAAAGTATGTACTGAAAATCTCTCAAATTTACATAAATTCAGATTTAGCAAAACAGCAAACGATTTCATATGACGGCCAATTCTAATGCATAGTACAACTCAAACTACAAACAATCTTGAAATAAAAATAGCACTTATGGAAGGTTTACATGAAGAAATAAAGTGCCAGAAATTGAATGGGAACACTGGGAAGGTAATCATGCTAAACATATCTAGACCCAGACATTTTTTTTCTGTCTCATTTTACAATTAATGCAGGAATTTTAAAAAACTGTTTGGAAAACTATAAATGACTGATACTGCTAGTTGCTAGATTATGGGTCCCAATGCTTCTTCTTTGTGTATCCTCTAGTCTAAGTTATCTGAAATGAACACAGACTGTTTCCTTTTGTTCCCCTAAGATGACTTTAAATACATCAGCAAAGCCCGTCATAAGGCACACAAGGCACATACCGGGGCCCAGTCTTCCTGCAGAATAGGGAAATGTAACGTTAGATGCTAGAGCATCAACAATCTATACGTTGCATGAAGAAAATTGTTCCCAAAGAAAAGAGCAGCCAGCTGTCCTTTAAATGAAATGCTGGCACTGCCTTTGGAGAGTATATGCAATGAGAACTTGTCCTTATGATATAATACTTTTAATGGGTGAGCCATTTCAACACTTTACATACTGCCGAGTAAGTTCTACAGAACTTTCTCATTGTACTCAGCGCTGTCTGTGCAGTTAATTTAGGCATCAGAAGACTCAGTTGTTAATTTTCTGACTTGCCTCTGGACTTCTAAATGCTATTGCTCCAATCATAACACGTCGAAACACTTACACAGATTTCAACAATAATATCCACAGCTGGGAATAAATCAAAGCAGTTTTATCACTGATTAAGTGCTATTGAAATATGGTTACAAGACAACATGAAGCAAAGGACAGATTTCACTTGGGAAGATTAAGATGAAGCCTGGGAAAAAAAGAGGGTAATCCAAACAAAGTCTATGCAACATTTAAAAATATATAATTCAGAGTTAGAATGCATTTTTTTTTTAGCCATTTAATTCTCAGTTTCCTGTGTGTGTCTGAGTCTTGTATTTATGCTATAGAGCGGTTCAACCACATAAAATGAATTTAGGCACAGCTGTTTTTCAAGCTCAAGTGTCTTCATACGAAGACACGGGTCAGCAAACTTTTTCTATAAAGGGCCAGAGCATAAATATTTCAGTCTCTGTAGACTATAGGTTCCCTGTTACAACTACTCAATTCTGCCATTTTATGTGAAAGTTAAGACAACACACAAATGAACGAGCATGGCTGTGTTCTAATATAACTTTATTTATAAAAAACAGACAGAAGGGTTGGATTTGGCCCCTGTGGTACAGTCAGCTGACTCTTGCACTAAGATATAGGTTATTCCGCCTACCCAGAAGACTGCCTAAATGAACAGGGGAGAGAGTGAAGGGTGTAGAGATGGAGTTGGGGAGGACATGTGGGACTGAGCCTACTCAGTCATCTTAAGATTCAGCCTTATTCTTGGCATGAATCTGCACCCTGTCCAGATCTTCTGCAGTCCTTTTTGTGTGGATATACATCAATTCAGTTCAGTTCAGTCATTCAGCTGTGTCCGACTCTTTGTGACCCCATGGACTGCAGCATGCTAGGTCTCCCTGTTCATCACTGACTCCCGGAGTTGCCTCAAACTCATGTCCATTGAGTCAGTGATGCCATCCAGCCATCTCATCCTCTGTCGTCCCCTTCTCCTGCCTGTCACAGTCATACATACATACATGTATGCATATGCAGTCATACATATATATGGTTATTCTGGGTAGGTGGAATAACCTATATCTTAGCATAGGAGTCAGTTAACTATACCACAGGGGCCAAACAGCCCTTCTGTTTGTTTTTTATAAATAAAGTTTGATTGGAACACAACTTTTGTGTGGACATACTGCAGACAGTGGGCTTCTTGGTCGCTCAGATGGTAGAGCATCTGCCTGCAATATGGGAGATCTGGGTTCAATCCCTGGATCAGGAAGATTCCCCGGAGAAGGGAATGGCTATTCACTCCAATATTCTTGCCTGGAGAATTTCATAGACACAGGAGCCTGGTGTGCTATAGTGCATGGGGTCACAAAGAGTCAGACACAACTGAGCAACTAATACACACACACCACACACACACACACTGCAGACATTAGCCTTTCTACCTGTTCTTTCAGGCCTGGGCAGCACTGGGGTAGTTAACCCTGCATAAGTACCCGCAAATTCTTTCTTTAAAAAGAATTTCCATTCTCCTACTCTCTTCCTCCCAGGGCTCTTTATCTCCACTGCTGATTCCATAGGCCATAAATGTCAAGACTTCCTCTTTCTAATCAGGTCATTTTGCCCATCCCTTGGACTGGTGTTGACAGATCTGGGATGCTCACTCTGAGGCTGTGCTGACCAGGCCAAGAGAGATGCTTAGATGCTGCTATTTTGCAACCACATCTGTGCAGAGGTTTGGAGGTGGGAAAACAGTTTTCAGCTATGTTTGCTCTTTGTCTCCGGGCTCTTTGACATTTTCAAGGATCCAGATGATAGCAGAGAGATGATCTTCATTATGACTGTAGGTCATCAAAATTTAAGTGTTAGTGAAATTCCTCCTTAAAGTGATTTTGGCCAACCAGGAACAAAGGTAGTCAGGAGCATAATTAGGTTGATACAAGCAACTGTAGCACCGTGTATCAAGAAGAAGAGCCCACTGCATAAAGTGAGACACAAAATGCATGCTATCAAAACTTCAAAGGACTTTCAGCACCGCTTTTGTTCTAAGCAAACTTTTTACAGGCACTTCAAGAACTTCTTTTCTAACTGTCAATCTAAGTCTTCACTACAGTCTTCAGGATTCCTATTCTATTCTTTGTCTTTATCCTAAAAAGAAAAAAATCATTTTCCTCTTAAGTTATGAAATTCCCTAGGGTTCTGGGTCCTTGATTCCCCTGTCTTCAAGCTTTACATGTTCTTGGATGATTTTACCCAAACCCGTGACTTACTATGACCTACACACAACCAGATGGTCTCCAAATCTTTATCTTTAAGCCTCATACATCAGGTCTATCTATATCTAAATGTCCTACAACATTTAAAACTCTTTTTCTCCCTAACTGAATTAATCATATGCCCTGCTTCTCCCTAAATCATACCATCTTCTAAGTGATTCAATTGTATTAAGTTTTACCACCATCTGCCCAAGCTTCTGGCAAGACACACAGAGTCAGCCTGTCTCCTCTACCACATACGTTATCCATTCAGTTTTCAAATTCAGTCTTTCCTACATCCCAAATGTCCTTTGAATCCATCCCTTCTCCATTTTCACTGCCTTTACTTTGGTTGCCCTACTCCTGATCTCCAAGCAACCCTTAATATTATAGTTGCATTTCTAAATGGCAAAAAAAAAAATTATTGTATAGAATAGAATGTGCAAATATCTTAGCATGCCACATGAGATCTAATGTCACCTCATGCTAGTCAATACTCTTCTCTCTACATCCTACACACACACACACACACACACACACACACACACACACAATCTAGATTCTAGCCATGCTATACAACTTAACAGCTCTCACAGCAAGCCCCCTTTCTTTTGTGTTTCAGTGCTTTTGTGCAGAGATAGCAATTTCTTTCCTGTAGAATTCTCTTGCTTATGTGAGATCCTAAGTATCCATCAGAATTTAGGTTAAAAGTACCCTTCTCTACAAAGACCACCCCCCCTCAAATCTCTACCATCAAACTAAGATGATCCTTTGAACCCTCACAATTCTTTATATGTGCCCAGATGACAGCACTCAGCATACTACAAGTCTACTTACAATAGGTCTACATCAATCTCAGCATATTATAAGTTTACTTCTCTTTCAACAGATTGTGACCTCCTTTGGACAGAGACGCCTGCCTTGTTCAGAAGTATGTCCCAATATCCAGAAAAGCATCTGGTGCATATTGGTATCTGATAAATATTTGTAAAGATGTATTGCACAATGAATGGCTACATGCAAATATAGTTGCATTAATGAGCTTACCATGAGGCTAAAACAGATTTTACTTCAAGTAAACCTAGTATTAGAAAACATCGGGTAGCAAGGAACATATTAATTTCCTTCACATTTTTCAGCATTCATCAGATCATACATGAGTAAACCTACATATTTTATCCTCAATAATTAAAGTCATAAAAAATGACAAGGAACATCATATAGATTTTGAAAAAACACAGCCTACAAAAAATTAGGCAATAGATTAGGATGACTCAATTTTTAAAAAAGCCAAAGATGATTTAATAGAAACTGCTGAACTGAATCAAGAACTTTCTGCTAAGATTGGTAGCAAGTTTTCTCCATCTTTTCTGAGGGAAGAATGAGATAAAAATATCTAGTGAGGAAAGTGAAAGATTCTGAGGAATATCTATGTATCCTCTAGCTTATTAGAAAGGATGAAGCATTCCTAGAGAAGATGAAAAAAATAATCCAAGATACAAACAGGAAGAAAAAGATTTCAGTGGGGTTGACGCTGAATCAAATGGAGTATGAGAAGATTAGAGAACTAAAGCAATCTCTAGGAAAAGGAGAAGAGAAAACTAGATTCCACTAAAGCCAGAAAATCCATAAGTAGCACTGCCCACCACAGGTGAACTTAGATTTTCTAAAGAAAGTGTAGCATTCTGGGCCCAAAGAGGAGGCCCAGGCCCAGGGAGAGCTCCTGGGTGCAGCTCCCAGAGAAAGAAGGCTGGTCAGTACAGTGGTCACTCTTTACTGGCTGATTGGTTGGTGATTCAATAGCTAAACAAGAGGTTCCTCGTTTTTCAGAAGGATATACTATTGCACCTGCAAACTCTTAACAACTACTGTTGACTGAAATGAGAATAAATGAGAGTTACAGGAAGTGCTTCAGTTGCCTGTAGGAATCCTAAAGCTCTGGGCCCAAAACTGGAGGTACTGGTGGAATATCTGCATCTTCAAAGTAATGGCCTGATATAACAAAGCTGATTGGGAAAAGTGCCAGCAGATTCTATTTAATTAAAAGTATATTTCAAAAACTGTATAACAGGGTTATAATTTGATTTTCTGGCTCAAGATGAAGAAACTTATAAAGAACAGGGAGTTTATGCTTGACTGATCAGGAGTGTTTAAAGGGGAAATTGGAGGCATGTGGCAGAGCTGGGCTGAGCCCAGGGAAAATACCCTAATGAGAGAGGATTACAAAAGACAGGATGCTTGGCAAGGATGACACGAGAACAGAGGTTTTGCACCCAATACCTATGGCTTTAGGAGTACATATACTAATGAGTATAGTCAATAAACAAATAAACCTGAAATACTAGCACTGACAAGAAGAATAAAAATGCATTTTATCACATAGAAGTGAGCAGTATGTCACAGTTAGACCAAGACTCAGTAGGATGTGGCTCACGCATGCAGAATGGTGACAGAGGGGATGCACTGATCAAATGAAATACAAAGAGCAAATTAAGAAGGAGTTTAGAACAAACAAAAATAGAAACATAATTCTCAAGGAAAAAAATTATCTAGAAGATAGAGCACAATGGAGAGTATCTAGGTTAGGTAAGAAGAGCAACTGAGCATGCACACACGCTGTGGGGAAAGATTATAGATGAGAGATAAGGAAGGATGATTTCTTAAAGTAGATTATCCAGTGGGGCAGCAGGATGATAACAGGGTGATGCGGGAACCTCAAGTGTTGGTCAATCTCCTGGGAGTGTTACTCAGCTAAAAAGAGAGTATCTGATAAACTTCTGCCTTCTAGGCAATTTCAGCTTTTAGAAGGAAAAGGAAGAAATGTGTATAGATATGTGCTGATTTTCATAGTTAACTTAAATCTCTTGAACAACTTAAAGCATAAGAATCATGTGATCTCAGGGTTGAAGGGATCACAAGTATCCAGGCCAACACATGAACCGCATCTGTGCCTAGCCTGCATTGTGCTGGCCCGATAGTCACTGGACCCGCCCAGCAATGTGATGGTCCTAAGGCTGGTCATCCCATATTCAGCCAGTTTAGACTGAGCTGCCTTGCACTGACAGTAAAGTCACTTCAGTTACTGGTCTTAATTCTAATTCTTCCGAGTACACAGGTTAAAGCTACCTTTTCCCCTCAAGTCAGTCCTTCAAACACTTGAAGACGGTTTCATGTTCCCTCAAGCATTCTTTTCAGGTTTATGCCCCATTTTGTCTGTCAACTGTTCACATGACTTGTGCATGTTTTCACCTCCTGCTTGCTTTCTTCTGGACAAAAATGAGGGAAGAATAGTGATGAGATGGGCAAGGGCTCTGAGAAAAGCTGTAACATTATGCTGTGGTCATTCTGAAGAAAGGGAAGGCTAAGTATCCTTAGTTACACGCTTTGAGTTTTAGGTGCACAGATTCAAAATATGGAATGAACAGATAAGCATAATCCCAAGACCAGAAATTCTTTTTCTTTCCTAATTTTCTTTTTTTGGCTGCTACCTGTGGCTGTGGGATCTTAGTTCCCCAAACAAGGATCGAACCCATACTCCCTGCACTGGAAGCAGGAGTCTTAAACCTCTGGACCACCAGGGACGTTTCATAACGAGAGATTCTAAAATGGAATATTTCTCCAGGTAACTAGGAGATTGTAAAAGAGAAAGTACCGATATCATGATCCACATGAAGTAAGGGAGAGAAAAAAATCTAAACAAATGAAAACAACTGAGATGGAAGTAGGCTTATTAATATAGATATTATAGGGATATATAAAATGAGCAAGAAGATACAGGGTAGATTATAAAAAATGGCATGGAACTAAAATAAAAGTGTCAGAAAGGCTGGAGTCTGGAATAATTCTAGACTTATAAAAACTCTAGAGACAGCAAAGTAAGTATATACACACACACACACAATATTTGGTATAAGACAATAAATCAGAAAAGGTCCTGCCTTGGAAAGAAATGTTAGATAATCTGAGATGTTCCCTGAAATGATAAGATTATATGCCTTTCTTTTCTATTATAGCTACCATTTTGACATTTTGAGTGTATATTAAATACTGGCCACAAAATTTGGCTGGTTACAGAATGTTGCAGAAAATGATCCATGAAATCTCACATTAGGAAATTCATATAGGAAAGGCAATATATTTAACAAGGTTAATGTTTATCCGTACAATAGAAAGTATACAGAAAAATATCCACAGAACCATATATTTTTTTCTAACTCACTCTTAAGGGATTAACAGTGCCAGGAGTGAAACAGAAATTAAGTAAATGAACAACTATTCAGCATAATTCCACAATCTTCTGATGCAAAGAACAGTTACAGAATCTGAGCTAAGATATATCTATTTTGGGTCAATGGTATAAATTTGACTGACAAAGACCTCAGTCCATAGGGTTTATATGACCTGCTAATTTAGTACTTCTGTGGGACCCTTAACAAAAATACCACAAATGTAAGAGAAACAACTATTTGTACTTTTCAGATATAGTTTCTATATCTCCTATCACTTCGGGGGGTGGGAACTCATTTTTCAAACCATAATAATAAAAGTTGGCATTATAACAAATAATTCTCTGAAGATTCAGATAGTAAAGAATCTGTCTGCAATGCAGGAGACCCAGGTTCCATTCCTGGTTCAGTAATATCCCCTGGAGAAGGGAATGGCAACCTGCCATTCTTGACTGGAGAATCCCATGGACAGAGGAGACTGCTGGGATATAATCCATGGGGTCGCAAAGAGTTGGACATGACTGAGCAACTATCACTATCATAATAACAAATACATGAAGCTAATTAAAGTTATAAAAGAATTGATAAATCATTAGCATCACCCTGAATCACACTTAGCCAGTACCTCCTATGATATGGAACCCCACTGAAAGCAGTGCTCTCTGGAAAGGGTGCAGTGAGATGCCCAGTAGAATTCACTGCACCTGTTCCCATCCTGGACCTGTGGGACCAGCCTGAGTGGGCCCAGAGGAGCCCTTCCATCTTAGCATCTTCTGAGCATCACTGAGAAAGGTCCAGGGACGAGGGCTCTGGGGGCAGATGCCTTCTTGGGCATCTTATTTGTTAACACCAGGTGCTGGGCAACTTCAAAGCTTCCATCTAGCTCTAATATTCAGCGGCTCTTCCTCCCATCATGGTCTTAACTGCCATCTTTGGAGCACTCCTTCGCATAACCAAACCTAGCTGAAGGTGCAGTGCACAGATCTCTCTGTCCGAGGCCTTTAGTGCCTCCATGAATGGCAGGCCTCATGAGCCTGAATGAGCAGTTCAACTGTGAGAACAGCTCTCAGCATAGGAATTCTTAATTACAACATTAAATTAAGCATTCTGTTTTTATCTTCTTTCCCAACTATTGACCAAACCAAGAACATTTTTCAATTGGGCTGATTTCTGACCTCTCCCAAGCAACTAGCAAATTTAACTTCCAAATTTAACTGGATAGCTCTTGCCTTCTATCACTGTTTGGGAATCTTGCAGATTTTTAGTTTTTTTATTTTTATTTTTTTAGAGTGGTATGATTTGGGCTTCCCTGGTGGCTCAGAGGTTAAAGCGTCCGCCTGCAATGCGGGAGACCTGGGTTTGATCCCTGGGTCGGGAAGATCCCCTAGAGAAGGAAATGGTAATCCACTCCAGTATTCTTGCCTGGAGAATCCCATGGACAGAGGAGCCTGGTGGGCTATAGTCCGCGGGGACTATAGTCTTTGCGGGGTCGCAAAGAGTCGGACATGACTGAGTGACTTCACTTCATTTCACTTTACTATCTGAAGGAATATTAGAGTTTTTTTTTGTTTTTGTTTTTTTTTAAATAGAAATCTCATTTTCCATTATTATTTCCTCCTGAAGACTCATAGATAGGACATGGAGATGATGGTCCAGGTTCCAGGTAGAAAATGGACCCTGACGTCCCTCAGTCACCGTATGTCCCATGTCACAACCAGGGTGAAGAGAACACTATCTCAGCCCAGGGAAGTGGGACTCAGGCCTTTTATTCCTCTGTGTTAACCACAGTGAATTTTGAGGTATAACCACTCACGCAACTGTTTATCTAGACAAACCACATATTTTGCCACTGAATGGAGTGTTCAGTATCTTAATACACATAAAAGTGAAGGTTCCCTTTCTTCCTGTAGCTTATGCAGGCACAATTTTAGTCTCTTTCTATAGTAAGTTTTCTTATCCACCACATAGAATACTGTATACATATACCTGTTTTTACTTCACAAAAGCTATAGTTCGAATATATTAGAAAAACCCGCTTTGTGAAAAGTTTTGATTTCTTTGAAGAAAAGGTGCTACTTTGCTAAGATGATATTACTTATTGCTTTCTTAATTCAAGTTGAATTTGGAATCTGAACAACTGCAAATATTGAATTTCTGCATATTTTGCACTTTTCCAACCTTGGCACCATAGATCTATATTATAGAGAAGAAATTCATCAAGAATCTTAATCATGTAGGAATGTTACTGACAGTCCACAACATTGCTTGTTGGAGGTACCAAAACAGAAGCTAAAACAAAGTTATTTACTTTAGGTGTGACCGCTGCAATCATTTGGCTTTGTCATCTCTGAATCAATGTGGAGCATTTTTCATAAATTGTGTAAATATCTTTTTGGCTTTGTTTTTGTTTGTACTTTGTCTTAAAGGTAAGACTAATGGTAAAAGATTATACCATGCTTTTAATAGTACAAGTTAGAGGCAAGATAACTTAGTAATTTGAACACAGATTCTGAAAGCCTGTCCCCAAGGCTGGTGAAGTCATTGCTCCCACTGCATCATTAATAACACAAGAATCCAGATTGGCAAATGTCCCATCATCATGCAGAAGGCTCTGTTTCCTTTTCTGAGCAACTTTTCTATAACTCTGCAGTCCTCCTCTTGCCCCTGGTACAGCCTTGCAATTCAGCCTCCACTGCAAAATATTACTGTTAACTGTTGGAAATCTTGCTAAGATGCATTTTTTTTTCCTCCTCTGCTTCCTGCACCCTACCAGGAAAGGTATGCCTCAGCAGTAGCCTCTCCTTCTGTTAGATTTTTCTTGCCACTTTTACAGTCTTCTTTCTCTTAACTATAGAAAAACTGCTTACATGTATAGCTTTGTTTTACTAAACAATAAAATGGGATGAGAGCATGATCTGTCTCACTGCAGTGCCTGTCGCCTTTCTTATGCTCAGCAACCATCAGGAATTTCACATGAAATCACATTATCATTTATGTTTTTTATGCTCAGTAGCCATCAAGAAATTTCACATGAAATCACACTATCAGTTATGTTTTTTAAAATATCAAGGCAATTTCTAACTTCATTTGACTGACATACACATATTATTTCCCAAATGTGCTATAGTGTGTTTTCAGCACTTCAGTGCATTCTAGCTTAATTCTCCCCCACCCTCTTCACATCTTCATTATAAAATTACTGGCAAATTCGGATGTCGCACACTTCAAAAACAACTCTGAAAGACACTGCTGGAAATACACTGGGAAATAAGGAGAGAGAAACAGGCAACACGGAAATGTGTGAAGATTCTGGCCAAGGTCTCGCAAATTCTCCTTGTCCCTGAACACATGGTCTTCCCTGCTCTGTTCCCAACTGTGACATGCAAGCCTCTAGCTAGGGCCTTTACTTTCCCCAATTCTATGAATGAAATGGGGCACAAGGTTCAATTTCACTTTAGCTGTGTGGCTGTATGTGTATAAAATTTGAATCACTGAATAGTTAAGGTCAAAGTCAAATTATGCCACTTTCTCTTCCATTCTTCAACCCAGCTGCATCCCAAAGTGGTTTGTCCTTTCAAAAGGAAGGACTATTTATCCCAGTACAGTAAGGGGCTCTCCCTCTCTATACCAATCTTTTGAGAAGATTAAAGGCCACTCTATTAGGCACATTCCATTGGATTCTGTGAATTTGGTACTGTAGAATCCAGATGATAGAAAACTATTAAGTGGATAAAAGCTTAGGGACCAAGGGTTTCAATTATAGGTCACATCCTTCTCAACCTGACATTCTCTATGCCCACAGATACATCAGGCAACTTCTCAGCACTGTTTTCTCCTCTCCAAGCAGGCAACCTTGGAAAAATTGATTCTATTCTGTTCTAGGATACAAATTTGTGATCACTGTGCCTGTTAAGTTTTAAAACCAAGTCCCTGCTTAGATTATTGGTGAGATCAATTGTCACAAATTAGAAGACAAAACAAAACAAAAACTGATCAGATCTTCTGATACAGCTTTGAATTGTAGAAATAAACAAAATCAGCAACAACAAACAATCAGCCATTGAACTCCTGGGCCTCTTTTGTTTCCCTAGGGATTGTGGCCTTCTTGCTCATAGCGGTGGTCCTCACTGGAGGCTAATACTCGGCAATGTGTTCCTTCTCACTGGATGATTTATACAAGCCTTTGGAAAGCCCACGAGGAAGCAAGCCTGTAAGGGCAGTGTGCGACCATAGGTAGTCTCAAAATGAAACTATCAGACTAGAAACTCAGGGCACAGCAGCTAGAATGTCAATAAGGAAGAGTACTTCTTTTCTCTAATTAAAAAAGTCAGTATCCTTGGTTTCTCAGATTCTAACTAGTAGCAAGTGAGTAGAACAGTTTCTATGTATGCATCTGAATCCTGCCTAAGAGTCTCAAGGGCATCTGGATCAAATATACATATTTATTCAGGAAAATTAATTGTTTACAATGACAAAATAGGCTGTAAATTGGATGAAAATATGCAACAATGCTAGGATATTCAGGAGGAAATTTGAATACATGCACTGACCTTTCCGGAACATGGATACAGAAGGGTAGGCAGCATTTGAAACACTGTTTTATAAAAACAGCTTTCTCTTCCAGGATCGTAAACATAATGAAACAACATGAAGACAATAGGTTTGGGCAGAATTTCAGGGAGGGGCTTTTTGTGTTCTCAGTGAATGTTTCTGTGATCCATCACGTTGATGTACACATGCCACAATCACTCAAATAAGCAGTTCCCATGTCCAAGATTTAACTGCAAAAGGTAAGTATAAAGGTATCCTGAAATAAGCCACGTTTAACCCTCAATCTCTTCACCTAGCTATTATGGATTTTTTTCAGTTTCCATACATCTATTAAAGATCTTACTGAAGCTCACATGTACTTCAGTTTGTCCTATTAGGGAGGTAACAGTTGCATGCATCTAGTAGTCAGTACAGAACTTGTTAGCATGATGGTACTCCACATGCACAAGAAAGGCATCATCTCTCTAAATCACCCGTTCTTCATGCTTTCTTTCCATCCTCCCATGCCCTAAGAAGACTCAACCCCAGGCATACTGACATTTGTGTAGCTGATGAGCCATGGGGTGTTTGGTCCTGACAAATGTACTTTCCTCCTCTTGCGAGACCGGTCGTTGCTATTGTGCGATCATTGTACAGGAGCCTCAGACACGGTGGCCTCTCCTGAGGACATCTTGCAACAGCTGTGAGGCCCCGGGGACACTGCTTTGTATACAGAGAAGTGGTGGATTAGGGTTTGTTCCGTATAAATTGTTAATGAAAATGTATCATGATGATGAAGATGGTAATGGCACAAGTAAGTATAATGCTGTTAACACTGGCAACGATAACATCATATACATTGAAAGGGACAGGACATGCTGGGGGAGGTAAGTTTTAGCAGGTTTGCTAATAAAACCACTCACATTCCTTTTAAATCATGTCAATTTACCTATCTCTACCCTTGGTAAATGGAGAAGGAAATGGCAACCCACTCCAGTACTATTGCCTGGAAAATCCCATGGACGGAAAAGCCTGATAGACTACAGTCCATGGAGTCACAAAGAGTCGGACACGACTTCACTTTCACTTTCACCCTTGGTAAAGAAACCTAACTTATGTTCGCCCAGGGCCTAAGCCACTGTCTAAAAGTTAGAAGAATATGGGCACTATATTAGACAAAATCTGATAATCTTAACCCAAAGGGTGTTGAAATAATTCAAGCATTCTATGTGATATAAAATCTAGAATTGTATGATTGTATTTAATATATTTAGGTATGAAATGATTAAAATGTATGAAAAATTAATGTCTCTTCTTAAAGAGAAGTATCAAAGTTAGGGCTTCATAAAATCTTAAATTCTTAATTTGGGTTTTATGTACAGGATGATTTCAGAACATCTTGGAATAGAAAACTAAAATGACAGTAACATTATTTTTATAGGATAGTTATTAAATTTTTGAAATTTATAAAAATGTCCCAAACAATCTAATGTTAACCAAGCTCATCAAATTTTTACCAAATCTTGTCTGACCAGATTCTGCCCTTTGATACAGAGTGCAGAGTTTGCCCGGAGAAGGGAATGGCAACCCACTCCAGTACTCTTGCCTGGAAAATCCCATGGACGGAGGAGCCTGGTAGGCTGCAGTCCACGGGGTCACTAAGAGTTGAACATGACTGAACAACTTCAATTTCACTTTTCACTTTCATGCACTGGAGAAGGAAATGGCAACCCACTCCAGTGTTCTTGCCTGGAGAATCCCAGGGACGGGGGAGCCTGGTGGGCTGCCGTCTATGGGTTCACACAGAGTCGGACACGACTGAAGTGATTTAGCAGCAGCAGCAGCAGCAGCAGAGTTTGCCATCTGATTCATGGATGATAGCTAATGGGTTATGATTGATGGGTTTCATAGGGGACACATATTTTGTAGACCGCATAAGCATAACCATCTGTAAATATAATGTGCCCATCTAAATTCCTAATGCTTAAAACTTCTAATGTCATCACAGATCTATAATTTCCATGAAGCCCCCCGGCTGACAGCAACCCAACAATAGTCTGGCCCAAACCATTAGCCACAGTAATTTGTATTTCCTTCCATGGACTGTAAGCTCCTTCAAGGCAAGAATGAGTCTTATTCTTCATTGTATTCCTGAGAGCAGCCAGCAGAGTAGTAGATAAATTATTGTGTTTTTAATACTTTAAGAATTAACCTGTTTCTGTTCATATTGGACTCATAACTTTTGAAGAAGCCTGAGATATTAGACCATTGAATTAAACATTTCAATCTGTAGGTGAGTCCATTTTCCAAAATTGTTTTGGCCTTTAAAACATTGATTGCTTCAATGTATAGAGATTGAAAAAAAAAAAAAAATAACCAAATGACCTGAGTCAATGGCTCACTATTGACAATGTTTTCCTCTCAAGTGAGAATCTGGCTTGTTTCATCATTTACTGAAGACTATTTTAAAGTCAGCTGCTAAGAGAATGAATGAACCATTTGTTCTTCTATTCATTCAAATAAAATTCATTCAACTCATATTATATTCTGGGTACTTGTTTACATTTCTGAGAAAAATATATAAACTACTGCAAAGTTATATATAGCATTTTCTTAAACCATGTTCAAAAGGAAGAAGCAACTCAGTATGATGTGAATTTTAATGGGTGAATAATCTAACAGAGACAAAACAAGTGAGGGGTGACCTCACAATACTTTCTCAGATCATGCCATTCTTCATTTCCATTACATTCTTAACCATGGACATTTGATTACTGTATTTTGCTAAACTGTTCCAAAACAACTGTTTTTCATTTTGAACATTATTTTTAAAAGATATGCCTACATTAAATAAAAACCTGTAGATCCTTTTAGATAGGCTAATTTCAGGCTTTGACTTAGAACTGGGCCTAACTCTAAAGTCTGAAAGTTACAATATTGCCTAAAACTATTATCATACTATTCATTATTTCTATTTCATTATACTGATTCCCAGGTGGCTCAGTGGTAAAGAATCTATCTCCCAAGCAGGAGACCTGGGTTCAAGCCCTGGGTCGGGAAGATCCTCTGGAGATGGAAATAGCAACCTGCTCTAGCATTCTGGCCTGGAGAATCCCACGGACAGAGGAGTGTGGTGGGCTACAGTCCACAGGGTCACAAAGAGTCAGGCATGACTGAGTAGCTGAGCACATCTGCACACATATGTATATATACATATATACATATTGATTTTGCTACATCTAAATGAAGTCCAACAATATAGGGCTCTATCTGAGCTGCTACTTGTTAACAAATCAACACACAGCTGCCCAAAGAAATCTAGCAGTTGCCTCTAAATGTTCACAGAACATTTCAGCTCCATGCTTCACAATTATCTGGATGCTGCACTAGGTACTTCATATATTAATCCTTACCATGACACTCTGAGTTCATGCCTAAATAATTCAGGGTCACAGAGGCAGGATTTGAACTCAGTCTAATTTCAAAGATCATGCTTCTTTCCTTATGCTCTGCAGTTTCCATATGCTATATTAGATCTAAGGCTAAATGCACACAGAATTATAAGCTGAAGTCCATTTTTACCATTTTCTTAACTAATAAGGACTTTTAGAATATAATTAATAATAATATGAGCTCACTGAGATACACTACCCAGAAAAATATCCCATTCCTATAACTTCATGGTCTAGTTTTAGGTTTTTTGGTTTTTTTAAATTTGTTTTTATTTTGCCTGATTTTATCACAGCAATTTTATGACACAGCAAGCTTGTTAAAATGCAGGTAATGCTAGATACATATCTTTACAACTCCATGACATTGAACAAACATGGAAGAACCCTCTGCATTTGAAGTGTGGTAAATGCAGAGGTTTCTTATATTTACATATGCAATACAGACAAGTAAAATCAATGACATGGAGTACCTATGTAATAAAGTAATTGCCTTAGAAATGTGTGTGATAATTGCATATCAGCTGAATAATTCATTACTAAAATTATTGGTAATGAATGTTAATTTAGTACGATTATCTCATGTGTGGGAATATGCTGATGTACAGTGATTTACAGTAAACTTTAAGGATGATCATTTTATTTTTAGACAATTGCATGTTCATTAAATGTGAAAAAATGATGACAAAACAGGTTTCAGTAATGCATTCAATTTGCAAAGATAGAGCTTCAGTCACAAATGGCTTTTGGGTTATATTAGCTATAGTCTATAAATCATATATAAATATGTGTGTGTTCAAGAGATCATGTAGAGCTGTCCACCAGAGGGCCCCTTTGAAACAGAATGAGAAAAATGAGGCTGCCATTCAAACTGGAGCCAACACGGTACTTTTAATAAACTATACTGAGGCTTAGGAAAGGTTTATTCCAAACTAGTTAAGGATTCGCAATCACTGTTCCTAGATATTGCATTGGAGAAGGAAATGGCAACCCACTCCAGTATTCTTGCCTTGAGAATCCCAGGGACGGGGGAGCCTGGTGGGCTGCCGTGTATTGGGTCGCACAGAGTCGGACACAACTGAAGTGGCTTAGCAGCAGCAGCAGCAGCAAATATTGCTATTTCATGTATTTATAAATGAATTGATATGAGATTTCCATGATACTTATCCTATGAAAATGTAAACTGATTAAGACCAGATATTCTTAAATGAAATGCAAGCCAAATCAACTAATAAGTGTTCACAAATTGTATAAATAGATGTAAATTTAACATCATTTATATAGAAGTACAAATCAAATGTACAGAAAAATTGTATTAAAGGGGAACCAATTTTTTTCCCAAAGGAAAGTATTTTTAAAAAGGTCTGTACAGATTTTCCCCTTTTACTAGAAAGCATAGTTTTATTGAAAGATTGTCCTCTTTCAGAAAGCTGAGCGCCGAAGAATTGATGCTTTTGAACTGTGATGTTGGAGAAGACTCTTGAGAGTCCCTTGGACTGCAAAGAGATCCAACCAGTCCATCCTAAAGGAGATCAGTCCTGGGTGTTCATTGGAAGGACTGATGTTGAAGCTGAAACTCCAATACTTTGGCCATCTCATGCAAAGAGTTGACTCACTGGAAAAGACCCTGCTGCTGGGAAAGATTGAAGGTGGGAGGAGAAGGGGATGACAGAGGATGAGATGGTTGGATGACATCACCGACTCAACGGACATGAGTTTGAATGAACTCCAGGAGTTGGTGATGGACAGGGAGACCTGGCATGCTGCAGTCCATGGGGTCACCAAGAGTTGGACACGACTGAGTGACTGAACTGAACTGTCCCCTTTCCCCCACTGAAGGGGAGTGGAAGTTCTGCAATTTTGTTTTGTTTTTTCTAATTTATAAATATTTGGGCTGTGCTTAGTCACTCAGTTGTGTCTGACTCTTTGCAACTCCATGGACTGTTGCCTGCCAGGCTCCTCTGTGCACGGGGATTCTCCAGGCAAGAACACTTGAGTGGGTTGCCATGCCCTTCTCCAGAGGATCTTCCCAACCCAGGGATCGAATCCAGGTCCCCCACATTCCAGGTAGATTCTTTACCATCTGAGCCACCAGGGAAGCCCAAGAATACTGGAGTGGGTAGCCTATCTCTTCTCCAGGGCATCTTCCCAACCCAGGAATTGAACTGGGGTCTCCTGCATTGCAGGCAGATTCTTTACCAGCTGAGCTACCAGGGAAGCCCATATATAAACTATTTAAGGCTTCCCAGATGGGGTTAGTGGTAAAGAACCCACCTGCCAATGCAGGAGACACAAGAGACATGGTGGGTTCAGTCCCTGGGTTGGGAAGTTCCCCTGGAGGAGGGCATGGCAACCCACTCCAGTATTCCTGGCTGGAGAATCCCCATGCACAGAGCAGCCTAGAGGGCTATAGTTCATAGGGTTGGACAGACTCGGACACAACTGAAGCAACTTAGCACGTATGCACACCACTATTTAGGTGGGGTGCTCAGTCACACGAGTCTTTGCAACTCGATGGACTGTAGCCCACTAGGCTCCTCTGTCTATGGGATTTTTCAGGCAAGAATACTGGAGTGGGTTGCCACTTCCTACTCCAGGGGATCTTCCTGACCCAGGGATCGAACACTATTTCTAAAAGAGGGAAGGCTAGATTATGTAACAACTCTGAAAATTTTATTTTTTTTTTCATTGGAACAACAAAAAAGGTGGGGTTCCAGGGTGGGGGCTCAGAGAGATGAGCAGGTTCATAACCTGTGAGTTATAGACAGCTTCTAAGGTGTCGTAAAGGTTCACCAAAATGGACTCTGTTCAGCTCAACCTTAAAGTTTGTGTTTAATTTTAATGAATGGGAACATTAATGGCACTTGTCGTAAAAATGTGAACTTTAGCTCCCCAAAGATGATTTTGACATTAATTAAACAAAGGCAAGTGATAACAAATCTTTAAAATAATAATCTAAAATCCTTTGTAATCACTAAAGTGGAATTTGTCTTGTGTCAGAGTCATAAACCTGAAAAGAATCAGGATATAAGGATCATATTGCTCTAGTGTAGGAAGCAAGTCCAACATTCAAATCCATGAACAAAGGCCACATACATTTAATACCTCCTAAATAAACAAAAACTGATATGTCAAAAATTATGTTTAACTCTTATAATAAGCATTTATGCAGATATATGTGGGGTTTTTCGCTATTTTTGTCTTTAGTCAAACTATAGCTGGACATTGGTATTTAGGGGCACTAGAGACTAGAAAAAGTTAGCATTTGATGACCAACCTAGACAGCATATTAAAAAGCAGAGACATTACTTTGCCAACAAAGGTCCGTCTGGTCAAGGCTATGGTTTTTCCAGTGATCATGTATGGATGTGAGAGTTGGACTGTGAAGAAAGCTGAGCGCAGAAGAATTGATGCTTCTGAACTGTTGGAGAAGACTCTTGAGAGTCCCTTGGACTGCAAGGAGATCCAACCAGTCCATCCTAAAGGAGATCAGTCCTGGGTGTTCATTGGAAGGACTGATGCTGAAGCTGAAACTCTAATACTTTGGCCACCTCATGCGAAGAGTTGACTCATTGGAAAAGACCCTGATGCTGGGAGGGATTGGGGGCAGGAGGAGAAGGGGGCGACAGAGGATAAGATGGCTGGATGGTATCACCAACTCGATGGGCATGAGTTTGAGTGAACTCTGGGAGTTGGTGATGGACAGGGAGGCCTGGCGTGCTGCAATTCATGGGGTCGCAAAGAGTCGGACATGACTGAGCGACTGAACTGAACTGAACTGAACTGAGCAACGGATTGCTCTGGAAAGCTGGAAAAGACAGATGTGGTAGAACATCTATAGTAACAGATTCAAAAATCATGTTGATGTATTTATTATCTCAATCATGGAAAAGTAATCAACCAATACTACACCATCTCAGAAAATAGCACCACTCTAATGGAACCCAGGAAAGCAATCATACACGAATTTTGCATTTCACATGTGCATTTTTAAATGCTATTATTTGCCCCTCTTATGTATCTTTCCCTTGTATTTGTAAAAGGAGCTTTCATCTCTGGATGCCTGTGCAGGGAGGTGATTTGGAGCCTGTGTCCTTCCATGTTTATGATGCCAACAGCCAGCCAGACTTTTGTAAATGACACAGCAGTACCAAGACAGTTACATCCGACTGCTTAACCCCTCAGCTTGCCTGGGCAGTTCAGGAGCCCCTGCTGTGATGTTTTGTTTGCACACATGCACAGATAAAGGCCACCACTCCTCTCATTAAATAAGAAGGCATGTGGGTAAATTAATAATTTAATTGGCAGGGAGAAGATGGATGTGGATATCAAATGTAAATCTACAGCCTTCCCTGAGCATTCACCTCAGTGTCTAAGGAAATTTGATGCCAGTTCTGTGGCCTGATTTCTCTGGAATGATCTCAAAGGGTCAGAGAATCAGCGCTTTCAATCCACTAGGCTAGGAAGGGTTCTCCTATCACAGAGCAGACACCCCTCAGGAGTGGGGGTGCAGTGGGAGAGGGGAGAAGGAAGAATACTGTTGGATTCATGCTATAACGTGGGTTCTGCTCGGGGCTCCAGGGCTCTGAAAAATCTCAACAAATCCTAGACGAGAGATTACATGAATAATGACCCAAGGACTCAAGAAGTATTCTGTGTGACCATCCGCAAATTGCAGACAAGTATAACTTACCAGTTTATTCTTCACTTCTAGGAAATAGTTTGCTCTTTTCTTTCAATGAAAGGAAGGAATAAGGGAGGGAGAGAAGGAAGGAGGGAGGAAAAAAAGAAAACAAGCAAGAGCCAAGGTCGGTTTTCAGTCTGGAACCATTGAAGTTCGATGCTGAGTTGCTCAGGTGGCATGTAAGAGCAATGGCAAGGGCCTCTGATTTTACTATCTTGATAAAGCCTCATTTCTTTGGAAAATTTACGTATTGGGTGTTCAGGATACCCACCCAGATTATATCGGTTTTCTAAACCAATAGCTCCATAAATGACATCCACAACACTCCCCTATATCTAAATGATGAAGGGTTCACACCCACACCGAGTTGCTCAGATGAGCCACTGCCTTGTGAAGAATCCTGAGCTTCACTGTGCCCTCAGGGTCTTGGTTCAGACCTGAAGGGCATCTACAAAGGGGAAGAAATTTTAGCTTCACAATCTTTTGCACAGAAACATGGAGAAAGAATTTACAAGAACAAATTCCCTGGAGTCGGGGATAGCTGGATGGCACAAATCATCATCAGAACCAAACTTTCAAAATGCATCTTTTTAGTTCCATTTATTTAAGTTCATTCTTTTCAACATTCTCATTGATTATGCTCGTAGGCAGAGATCAGAGGATATTCATTCATAAGGCACTACTGGGACACTTGACAAAACTTATTCTCAAATTAATATACCACCGTTCTCATATAAAGATAATATCATTGACCCATGGTCAAAAGGATGTATCTTTGAAATGGCTTTTTTTTTAAATTAATGGTGAGAGTTCCATACACAGTCTGTCTCCTATTTAAATCAAAAGCATCAACTGAAGGCTAGATGGCTAAAGACAGGGTGTCAGGTATTGTTGTAGAATTAAATAAAACTAACTCGCCTTATAGAAAATTGGATCCCTGGACTTGGTCTCAACATTGCAAGTCTCTAACCCGCTGAACTGAACTTCATGAAGATCAAAGACATATCAAAGGATTAAACAACAACAACAACCTGAATCTGAAGTTATAAAAGGTAGATTTTGACTCCACTCTTGGCCAGTTACGTTATACATTGGGAAGGAGAGTTAGCTGAGCAGTGCCTGAGAACATCATGAGCTATTTACAGATGCTGCTTCATGTGATTAATGCTTACCAAAACTGGACACTGTTTAACATCTACCTATTTATTTTTCATCTTTCCTCTGTGAATACAAAGATGCCATTTTTGTCCTTTTTTGCATGATATCTTTACAAATATTTGGGAATAACTTTCATATTCCTAGCAAATCAAGTTTTTTTCCTCTCTAGCTCAAGCATCTGCAGTTTCTACAACATTCATCAAAGAACATGACTGCCAAGTTTCTTATCATCTTGGTTTCCTTTCTCCAAATAGTCTCTAGCCTTGCTGGTGTCCCTACGAAAACATAGAAACAGCAACCTACAAAGCTGACTGTACTGTATTGGAGAGGTATGAATTCCTGGGTGACAGTTAACTGAACTTAATAAATAAAAATACTGAAGAAAATTATAAAGCCTGAAAAAGAAGATTGGTCATTTATGTCAATGACAATGCCCAGGGGATTTTTAAAAAAAATGCCTTTTCTTCATATTGATAGCATGATTTACGTTTATGAATGGTGAGAAATCCACCATTAGTCTAAGAATTAGCCTAATGGTCAATGTCACTAAATACCTGTACACACACACCTAAAATGTGAATGTGTCATTTTCATAAGAGAGCATTTCCTAATCAACTAGATTAAACAAGTTGCTTAAAGAAGTGAGATCTTCATGTTTTACTCTATAATGAACATTAATGTTACACATTAACAACCTTGCAATTTCCACAACTTTATTTGAATTTAGCAACAGCAAATATATATGGATTTATATAATCTATAAAAAATTCATAGGCATAATTCATAAATTAATAACTATAGCTGATAATAAGAGCTAACATTTAGCAAGTAAGTACTTAGCATGTGCCAGGCACTGTGCTAAGCATCTTGCATGTAATATCTCATTCAATTCCAATAATCCTATGAGATAGATGATATTATTAATATCCTTGTTTCACAGATGAAGGATTACTAAAATTTAGAGAAGTTAAAAAATGTGTCTATGGTCATACGACTAGCAAGTGGGGAATGTGGGAACCAAAACAAGGTCTATCTAATTTCAACATCCATGCACTTGATCAACTCATGGTCCTGCCTCTCTAGTGCCCCCAGGAGGGCCATCTCTCACAGTATGAAAGCCTCTCTAGTAGACTTGAGGTGGAATCCAAGTTATCATGCCTTGGAGCTGAGCCCACAGATTGTCCATCTTATTATTCAATGAAACTTAACTGTAACACATAAACCACCACTAGAATAAAATGCCCAAACTGTCACTGCAAGAGTTCTACCACATATGTTTTGTATAATTATTCTCAACAACATGTAGATAGGCACAAATCACATTGGTGCAGAATTACCTCAACTAATGATAAACTTTGAATAATCACAGTTGCTATAAATGTAATATGTAAATGTGCTGTTTTTTCCATTCCCTATGGTGGTCTCCTTCACTAACATAGTGCATGCTTGGTCGCTTAGCTGTGTCTGACTCTTTGGACCTTTTGGACTGTAGTCCACCAGGCTCCTTTGTCCATGGGATTCTCCAGGCAAGAATACTAGAGTGGGTAGCCATTCTCTTCTCCAGGGGATCTTCCCGACCCAGGAGTCAGACTCGAGTCTCCTGCATTGGTAGGCAGATTCTTTACCACTGAGCCCTCACTAACATTAAGTACCGAGAAATAAGACCTATTTCTTTAAGACACCAGAATTTACAGAAGCCTGCTGATCTTCAAAGAGTCACTATCTATTCAGCAAATATTTATGGAGTGCCAATATGTGCCAGGTCTTGTTCTGGGAGCACTGGGAATATAGCAGTCAGCCAAATCTCTGTTTTTATGAAACTTATATCCCAACAATTTTGTTGACTTTCAAAGTACTTGGCTCTTGTCTCTTGGAAGTAGATTTGAAGTTCCACAGAAACAGAGTCTCATTGTGCTCCACTTACATCATGAGTTTCTAGAGCCTGGCTGTTGACTCTGCCTTAGTCACATTCACAGAGCGGGCGAGGCTCCGGCACTGGATGCTGCGGGGAGTGCAAAAAGAAATCAACAGTGGATGTTCCAAAACATGACACAACATAGAAGTAACACCTCCCTGGTTATGGAATTTACTCCAAGAGGTTTTAGCAGGAAACATGTGTGCCTGATCATTTGTGTTTCTGATGTGTGCAGTTGGCGTGTACTCTTCTAGGACAATCCAGAGAAGAAAATGTCAAGTGGCAGAGACAAACAGGTTCAGGGTTTGACGTGGCCACAGATGGGATGCACAGCAGCTACTCTGCACTCAGTTAAAGAAAAAGAAAACCATCTTCCTAAACAATGACTCTTCCTTAGCTCTAAGGAGATTATTCCATAAAAATATAAGATATTAATATCTTGCAAGTTACCAAGGGCAGTAGGAAATTATAACTCTCTCTCTGTTAGGCAAAGGAAATGATACACCCAGCTGGATTAAAGCAGTCTCTCACCTTGTATTATAGATAAGACTTACCAAGATTTGTGCAAGGCCTATTAAACTCATGCCTGCAAAAATGGTTGTCCATTGGTAAAGAAAAGTAGAACAGGTCAAAAAACAGTCAAGGTAAGTAAAATTAAAGCCGCTGGCTTATTTTCCTATATCATGTCCTACAACTTAGTGATAAGGAAAAATCTGCCACAACTCTCAGTAAATGTGACCAATCTCCAACTTCTCATGATAAAAAGAGAAGAGGTCATAATATAATTAATTTTCTTCATTCAGAATGTGGATACAGCTTGACCTATTCTTGAATATGGCTCTTACCAAATGAATAAGAATCCCATCATGACTTCTGGAGAAGGAAATGGCAGCCCACTCCAGTATTCTTGCCTGGAGAATCCTGTGGACAGAGGAGCCTGGTGGGGTGCTGTCCATAGGGTCGCACAAACTCGGACATGACTGAGGCGACTTAGCATGCATGCATGCATTGGAGAAGGAAATGGCAACCCACTCCAGTATTCTTGCCTGGAGAATCCCAGGAACAGAGGAGCCTGATGGGCTGCCGTCTATGGGGTCTCATGGAGTCGGACATGACTGAAGTGACTTAGCGGCAGCAGCAGCAGCATCATGACTTTGGGTACATGGACCAACCCTCTAGTGCTTCTCATCCTCAAGTACCCTCCTTCTCAGCATCAACTGCTTGGTTTATCACTTCAACCTCTCTCTTAACAATATCCTATCCTCAACCATGACCTTCTGTAACATCCTCTGGCAATATCACAACCCTAGAGGAAGGAATCAAACTATCTATGAGCCCTAAGCCTATATCCACTTGTCGTATATCACACAACAAGGGAGATCATCCCACTACAAGCTCAGGTGTACTGACCTCGAGCAGGTTTATGACCTAATATACATTCCAATAGGTTCCAATGAGTAAGGCGTCTCTTTCTCTACAAGCATTTTAAACCTTCTCTGCTCTTTCAGGTCTTACTTCCACCACACCTGCTCCTCTCTCTCAGGAGAGAGAGAAATGACTGCCCTTCTATTCCAAGCACTTCTATCTCCAACATAAGGAGAAAGCTACCTCTCCTACCACCAGCCTATCTGCTTCTGTGTCCATCCTTTTCTTCAAGCTCTCTTTATATGGAGGGGGATCCTTTCATGGAAGGTCATCTTCTCCACCTGAGTCCATGAATGTCTTCACTTCCATCTTCCTTCTCAATTTTCTCCTCTCATATTTTCATCCTCTTCCTTTGCTCATTCTCTTAATGTTGAAAGTCAAGGATGGCAGATACTTTTCTGTGTCCACCCATATCCTTGCTCCATTCTTCCTAAGGGAAGCAATAAGGTCGTGGAACATGAGTCCCTCCCCAGCACCAGAGAATGACTTAGTAAGCCTGAACAAAAGGTTCTCAAATTTGAAAATGTACCAGATTTTCCTAGAAGAATTGTTTGAAATAGACTGCTAGGCTCCTTAGCCAGTATCACTAAGATGGAGTCTAAGAATTTGTATCTCTTTAATAAGCTCCCAAGAGGTGCTGCTGGTCTAGAGACTACCCTTTGAGAACTCCTGATCTAAAGTATGCTCAGTAACCACATTCTCCTTTACTAATGATTCATTTAGAATGGGCAAATAACTCTGTTATAGTCAACAAGCCTCAAAGAGAAGTCTGATGGAGTAACAGTATAGAAAAGTCTGGAAAGAATTTTATTCCCTTATAAAAGGACAGAGAGCAATGATCATACTTCATATTCTTGCTTTGAGTGGGTAATATAATACTGAAGAAGCCAGCAATGTCCATTAGGTGTTGAGTACAAGGACAAAAATCCAAGAGAAAGCAGAGTGAAAACACAGTGAGAACCTGGCTTGAGCATATTTTTGAGCCATTGCAGCAACCCTGGGCCCATCCATCTCCAGTCTTCTCAACATATGAAATAAATAATGAAGGCTATTTAAGAAAACTACCATTAGTTAGCTGAATTTGATTGTAGGCAACAGAATACCTAACTAATCAATCAACTCCTGGACATATAAAACATCTCTTTTCAATTTCATATCCTCCTCTAGGTAGAACACTACCTTGCACTTTCATTTAAATACAAACTTTTAGGGTGACAAGTGTTCTTCACTGTCTTATCTCCTATTGGCCCCCTTTAGCCCATTCTGATACTTCTTGTATGTTTTTCACTCCAACCAGTCCATCCTAAAGGAGATCAGTCCTGGGTGTTCATTGGAAGGACTGATGTTGAAGCTGAAACTCCAATACTTTGACCACCTCATGCAAAGAGTTGACTCACTGGAAAAGACCTTGATGCTGGAAAGGATTGGGGGCAGGAGGAGAAGGGGACAACAGAGGATGAGATGGCTGGACGGCATCTCCAACTCGATGAACTTGAGTTTGAGTAAACTCCGGGAGTTGCTGATGGACAGGGAGGCCTGGCGTGCTGCAATTCATGGGGTCGCAAAGAGTCGGAAACGACTGAGCGACTGAACTGAACTGAACTGAACTGAAAAGTGTTTTCACAGGGTTCTCACCATAACCCTCTTGATTGTGTAACAGAGGTTTTGCTAACAGAGAAACCTCAAGACCTAATAGAAGGGGCCTAATCAAAAAGTTGGCTTAAAGCTCAACATTCAGAAAACTAAGATCATGGCATCTGGTCCCATCACTTCATGGGAAATAGATGGAGAAACAGTGGAAACAGTGTCAGACTTTATTTTTTTGGGCTTCAAAATCACTGTAGATTGTGACTGCAGCCATGAAATTAAAAGACGCTAACTCCTTGGAAGGAAAGTGATGACCAACCTAGATACCATATTAAAAAGCAGACACATTATTTTGCCAACAAAGGTCCATCTAGTCAAGGCTATGGTTTTTCCAGTGGTCATGTATGGATGTGAGAGTTGGACTGTGAAGAAAGCTGAGCACAGAAAAATTGATGCTTTTGAACTATGGTGTTGGAGAAGACTCTTGAGAATCCCTTGGACGGCAAGGAGATCCAACCAGTCCATCCTAAAGGAGATCAGTCCTGGGTGCTCATTGGAAGGACTGATGCTAAAGATGAAACTCCAATACTTTGGCCACCTCACATGAAGAGTTGACTCATTGGAAAAGACCCTGATGCTGGGAGGGATTGGGGGCAGGAGGAGAAGGGGGCGACAGAGGATGAGATGGCTGGATGGCATCACCGACTCAATGGACATGAGTTTGAGTAAGCTCTGGGAGTTGGTGATGGACAGGGAGGCCCGGCATGCTGCGGTTCATGGGGTCGCAAAGAGTCGGACACGACTGAGTGACTGAACTGAACTGAATCCTATTTGATTGTCCACAGCATGTGACACTGTTTATCTTCTTATTTTCTTGAAACACTCTTTCTCTAGGCTTCTTTGGCACTAACATTCTCTCCTGGTTTTCTTCCTGCATCTCTATTACTTCTAAGTCTTGTCCCACTTGGCCTTTAAGTATTAGCGCTCTTCTGAAGTCATCTCTCTTCTCTTTTTGTGTAGCATCCCTCAACCTCACCCATGCTCTGAGTTGTGTCAGTTACATTTCTAGGAAGGTGTTTCCCACACCTATATGTCTTAACCAATCTTCTCTGTGAGCTCCAGGCTCCAATGTTCAATTGCTTTCTCCTCCTCGATGCCTCAGATACCTCAAACTCAACATGACCCAAACAAAATTCATAATTCCTACCCACCTACTTCTCACACCTCTTCTTTGTCACATATTCCCTCTCTCATTGACTTAGTTATCCAAGTAAGGCATCATCCATGGAGCCTTCTTTCCCACTCCCTGTTTCAAATCAGCCAATTATATTTCTTAAAATTTCTCTTGAGTTGAGGGACATAAAGATACGTTGGTTTCTTTACAAATCATCCCCTGTCTCTACACCATAACTTCCTTATTCCTGTCAGGCTCTTTTGACTTGCTTTAGACCTATGTTAAATTATTTGCTATAAACTTCTATAGCACTCTTCTTTTAACATCCATTATGTCTATAATTACTTGTTTAAAGTCTGTTTTTCTCCCTTGACTAAAAGATACTTGAAGAACTTTACTTTTTTCCACTGAATCTCTCAGTGCCTGGCATATAATAGGTGCTCAAAATATGTCTGCTAAATTAAACTACATTTTCTTCTTTTCAGTATTTCTTTTAAAATACCATGTATAATAAATATATACTATGCAAGGAATAATGAATAAAGAAGATATTAATATGTATATTAACTTCTCAAGCATGCTACTCTGACATTGGTCAAGGTACGACTGGAATAAAAATGTGCAATTTCCTGTTATAAATTCTGGTTTTGGTGACTTTCAACAAGATTTTTATTTTGGGAGCAAAAGTGTTGTATTTGGAAGACAGTGTCAGTTGAAACCAATTACATCTCACATCTCCCTGGAGTGAATCTAGTAATAGTGCATAAATTAAGCAAAATTAAATTAAATAATTTGAATCCCATAAAAAGGCAAAAAAACTAGTCAGCAGGGAGAATCAATTCAAAATGTCTTGGTCATCAATAAACCCCTTATGCCCTTCTTGGTCTCTGGTTACCTAGATCTGGAAATAAAACTGACTGCTTCAAGCAACCCAGATTGCCCACCAAACTGTCAGTGCAGAAGTCTCGCCTGTCTTTAGTGTCCAGTGAATTGTATTCTTTACCCTACAGCGAAAGGAAAGTCACGGACTACTCTTCATTCACTTAGAACAGTGTCAGGGATGCCTGTACCAAACGTTTCTTTCTGAAAGGTCCCCCATCCAGACATATGCTATATACTAAACAAACCAAATGATCTGACCATTATGGATTCTTCTATCACAGGAAAGAACACAGATCCATTCCACTGAATTTTTAAAGTTCTTTATTTTATTTCTCTTTACCCACCTAGATGGCACCTCTCTGAACTAAAATGTGCTATTCCACAGCCATCTTAGTTGAGTATTAACCAAACTAGCAGTTTTAACGAGAGATCAACAAATCTATAATTCCTTATATGATGGTAGAAACATATAGAAAAATGTCTTTTTAGAAACTCATTCAACAAATACTGTTTACTTTGTGGCAAGTATACTTCTAGATGCTAAGAATATAGTGAGGAATAAAAGTAATTCTGTCCTAATGAAGCCTGCATTTTATAAGAAAATACAAACATAAAAAACATGTGTGTGTGGGTATATAGTACACATATACATATACTTCTAATATATCTGACATTTTTCATACTCTTCTTAGAATCTCCATAGGGAAAGTGGGTACAATCAGTAAAAAAAGGAAGACAATTATGCTCTATCTCTTTATATATACAATGTTATCTTTTTACTTTTTAAAAAAAAATTATTGACATATAATTGATTTACTATGTTGTATTCATTTCTGCTGTACAGGAAAGTGACTCAGTCACACATATTCTTTTTCATATTATTTTCTATTACAGCTTATCATAGAATATTGAAGACAGTTCCCTGTGCTATACAGTAGGACCTTGTTGTTTATTATTTATGCAACTAATAGTTTGCATCTGCTAATCTCAAACTCCCAGTCCTTCCCTCATCTACCCTTCTTCTGCTTGGCAACTCCCTTTTACTCTTTCTTCTTTCTCTGTCTCTATATTTGTTCTTCTCTGACTTCTTTCTCAGACTTGTCAACTCTAGAAGTAAATCTATCTTCTATTTAAAGGAGAAACAACCCTGCTATCGTTACCTATCCCCTACGACATACTTTTGAACTGGGCTCAATGTAGTTGGCAAACCTCATATATATTATTTGATATTTCCCCATCAACTCTCAGATGAGGATTTCAAAACGTTATCCTATAACACTTACTAAGAACTGACAATGTGTGAAATGTCATACAGAGCTGAGAATTAGTCTTGGCTGCTGCTCAGTGGGTTCACTAATGCAAACTTTAATTCACTAAGGACACCCAAACCCGCCTGAAAGAGCTATTAGGACAACTATCAGAAAGTTCAATTTGCTGTCTCAAGGTCTCAACAGTGGTGTTAGTGCCAAGAATGAAGAGCCAGCTACAAAAGCTGACCTGTGTTATGTTACTTATAGAACAAAAAAATCAGAAGTAAGATACCAGTCCAGTTTGGTAAGTGATCCCATTTACTTTCTGTCCATAATGTCTACTTTCAATCTAATTATCTTCTCCTTAGTATCAAACACTTTTCTAGTTGTTTAAATAATGTATCAGCCTCCTTTCAAGGGATAATAGGACCCTCTAACTCTTCACTAGCAAATTCACTGTAAAAAAGTAAGTCCATTCAACTTCCTATCAATGTGTTTAAGATTCTAAAGTAATCATTTTGAATATCACTTAAACCTTTATACAAAGGATAGGTTACTATACACATCACATTTCTGGCAACAAAATGACAAAACACATCTGAATTCTTCTTGGCATCACAGACATCTGAAAAATTCTAAATGGGAAATGTCTCTATGACTACATCTATAGAACCTTTTCTGCTTTTCTCTAAATTTCACTCCACTGGAAATGCAGGGACCAAACTAGTTATTTCACTAGGCAGAATTATTTTGCTCAAGGATTGCTTTTAAGGAAAATATATGAATGAGATTGGCTATAGTGAGATCCTGAATCATACCTTTATTGGGCTGGCCTCAGAGATTAGGACATATTTTTTTTCCTAAGACAAGACAACAGTGACAAGCTCCAGTGAAGACAACTTCAAAAGACAAGTGTTCTGCAAAATTCAAGGTGCGTCTGGATTATGTACATATAAGAATCCCATGTCTCCTTGAGGTTTCAGTTTTGGTTAAAAGAACCAAATGTGAGAGAGGCAAAATGATTTGCCAATTTACTGCCTAGAACTCAATTTTAACAACAAAGTAATATAGCCTGAAAACCTGGTTATTCGACAGCACTTGGCTACACAGAGGACGGCTCAATGAGCTCCTCTTGTCTGACTTGTCACAGTGACTGACACTTTCTAATATTGAGCTGGAAATAATATGGATATTTAATACGGCAGCGTTTACATCAAATAGAAGCAAAGCACTATTGTTTATCAGCAATCTATTTCTGATGGCATGAATCTATATAGACATAATTACTGTTGAATGATGAGCTCTGATTTTTCACATTATGGCATAAACAAATCTGTGGAATATTCACAATGTTTCATCTTGTGTGATTTGAGAAACCTCATAAAGCCAAATTCTTAAGTATTTCCTATGCGTTCCACTTGAATTTTGACTAAAATTTACCTTTTAGATCTGTTATGCCACTCATGAATTTTTTACAGTATCCATCTGTGCTTTGCCTTCTCTATTCTCCATGGTTCCACATTGTTTTGGCTAACTAACAGGCCCATATGTTGCCTTAATGTATTTCTGCACAATGTTTGTGCTTTAAAAAAAAAAAAAAAAAACCACAGGGAAAAACCACAGGTCTAAATAAGCTATAAAGAGCATCCACATACAGTTAGACTGTCTTTACTGAGTCTGGAGACATTATGATTCTGCTGCGACAAGCAGCATTTGTCTTCATTTTGTCTGACTGTCCTCATGTGTTATTATTAGTGGCTGTCAGGCTGAGGCAGAAAAAAATAGCATCACTTGAGTAAGAAGTTGAATGCATAAATGCAATACTACACATGGTGGCTGAGGGTGAAGAGTCTGTTTGAAATGCTTAAATGCAAACAACAGGATGAGGAAATTTAAAAGTGAAAATCCTTACTTGGCAAATGTGAAGAGGAAAAAAAAATATATATATGTATATATATATATATATATATGACTTCCCTGTCTACAAAGCAAAGTGAAGGCTAATTATTGACAAAAATTTAGCAGCCTCTGAATATCTTTGAAGACCGTCTTTTCAACATGTCAGCTTAGCTTTAATTGTAAGAAAACAAATATGCTGGAACATTTGCCTCCAGTCCAGCGTTTCAGATAATGTTGACAAATACCTTGCATTTTAAAGTTAAGCTTCCACTGTTCAAAAAAAGTAACTTGAAAGTATGTTTTCCATGCAAACCACTCTCAAACACTTGTATATCCCCACTCTCTATAGGTACACTTGGGCAGCAGTACTCCTACGGTCCCTCCATCTATTTTTTGAAAGTTTTCTCACACTCAGTTTCTCACCGTTTCAGGAGCCAGTTCATCTTACTTCTTTTTCTCATCATTAAAATAAGACAAACCGGATTATCATAAGGCCCGGAAATTGTTATAGTCAAGCTCCTTATCAGAGAAAAACACTTTAATTATCCAGAAAGTGGGAGATTTCCCTCTAAAAATAAATTTATCTTCTTATTTTCCTATCTTAAAAGATTATCTTTTCTTCTGGTCTCATTCATGGTCATTAAACAAGAATTTTTCACCAGAAGCTTTAAAATATTTCTTTTAAAGAAACAACTCCCGATCAATACAGTAAAGATTTAACTTTTCCAAAAATATCTCATAGTTTCTTTCAAAAAGTCTACCTCCTGTGGTCTTCTCTATCAACTGACAAAAATCACAGGTTTTATGGTTTTGAAATACTAAGGCATGCCTCTTTTTAAAATATACATAATTTTTAGGTATACAATGAAAAGTAGGTTGATTTTTAAAAAATTATTCTTACCATGCCCTTTCCTGGTGCTATCCTTTACCATTGTTCTTTTTAATCATGTTATTCTTAGTCATAAGGCTCGGCCTAGATGCTTTTCCTTGCTGAACTAGTCACATTAATTTCTTTCTTTTTGAAGCCTTTTTTGGTCATCATCAGATTTTAAGGGCTGATTTTTAGGGCTTCCATCATAGCTCAGTTGGTATATCATCTGCCTGCAATGTAGGAGACCCGGGTTTGATTCCTGGATCGGGAAGATCCTCTGGAGGAGGAGATGGCAACCCGCTCCAGTATTCTTGCCTGAAGAATCCCATGGACAGAGGAGCCTGAAAGGCTACATATAGTCCATGGGATCCCAAGAGTTGGACACAACTTAGCGACTAAACCACCACCACCAGATTTTAAGAGCTTCACCACAATTTCCAAAATGTACAATGTAGTACCTTAAAATATCAATTTAAGCTGGTGTTTAATACAATACTGCATTATTAATTATCTTGTATGTATTCATATATGATTTGTTCTCCCAGCTAGACTGTAAGTACCATGTGGGTGGAGAGCTTTAATCTTATGCTTTATAATCCATAGCACCAGGCACATAGTAGGTGGTGGTAAAATAATTAATGACAGATGAACAAAAGAGAGGGTATGCTAAAATAATTGATTCACATATAGTAGGACAAGCCTCTGGTAACATATTAAGAAACAGAAGCAAGAGCAGGCCTGTCTAAAGTGATAAATGGAACCCAGTGTGGAAGATCAATGATCATGGAAATATTCAAATTAAAGTATTTTAACTCCAAAAGGATTTTCCCTAAGTATTTCTCTCCCATCTGCAGCACACTAGCCCCCACCAGAAAAAAAAAAAAACAAACCAAAAAAAAACATAAAAACCTGAGGACATCCAAAATAGAGGGGAAAAAAAAAATCTTCAGCTACATTAACATATTCTCTTAAAAGTCATCAAGAGTAAAATACAAATATTTTTATAGAAAGGAATGCAGGGACAGGGAAGCAAAGAGTCCGTGGAAATGTTTGTAATAAAATATTTGACTGCCTTGACTGTCCCTTAAAAAATAAACAGTTTATTTTCAGTGTCTCAGAAAATCTCTCTGGGGAAATTCTCTGGACTAGCTGTGAACACACTGCCCACTACTAGAAGCATACAAGCCTGGTTCCCTGATGTTTACTAATTATCATTCTTCAGGGCAAATCTGGATTCTTCCTGAAGCAGGAATTCAAGATGAGAAGGTGCTCAGCCTTTGGTCCTGCATCTTCTTGCTTGATCGACTCTGCTCATCAGGTCTCTCCCTGGCTGATTCAGGCCAAGAGCGGGGCACGCATCAATTACTTTATAGGTTTCGTGGGACCCTAGCAGCAAGATTAGGAAGGGCATGAGGTGGGGAGGTGCTTGTGGAGGACATAAACAGTAAAGTGTTAGGTTAATATCAAGCTTCCTTGGTTCCTCTGGAACTAATTTGTGTGTGTGATTAGAAGTGAGTTCTAAAAACACATCCTGCATCACTTTGATTAATATTCTGATATTTAATAATCTATGTCTTTACAAACTTTTAGCAACATTCAGGTGTTTGTGTATATTTGTGTGTAATTCCAAGAGAAATGAAACCCTTGAAGAAGAAGGAAAATATACTGTGGAACTGAAATATACACTTCAAGGAAAATATACTGTGTATTATTGTGCATTAATATATAGTACTGTGTAGTACTGAAAAATACTGTATATTTCCCTGAAATATACTTCAAGGAAAATATACTGTGGAACTGAAATATATTCAAGGAAAATATACTGTGTATTATTGTGTATTACTGTATAGTACTGTGTAGTACTGAAAAATACTGTATATTTCCCTGAAATATACATCAAGGAAAATACACTGTGGAACTGAAATACACTTCAAGGGAACTGAAATCCTTGAAGAAGAAGGCAAATATACTATGGAAGGCACAGAAGTCCTCTGTCAATAAAAGTTTAAAAATAGTACTGATTTGTTGCAAAGACAAGTTGTGTTAACTAAATAAGAGAGTTAGTTATATTTCTTTCTTTTCCTGCTCTCTTTTACTTCAGGCGAATCTCTTTGTTTTTTATTTTTTGGAGAAAGTCACTCACACTAACAAGGCTGGTTTATAATTTACAGACTTTGTCCTCCAAAAGGCAGATGATATTTTAAAGGGCACGAGCATCAACGACCTGATGGGGCTGCAGAGGTGAGAGAGAACGTCTAACGGGGCAACGTTCAAGAGAAAAAACACGGTGCACCTGTTCTCCAGGATAACTGGAAAGACTCAGTATGAATCCAAACATCTCCTCCTTCAAATGTTTCAATAGGATATTTCATTTTGGACCTGCTAATAACCCCTTTCCACACTTAGAAACTAATCAGTGTTGGAAAGGCATGCTCTGGGTGATGCAGTATCACCATGGAATCCGAAGGAGGGAAGGGCCCACATTGGATGAGGCTGTGATCACATTGCAGTTATATTTTAGCCCACATCATGTCATTACCTGTAAATGACGATTTCTCTTACAATAGAGTTTTTAATGGCTATCGATTCAAAACTATTATTTCATAAATAGGTAATTTTTGAGGATTTTCCAGGAATATGCATTTAACATTTTTCTCTCTCAGTGGCAATGTTCCATGGTCTGAGATAACACAGATTCACACTCTAAATTTTCATCTGTAAAATCTCTAACAATTAACCTGAAAAAGGTTTTTAATTACATCATCTTGCATACACTTGCCTGAAAGTATGAAGTACCAACTTTTAGCACTATTTCCCTAATAGGAATCACGTAAGAATAAAAGCTATTTAGAAAAGCAAAGCCAAAATACCATCTCTTTGGCAGTTAAAAACTTTTTTTTTTCTCTCCCCAGAAACCTCTTTTCTGTAATTGGAAACCGTGTTACAACAACCCAGAATAAATGAATTAGAAGGGGCAAAAATAATAAAGCTCAGAAGAAATATGCAAGTAGGCGCAAATACTAACATCTGCAACTAGAAAGTGTTAAGTTCTGGAAACAAGTATTGAATTTATTTTCCAGCTTCTCTGATTTCTACAAAATGAGAAACTTAATTTTTGTGATGGAATAAAAATAGTAAATACCTATCTCTAGCAGAAACACTGTCATTTGCTAGGCAGGAAAAATAATCTTTTGTTTTCTCCCCTGGATTTTTTGAAGAAGGCATGCAAACAAAACAAAATGTACTCAACAGCACTTGACAAATATATCACAGAAACATGTAGTTCCCTCCAACTATTAATTACTGAAAGTCTGTATTTAATTCTAAAAATAATTTAAAGCTTTCTCAATTTATTTTTATTTACTATTTTTTTAACAGAAAAAATAATACCAGAATCCTCTTCCCAGAAACACGTTATGAAAGTAGTGTTATCAATGAGTATTTTAATAAAATCCTGGAGCTAGATAAAATCTTAGTACACCTTCTAGTCTAGTGCCCTGACTCCATCTAAGACAAATTATTTTTTTTCCCCTTTAGAGATCTCCATGGAATAGAGTCCTTGTTGTTTTTCAATAGCTTTTTTTCACCTTCAATCAAGTTTAATATCAGGGAATTTATCCCTTATGTTCAATTCATATTGTGCATGTTGAAGCTTAAGCCATCTTCTGTTGCTTCCTACCTGTGCAGATGGAGTTGGTTCATAAGCACTTAGTGCATGCTTGATGTGTGCAAAAATTGACTTCAACACACAAAGAAAGCAAGGGTTTGCTGCACAGGGGTCCTGTGTAGCTGGAAACAAAGACATCCTAGGAGCTTTATGAAATTTGAGTGTGGAAGCAAACTTGGACACGGCACAATACAAAAGTAAGTATAACAGTCCACGTGAGTCTATATTATACACAGCGACAGTAAGTGGTAAAGGAAACCAGACTCAAAATTATTTTGGAAAGAGATAGGATTAGTCAAGGAAAACATTCTAGAGAAGATCAAGTTGAAGCATCATCTTACAGGATGTAAAGGACACATATTGTCAAGGTGAGAAATGAATGGTCTGAATAGGAAGCAGGGAGAGTCAAAGGCACAGAAGAGGCAGTCTGAGAGATGGTTACATGTAGGACCATAATTATCTTGGACAGAAAATATGAGAGCTGTGCGATGGAGAAATCACAGTGAAAGCAAGGAGCATGTTATACCAATTACTCAACGGGATGCTCTGAGAGACCTACTCTGTGTCTCAAATGGACTGTGGTGTCTACATGTGTGCTTGTGACTTACATGCAGGGTGATTTACATACAGAATACTACTGAGGAAAGAATGGAACAGTGTTTAATACATTGTAGGATTTAAAATATCAGAACAATCTCCTTGAGGGCAAAATGGGCTTTGAGGTGAACTTGGAAGAGAGTAGTATAACATTTGGATGGAAAGAAGATTTGAGAGGACAAAAAATAAATAAAAGGTTTGCTCAGAGGCAAAGATGTAGTTAAGCTGAAAGGCTAGAAAAGGTATGACCCCGAGACAACAGGAGGGAAGAAAGGTAAATACCGGCGAAAAATGATTTCTAAGAGGTTTTCTTTTCTTTTTTTTTTTTTTTGTCCTTTTTCTAAGTGGGTTTACTTCCTGCACAGTTCATGGGTTTTTCAGTGAGGCCAGTGTGAGACCGCTCCTCCTCCCCAAATTTTGTCTGTAGAATAATCTACCTGATAGGAACGGAATCTCCTCAACAGAGTTAACAAAGAATGAGAAAGCTTCTATTTAGAGATAAAGATTAGAGATAAACGTGATGGGATTATATGGAGGAAGGCTGAAATGCTTTAACTCCAACTCTAAGGCTCTGCACAGAGGTAGTCCATGTACGGCAGGAACAACATTTGCTGTTGAAAGATTTGCTGATGAAATTTGGGCATTTGACATGTTTCGGGAAAAATGAGAGAACTGGATTCATATTTCGTTAAGGAAGAGAAAAGTTTCCTTTGGTATACTTTAGGGATTGGGGGGTGGGAGAGGGAAGGAGGGAATTCTACCATTTAAATTTCTTATCTATTCTTACCTTAGACTCCACAACCTTTAAGCCCTAAAGGCAATTTTGCACTGCCTTAATCGGTTTCTGTAAACCAGTAATTCCTAAGGAGGAGACAGAATCACCATCAAATTGCCCTGCCTCCCACCACCAGGATATTTAACCCCATCACCCCTAAATAACCCTCCCTTCACTCTGTATTCCTCTCTGAAAAGATAGCATTTCAAATACAGTATTTGTTTCAGGGCAACACATCAGAAATCAAGAATTTAATTCTCAAAAGAAAATATAGAAGAAACCTCCATAATGTAGAAGTAGATGAACATCTCAGTTGTTTTTTAGATTTGAAGTAAAAACTGTCAGCAATGGGCAAAAGATAGTTAGGAATGCTGAAGCAGAAATGCTTGGTTTCAATCAGAGGTTGAATTGTATTTCTTTTGTCATTGACTTAGTTATGACACAATTGAAAGAAGCTACTAATTGATGCTCCAGGTTTATAAAATAAGGTTGATATCCTTCATTATATCTCTTAGGGATACCCTGTGATTTAATTTCTTATCTGAAACACTAAGTTAAGAAAAGACAAGAGGTTAACAAATTTTCTACTTCTGTCCACCTATTTAACTTCTGTTCCTTCGTTTTTTGCTAATTCAGAGTAGGGAAAAGACTACAAATATTTATTATTAGAGTGAAGCAAATTGTGAGAGGTACTTCAACATAATGTCTCTACTCCTTCCTATCTACTTGCAGTCTATAAACTTGCTTTCTTTTCATTTGCACACCTAAGTAAAATGCCTGGAAATATTGCACTGTCCACCAGCCTGGGTCTCTAGGGTTATGTCCTTAGACATAACCTGTTTCATAATCTGTTTCACTTGATTCTGAGAAAGGAAAAAGATGAAGGAAAGAAAAATACACCCCTCAAAAGAGGAAGGCTGATTTTCATTTATGACTTAATATGAAAAGAATGAGTAATTACAGGTGTGTTTTAACAGCAATAAGAGGGGAGAAGTTGGAATGTGATGGGCTTTGCAGAAAGAAGGGAATTTTTCTCTAAAATCCTTAAGATCCTAGATAGGGTGAAATCAATCAAGTAGCTGAGAGGAGAATTTAGGCAGAAAGGACACTTTGCAGTGTAACAGTCTCAAGTCTTTTCTGGGGGCACATACAAATTGGTAACCTTTTTTACCATCTTCATCCCCACAAACTGCTCCTGCCCAGGAACAATATGTTTTTGTGTTTTCAAGTCCTTAGACCAGTCTTGCACTCTGCTCACACCAGCACCTGTCAGAAGTGACAGCATACTGTCATTCCTGAAGTATGTTACTGTGATTGCTTCCCCATCCTCTGCCTCTGCTGCCCAGCAGGCTGCGAGATAAGGAGTTTAAAGGACTTATTCTAGGCCTTAACAATCAAAGGCAGGAAAATCAATATCTATTTCCAAAAGATAGATCTAAGGATGCTGGAGTTCCTAAATACTCTCAGTTACTCCGAAACAAAGCAGTCTTGATGAAAGTGTAACAAAACCACCACAAGTAGGGCTGTGCCCGCATGCAGCTTCTAGAGGCCTGGGGCGCACAAAAGGATAGAGAAATGATATTGGTAGCAAATGGAACTTTAAAAAACAAATCCTTTGACTTTTCCCAGAAAAAAAGAAAAAAAAAACAAAAATTCACATCGGACTATAGCAGTAAGGGAAGTGCTGTCATAAATATGAGAGAGAGAGAAAAAAAATCCACTAAGAATATATTCCAGCAAGGAAATACAGTTTTGATATAAGCTAGAGAAAATAAACTGACCACATGGGATCAAAAGAAATCTAACAATGATCTTAATAAACTACAGGGCTTCCATACTTGTATTTCCTATTACATGCACTCCTTCTATTTTCAATTTCTCATACTTTAAAAAGAATAGTTCAGTTCAGTTCAGTCACTCATCGTGTCCAACTCTTTGCGACCCCATGAACCACAGCACGCCAGGCCTCCCTGTCCATCACCAGCTCCCAAACTCACAACCACTGAGTCAGTGATGACATCCAACCAGCTCATCCTCTGTCGTCCCTTCTCCTCCTGCCCTCAATCTTTCCCAGCATTAGGGTCTTTTCAAATGAGTCAGCTCTTCGCAACAGGTGGCCAAAGTATTGGACTTTCAGCTTCAACATCAGTCCTTCCAATGAACACCCAGGACTGATCTCCTTTAGGATGGACTGGTTGGATCTCCTTGCAGTCCAAGGGACTCTCAAGAGTTTTCTCCAACACTACAGTTCAAAAGCATCAATTCTTTGGCACTCAGCCTTCTTTATAGTCCAACTCTCACATCCATACATGACCACTGGAAAAACCATAGCCTTGACTAGATGAACCTTTGTTGACAAAGTAATGTCTCTGCCTTTTAATATGCTGTCTAGGTTGGTCATAATTTTCCTTCCAAGGAGTAAGTGTCTTTTAATTTCATGGCTGCAGTCAACATCTGCAGCAATTTTGGAGCCCAAAAGAATAAAGTCAGTCATTGTTTCCCCATCTATTTGCCTTGAAGTGATGGAATTGGATGCCATGATCTTAGTTTTCTGAAAGTTGAGCTTTAAGCCAACTTTTTCACTCTCCTCTTTCACTTTCATCAAAAGGCTCTTCAGTTATTCTTCACTTTCTGCCATAACGGTGGTGTCATCGGTATATTTGAGGTTATTTATATTTCTCCCAGCAATCTTGATTCCAGCTTGTGCTTCTTCCAGCTCAGCGTTTCTCATGATGTACTCTGCATATAAGTTAAATAAGCAGGGTGACAGTATACAGCCTTGACATACTCCTTTTCCTATTTGGAACCAGTCTGTTGTTCCATGTCCAGTTCTAACTATTGCTTCCTGACCTGCATCATATTTCTCAAGAGGCAGGTCAGGTGGTCTGGTATTCCCGCCTCTTTAAGAATTTTCCACAGTTTATTGTGATCCACATAGTTAAAGGCTTTGGCATAGTCAATAAAGCAGAAATAGATGTTTTTCTGGAATTCTCTTGCTTTTTTGATGATCCAGTGGATGTTGGCAATTTGATCTCTGGTTCCTCTGTCTTTTCTAAAACAACCTTGAACATCTGGAAATTCACAATTCATGTATTGCTGAAGCCTGGCTTGGAGAATTTTGAGCACTACTTTACTAGCATGTGAGATGAGTGGCAATTGTGCGGTAGTTTGAGCATTCTTTGGCATTGCCTTTCTTTGGGGTTAGAAAGAAAACTGACCTTTTCCAGTCCTGTGGCCCCTGTTCAATGTTCCAAATTTGCTGACATATTGAGTGCAGCACTTTCACAGCATCATCTTTTAGGATTTGAATTAGCTCAACTGGAATTCCATCACCTCCACTAGCTTTGTTCGTCGTGATAAAAGGAATAAATGCTACTCAATTTTGTACATAAAATATTAGCATTTTGATGACTACAGCACTATATTGAGAATTCCTTGAAGCCACAGCTCTGTCTTCTTAGTACAGAACTTGGCATACAGAAATCTTTACATAAATATTTATTGAATAGACATTGGTAATTTTATGGTTTACAAAAGTTACCTCCAAAGATATTATCTGATTTAATGTTCATGGCCCTATGATTCAGGTTTATTATCCTCCTTACACAGGTAAGAAAACATGATCAAAAAGACTAAGTAGTTTGCCTAAGATCATATTAGCAAGGAGCTGAATGTTAGTTGAACTTCAGTTTTCTGACTCATTCAAGTATTTGGTTTCCTTAAATATTGTCACTGATAATTTAGACTAGAAATCACTTTGGAATAATTTTGGCAATATATACCACTAGCAATAAAAACATTCCAGACCATTTGGACCATTCCTTGGAATGGTTCAAAGGGAGTATTTCAGATGAAAAGGTAAAAAAGCTATATACCAAAGATATGCAATTTTTGTATTATTTATTTTATGAAGAAATAAAATCCAGTTAACTTAAAAGCAAGATTAGAATATATCAACTTGATTATTATATAGTTATTAAAATAATTTTAGAGACTGCAGCAGTATGAAAAAAAAAAGCTTAATGTTTGATGAGAAAAAGGCAATGTTATGATTCTGCTAGATTAAAGATAGGCAAAACTCTACAGACAGAGTCAAAGGTCCTTGGGTGCCATGTTTCTTGACTTTATATTGTATATTGAGCTACACAGCATTTAAACATCTAGAATGGAAAAGAAGACACAGATAGAAGCGCCCTACAAGGTGGTTTTGCCATAAAAATATCAGACAAGAAAAAACTAAACTCCATTGAATGGAATAGTCAGGAAGTCTTTGTTTTGAAGTAGATAGCATCTAGCTGAGCTTGAAAGAATGGGCAAAATTTCACTAGGTTAAAACCACTTGCTGATGGTTGGGAAGATACTCCAAACAGAAAATAGAAACAAAGACAAAGAAGGGAGGGAAAAAGCAATGCCTGTCAAGCAGCAGCAGGTATTCAAAGAGCTGGTCTGAGATTAGACAAATTTGTTAGCAATAGGGCTACAGGGTTTCTCTACCTTGGCATTGTTGACATTTTGAGCTAGAAAATTTATTTTATTTTGAGAGCTGTCCTGTGTATTACAGCAGCATCCCTGGTTTCTACTGACTAAATGCCTGTAGCAAGTGCCTACTCTGTGACCAACAAAAATGTTTCCTGGGAAGGCAAAATCACTCTGATTGAGAAAGACTGGGCTAGAATCTAGGTGGCCACTTGATTTTGGCCCAAGGATGAACTCTAGCTAACAGAGAGTAATAACCTGAAGCCCTAAGAAGGACTGATTCTAAATCTAGGCTCTGAAGGTGCATCATTGAAATCCACAAGATAGAGAACAGTGAGAAAACCAACCTGAGCCAGAAGGTAAGTTTGGACCAATCCTTGTGACTGACCTCACAAAAGATGTCTTGAACATCTGCAAAGAAGTCTGGACTAAAATGGGGAGCAATGATTTTTCTGTTGTTTAAACTAGGAGATTGATAAAAATACTGAGCACATACTAGCTATTAATCCAAAGACTAGGTATAGGATGGATTAAAATCATCCACCATCTGAAGGCAGAAAGACCGGAGACAATAAGAAGTGGGTAGCAATCATCTGAGTGTGAGAAAAAAGAACCCAAAATACTGTGACAGATGGAAAAAGATGGATGAATGATGTCTAAACTGAAGAATACCATCACAAGTTTAAATAAGTCAAATATACTTCATCCAATCTAAGCCTCAGGAAGCTTTAACTGTCACCACAACTTAACTATGAGCAGAAAAGCTTCATGAGCTTGGTCTCAGTTGGTAAAGTTTAGTACCATAGGCAGACTCCTTCAAGAGTTTCTTTTATTTATTAGTTTTAATTCCATGGACTTATGCAGCTGGTCATGACACTAGACCAGAATAGGATTAATGAAATAAGTTTATAAATATTTATAAATTAATTTCATTTGCAGTGATTTTTTTTTTTAATATAGCACCTCAACTTGGGACTGTCAATATTTGAGCTATAAACAGGGCAGTAACATACTCCAGTCACTTAGAACTTGAGGCATTCTTCCATTTAGCACACCAACATCCTGCAAAATACTTCATGTGCCCAATGTGACAGACCCTCTATTGCTGGGCTTTTTGGTAAAATTCACTTAGGGTATGAAACCATGCAATGCCATTCTAGTAGGTTCTGGAAGTCTATCTTCTTACTCCTTTCTGTAGAGATCAACTGGAGTAAAGCATAATGGCTCAGAGACAGACTCTGATGAAATCATAACTTTTGAATGTATCACACGAAACTTTTTGCACTTTTTCTTTCCACTTTCAAATTAAGCTGATGATCTAAATAAACTTGCTTCCCACTTTACAAGAGACATAGTTTGAAGAAATATTTAATTATGTTATCTACCAGTTTTCCTGTTTAGGTAGTGCTTTAAGGAAAAATGAGATTAGAGAGCGAGCTAAATGACTTGTTATCTTTTAAAATGATGGAAATGAAGTAATGAAAAAATCGTAAATTAGGATGAAATAAACTCTATATAATTGCTTTACTCTAAAATACCTCTTTTAACATATATAATACCAGTCATAGCTCACACAGGATCAAAAGGCTTTTTTGTTGTATTGTCCTTTTTTGTTTTCTGTAAAGGCCACCAGAGTCTTCTGTGATAAATTCTCATTATGGGCACTAAAATTTTTAATCTATATTGTTGCTCCTCATATTGGCTACTATCCTTCTGAACCATCTCAGCATCACTAAATGAGGCTCCTCAACTCCTCTCCCCACAAACTCAGGATAACCTAATCTTTTTTTTTACTCAAAGAAAAATCACCTGTAGCTGACAGTATGGACCCTATTCTTGAAATTACTCCATGTATAAGGTAACTGAAGTATTTACTTTAAAAACAGGAAATACTTAAATGATGTTATCAGTGGGGAGAATTTAGACACCCTGGGGGAATATATTACACTTCTCAACATCGCCTGGTCTAATAGCTTTGCTATTGCTTAAGCGTTTGTGTCAAAAGATAAAGCTGTATTTCAAAGACATAATTGATAGTCATTTTCCATCAAAACAGTCTACATTCTCCACCTTCCTACCAAAGGCTACACGATAGAAACCTCAAAAGCTTTGTCATTCCATAAAACACCACCACCATACTGCACATGCCATTCTCCACTGTAGGCCTTCTCTGAAAAAAAAAAAAAAAAAACAAGACTGAGTGGGGTCTTTTTATTCAGCTTTTTTATTCCTGGTGCCTTCCTTCACAAAGGACCCAGGACAGCATTTCCTATGGGACAGTGCCCAGAAAACCACTGGCATCCCACAAGGACTGCTATTAACAGTAATAAGAACATGGGCTACACTTATAATCAAAGGAAACATGACTAGATCCCTGTTCTGGTTTAATAAGATAATTGAAAATTACCTCATGCAAGGTGTTCAATGACCAATAAATATTTGGATGGTGGCCAATGGCCTGTGGATATACAAGTATTTGATTATGAAAGGATGCTTGGCTGTATCCCAGAAAGAACAGACAAAAAGGGGCAGAGTTACATACTCCCTTTTCCATGTATATGGCATGAGAGCAAACACAGGTTAGGACAAGGCTGAGTCAGGGACAATCTGTAACCAGTTGGTTACAGTGATGAAATATTCAGCCTAGACCATGCCTTAACCAAGAGCAATCTGATTGGAAAGAGCACAGCTCTTGTAGGGAAAGTTAAATGAATGGCTGTGAAGACTTGGAGAGAGAACTCCAGATAATCAGTCAAGTTTTAATAATTTATTTTCACAAATGAGGACAATCTAGCACTGACAAATTGGGGTAAAATTTGGGAAAGAACACTCATCTTTATAGTCTCTTGCCTGAAAGAAGTCATGTACATTTATAACATCTTAGGATTAGCAATTTTAAAAGTATATTAAGAATTATGCTTCTACAGTGATAAATGAAGAATGATATAAGGAATAGCATTCTAGTAACTTCCACACTGGAATTTATCTTCTGCCTGCTTACATATCAACCTTAGTCAAGGAAGCAATGTTACAAAATTCATTTATTTTACTAAATCAGAACTTATTTGGTTTTCAGGTTTTATTTTTGCTTTTCTTTTTCATTTTAGCCACCCAGGTGAAAGATTCACTGCAGCTGAGAAGCATCTTACCAATACTATCTGTGCTTCTTGGGTGTATCCTGGACAAACAAAAAAAGCAGTTAAGTGTTCCTCTGTGGTTAGCTCAATTTCTTCCTCGCATTAGATGGGAGGGGAATGGCCACAGCCTCTAGGGATATCTGTTTAGGGGATATCTGTTTAGTAATCATATTCATTCCAAATAGAAGTTGAAGAGAGAAAGAAAGAGAAGAGTAGAGATGATAGAAAGCAGAGAAAAATAGAGGCACTGAAAATTTTAAGAAGCAAGTAAGAGGTAGAGGTAATTTATTAGTTTAGTGTGTTAGTCACTCAGTCGTGTCCAACTCTTCGAGACCCCGTGGACTATAGCCTGCCAGGCACCTCTGTCCATGGAATTCTCCAGGCAAGAATACTGGAGTGGGTTGCCATTACCTTCTCCAGGGGATCTTTAAAACCCAGAGATTGAACCCAGATCTCCTGCATTGCAGGCAGATTCTTTACCACTGAGCCACCAAGGAAGTAATATATTAGTTTGTACTTCCACAAATGTAAGACATTTAAACTAGGAATCAGTCAGTCTTCATTTCTATTATATTGAACCATATGCCATTGCTGATACTTCAATATTTTTGATATAAAATTGCTAAAAATCATATGCTGCTACTGCTGCTGCTAAGTCGCTTCAGTCGTGTCCGACTCTGTGCAACCCCAGAGACGGCAGCCCACCAGGCTCCCCCATCCCTGGGATTCTCCAGGCAAGAATACTGGAGTGGGTTGCCATTTCCTTCTCCAATGCATGAAAGTGAAAAGTGAAGGTGAAGTCGCTCAGTTGTGCCCGACTCTTAGCAACCCCATGGACTGCAGCCTACCAAGCTCCTCCGTCCATGGGATTCTCCAGGCAAGAGTACGGGAGTGGGGTGCCATTGCCTTCTCCAGCTAAATCATATGACTCAACATAATACTAAAAATTGGGAGAAATTTATCCAAAGCTGCCACAGAAGAGTTGCTTTCATTTAGACCTGAAGATCAAAGGATGTATTTTGCAATAAATGACATGCCGGTTCAAAAGGAATAACTTTACACTTTTTCTCTCAGGAGCTGGCTAACTTATTACCAGTGACTGTATTGACCAGAAAGTAGCTAGGTCCAGGGGAAATGGAAGAAATAACTTTCCTAGATGCTCTACAGTCAAGAAGAATATTCAGTGAGTCTTTGCAATGGCCTTCTAAGTTCTGTGGGGGAGTTACAAAGGATAACACTGCCTCTAGACTGTTACACAGAGCATCTAGTGGAAAGGAGAAAAGAAAACCATGAAGAGCTTCAGTGATGGGGAAATAAAAGAGTTCAATTAGCAATCACAGATCATTTATAGGTCTTGAGCCAAGTTTACAGGGAATGACGCTTTATTTCCATTCGCATTCTTAATCTGCTGGGTCTCAGCAGGGGTTGAAACAGTTCCATAGAAAAGAACAGGGCAATTATTAGGCCCTTTGAACTGCACTGTGTAGGGCAATTCCAGTGGGACAGTGTGTTTACAGGCAAATTAGTAGCTTCAGTGGTTTACTGTTAAGCTAACAAGTCATTAGATGGGTCTGTCCCTCTAAGCACAGTTTCTGAAGGTATTCATAACTGTGATTCCGGGTTAGATAAATGGAGTGGTTGGTTAAAATCAGTGTACTTGGCCCCATTCTCCCCTCACTTCCTGACCCCCAATGTGAGCATAGGGGCAAACTACCAGGACAAGCAATCTGTTAGCTTCATGCGATACTGGTGATCTTGCATTCTTAAATGTAGTTTTGAGTAATACTTTGCTACCTAAGAGATCTGACTAAATGAAGAGCCACACTTCAATTATGCTCTTCAGAATGAGGGAAGACCCAAAAGAAGGGCTGGAGGAAACCAGCTGGTCCAGAATAATGCACTGCCCCTTCTTCCTGGCATTCTTCTGCCACATACACATACCCAGGAGGTGCGTAAGAAGCACAAGCCAGCTTCGTCCAGAGTCACAGACACTGAGGTCTGCCACCTCCGTAGCCAACAGATACTTGACTCTCACAGAGCTTACTAGCAAAGGAGGGAAATATTTTGCTCTTGAAATTTATCTTTTTTTCCCCAGTTCTTGTATTATTTTCTTCTTTCTCCCTCACTTTTATACTCTCCTCTATCCCAAACACACTCATATTTGGTGACCACTGTGTTTAGGAAAGATGTGGGCAGGACAGAGCTCAGTATTCTCCACCTATCAGTTTCAGGCTGACCATAAAGAGATAAGCAATAGACTCTGCTACAGTATACCTTCCAGGGACTTAATTTGGAGTTTCTATTTTCATCATGACACTGAAGACATCTACTTTATTTCATATAAATAAATACATCTACTTTATTTCAGTTTAAGACAGTACACTTTTGAAAGATACTCTTTATCTCTTTTATGTTACCTAAGTAAAAAGTATTGCAATGAAGACTACTAGATCTCTGTTACATTAGAATTCTTTTGTGGGGAAAGGGGGTCAGGAGAGTGGGCTAATTCAATAAAATAGTGACAAAGGTACCTACTTGGATTCAAATAAAGACATGCCTTTTTTATTCTTCTTACGTGTGGATGAACGAGTAACTTTGTATGAAGGAACCTTTTCATAGACAGCTCTCTTAAACAGTAACATCAGTGCAAGGTACCCTAATTAACAGACTGAATTAAAGGCTATTCATCCAAGAGAAGACTGTCAAACAGAGCACTGGAATGGTGGCGGCAAATGACTTTTCAATACACTAATCCAAATCACCTGTTGTTCTAGAAAAAGAAATCTGTGATGAATTTTAGTCATGCTCCTATAAATGCCGTGAGATTGTTAAAGATGGGATTTGCTATAGACTCTGTCAGTGCTTTCCTAGGACAAAGGAAAATGCCCATAAAAGAATGTGAATAAGTCAGGCTCATCTAAAAGCTGGAGTTTGTAGAAGAGACTAGGAGTCATCTCATGGAAACTTTGTATAGTGAAGACCTGGTCTGGTCAAACTTCACTACTGTATTAAACAGCAGTCAGCTTCATGGGTTCATTCATGTTCATCTGATTTACATTTATTTATTATTTATTATTCAGTGCATAGGAGTATTAAACACTTCTGAATTACACACTTACGAATTACTTCTGAGATGAGAGAAGGGAGGAAAACATCCTTCGTCAAAAGCGTCATGGCTCTGCCCCATAGGAGTTCCACTTGCAACTCTTATTTTGTCCAGAAATGGCCTCTTCCTGCCTAAAGGCTCAAAACACCTGCTTCAAAACACCTCCCCCATGCCACACTGGTGCCAAATGCTGACAGTGCAGAAAAGATGCAGCTGACAAAGTTTACAGGCCCAGATCATCCAGATGCTTGGGACAGAGAGCTGCAGCAACATGCAGCTGTTCACAGCCATTCCCAGAAAAGAGGAAAGCAGGCAGCCAACACTGTGCAGAGCATACCAGAAGCAAAGCCTTCTGTGAAAATCGACTGATCAAGACCAAGGGTTGCACAGATGCAAAAGCAGACACTAAGAATTCTCTGGATTTAGTAAACAGGCCCCAAGGATAGATCCAGGCATTACAACACAGACATGGGAAAATGGGAGCAACATGGGACAGACAGACAAAGACTGGACCAGATCAGGAAAATTCCCTTATCACATTACTCATCTTTCAGGGAGAAGAAACTGGGTATCACAACCTGCTGAATACATTTAATGCCTGATTCTATTGAGTGAAACTAAGTATACATAATTCTCATTCCAGAGGGTACAGTCTATCATTTTCCATAAACTCCTATGTCATTTTCATAAAGTCCCCCTTATACAACCTTTTTCGTCACTGTTAAATGTGGATATCTGGACAAGGTAGCCTCTAATGAATACTCAAGAATCTGAAAGCCAAAGGTGCAAAAATACAATCACCAATTTTAAAAGGCAAGCATCTCAGTGAATGTGAAAATAACCATTATGAACCGCTTTATTATTAGTTAAGTATAGATGAAGAATATTTGAGGTTACTGATCTAAAATAAAACAGATGTTAGCTGTAGGACTTAAAAAGGACGGACAAGGTAAAAAAGCAGTACCCACTACAGAATTCTATCTTAACAAGGGTAAATTCTGCCTGGAGGTCCTGCTCAAGTCCATCAGCAAAATTCTAGTTCATTCAATGCCTACAGACCAAGAAAGTAAAAGGATAGTGACTCAACATTAAATTATTTTTTTCCTACATAGTCTCTTGAAAAAAGCAGAATGCCCCTTATGGTATACCAACAAGAACTTCATGCCGCTGTGGAGGACTTGGTTTGAATTGCTCAGTCCAAGGAGACTATGAAAAGGCAGGTGTTACTTTGACTGGGTGACAGGAATCTTCAGTCCCTTCAGATAGAATTCAGGGGCTTCCCTGAAGGCTCAGACGGTAAAGAATCTGCCTGCAGTGGGGATTTGAACGCTGGGTTGGGAAGATCCCTTGGAGAAAGAAATGGCAACTTACTCCAGTATTCTTGCCTGGAGAATTCCAAGGACAGAGTAGCTTGGCGGGTTACAGTCCACGGGGTCACAAAGAGTCGGACATGACTGAGTGACTAACACTTTCACTTTCAGGCAGAATAGGAGGGTGTTTTCAGTTAGGAAAAAAAAAAAGTACTCTTCCATTTCCTTTAGTCACCTGTCCCTACTTCCCAGGTTAGTGAAGAAACATTGAACACCATGATTACTGTCATTGTATAGCATTAACTTTATGACATTTGAATACAGTTGCATGTTTTCTTCTTAAATATTGGTGGTTACTGCTTAAATTAAATTGGTTTGTGGGAGAATATAGGATTGTCAGATTTTAAATTATAGTTCTTACTGATCAGGAGAGAAGTCAAACTCCTCTGGTTAAAAAAAAAAAATAAAGAAATGACATTAGACTGACCACATGGATGCCCACCATTACCTGTGGACACAATAATAGTTAATCCCTGAAGGTCCATCTTTTAGTTTATATTGGAAAGGGCAATCAAGAGTAGGGAGTGGATAGAAAAGATAAAATGCACAAAGATTAAAATGGTGTCACTGTCTATTTATGACCCTATAATTTTACTGAGTCATTTAATGAAGAGATTGAACACAAACCCCATATAATTCCACACAAATGACCAACCCCACAAGTAAACTATGTGGCTTTATGCAAGTTGCATGACTGACATAAGCTATTTACCATTTTATCAGTGATGGAATAATAGAAGCAGGTGTTCCTGCTGCTCTAAGCAGAATACATTCACTAAACATTTTAAAATCTATCAGATTGTTGTATCAGTGATGTATTGTACTACTGCATTTTTCCTAGGCCTAAGTTATTAAAAAAAAAGTCACAAACCTCCTGCTAAGCCTCAAACAGTGAGGTCCACATTTCTTAGGCTCCTTTTTTTTTTTTTTTAAATGCCTACTTACAAAAACAAACAAATAATCTTTCCATTGTACTTGGAGAAATGCCTTTACATTAATTTGAAATGAGGGAAAAAACCCTACAATTTCTCTGTGAGCAAGCCAACTTTCTAAGTTCTGGTTCATTTATTTCTCTTCAATATTTCAAAGCTTTGTGTCTTTGGAAACATTTTTTTTTTTTTAATGCTGCAATTGTAGGCAAATGCAATGCTGATAAAAATGAAATCTGGGATTGAAGGTTTTGTCTGGTGACTTTCTATTGTTCACAGATCTCTTCTGCAGTTCCTCTTTGATCTAGAAATTCTTAAGCCTCAGCCAGTGCCAAGTCTCCCCATACACTCTAAATGTGCTCTCCTACAGAGGCCCAGACACCCTATTCTCCAGCCCTCTTCCACACTGTGAGAGCTGGGACTTCCTCCTTCATATCATTTGCTGGAACCTGATCGGCCCACACCCTAGCACACGAACGACTTAGTCGCCCCTGTCACAAAACGGTGCTTCTCTGCAGTGATGGACTCCTAGGGCTCTGGGCCAGAGCTGACGGCGTCTGCAGTCACATGCCCACAGAAGACACATGCGCTTCCCTGAGAGAATACATGAATAAGTAAATATAAGAATAACAGGACAGTGGTGGAGTTGCAGAAAACTGGCTGTGCCTCCTGAGGGTGGTAAGTTGGTGAAAGCCAGGGAAGAGTCCATATTGGTGGATCTTAAGTTTGCCTGCTCCTGGACCTGAAGTCAGGGAAGGACTGTGACCAGGGAAGGATGGGTAGGCTTTCTCGGCCCCTCAGGGGAGACCGGTGGTGACTCTGTAGCCCTGCTAGCTGAGTCCAGAGCTGGCTCAGAGGAAAGTGGGGGTCTCAGGGTGCTTTTCATCCCATCTAACTCATCTGCTTTAGAGAAGCACCTCCAAAAACGACTAGAGATTTTACCAATCTGAAGAGCACTTCCTTCAACCCAAGCTCTGGTGGTTACATTACCACATTACTTAAAGTCTCAGTTTGATACTGAGGAGAAAAGTACCAATTTATTGATGACAGTTTGAAGAAAAGAAGAAGCAGTGAAGGGCTTGAGGCACAAAGACACCAGTAAATTGAGTATGTATTGGTTTTGAAAGGAACTTCAATAATCAGAGAAGCAGAAATAAACTCAGTTATCATGAGATGCTTGTTAGGCACTTCAAGGAGTTTCTGACTAGAATGCGTCCTGGGTAATGGATTGCATGACTCAGTGGACATCAGATCAGCCATGGCTTTTCCAGATGGATATGTTTGTAGGGATACACCTTGATCTTTGGTGGACTTTTCCAGGCCACAAGAAGATAACTTGGAGAAAAAAGAAAGGTAACCTAGGAAAACAAAGCACACAGTTTTCAACCTGGGATAATGTTGATTCTTATATTGCCGCCATCCTTGGGGCTCTACGCTACACAGCTAGGGTAAGTGTTTCCACCACAGATTTGCAGCAATGATGGCCTTTGGACACAGGGTTGGGCAGTTGGATACTTTTCAAAATTCCATGTGGTGGTATCAGCTGGCACAGCTGAAAGGTTTTGTCATTGTTGTTTTAATATTGTTACTATACAGAAACATGTAACAGTAACAGACTAAATAGATATATTTTAAAGGAACTAATTCTGATTGAGTGGTGCTTCATATATAGTTCATTTAAAGCCTTCAAAATGCCACCCTCCTCTTACCACAAGCTCTACTGTTATCCTCCATTTACAGTGAGGACCGAAATGTCTCACAAACCTGCAGCAGAGCCTGGACCAGAGCAGAATCTGACTCCGGAGTCCATACTGATGGTCGCATGACACAACCAACTAAATGTTTCCTAATACACTCTCAGAAGATTCAAGGAAAGGACTCAGGATGTCCCTGGTGATACAGCAAAATATGAATCCACCTGCCAAGGCAGGAAACACAGGTCCAGGACAGGATCCCTGGTCTGGGAAGATTCCACATGCCTCAGAGCAACTAAGCCTGAGAACCACAACTACTGAGCCCTCATGTTCTAGAGCCCTTGAGCCCCAATAACAGAAGCCACTGCAGTGAGAAGTCTCTATGAAGAGCAATCCTAGCAGTCCTAGCAACTAAAGTCTGCATGTAGCAACAGAAGGCCCAGTGCAATCACAAATAAGTAAATAAAAAATAAGATTGCCAGTGCTTCCCTGGTGGCTCAGTGGTAAAGAATCTGTCTGCCAATGCAGGAGACACTGGTTGGTTCCCTGATCTGGGAAGATCCCACATGCTGCCGAGCAACTAAGCCCATGTGCCACAACTATTGAGCCGGCGCTCCAGAGTCCAGGAGCCACAATTATTGGGCCCACACGCTGCAACTACTGAAGCTCAAGCGCCCTATAGCCTGTGCTCTTCAAGGAGAGTAGCACCGCGGTGAAAAAGCCCACACACCGAAACTAGTGAGTAGCCCCTGCTTGCTGCACCTAGAGAAAAACCGGCTCAGCAACAAAGTCCCAGCACAGCCAAAAATAAAATATATAAATAAAATTATAAAACAAATTTAAAAAAGACCGTGTATCAAATAAATTCTTCAAATAAATAATAAAACTGTTATACAAAAAAAGAAAAGGACCCACCAAATTATAATTTCCTCTATTTAACACTTCCCTAATGAATAACTGAAGGTCCAGTTTCCTGAGAATAAGACAGCTGTGTGCAGTTCTTCCTGGAAGCGCTGTGTTGGGTTCCTGAAACCTGTGTTAGCAACGTGAAGGGGCCAGGACAACAAATATCCCTCACTCTGCTCTCTGCAGGGCCTCTGTATATCAATGCTTGAAGGTAAAAATCCGATTTTCAGACTTGCCAGGTTTCTGCAATTAAATCAACAAATCTCTAAAAGCATATTGCAGGGCTGTTTCTCATAAAGCTCTGAAAGGGTAAATCATTTCCAAAAGATAATTTTCTAACATCTTGAAAGCAGCCTCGTATGCTAACTCACTAACAAATTACAAAAGACCCGTTATAACTTTGCATTCTGCACCATCTAATGTGTATGAAATCTAATGAGGCTACTTCTTTCCACTTATGAATCCCTTTCCAAGTGAAAAGAAAAGCCTCCTAAGAGGAAGTATGAAAAATATATAAGTTGGATCCTAATCCAGGTCAAATTTGATGAAACTGAAATCTTAGATAGAAATAAATAAAACGCCTATTATGACCATTTTTTTTTCTTTTTGAAAACATACACAGCCACACACACACACACACAAACACAGACACCATTCATCCCTTCTAATTAAAAAAGCGTTTTCAAATGCCACTGAATGCAAACTGTCTAAAATAGGTAAGAGATCTTCAGAGTTAAACTTTGCTCTAGTCGAACTAAGAATGTGTGGCTATGTTGTTTATCTAAGTTCTGGTCTACATTCTTTCCAGAGCTGTTTAGATTTTTGTTAATTAGGTCCATTAATTTATCTGGCAAAACAGTTTCATAGTAAGACCATAGCCTTTTCTTAATGCTGTGAGATACAGATTTAAAATAAACCCATATAGGGTCAGAAAATGTTTTTTTCTTTATAGCCCCAACAAGTTCGAACTTGCCTTGAATTTTCCATGGGGATAAGGTGCGAGTAAGATTTCCACACTTGCAGGTGCACATTTGTTATTATGTCCCTCAAGACATTTTCTTTTCTTGGAATTCAAATATTATTTCTAGAGTTTCTGAGAGCTTAGGTGTGAGTATTTGTCTAATTCCTTTTAATGATAAGTATGTATGATAAATTTTAAAAGATATTTGGTCTAAAATGGACTTTAAGAGCTATCTTTAAAAATATTTAAAAACTCTTATAAAATGCTAAAAGGTTAAGAATATAAATAACAAATTCAATGATCAGAAACAGTAAATATATTTTTTTGCTTATAAGCCTTCAAAAAGTAACCAAAATTATTATTTGGGGTAAAAAAAAAAGTAATAGCAGCTAGAATGCATAGAGTGTGTCTACTATTATTCTAAGTTCTTTCTGCTAAGTATTAGCTAGGTTTCCATTTTTCAGCTGAGGAAACTAAGGCATAAAGAACTGGAGCAACTGCATAAGATCATGCAGCTAATAGTTGAACTTGCTACTGAATAAAGAGAATCTAAGTCTAGAAGACAGGCCTTTAACTACCCCTGACACTGTCTTGAACATAGATTTAAATACTAAGAAATCCTCTGGACCTTAGGCTAGTGAGTTAAAAAAAATTTTTTTAATCAAAATAACTATTTAGAAAGGAAAGGCAATGGCTTATTTCAGCGGGATAAAGGGCAAGGGGCAGCCGGGGGACACCTAAGCTTCAACGCTACCAAATCAGGAGTTCGGTGGAGTGTTGCAGGAAGGCCTTAGTGCGTTTCTTGGGTGTCTTTGTAATGTCTTCTTCCTTGTGGCCTGTGGTGATTTTCCATCTCCAGGCGCAGACAAGCACAGAGCCCCTGCACTCTTTACAGAGAGAATAAGTGCTGAGCAAGTCTGTTTGAAACATATGTCTTTTTGAAAGTTTAATGGAGGCTTTTTCCCCATTCTCCTTGTTGCTCTTTAGGAAACAGCCTGCATACTTTCAGGGACGTCGGCCTTACCTTGTTCTCCTAGAAGAGGCAAGCGCTCCATGTTCCTAAGGAAAAAACGATCACTTTGATCAAGCTGCCTGTATGTCAGACTCGCTTCATGAACAATACACTTATTTTAAAAGTTTGTTCTCACTAAAGAAAACCAAGTGTATGACAGAGTTTGGAGGAAAGGCACTTGTTGAACATCTTTTACAACAACGTTCCTGAAACCTGTCAGAGGTGACCCAACAGTATTATCTTGAAATATATGGTCATCCTCAATCAATAAAACACCTCGAAGCATGTTCTTTAGGTCCATAACCCACCTCAATAATAATCCATTTTCAGTTACAAGTAAAGACAGCTTCAACTCAATGTTCTAATAAACAAATAGTTTAACAACTGGGAGCTAATTGTCACAGTGGGACAGAGTGAAAGGTTTGTCATCATGGCCTTTATTGCCACAATTAATTTTCATATTGCAGCAAAATATAACCTTGGGAGCCCAACAGAATTAAAAAAAAAAATCACTTTGTACTCACATGTAGAGTTTATGCTTTATTTATTTTTTTTGAGTTAATGTGTTTTAAATAAATTTTGGTATTTTAAACTTTCTGAGTCTCTTCAAAATGACCAGTCAAACCTCCTTGCTATTAATATCTTGGGTGAAGCCATAAAAATACCATTTTCAAAGAATAGATGGGCCCTATTCATGGGCAAAGTACTCTCAATATTTTATAGATTTATACTTTAAGATTCACATCACACATCTTTAAAAATCTGTACTTGTTTAAAACCAGAATACATTGAGAGACAAACAAAAACAACATTAACATAGAAGTAGACTAGCAAAATAAACATTCCTGTTAAGATCAAGCTCTTATAAAAGCATGCTAATAAACCCAAATACCACTCAGCACATTACTAACAGCAAGTTAAAACAGTGCTGAGATTTGGGGAAGTAATTAGCGCCCAAAATGTACCATGAAGGGCTACCTGGGTGTTTTCTTTTAAAGGAAAATAACAAAGGTTCAGTCTTGGATAATTAAATATACAGAGGATTCAAAATTCATTTCCTTGACATGAACAAAGGTTCAGTAATTATCTTTCCAGTAGCTGGGGTGGGGGGGGGGGTTGGGCACTGTGGTTTTGACTGGGGCTCTTTGCCTCGTGTAACTTTCTTTACAATTATTACTCTTTGGATATTAGACTCTTTCTGAGCAGAGTGAACTGCCATCCTCAGAACAACTGGATAAGCAGGTAGGAGAAAACCTCTCTCTGAGACACATCTGTCGCATTGCTTGATTTTTCTTCATCATCCCTCCCTGAGAGGGAATAATGAAAAGAACATTTCCCTAACAAAATTTCTGGCATGGGCATACTGAAAAGATAATTGGAGGCTTCATATAAATCAGTTTGGCTGAACTTAGTAAAATGAAGCCAAACAAAAATTACCCCCCAAATGGATTAAATTCAGTTAAATCACCGGAGGACCCTTGTGTCTATTTTTGATGTGTGCAGCACTGAACACTCTTAGAGCCGATATCAAAAGCATCTGATCAAGAGGCTGCTCTGCCACATGCAAGCTAGGGCTCCGGGTGTGATGAACAAGAGCTCACGTTTTGGACAGTGGCATAGCTGGGTCTGTTTTCTGGCTCGATCACTCGATACTCTGAGTGAACCTATCTCTAAACATCAGTTTTCTCATTCCCAAAATGTAGATGATAATACACGTCTCCTACATTTCTTGGGAGAACCAACTGAAATAAGATAAGGAAACCGTATAGAACTTGATACACATAATCCAATGGCAACTGCTTGCAACAATAACAATCATTATTATTAACCTCATACAAGAAACCAATTAGAATAAAATGCTGATATGATGAAGCTGTCTGGAAGCAGACTGTTGTAGCATAAAGAACCTGGGATTTAGATTCAGAAAATTAAAGACAGAACCCCAGCTCTGCTGCTAGGTAACTGAGGGACTTGGGACAATCACATTATTACATTTCAAATAATGTCAGTTTGAAAGTGCCTAGTATTTACAGCTTCCCCAATAGCTTGGTGGGTAAAGAATCCACCTGCAATACAGGAGACATGGGAGACATGGGTTCAATCCCTAGGTTGGGAAGGTTCTCTGGAGAAGGAAATGGCAACCCATTCCAAGTATTCTTGCCTGAAAAATGTCATGGACAGAGGAGCGTGGCGGGCTATACTCCAAAGAGTCACAAAGAGTCAGGTGTGACTGAGCGACTAAGCATAGTAACAAATATTAGCAGAAGCTCAATCTTTCTGAGAGCTCCAATTATAAGATTCTCTTTTAGGAGATATGACACAGAAAAACTAGGTTAGCAGCAAGTTCTAGATCTGTAACTAGCATGAATTTGGCAAAAATTGGTCTCTTAGATGTCAGTGTTACAACTGATTTTTAAAAGGCAAGAAATCACTTTTCTCGTAATGCAAGCTCATCATTCCCTGTAAATTTGATATGCTTCCCTTACAGTGTGAAAAGTTGTTGTAACATCACCATTTGATATTTGTGTCCACATCATTTGACAGAAGGAAAGTCTTAAGCCTATAAATAAGGTTACCATGGAATAACTGATAATTGGACATGTTTAAATGTTTTTAAATTCCCATAAATAAAGCATTTGTGTACACTGTCAAACTAGGGGCAGGTTTTATACACAGATGTCTTATATGCATACACTCAATTTATAGTGAACATGAAGAAACAAGTTCAGCTGAAACTCTTTCAATTGAGTTTTACATGTCATAAAAAATCCAAAAAAGTTAGAATATGCACACAATTCGCTTTGCAAGAAATTTGGTATTTAGGAGATTATGCATGATTCATGAATGTGATATCACAAAGAACAAAAGAAATAGGTTGACTTCAAGTATGAGAACTTAAATGGTTTTCTCTTCTGATGAAACAGACTTAAAATATTAGCAGAGGGGGTATAAATTAAACCTGAAGCAAATAATAGTTCTATCATGAAAAACTTAATTGAACCTAGGAGCTAAAAGAGAATTTTTTCATATATAAGGTTAGAGTAAACTAATTAAGATATTTTCCTTGAACCAAAATCTCACACATATAATTCTTAGCCCTATTCAGAGTCAAGAGAAACAGAGTGGACTTTCACCATTAAATCAAATAAAACTATGTCAAAAGCACAAGGAAGGGAGAATTCAGGATGGCACCTGAGCTATCTTCTTCTTGATTCCGCTATGGTTGTAATATTTATGATCTAAAGGAGCCAAGATTCAGCCTTCATTATAGATGCTGCCACAGAGCCTGCTAATTTAGGTAAAATGTAATTTGCAAGCTAGGTGTCTCAATAAAGTTCATAGGCTCTTCACTATCCCTTTCTGACTCTTCATTCTTACAACACCCAAGTGAAACAAAGCCATGTCAAAGGTTAATCAAATGCTTCCTGAGGACTTGCAAGGGTAAAGTCATTCAAGAGAGACAAAGAAAGTCATACAGAAGAAGGCACCTAGTCTATGAAGGTGACACTGGGTCTTCAAGTCCTTTGCTTATAATTTATCTGGGGAGATAGGATGAAAACACAGAATAATTAGTGCTATGAAAAGTGCCTGATACCTAAATGGTCTTTAATTAATGCTCACTAATGAATAAAAAAAGAATGACTGAGTGAATATACGAAAGTACTAATAAAGCAATATATAATAAATGACAAATTTCAGGGGACTAGGCCATCCCAGGGGGCTGGAGAGAACAAGGAAGACATTATTGAAAAGGTGGAATTTGGCTAAGATTTTAAGGACAGGTTTTAGACATATATATGTGAATATATATATATCTTTATATATATTCACATTTATATTTACTATATTAACTGGCTTTTGGGCTTCCCTGGTGGCTCAGATAGTAAAGAATCTGCCTGCAATGTGGGAGACCTGGGTTTGACCCCCGGGTTGGAGAGATCCCTGCAGAAGGGAACGGCTACCCGCTCCAGTATTCCGGCCTGCAGAATTCCACGGACAGAGGAGTCTAGAAGGCTGTAGTCCATGGAGTGGTAAAGAGTCAGACACAACTGAGAGACTTTCACTTCATATTAACTGGCTTTTATCAGGTAATAATAAACTTATCCTGAGCGGTAATGTATACAAAGAATTTATTTACTGAGATAAAAAAAAAATAAAACAACAAAACTTTAATTGTAAAATCGTATTATTCTTAGATAGCTAATAGTTGATTCTGGATAAATGCGCTCAAAATGAAGATAAGAACTATGCTTCTGATATTTTCACCTACTGCCAAATATGAATGATAATATTTATTTTCCATTGTCACTAAGGCACTGACATAACTAATATTAAAGTATCTACTGATTACAAAATGCAAAACAGTGATAGCAACCCTTGATATGACCCTTCACAAATTCACAAAACACTAAAGAAGTTTCTTTGGTAGAAAAACCAACACTATTTCAATTACCTTTCAAGAGATCTCTGCTATTTGCAATTCTCTTATGGCACTACTGCCGCTGTTCTACATGTTTGCCATGACCAGTGTATTAAACACTGTGAAAGCCTAATTTCTTATCATTTTCAAGCCTGTAGAATTTGCTAATAATTTTTTGCTGTCAACTAGTTTGATGGTTCCTACACTGAGAAATGAAGGCGAACTCTTCCTCCATCCCCATCACCATCTACTTGCATGCATATTTTAAGTACCAGTGGGACCTCTGAATATATTTTAAGTGTCTGGGTAATGATAAAGAACAATTTGCAAGGCAAATGCATTTATCAGCCTGATCTCTTGACCCAAGGTTTTGAAGATGTTTACTGAGAACTTTGAGCATAAACACTGGTCTTTGGATCTCTACTGTCTTCAAAATTCTAGTTGTGTTATTTTCTTTGGCTTGGGAAAAGCAGCAACTTAAAAGATTCATAAGATAAATATGAAAAAATAGCATAAATGAAGATATACAGGCATGAAAATAATTCATTCAACAACAGGATTAGTAAAAATGAGCAAAAAAAATCTAACCATTAACAACCAGAAAAGTAGCAAAAGCTTAAGCTTTTGTCCTCTCCTAGTCAAAAAATAGGAATCTTAATCAAAAGTTTGAAATTATAGAGGAAGATCTTTCCTCTGATTTGTTATATTAAGCTTCACCAAAATTGTACTTTAATTCTGGATACTGCAAAGAGTGACATTAAGTAACTGTGTTCTAGAGGAAAAGAAATATATACTGTGCCCCTCTAGTAAAACTGTTTTTAAATTCTAATAGAATTTCAAGGTTATTATCTATTTCAGATCAACAGTGGGGGTCAGAGTTCACAGCAGCCAGAATTTACAAACCTCCAATGGGTTTTGATTGACAGCAATCAGCATCTCTTCAGCATCACTGAGGGAACAAAGTACAGGTCAAGACAGCGGGCGATTTCATCTGTCATTTTTAATTATCTAAATGATATTCACAGACAAAACCTTTCCCATCCATCAGGGCATCACATTACCATAGACAATGTTTGTTTAAAGAAGAGGCCATAAAATCAAACAATTATGAATGCAGACAAGCCTTGCTATTGACTGCATAAATAATCAAGCAAGAGTTTCAAAACTCTCCGCTAATGAATTGGTAGATTGCTGGCAGGAAGTGGCAAGTAATAATATAGCCAACAGTCTAATGTTCTTATTGACTTTTACTGAAGCTTGACTACAGTCTCAAAGATTCAAAAATGACGTCAAGTGAGGTTTCCATAGGAGCGGTATTGATAGCAGTACACAGCTAAAATACAAGTAGTTAACTCTTGACCTTAAGGTAGGACCAGAGATCCCCCGAGAGTGCTGAAATGCTTCCAGTGTGATACATCATGACTAGGCCAACAACCGCAGGGACCCTGACAGCGTTAACACACAGGCAAGGGGCCCTTCTTCTGCCACATGTAACACAGAAATCTTTAATAATTCAGCGGCAACCCTGAAAATTAACAATATTTCAGTGTGTTACATGAGTAAAGTTTTCTACACCCCCCTCCCTTTTTTTTTTTTGCAACTGTGAAGGAAGAGTATATACCTACAGACCATGTAACTGGTAGCAGCTAGCTGAAGTGGAAAGACCTGGAAGCACTGACGTTCCAAGATGGCACAAACAGTCCAACAGAACTTGAAAGATGTGATGCATAGCTGTGGACAATGTCTATCCTCTGGCTAGTTAATGTATGCCCTCCATAGAAATGCAAATTAGTGGTATCTGTCTTTGTAGCCACCTCCTTATTCCTTTAATTGACTATCTTCATAAGGACCTCCTTGCTATTTTTTTTTTAAACTATCAAAAAATAGGGTGACCCCAGCTTAAGAGATACCATTTTGATGTCTTATGGAAAATGACCAATAAATAACACGCACATGAAGTAAAACATCTTGATATAGAAACACCTTATTAATAAGCTGCTAACTGACAGACATTACCCATTACTTTCCCACTCATCACTTATCTCAACATACAAAATGCTGTCATACTATTTAGTACAAAAGTCACTTTTAAAATAAACATATTTACCTTGAAAAATATGTTCCAGAGAAAGGAAAATTTCTTGATATCACATAGGAGGATTTAAGGGAACAAATTTACATCTAAGAGTTCACCCCAGCAAATATGATTTCCTGCTTATTAGCAAGTCACAATCCGCAGTCAGGGCCATGAGACTGATAGGCTCGTTCTCTGCTGTTAATCTCCAGATGTAAAGTACCCATTTCATGAACTGAGAAGACATGGAATAGGAAAGGAAGGGAAAACATGGAGTGGAGGAAGGCAAGATTCAATGGGCAGAGCTAGGGGTTAAACAGGATAACATGAATGGTAAAAGGTAAAATCTGTCTTTGTTTTAATAGACACTATGGAAAGTGCACACTATAACACAATTTCATCAGTCAGCTTCTAGGGGGTTTCCAGGCTTCTAGACCTTTTGGAAACCTGGAAATAGTCATCAAAGAACACAAAATAGTGTTCTACTTTAAAAAAAAAAAAAAGATACTGATACATGTCTTGGGCTGATAAATTCCTAGTTCAATTCTGAGCTTCACTACTTCTTAAGCTATTATTGCATTGCTTATTACATTAAAATTTGTGTTAAAAAAAATAAAAAGCATAGTCACCAGCATCAGAGAGAATTACCAAAGGCCCTATCTTCCTCATCAAGTGACCTTGATCCTTTTTTCTCTTATCTATAAAATGGGAATGGTAACAGCTATTTCACTGGGAGGTTGTGAACATTAAATACTCAGTTATACTGCTACTGCTAAGTCACTTCAGTCGTGTCCGACTCTGTGTGACCCCAGAGACGGCAGCCCACCAGGCTCCCCTGTCCCTGGGATTCTCCAGGCAGGAACACTGGAGTGGATTGCCATTTCCTTCTTCAAAGCATGAAAGTGAAAAGTGAAAGGGAAGTCAGTCAGTCATGTCCGACTCTTAGCGATCCCATGGGCTGCAGCCCACCAGGCTCCTCCGTCCATGGGATTTTCCAGGCAAGAGTACTGGAGTGGGGTGCCATTGCCTTCTCCGGCTCAGTTATAAAGCACCTAACAAATGCTCAGTAAATAGTAATTCCTTCCTTTCTCTTTTAGTTTATATTTGCTTAATAAGTGCATGTTACAATCCATAGATAATTCTCAGAGCAGGAAAAATGAGCTGCTTTTTACTTCTGTATAGACTATGGCAAAGGCATCATCACCTATAGGTCCTTGAACTATTAAGATAATCTATTAATCAAACTAACTTTCTCAAAAAATATAAATCTCATAAGAATTGTAGTTAATTTAACTTGTTTCCTTGGGAATTCCCTGGTAGACCAGTGGTTAGGACTCCACAAGCACTGATTGTGGGACTAAGTTCCTATAAGCCATGTGGCTAAAAAAATAAATAAAATTAAAATAAAATTAACTACTTTCTTTAAATTGAAAATGTTAATCTTAATCTGAAAATGAAGCTTTAGAAATGTTTTAGATGCTGATTTATTAGGAACTATTTTTATTCAATAAAAGGATCATCTTTATCAATACAACTATTGTCTTTTTCATTTGAAATTCAATTAATCACTTTTAAATTGTGGTTTGTTTGGGATAAAGTATATCTGGGCGTTTGATTCAAGACCTTCTACTGCCATCAATACACCAAGGGTGAACATTTCTCTGAAGTTCCGGAAGAGCCAAGAAAAATAACATGGCATCCCATAGGATTAACTGCAAGGTTATTACCATTGGCCTCACTTTGTGCTTTTTTTAAAATATATGACCATAAAAATGTCAACGCTATGTCTTCTCAGCCCTGGAAAGAAAAGATCACCTCTCTTTTTCTGTCTCTTTCTCTCTCTACTTCTCACTCTCTTCTCTCACAATCAAAAATTAGAAGAGCTTTTGAGACAGAATGAACCTGAATGAAAATTAAAGTTAATAATGTTGGTAGTTAATTAAGACATGGACCAAAGATCATGGACTTCTGTTTTCTCTCTGTTTAAATACCTACTCTTGTCTCTTAATATTTGATCACTTGCTTTGGTATGATGATGTTTCAGACATCTGTGCCTTAGTATCCCCTTTATTATTACTTTCATGGACATTAAGTAGTTCAAAGGAATACATAATGTAAATGGTAGGGACCTCTGAAGAACAAAACCGGTAAATGTTCCAATGTACACATATGTGAAAGAAAGTGCAGGATATACGGTGTGTCTTTTTAGATCACTTTAAGGAACAGAGCTGCATTTTGTAAATTAAATTGCAAAAGATGGGGGGCATGCAATTATTTTCATTTCGAGAGTTCAGGAATGACATGCAATGACAAAATAAGAAAAACAAATGGGTGTCACCCTTCTATTCTTAGTTTAAGTATAGATTCTAGATCCTAAAAATGCAATGGAACCTACAAACACAGATGCATACTTTTCTCCACGTTTTAAAGGCAAGAACATAACAGCACAAAATTCCAGGTATATACCAGGCAAAGATTAAAGCTAAAGAAAATGCATTTAGAGCGGGGCATCCATCGTCTACATACTTGGTACAGAACACCCTACAAATTGGCTATTAGACCTGCCCTCATCTCTCTACAGATGCAGCCACAGCTGGACAAGATCTATAATGTAATAGGGGGATGAGGTGTCTTTGGATAAGGGCCAGCATCTTAATTCCTGTTGAAAGAAATATTGCTGATAGAAATATTGACTGCTAAATTATTCTGAAGCAAGAATGTATTCTTCTTTTCTCTATCACTCTAATCTCTGATATAGTAAGCCATAGTCTCCTACATTTTTTCTCCAATTGCTGTCTGCAGGGAGGTGGCACTCTTTCTACCGTAATACTGCCAGGAATCTTCTTTGCATCTTTGTCCACATGGCAAAAGACAAGGAAAACTAGGTGCCCAAAGTCCTGAAAGGAAGCTTGTGTTTTTCTGCCATAAAATACAACCACACCTAATTTAAATTACTCAAAGTATAATAATTATTCGTCTTTATTACTGAGCAACCGTAATCTCAATGGATGAATCCCTTTCCACCTATGTTGGGTCAGTTTTACCCATCTCTAATTTACTCTATCCAGACTCTGAAAATTCAGCTTTATTTCTCTTTTTTAACATGAGGCAGTCTAGATGACATCTGAAGAATAAAATTCTTTCCATGCAACAACATTCGGCTGACAGATGACCATATGACACCCTTCAAACAGTACAATATGTCACTATCGGAACACGACTGCTGGGAAGTGTATATTCAAGGTAATATTTAATGTTCAAGTCAAAACATAATGGAATTATACCAGCACTTAGTATGAACACACATAAAGAGAGGAAACAACATGCCTCACTTAAAAATTATGTGTTTGGGTTACAAAAAGGAGAAAAATTGTTATATTTTATAAACAGGAGCCAGCGAATCATGTCTTAGCTCTAAAATGAAATGCAAAACAAATATAAAGCTTGTTTTTTTTTTTTTTCCTGGGATGAAGAAAAATGATAAAGTTAACCTCTTTGCTTCCTCTTAATGTCACACTAAAATGTATTCCATAAAATTAAGATTGCGGCAGCCCCTGCTAAAATCACTGCAGCCCTACCCGATTCAAGGGCTGCAGCAGTGCCATTCTGTAAACGACAAGATGAAGGAAGAACAGATCTGAGGTGTTCAGTTCTTTCACTTTTGAGGGTGAACTTAGAATTTAATATGAAGTTCCTTTTCTAATAATGCACAGATTTTGAGGGTGACAAGGAAGGCCAGGGAATTACCCCTATTGCATTCTCATGGCAGGTTCTACCTGTCCTGTGGTCAAGCTGGTTTCAAAGGTTTCTTGAGAGAAGTGACTTGGTCATTACTAAAAGTATATGTATAATTTCTAAAATAAAGTACCCATGGTAGAATGTTTCATGACATTTGCTCCAGATGACTAATATTTTTATATTTCAAATGAATTAACAATGATCCCTCACTTTGTTTTAAAGTGTTATCATTCTTCACCTCCTTATACAGTCTTGCCAAGAGTGTGTTCTATATCTTGACCAAGACACCTGCCTTTCTAAGGACAGAATACTCTACAGTGTCTTTTGTGGGATTGTTCCTTTCATTAGCTCTGTGAAGCTTAAAGGTCTACTGCATAAGCAGGGGTGATGTATAGCATAAAGGTGAGCTCCAAGAATGATGATGATAAAAACAGTAATAAAGACACCAGATTTGAAGCCGTTACTATTTGCCAGACATTGCACAAAGGGATTGTCCTGGATAATATTTAATTCTCACAGTATCCTGTGAAATAGATATGATGAAAATCTGTCTTAAAAAGTGAGATCTCAGGAGGGAGGTGGGAAGGGGGGTTCAGGATTTGGGGGACACATGTATACCTGTGGCTAATTCATGTTGATGTATGGCAAAAACCATCACAATATTGTAAAGTAATTATCCTCCAATTAAAACTAATTAATTTAAAAAAGTTTAAAAAAAAGTGAGATCTCCTTGTAAGTACTACACAGAGCACAGTCTCCCTAACAGGTTCTCTGGGTTCAAACTTGAGCTCTATCATTTGCTATTCCTATGTTAGAAAGGGTTATTTAACTTTCCTAAACTTTAGTTTCCCAGTCTGTAAAGTGTAATAAGATGATTTTTTTTTTCCTGAAACATCTCCCAACTCTGTCTCTATTGTAATCTCACCATCACCTCCCAGTTCATGTTTATCACCTTTGCCTGAGACTGTCCTGACTGCTGTTGGTTGTTCCCCCTGCCTGCATGCTCTTTTTCCTCTCCTATTTACTCCCAGGGAGATCCCAACTAAGCCTTCAGATTTAATTTTTTCATGGCTCTCCACTGCCTTCAGGGTAAAGTTAACCCCTAAGCACTGGCATTTGATTTCAACCTGACCTTCGATCTAGACTTCCCTCCTGACCCTCTTTTACCCGCCGTGCTGAAGTCACTATCTGAATGCCCTTCTCCCTTATGCATAAGTTCCTTGAAGGAGCGAGATGTCTTACTCAACATCCCCAAGACCCAGCTCTCGACTAGCACAAAACAAGCATTCAATAAGTGTTTTTTCAAAAAAAAATACATGCACCCGAATGTTCACTGCAGCACTGTTTACAACAGCCAAGACATGGAAGCAACTTAAATGTCAACCAACAGAGGAATGGAAAAAGAAGATGTGGTACAGATATACAATAGAATATTACTCAGTCGTGAAAAGAACAAAATAACGCCATTTGCAGCAATATGGATGGACCTATAGATTATCATACTAAGTGAAGTAAGTCAGAGAAAGACATATATCATATGACATTGCTTATATGTGGAATCTAAAAAAGAAAAAAGGGGTACAAATGAACTTATCTACAAAACATAAATAAAATTAAAGATATAGAAAGCAAACTACCCCTGCTTACAAGAGGGAGGGGGAAATAGAAGCTTGGGATTGAGATATATACCCTACTATATATAAAATACATAACTAATAAGGACTTACTGTATAGCACAGGAAAGTCTACTCAATACTCTGTAATGGCCTATATGGGAAAAGGATCTAAAAAGGAGTGTGCATATGTATATGTATGGTACATGGGTATGTATATGTGTGTATTGGTTCAGTCGCTCAGTCGTGTCTGACTTTTTTGTGGGCCCCAAAGACTGTAGTCCTCTAGGCTCCTCTGTCCATGGACTTTTCCAGGCAAGAATACTGGAGCAGGTTGCCATATCTTATTCCAGGGAATCTTCCCGACCCAGGGATTGAACCCTCGTCTCTTGGTCCCCTACATTGGCAGGCACCACCTGTGAAGCCCATGTATACGTATAACTGATTCATTTTGATGCACACCTGAAACTAAAACAACACTGTAAATCAACTACACTCCAATTAAAATAAAATAAAATAAAAATAAAGGAAAAAAAAAGAGTAAGAGTAGAATGCCAACACTAACTCTTCTAGAGTCCTCAGGCTGTATCCCTCTCAGAACTACCTCTTACATCTTTGCAAAGCCCTGAGCTTCTGGTCACGCCATTTTCTCCACCTGGGGTGTCTTTCTATCCTTTTCTTTGGTGGAACCACACTCACCCATCAAGCCCTGCTCAAGGATCCCACTGTCTGTGGCATCTTCTCTGATTCTCAGTGGAGAACTCAATCTTATCCTTCAAGGTTTCCTTTACTCTGAGTTTTCCATGACTTTATTTCTATATTTACTTCCTTAGCCTGACTAGAAAAGTTCACAAGAACAAGGACCATAATTACTTCTTGGTATTTGCAGTCTCTAATTGCAGGGTCTAGCACTCAATAAATAATTACATAAATGCCCACATGATGGATTAGCATGAAGATGAGTGATGAACAAATTGTTATTTCATTGAGAGGCACTTGTGATGTGGAACCTACCACCACTCCAATCCTTTACTCTGGGAAGTTTGGGGGACCACCTGGCATCATCTCTTCCCTTAGCTCTTCCCCTCTTGTCCTTCCCTCTCTGTGGACTTAGGGGTGAGTGCAGGGAGTCCCCAGACAATTACACTTCTGCATCTGGATGCCTGAGTTGAACTCAGTTTGCTGGCCTCTTGATATACATGGTATGTGTGATAACCTGGGGGAATCTCCCCACCATTACCAATCATTTAGGCCAGAAAAATGGACAATCTAATACTGTGAATGGACAGGAATGCAGAGGTTCTCCTTGGGTCAACTCCAGACCTCTGAATTTTGCCAGCATTAAGGGTAAATTTGGAGGAGAGAATGTATTTTGCTTTACTTGGGCCAAGTACTAACCTAAACACTCAGCCCCAATAGTGGGCTACTTTGTGGATGCTAGGATGGGTGTTCTCCACAGGGACAGGATATTCTAGGGCATTAGCTCGTGAGATAGCTAAAAATTACCATTATTCACCTGATAATTACCATTATTCATAGACTAAATTCTGGGCAGGGAAAGTATATAAATATATGTGAAACTCTGAGTTACAGCAAGTTAAAAATTATGAGGCCATCACCCGTATCCTAATTTGAGAGACAAGCCATTTGAAGTCCAGGTCCCTTGTTGGTTTCTCCTCAACATAAACGCTTACAAGTTAAGATCAAGGGGTCAGGCTAAATCAACCCTGGCAGCACACATTGGACCAATAGGAACACTACAGATGTGACCACAGCCAAGACCAAGCTGATAACACACATTTAAGAATGATCTAGAATGCCGTGAAAGCTAAGAGTGCACACTTTCCTCACTAGATCATCTAGTTGCAAAAGAGAAGTTAGAATACATTGTTATGAACAGTAGGTGCCAATGTCCAAGTGATTCCATTATGTCAGTTACTGTTATGCATTGTTTTCCAAAGCCTGTGAACTTCTACAGGCTTTGTTTAAAGCTTAGTCAATGTTTTCACAACTCAACTGGAAAGTAATTTTAATAAAATAAACAATGAAATTTAACAAAAAATGTCACCGAAACTGCTGATAAATAAGTTCCCAATACAGAGAAAAATAAAGAACAAATCATCCTTTTCTCTTACACCTAACCAGTTACCCACCACGAATTGATGATTTCAGTAAAGATAGAATGTTACATAAAAAATGTTTGGAATTGCAAGTAGATATATAAATTGGCCCCTGGTGCAAACACTTGCCCATTGGTTATTCCTGTTCAAGATACTGTCTTGAGATAATAAGAAGAGATAAACCTGTTTCTCTCTCTTTTTAAGAAGGGTTCTAGGGGAACAAAAGAGATGATAATGTGAATTGTTTATGTTCAGTCACTCAGCTTCCTATTGGGGCAATTATGATGAAATAAGCAATGTGTTTATTGAAAGGAAGATACTCAAATTTTACGGACTAAGCCTCTCTCTTTTTTCACCTAAAAGAGGAAATAAATTGGTTATGGTCACTATTAGATTAACCAACTTCCTATGATAGAATATATACATCAAGAGTGTATTCACCATGCACTGATTTAAGACATTGTCCAAAATCTTTGGTTTACTTTTCCTTGAGCACTAGTATATTAGCCCTCCCACTCCACCAAAGCACATTTGTATATATGCTCATTGTGCATACACACTTACCTATGTGCGCCTACCTCACCCCCCACCACCTTCCTCCAAAGATGGCCATTCAGAAATGACCTAGTAAGGGCTCTTAAAATCTATCACTCAAAGAGCCACACTGATCCTCTGAAAATTAGCTCTCATAAGGCCGGCATCATGGCCCCTGACAGCTGTCTCAGCAGAGAGACCCGGACGTATAGCTGTGCCCCTGTCTGCTCTTGCCATGGGAGCTGTGTCAGCTTGGCTGCCGACTGCTGGCGTAACCCGAGCAGATGCAGGGTCCATATGTGCAACTCTGGATAAGATTGCCAAAGCACTGGCATCTGGATGTCAGCTTTTCTTTCCTGGCCCCACAGCTGAAGGTTCTGCTCGACCTGATTGTTTCTCGGCTGGGGGTCAGTCTGCTCCCGCCCTGTTGTGCTCACTGGCGCTTCCTAGACTTCAGTGTGTTTGAAAACAATAAGCCAGATAATCACCTTACACCACACCACAGCACACCAGGAAATTTACCTGTTTTGTCAGCTTTTGTACCAGCGCCTACCAAGGGAAATTGGAAAAAGTATCAGTGCTATTTCTTCAATGCTTAATTTTAACCTCCAGTGATTAGAAGCATGGGGCGCAGTGTCTAAAACAGGTACAGGTAAGCTTACACTTGCATGCACCAAGTTTCCAACAGAGGCAATTAGCATGAAAAGAAAATGCACAACGGCAGATACATTTGTGTGAGTGTTTCTGATTCTGTGGCGACTTCCCCCACAGCTTGGGAACAGCTGTGTGTCACAGGCACCTACCCCAAAAAAGGGAAGGGAAGGTCTTCATTTCCACATCACCTCTCTTCGCTTGCTCCTTTGCAAATGAACCCCCAGAAAAACGTTTCCTTTCAGGTGGGAGTAACAAAATGAGAAAAAGAGATCCTTCCCAAGTGTAAATCATCATAGATTAAAAATGTTAAAGCCTTCCTCCAGGGAGAAAGAATAGCTTGGTAATAAACTGACAATGACATGTCCTCCTGGTCATCTGTGCCAGCTTTCCCAAAGCAAAGACCCTTCTCTCTCCTCAGGCCAAACCTACTCCTTAGCAAGTGATGAACAGAATCTCCATCCTCATCTCCAGGGCGTGGCCCATGTCTCACTGAGAAAGAACCAGGAGAAATGAGCTTTGTTTGACGGATATGAATTCCATCATATTGCTAGGCGATAGATGTCAACATAAGATGCACACCTGATATTTTTGTGAGGAACATAAAATGTAAGATTTAAATAAATACCATGCCATGACTCTGCCTTCAATGCAGAAAACCCAGGTCTGATCCCTGGGTCAGGAAGATCCCTTGGAGAAGGAAATGGCAATCCACCCCAGTACTCTTGCCTGGAAAATCCCACGGAGAGAGGAGCCTGGTGGGCTACAGTCCACAGGATTGCAAAGAGTCACAACTGAGCAACTAACACTTCCATACTTTTGTGCCATGAGATTGTTTTAAAAGACACAGAAACTTTAAAATAATACTGTGTGCTTTAAATAATTTGATCTGAAAATAAAGTCTCAAAGTCTGTCCATTTTATAAAAATTGAATCAAAACACAGAATTAAAATACATGATCTCCAGGTTTTAATTCTTTGAGTATCCTAAGGTTGGTGCTTTCATTTAAAAATGGAAGTGAGCCACTTTTATCAACTATTGCACATTGCTTAAACTGAACCTGATTGCTACCAAGCATTTCAGCAAGAAATAACCTGCATTTGGTGTTTCAAACCTAATTTATAAAATATTAAAAATCTCAATCATTGCTATTTTACACATGTAAGTGTAAAACAACAAAGACAAACACAGCCATTTACTCCGTCAGTGATAGTATGCAGATCTCAAAGTTTATTTTGCTTTTTAGTTTTTTTCTCTAACACACTAGAAGACAGCTGGCATGTATTTTATTTCTAATATTGTCTTCTGGAAGAACGATTCATGTAAATAAAGCAGAGGATTATAACATATTTGGGGGGAAAACAGAAGATTAAATTTTCCTGGTTCTGAAAAACCCAGGAATAAAAATCACCCCTGAGTATTTTAGGAATGTAGAAAAGCTGACCAGCCTTCATGAAGTTGAAACACCTCTATATCTTTGTTTAATATTCTTCCTAAGTGTAGTCATGCACAAGTTTTTAGAAGGATTCGTCCTCTCTTTCAGAGAGGTTTGACTTGGGCACAGTTAATCATCACTGTGATAAAGCAATTAAAGGTATTCATAATTAGGGCCAAACCGAATGTAAATAATCAGAAAATTAAGGGGAAAATGACATTATGATGGGACTGTGTTTTCTTTAATGACCTCGTGGCTGAGAAGGACATTCTCACGTTGGTGCACAGGGACTCGGTGTAACATAATGCATTAACCCTACTAGAAGCCCAGCGTGTAAATGTCTACAAGTGATGAGAATACAGCTTGGAGTCACTTAGTATTACTATCATTGGCTTCTTAATAACACTGCCCCAAACATGAGAGTCAATTAATGATCAATCTGTTAGAAGTTACATGCATTCTTTATACAAATTTCAGTCCTTCTACAAATGTATCAAGTACCTATTCAGAGCATAACACAGCATAAGACACAAAGATGAACAAGACATTATCCTCATTTTTGAGTTGCTTATGATCTAGCATGAGACACAAAACATATATGCAATTATTTTGGAATGTTTTTCCCTAAAAGCACACATGGGTATGTTCATATATATCTAAATGGGGGGATTTTTAAGTATATAAATGATAGCTGGTCCTGAAAATAGTATTGCATTTCCTAAGCTTTACTCAATTGTAAACGCAATCATTGGAATTTAGGATCCTGCCTCTAGACCTGCACCTGTCATTCCAGTGTTTCTATGCTTAGTCCCTTCAGTTGTGTATGACTCTTTGCAACCCCATGGACTGTAGCCCGCCAAGCTCCTCAGTCCAGGGATCCTCCAGGCAAGAATACCAGAGTGGACTACCACGCCCTCCTCCAGGGGTTCTTCCCAATCTAGGAATTGAACCTGTGTCTCTTAAACCTCCTGCATTGGCAGGCGGGTTCTTTACCATCAGTGCCTCTGGGAAGTCCCATCATTCCAGATGAGGATACAGAAATTCACTGGAAATTCTTTGAGGAAAGGAACAATGTCTAAATATTCACTCAATCTGTATTTGGTATGCTTTATTATAGCAAGCTGTCAATGAATACTTGTTTAATGTCAGTAGTCAGATTCTATATTTTTCCTGCCCCTGCTAAGTTCAGTTGCTCAGTCATGTCCAACTCCCTTTGACCCCATGGACTACAGCATGCCAGGCTTCCCTATCTATCACGAACTCCCGGAGCTTACTCAAACTCACGTCCATCGGGTCGGTGATGCCATCCAACCATCTCATCCTCTGTCATCCCCTTCTCCTTCCACCTTCAATCTTTCTCAGCATCAGGGTCCTTTCAAATGAGTCAGTTCTTCACATCAGGTGGCCAAAGTATTGGAATTTCAGGTTCAACATCAGTCCTTCCCATGAATATTCAGGACTTATTTTCTTTAGGATGGACTGGTTGGATCTCCTTGCAGTCCAAGGGACTCTCAAGAACCTTCTCCAACACCACAGTTCAAAAGCATCAGTTCTCTGGTGCTAAGCTTTCTTTATAGTCCAACTCTCACATCCATACATGACTACTGGAAGAACTACAGCTTTAACTAGATGGACCTTTGTTGGCAAAGTAATGTCTCTGCTTTTTCGTATGCTATCTAGGTTGGTCATAGTTTTTCTCCCAAGGAGCAAGTGTCTTTTAATTTTATGGCTGCAGTCACCATCTGCAGTGATTTTGGAGCCCAAGAAAATAAAGTCTCTCACTGTTTACATTGTTTCCCCATCTATGTGCCATGAAATGATGGGACCAGATGCCATGATCTTCGTATTCTGAATGTTGAGTTTTGAGCCAACTTTTTCACTCTTCTCTTTCAATTTCATCAAGAGGCTCTTTAGTTCTTCATTTTCTGCCACAAGGGTGGTGTCACCTGCATATCTGAGGTCATTGATCTTTCTTCTGGCAATCTCCCAGCCGCTGCTAAACTGGTCTACATTTCAGAGGCTGTTGCTGCTGCTGCTGCTAAGTTGACTGAAGAAAGTAGGGAAAACCACTAGACCATTCAGGTATGACCTAAATCAAATCCCTTATGACTATACAGTGGAAGTGAGAAATAGATTTAAGGGACTAGATCTGATAGACAGAGAGCCTGATGAACTATGGACGGAGGTTAGTGACATTGTACAGGAGACAGGGATCAAGACCATCCCCATGGAAAAGAAACGCAAAAAGGCAAAATGGTTGTCTGAGGAGGCCTTACAAATAGCTGTGAAAAGAAGAGAAGCAAAAAGCAAAGGAGAAAAGGAAAGATATTCCCATTTGAATGCAGAGTTCCAAAGAATAGCCAGGAGAGATAAGAAAGCCTTCCTCAGCAATCAATGCAAAGAAATAGAGGAAAACAACAGAATGGGAAAGAGTAGAGATCTCTTCAAGTAAATTAGAGATATCAAGGGAATATTTCACACAAATATGGGTTCGATAAAGGACAGAAATGGTATGGACCTAACAGAAGCAGAAGATATCAAGAAGAGGTGGCAAGAATACACAGAAGAACTGTACAAAAAAGATCTTCATGTGCCAGATAATCACAATGGTGTGATCACTCACCTAGAGCCAGACATCCTGGAATGTGAAGTCAAGTGGGCCTTAGAAAGCATCACTATCAACAAAGCTAGTGGATGTGATGGAATCCCAGTTGAGCTATTTCAAATCCTGAAAGATGATGCTGTGAAAGTGCTGCACTCAATATGCCAGCAAATTTGGAAAACTCAGCAGTGGCCACAGGACTGGATGGAAAAGGTCAGTTTTCATTCCAATCCCTAAGAAAGGCAATCCCAAAGAATGCTCAAACTATTGCACAATTGCACTCATCTCACATGCTAGTAAAGTAATGCTCAAAATTCTTCAAGCTAGCTTCAGCAATATGTGAACCATGAACTTCCAGATGTTCAAGCTGGTTTTAGAAAAGGCAGAGGAACCAGAGATCAAATTGCCAACATCTGCTGGATCACTGAAAAAGCAAGAGAGTTCCAGAAAAACATCTATTTCTGTTTTATTGACTATGTCAAAGCCTTCAACTGTGTGGATCACAATAAACTGTGGAAAATTCTGAAAGAGATGGGAATACCAGACCACCTGACCTGCCTCTTGAGAAACCTGTATGCAGGTCAGGAAGCAACAGTTAGAACTGGACATGGAACAACAGACTGGTTCCAAATAGGAAAAGGAGTATGTCAAGGCTGTATATTGTCACCCTGCTTATTTAACTTATATGCAGAGTACATCATGAGAAACGCTGGGCTGGAAGAAGTACAAGCTGGAATCAAGATTTCGGGAGAAATATCAATAACCTCAGATATACAGATGACACCACCCTTATGGCAGAAAGTGAAGGTGAACTAAAAAGCCTCCTGATGAAAGTGAAAGAGGAGAGTGAAAAAGTTGGCTTAAAGCTCAACATTCAGAAAACTAAGATCATGGCATCTGGTCCCATCACTTCATGGGAAATAGATGGGGAAACAGTGGAAACAGTGTCAGACTTTATTTTTTTGGGCTCCAAAATCACTGCAGATGGTGACTGCAGCCATGAAATTAAAAGACGCTTACTCCTTAGAAGGAAAGTTATGACCAACCTAGATAGCATATTAAAAAGCAGAGACATTACTTTGCCAACAAAGGTCAATCTGGTCAAGGCTATGGTTTTTCCAGTAGTCATGTATGGATGTAAGAGTTGGACTATAAAGAAAGCTGAGCACTGAAAAAATGATATTTTTGAACTATGGTGTTGGAGAAGACTCTTGAGAGTCCCTTGGACTGCAAGGAGATCCAACCAGTCCATCCTAAAGGAGATCAGTCCTGGGTGTTCACCGGAAGGACTGATGCTGAAGCTGAAACTCCGGTACTTTGGCCACCTCATGTGAAGAATTGACTCATTTGAAAAGACCCTGATGCTGGGAGGGATTGGGGGCAGGAGGAGAAGGGGGCGACAGAGGATGAGATGGATGGATGGCATCACCAACTCGACGGACATGGGTTTGAGTAAACTCTGGGAGTTGGTGACGGACAGGGAGGCCTGGCGTGCTGCAATTCATGGGGTCGCAAAGAGTCGGACATGACTGAGTGACTGAACTGACCTGAACTGAACTGACAGATGGCAGTTCACCAGGTTCCCCGGTCCCTGGGATTCTCCAGGCAAGAACACTGGAGTGGGTTGCCATTTCCTTCCCTAATGCATGAAAGTGAAAAGTGAAAGTGAAGCTGCTCAGTTGTGTCCGACTCCTAGTGACCCCATGGACTGTAGCCTACCAGGCTCCTCTGTCCATGGGATTTTCCAGGCAAGAGTACTGGAGTGGGTTGCCATTGCCTTCTGCATTTCAGAGGCTAGTTGTACATATTTTCTAAGATGAATAACCTCACCAATACCAAAAATAATATCATATCAGTGGCAAAACCTGCCCCCCATCCTAATTTCAATAATCCAAAAGAATCGCCAAGGATTGAGAAAACATACATAATTAAGATATTCATCAATAGAAATAATCTAATGTCTATTTAGATTAATGCTGTAAGTTACAGATCTCAAGGTTAATGCAGATATCAGTAGAAAAGTAAAATCTGTATTTTCTGTTAAGTAAATAAGTTTTAAATAGTTATTTTCAATGAGTGTGACAAAAAGGAAACAGAGCATGTTGAAAGAAGTTAGAGCATCCTCTCTCACTCATATTTTCATGTTAAACATGGCACTCTTTGGGAAAAAAATCATTTTGTGCTTTTTAAAGCTTCTTAAGTTTCCCTGAAAATCAGGCTAACCTCTCCAAACGTAGTTGCATGAGATGCTATTAGACACAGATTTTCCCTCTCTTTCAGCCTTTGTAGGCTGCCCCAAGTCTCCATTTCTGTTAATGACCTATCGCTTCTGTCTGACTCAATACAGCCCACTGGCTATGGAAATGGCAAGTCTCAGCAGGAGACAACAAAATGGTCAGCAACCAGGGCTAAGCCATGTCATTTTCCTCAAATACTTTCCAAGCAATGAAATGACAAGCTTTAAAATGTTGTCTTCTGCTCAGGGCAAATATTTCTTTATTAAACTAAAGTGCATATCCTCTAGTTTCCATTCAAACCATAGCTTAAAGTATGTCACTTCAAAAATTTCAACTGTAAAGCAATTTAATACCTAATATTTCCCTTATAATTCCTTTCTCTATCTCTTTCCCATTTCCACTTTTCTCTCTCTCTTTCCCATTTCCACTTCTGGGTTCCAATCCCAGCTGTGCCAGCTACTAACAGCTACTAGCTACTCATCAAGTCACTTTCCTACTCTGAACTTCAGTTCCATCCTTAAAATGGAAATAATAACAGTATCTAATCCAAAAGATAAGTGAGGGGATCAATTGAGGTTATGCATTGTAAGTAGCTCACTCAGTGAGTGCCTGATATAGACTGTCTCAACAAATGTGTGCTAATACAATGTTATTATTTCCCAAACTTTTGCATAGTTCTGTATTTTAAATCTGTGTCCTGGGAACTGAGATCAGATGACTTTCTGCTTATATACAATTTTAATCTTTCAATTTTAGAGAATCCGGAAGTTCCTTACTTTCACATGTTCTTAGCAGAATGAGTCTTCTCTATACAGAAATTCCATTATTCAAATAGAATCCTTTAGATACTTAACAGTGATGATACAAAGAGCAGTAATGACTGAGGTATCCTGCCAATTTCAGTAGAAGATATGTCCTTGAAAGGGATTGCTTTATTTCAGCCTGAAAATTTTCCCCACTAAACACAACCTAACTATACTGTCACTTCAAGGAAAGTCAGGTTAAATAACTATCAATTAATAACCAAGCTGCAGCATAAATTCCCCAAATGGATCAGTAATCTTCTAGTACAGAGAATAGTTTGATCTACAACAACCCAATTCCATGTAAAAAATAATACAGCTTAGCTGAGAATGTAATGAAACTAATCATTCAGCAGAGAAAACTGGTACCAACTCAAGGAACCAAGCCTGGGTACTTTAGAAAGACTCAACAATGCCTTCCAGAAGATTAAATGCTGTCTAAATTCTGGATTGATTGGACTTTTACATTCAGTCCACCTAAATGTGATCTCAAGAGAGGATACAGTTGATCTCAGTATGCATTATTAAATAGTTACTGAGTTTTATCTCCTATGTGACTACAATTCTAAAAGTATAATTTAAAATGTCATTGAACTATCCTTATGGATTAAAGATGCAATTAAAATAGTCACTGATATTATCATTTGCCTTTGTATTTATGTAGAACTCGCAGGCTTGCCACTTACAAAAAAAGAATTTTCTGTTTCTTTAGGTCAATTCTACCCTCAGTCTAATCTCTATACCAGACTAAATTTACTAAAACATTGCATCACCTTAAAATGAAGTATGAGAGTGGATTATTTCAGAGAGTATTTTTCTGATGGCCTAAAGGGTCACCTGCACTTTTTATATCTTTGGAAATGAGGGAAACAGCTGCTTTGACCTGACAATTCCTGTAGCAGTTATCTGGTCTCATGGGCATTTGACTAGGCTCTTCTTTGTGGGCAATTCAACCATCAGTTACACATTTTATTCAATCAGAATAACAAATGTTTATAATATTTTCAACTAATTTACCCTAGTGTTTATTTTTCCCAACAGAGATAAAACAAATGGTATGACTTTTTCTTTCCTCAGGCAGAGTTCTATTCTGCTATCACAAAATAACACTGCCACCTGAATTCCTTACCATTCAGTCCTAAATCCGGAGAAGGCAATGGCACCCCACTCCAGTACTCTTGCCTGGAAAATCCCATGGACGGAGGAGCCTGGTGGGCTGCACTCCATGGGGTCTCAATGAGTCGGACATGACTGAGCGACTTCACTTTCACTTTTCACTTTCACACATTGGAGAAGGAAATGGCAGCTCACTCCAGTGTTCTTGCCTGGAGAATCCTGGGGACAGGGGAGCCTGGTGGGCTGCTGTCTATGGGGTTGCACAGAGTCGGACACGACTGAAGTGACTTAGCAGCAGCAGCAGTCCTAAATCATTAGATCCTGAGTTGGCAAGTGTCTGGGAAGTGATATTTACAAGGTGCTGAGGTTGTTTAGTTGCCCAGTCTTGTCCGACTCTTTTACAACCCTATGGACTGTAGCCCACCAGGCCCCTCTGTCCATGGAATTCTCCAGGCTGGAATACTGGAGTGGGTTGCCATTTCCTTCTCCAGGGAGTCTTCCTGACCTTGGGATTGAACCCGGGTCTCTTTTGTCTCTTGCATTGGCAGGTGAGTTCTTTACCAGTAGCCGCCTGGGAAGCCCTTAGAAGGTGCTATCGGATGTTAATAAAAACAGCTGGAATCTTGGTGATGAGGGGACATGTGACCCAGCTCCTAGGCTGGCTCATAGGCCCATGCCTGCAGCTGAGGGAGGATAGAGCCTGGTGGTTATCCCTGGACCCCTTAGCAGGACCCTGATAGTGCCATCTTATCAATGTTGCCTACAGCTCTTGGTTCCTGGGGTCTTCAATAGTTATAATACCAACCACATCAGGCTCAGAAGAAGAAAACCATTTGTGAACATGTATCAGCCATGACTGCCATATAGTTTCTCTCTTAACATCAGCTATTCCTTCCAAAATTGCTTTTGGGAGACAAGGATCAAATCCCATTTTGGGTGATTTACAGATAATCAAATAAAACAGAACTTCAGAGGATGGAGAAATACTTGACTTTTATTTTCTTGATTTTGCTTGCCTACATTTTTTGACCTTTCCACATATTCTTTATTTTCTATTTTTACACTGTAAAGTTAAAAAAAAAAAATTTTTTTAAACTTGACCACACACGTTTGCATATGTGCATGCACATACACAAAGGGCAACTATATACAGGAGATTCTTTTGTAATAATCTTTGTTTTAAAAAAGTTAGTAGACACAACAAGGATCTACCAAATAGCACAGGGAACTCTACTCAGTACTCTACAACAACCTAAATGGGAAAAATTCTGAAAAATAATGGGTGTACACCTAAAACTAACACAGTATTGTAAGTCAGCTATATAATCCAACATAAAATGGGTTAAAATAATAAAATAAAATTCTCTGGAAAAAAAAGCTACTGAAGCAGATTATAGATCTGATATTATCATGTAAACATGGTTCAATTATGTGTTCAATTTAGCTCTTAGAGATGTTTAAAATATCTTAAACTAATTTCGATTTGATTCTTCTAAGCCAGAATTTCCCCAAGTGTATTTTGTTGAATACTACTGTTAAAGACCCCAGTGCTGGGAAAGATTCAGGGCAGGAGCATGGGGGTAACAGAGGATGATAAGGTTGGAAGGTATCACTGACTCAATGGACATGAATTTGAGCAAACTCTGGGAGACGGTGAAGGACAGGGAGTACCGCTGTTCATGGGGTCGCAAAGAGTCAGACACAATTTACCGACTGAACAACAACTGTTCCTGGATGTTCACAGACATCTGCCATCAGCTCAGTTTGGAAAACAAAGCACATTACCCACAGAACTCCCATCCCCAAACCTTCTTCAAATCCAAAAGACTTATGAAGTTCCGGAGATTCAGATGAGAAAGCAAACCTAGCCATCCTGACTGAGGGTTCCCAATAAATGATAATCAGCTGGTGTCACCCTATTCTATGTCATTGCTAACTGATGCTGGTAACAAGAATATAATATTTACTACCACAAAGGACTATTTTAAAGCCAAAAGAAAAAGAATCTGGCCCAGATTTGCAAATATCTTTATCATCATGTAATTATTCATATTCCTATTTGACACATAACCCTAAGATTTTCTAAGACCTCTAACCACTTTTAAAAATTGAAAGTATAATTATCTTTCTGTTCTGCTTTAATCTCCAAATACTTTGGCCACCCTTAGTGCCAGAGAAAGAATAAAGATATGTTCCCACACTTTGCAAACAATCTTCCTATCAGCAGGTCCCAAACAAAAACTGCTCAACCACAATGATATCGTTGCCCTATTTTCCTCCCTTCCCCTAGTCTTACCCTATGTGACCACACTAGGAGAATGTAGGTGTGAGGACAGGACACTCAACTACCCCCTCCCTGCAGAGATGCATGTGAACATCAAACTTAAAAGCTGTGTGTGTAACACGGTGGGTGAGCTGTGTGATTTTAAGTTTGTAGCCACAGGATGTGCTCACTGATTAGCTCCAAGTTGGGTAACTTCCAGGGTGCAGCCTGTCACCCATGGCCAACTTTTGCAGAACACTTACTATGTTCCAGGCACTGTGTGAGTATCTATAATTCTCACAGCCATCTCTGAGGAAAGGACTGCTACCATCTCCATTTAGGTTGGAGGAAACTAAGATTTAGAGAGTTTAAATTGCCCAAGTCCACATAACTAAGGGCAGGGATTCAAAGCCACTAGTCTACGTTACACTGAACCATGTTTGTCTGTTTTATTTTTGGTCTTCTCTGTCCACAGTGGGAATGCTGAGAGGCAAAACCATGACTCACCTTTGTATGTTGGTATTTTCTCTGCTCTGATCAAACTAGGTACTTGGTAAATATTTACTAATATGAAGCTTCAGTTTAGTATTTTGGAACTTATTGTCTCGTTTCCTAGATCCTAGCTACTTGAGATAATCAATTTTGTGATGAGAAAGTCCCCATTTATAATCAGTACTAGTTGCAGTCGGGTGGCTCAGTGGTAAAGAGTCTATACCTGCCAATGCAGGAGATGCAGGAGCTGTGCGTTCAATTCCTGGGTCAGGAAGATACCCTGGAGGGGGAAATGGCAACCCACTGCACTGTGCCACCTGAGAAGCACAGTAAATATAAATATCATTTATGTAAACAGATACTTAGATTGTGTTCAATGAGATTTATTTATCTTGCTTTAAATCTAAGAGGATTTTATTGACAACACTCCCATATTCCTGTGTGGTAATACTCCTGATAAGCACGAACACTTTCCTTTAAAAACTTGGCATTTTTCTGGACTACACAATATATAGACAGAAATACCAGCAGATGTTTATTAAACACCTTCTACTTGCCAGGTTTTGTACTAAACATGTTTAACTACACTATCTCCTTCAATCCTCACAACATGGCTATCAGGAGACATTTTACTATTTTCTCTATTTTAAAAGATGAAGAAACTGAGGCTTAGAGAGAGCAAGAGGCTGTCTTAGCAAGGGGCTCACAGTTAGTAAGCTAGCACATCGGGATATGAGCTCAAAGTGGTTGGATGCCAAAGTGCATGCATGAAAAGAATCTGCCACACTCTGCCACATACCTAGAAAACATGGATTAAAAACAGGACTGGACTGTTAAAAAGAATGCATTTGAATCAGTTCTAATGAGGTGGATGAAACTGGAGCCTATTATACAGAGCGAAGTCAGAAGGAAAAACACCAATACAGCATATTAATGAATATATATGGAATTTAGAAAGATGGTAATGATGACCCTATATGTGAGACAGCAAGAGAGACACGGATGTAAAGAACAAAGAGACTTTTGGACTCTGTGGGAGAAGGCGAGGGTGGGATGATTCCAGAGAATAGCATTGAAACATGTGTACTATCATAAGCAAAATAGATCGCCAGTCCAGGTTCGATGCATGAGGGCTGCATGCATTGAACATGCTCAGGGCTGGTGCACTGGGATGACCCTGAGGAATGGGATGGGGAGGGAGGTGGAAGGGAGGGTCAGGATGGGGGACACATGTACACCCATGACTGATTCATGTCAATGTATGGCAAAAACCACTACAATATTGTAAAGTAATTAGCCTCCAATTAAAATTAAAAAACCAAAAAAACAGGGCTAGAATACAGAGCTGAAAGGGGGCTCTAGTTCTGCGGTTCAATGTGACTCCAGTAAGAACATGTAAATCCATGGCTGATCCATGTCAATGTATGACAAAAACCACTAAAAAAAAAAGAATTTATTTGTCCATTCATTTACTCATCAGTTACTTCTTGAGCACCTATGACATGAAGGATTCACACTTTACACTTGGGATATACTATTATTAGTACTTGTTTTGGCCCATCTCTGAAGGATGTAGGATGCTTATACCAAATTTAATGGCATTTGAGCTTTTTCAAGAAAAATTTCAGGAGTTATTTTTCCACACTGTGGCAAGTAAATAACCCTAACACCTCCTTCTGCTTTTCATATAATGAATTAAAGCAGCAATGACTTCTTAAATGACAGCTTTTAAACTTTCACAACCACAAAATATTTTCTCATACTCAATTATGAATATGATTTTATATGACTGAAGAAGTTAATTTTGAATAATAACATACTTTTTTCTCACAATGTGAAATTCTAAGGCAACATAGTATTGTAAAGTCATGATTTAGCAGTCACTCTCTGTGCTTCAGTTTTTCAATTTTGAAAATGGAGATTTGATAAAACATATACTCTTGAGTTCATGTGAAGATCAGTGAGATAATTTTGGCCAAACCACACTGAGATTCTCCAATGAAACCGATTTCATAAGGATGAAATGTTAATTGAGATAGAAAATACATGCTAAGTTCAGAGTGATGCTGTGTCATCAAAGCTCAGCAACTTAGAAGACAGGAAGACAGCAGAGCCAATTGATTCCTCAGATATTAGCTTGCCAAATTAAATAAGGGACAAAACACATCTGTGTAATAAACCCTACTTTAAAACTTATGATTCACTCATATATACATTTCAATCTTTACCCAGGTCAGTTACTAACAGAAGTTGTGAATTAACTTCCAACATGAAAAACATTTTCCTAATGTCAATGCTGATATCTTATCTGAGGTAAGGATATGGGAGAGGAAAACAACAAATCTCTGCCTCTCTCTCCTTTCTTTTTAAATAAAAATACACTAAACCTTACATACGATTGTTTTACAGCTCAATTGATAAGGTGTGTTCCTTTTTTTTTTTGGTCCAAGAAAATTTAAAAGCAACTAATTTAAATATGCAAAATTATCTTGAGTTGTTCATACGTGAACTTAAAAGCCGTGCAACACAGGAAAATTAAGTAATTATGCCTCCAAGTTATTTACTGCAATTAAGCTCATTTATCATATGCAAATTAGTGCAAACTGGTCTCATTAGTTACTAAATTACTCAATATGAGCTGAACAATGTAGCACTCCAGTTTGTAATGAAAAATCCCTGTAGAGGCAAGCAGTATCAATTAAGCTAATTTGCATATGCAAATATATTCACTAACTTTCTCTTTTTCTATATTTAGTTTTACATTTTCTTACCATTCTGGATCATAGGGAAACTGCAGGGTCACTCACCTTTTTCTCTTTCCTGTTTTATAGCTAGAGAATGTCTCTATCAGTTGAATTTTATTTTATTTTAGTACCGATGTCAAGCAGGATACCACTTTGCCATCAAGGGCCATAAGAAGTAAGAAGATGAACCTTTCCTAGAGATGATCATTTCTTTAATACTTGCATGTTCCAATAAAATAATAAGGGTGAAATTCCAATTCATCAATAAAATAGAAAGTACACTTAATGTATCATTTTCTCTCACAAAAGTCTTTTGAAAACATTGCTTTTAATGTAAAATGTGATGTTGACTTGGCTAGGCAACATCTTAAGTAATAATTCTTATGTTTGTATTAGTCAGTTCTTGAGCTGTTTTAGGTATTACTCACTTTTCTCTGCCCAGATATTTGAATGTACTAGTCAATCTTTTATTGTCTCTTGCTGGATCCAATGAAGCAAGATGCTAATAAAAGATGTTGCATTCTCCAGCCCCCCCAACATGATTGTAAGTAGCTCTTCTGCCTATAATCTAATTTCTCTAAAGCATCTTCTTAGTCTTCTACAATTGAGTGGGTCTCAAGACACTGAAGCGGTGCTGTCGCTGCTGCTGCTAACGCGCTTCAGTCGTGTCCAGCTCTGTGCGACCCCAGAGACAGCAGCCCACTAGGCTCCCCCATCCCTGGGATTCTCCAGGCAAGAACACTGGAGTGGGTTGCCATTTCCTTCTCCAATGCATGAAGTGAGAAGTGAAAGTGAAGTCAGTCGTGTCTGACTCTTAGCGACCCCATGGACTGTAGCCTACCAGGCTCCTCCGTCCATGGGATTTTCCAGGCAAGAGTACTGGAGTCGGGTGCCATTGCCTTCTCCTGTGCTGTCACCAGAAATACTTAAATGTTAACAGAAAAATAAAATGTCACAAGATATTTTGTTTCCCTTATTACACTGACCACAAATTTTAAAATATTTCTGATAAAGAACCTATACTTTCCTCATTTATCTTAAAAAGAATTCTGCAGGACCAAAACAGTGTGTAGACCGACCATGATTCCAGGGTATATCCTTAAACTATCTTCAAACTATGATTAAAAAGGGAAGCATAGGAATTTAAACATAAATTCTAACATTATTTTGTTCTAAATCTGATCCACAGCATTCCCTTTTAAACCTAGGCTCTTTTACTTCTACTGTCTAATCCATGGTTGAAGGTATTAAGAGAAAGAAAAACCACCGGATTGAAATCTGACATTTCACTGAAGTCTGTAGTGTCATCCATTTTACACATGCAAATCTCTGATGACTTAGCCTATCAAACAGAAAAACAGCAACATTTGAGATCCCTGTTCTCCATCCATTATAAGAAAATACACACTTTAGTTATACTGGTCTGCTAAGGTGATGACCACCATCTATGTCTTCTATAAGAGAGTTGTTCTACCGAAAAATAATTCTTTCAAGAACAATTATTTCCTTAGTGATGCTGAGGAAGACAAGAAGTCATGTAACTCCTTTGCCCAGCCTTTTCCGATTCACTCCCAGGCAGAGACTCTTAGGTGTTATAATACTGGAATGTTCTTGGTGATTCTCTCGGTTTCCCTCAAAATGTCTGCTCAAGAGATTCTGTTTTAGTTTGGGGTTTGAATGCCTTATAATTCAAACATTTCTTAACCCACAAATAATGCAAGGTTAATGACTTAGCTATAGAAGGGTACATGCAACATAGACAAGTTCAAAACTAACACCTTGGTGCAACGCTTCCACCACTATCTCCCTTTAGGGAATTTCTTATAAAATATTTTTATTCTCCCAAGACTTCATTTAAAATAATTGCAGTTCTATATTATTTATATACAAACATGTGGATATTTATGAGCATATTCATCCAACTCAGAAAGTTTCATTTACTATAATATCCAAAACTAGTTATGGATAAAAACCATTCTTCAATTACTTTATAAGTAAGTTATTAGTAGTGATATGTATTACTCAATGTCAGTAACTTAACAGGTACCCTTCTGTAGTTCACCATAATGTATTCACGACAAATACAAACATAAACCCTAAAAAATCTTCCACATACAAAGTTTGATTTGATTGCTTTGTTTTGACACCTGTGAGGTAAGTAAAGCAGCAATACTATGGAGTATGCAAAAACAATACTGCAATTTCATATAACAATTATATAAGATTTATTTACAGAATGAAAAAAAGAAACCCTCAAACCCTTCTGCTAAGGGCATGCAAATAATTAAAGAACTCCGTTCATAAATCTGGCACCTAAGGGAAAGTCATTCCCCTAGTTAATTTTACGAGTTTACAAGGATGCTGTTACCATTTTCTGTTCTGTTAACTTTGATAAAGTAAAATATGAATATTCTATCTGGTCTCTAAACTGGGTAAGTAAAAGTAAATTCCACTTATACTTTATTCATATTAAGGAATCATGAAGTGAGAACAATAACACCTAAAGAGAACTTTTAAAGCAGGAACCAAATCAGGGCTGAGTCACAAATACTACATTCAGGAAAAGATCTCACATAATGGCTCAAAGTTCTTGAATTTTTCTTGTGTGTGCTCAGTTGCTCAGTTGTGTCCAACTCTCTGTGGCCCCATGGACTGTAGCCTGCCAGGCTCCTCTGTCTGTGGAATTCTCCAGCAAGAATACTGGAGTAGGTTGCCATTTCCTCCTCTAGGGGATCTTCCTGACCCACGGATTGAACCCATGTTTCTTGCGTCTCCTACACCGGCAGGTGGGTTCTTTACCACTAGTGTCACCAGGGAAGCCTGGGATTTTTACTTCACCTGTCACAAATAGCACAATTCTCAATTTGACCCCTTGCCTCCAACTCCTCCTCTGATCAATGAGTCACAGAAGAATAAAGTCAGCTAAAACACCTTGACTCAGGCCCAATGCCTCCACCTCACAGTCGTGCAGCAGCGAGGCTGACACCCCTTGATTGTCTCGCCTCTCCTGCAGAAGATGCCCCTGTGCTGAAATTCATACCTGAAACAGCTATAAGTTCACTGAGGCTACAATAGGGGTCACAGTATATATGATGCAAATGGTGGCCCCAGAACTGCATAGTATGAAGCCTGGACCATGGCCATGCCTGTGTATACCAGTATTAGATCATTACATTGAAAAATAACTTTGCAACAGTTGATTTTTATATTGATATAATCACCATTATATTTATTTTGCCCCTCTCAGTAGGAAAGAAGTCATACTTTAATGGATTTATAAAACTTCCTAAATTTTCTTAAGAGAATATATGGCTAATAAGATGTACCTTTACAGGAACTAAAGAGCCTCTTGATGACAGTGAAAGAGGAGAGTGAAAAAGCTGGCTTAGTTAAAAAAAAACTAAGATCATGGTATCTAGTCACATCACTTCATTGCAAACAGATGGGAAAGAAATGGAAACAGTGGCAGGTTTTGTCTTCTTGGGCTCCAAAATTACTGTGGATGGTGACCACAACCATGAAACCAAAAAACGCTTGCTCCTTAGAAGAAAAGCTATGACAAACCTAGACCTCATATGGCAAACAAATATACTGCAGTATGTAGAATAGGTTGACCAAAAATTGAGAAGTTCTTAGTGCACTTTTCCATAAAACACCACTGGGGTTAATATGGGGACCAGCGAGGCTTGGCACCTGGTGCAGGGAATTCTGAAGTATTTCCTAAGCCCCAATTTGGGTGCTTAGAACTGATCTCTATTTTACCTCCCAATTTCCATCAGTTCCCTAATTCTGTTCGCTACAAATATAAAGTCTTGCCTTTTAAAACCTGTCTTTTAAGATGTCCTCATCATTTCTTGACAAGTATTTATAATCTAGTGCTAACATCCTGGGTTCAAATTCAACTCTCACTTAACTAGCTATGTGAGTTTTAGTCAGGTAATTGTTATGTGAGTTTTCTAAGAAATCTTAGTTTACTCAGTTGTAAGATATGCAGAGTACCTGAATCACAGATACATACTATATTAATTGATGATATAAGAAGCGTAGTTAGCATAATACATAAAACTTAATACATACCAAAAATTCAGTAAATTTAAGCTAAAATCAACCTGGCTTAGGCCTTTTCTCATTAAAACACACTTTACTTGGTATTTAAATTAGAAATGCAAACTTATAATCAAAATACTCAATGGAAAAAATGGTTAAATAAATTATGATACATCCATAGTATAGAATGACATATAGCCATTAAAAATAATGGAAGCCTATCCTTTCCTAATGCAGACATGACCACTTGATATTGATTTTTTAAAAGTTGATTGCTAAAGAGCATATCATTGACCAATGCTTGACCCCATGAATCTCAGAAATATAAATATACTCTTAACAACATTAATACAAAATTGTCTTCTCATCTCCAAACCGGACTTTACCACAAACATCCAAACACTTCTACCTTCTATCACTTTTCAGGTTTGTCTTCTGAACCTAAAATTGTACTGCAACTGCTTTAACTGATGAAACCTATGACACCTCTTCAATATTTGTCCTCCAGAAGGATTTATATCCTCAGTCACCTTGATATTTCTTCCTTGCATGCTAAGTCGCTTCAGTCATGGTTGAATCGTTGTGATCCCATGGACCGTAGCCCACCAGGATCCTCTGTCCATGGGATTCTCCAGGCAAGAATGCTGGAGTGGGTTGCCCTGCCCTCCTCCATGGGATCTTCCTGACCCAAGGATTGGACCTGTGTCTTCTGCATTGGCAGGCAGGTTCTTTACTCTTATCTTTGTCTACTCCTTTCTCATTTTCTATTTGCATCTTAAAGTAATGACATGTATGGGGTTGCCTCTCCTCAGCCCTTTTCCCTCCTTGTTCCATATCATCTCCATTAGTCTGCAACTTACTGCTTGATCTGAACTACCATTCATCTGCACAAATCAGTAATGCCCAACCCTGTTTTTAGCCTTTACCTTGATCTTTCTCTAGAAGATCAGACTCAGGTTTCCAACCGCTTACCTCTTACAGATTTGGCTATGTAATGAGATATCCCTTTCAGCCTCTCTTAGGCAAGAGTATCACTAAGATCCTTTTATCAGACTAGAAGATCTGTGATCACTGATTACTCCTACTATTCCCTAGCTTTTCATCTCTAATTCATACCATGTGCCATACCTGTGTTTCTATTCATAGAGGTTCTATCTCGGATAAGATCTTCATTTGGATATTAGACTTAATAGTTTCCTAAATTGTCTCTCTATACAGCCTCTCATAACACAAAGGCTTCCTAGATTGTATTTTATTTTATTTTATTTTTTTTCCTAGATTGTATTTTAATAGTAACACCAGAAACAGACCAAAGGTTTATCTTGTCACTATCTTGTGTGAAAGCCTTCTCCACAGGCTCATTGCTGATTACACAATCCTGGCTTGGCTTACTGGGCTTGTGCAATATGGCTCGTAAGTTCTCCACCTTTATCTCTTATGTGCTCCTCTGCATATGTGAAATAACCATCAAATTAAACATCTGAACAGTCCCCAAACAAGATCTGTTATGACTTGCCTCCATACTTTGTGTTCTACATTTCTTTGCCTGCAATGTTCGTTGGTTGTCCTTGGCTAGTAAACTCCTATTCATCCATCAACAACTTTGAGTGGCCTTCTCTGATGCTTCATGGCAAATTCAGAGCCCCGCTCTTTCACAGGCCGCTAGTAAAGTACATGACCAGTGTGATGCTTCTCACTTTATGGAATCTCCTGGTTTTTTAACCAAATGATTGCAAGCTAGTTAAGGAGAGCAGCCATGTGCCTACTACAGCAAATTATGTTGTTACTAAGTATTTACCCTTTTTCTTTTTTGGTAATGATGGTAAACTATGATGTTAGAGACTATGCCAACCTTATTGACCACACAGGTTTGTTTATACCCCACCCTCCTCCCCCCTGAAATTTGCAAACAAAAGAAGGGTAGGGGAGAAGGAAGAAAGAATTTATCCCAGGCCCCATGAATCAACCAGATTCAACTATGGAACCTCCTAAAGGAAACATAAGGAAACCATGTTACCTGAGCAGACTACTGAGAAACCTTGAATGTGGTACACAGATCTATGGGTTCAAGAGTTATCCTGCTGGGAGAGATGACAGCTAACCAGATAGCCTAGAGGAAGCCCTTCTTGTTACTACTACTTCCCAATCCATTCCTATATGCAATTTTATCATATCATTTTGAGAAGCATACACAATTCTTCCCCTCCATAACCTTTGGTTTTAGAATCTAATGATAGGAGTTTCTAGTTTCTATGACAATTTCAAGACTGTCTAGTGCAACCACACTTGGATGCCTGACTTTCTTGAAAGCATCTCTACAAAGCCGCCTATACCTGTAAGGCTAAAAGTTTTGAGTGTGTTGGAAATGCAGACAGCTTTATTTGCAAGTTTTGTTATATCGAGGCAATTTCTTTTTCTATTCAACTTTCACCGCTTTCTCTTTTTTCTACACTCTGAAGACACACAGAATGTGTCTAATCCTCCTTTTTTTTCCTTCTTTTGGAATGAGGCCTTCAAATAGATAAGAGAGGATATTAATGTCCCTTTTATGCCATGTATTTCCCACACTTAACTTCACCATGCCCTTTGCCACATCTCATGTAACACAATTTCCAGTTCATGCACTCATCTAGTTATTCCACTCCAAATGACATTCAGCTGTCTATGCCCCCTTCAAGAGTGCTGTTTAAGTCAGGTGTGACCAAACCAAAGAACAGAATAGTTTAGCAGTCTCATCTAGATCCTCCACTCCCTTAATGGAGTCCAATGTTGAACTGGCACTGGGGACAGTCACTCTTTATTTCTACACTGCTCTCACTGAGCTTACATTTACACTCTTAAGTTTTTTGTTTTAAATTAGATTTAAATTCTTGCAGCTCCTAAGTCCCCCTCCCTACAAAACACTGAACACAAGATTTCCAGAGAGAATTTAGAGGATAACAGGATACCAATGGAATCATTTCTCTCACTGACAAAGTCTTACACACTGACAGCTTCAGAATATAAATAGGAGTTATCCTGGATCACTTCAGAATCTAACAATGTACAGTTGGCCCTCTATATTCACAGATTCAGTCAACCACAGATCAAAAATATTGGAAAAAATCCAGAAAGTTCCACAAAGAAAAACATACACTTGCCACATGCCACCAATGACTTACATAGCATTTGCACTATATTAGGTACTGTAAGTAATTTAGAGACAATTTCAAGTATAGAAGAGGACATGCATAGGTTATATACAAATACCATGTCATTTTATATAAGAAACTTGAGCAACCACAGGTTTTTCTGTCCACAGGGGTCCTGGAACCAACTCCCCTCACATACAGAGGGGCAGTGGTATATATGGTATCACTCATACAAAACTTATAATGGAGATTCTGGACAAAAATGTACAGAGAAGAGAGAAATAAAAACGCAAAGGTCTAGAAAGAAATATCCTTCCTGTATCCCTGAAACTTATCTACTATAAAAGTAATTCAAAATTTTATGTGCACAATAGGATAGCATTTCCTAAGGTGTAGTTCAAGAAACATAGTTTTATGGGATGTTAACATATATTAGTGGAGAAATGAGAAAGATCAAAATAAATAAAAATAAATAAGGACCTTTCAGGCCTTAAATTTACAAAGGTGAATAGTGACATCTCAGATCTAATAAAGCATCAAAATTATCTCAAATGGTTGTTAAAAGTAACAAATTCCTGGATTTCACCCTGAAGACCCTGATTTACTAGGTCCAGGAGAGATGCAGGAATTTGTTGTTTGAACAACTGTCTCGTTGACACTGAAGCTGTCAGCCAAGGAACCATTTTGGAGAGTCACTGGGGTTTGACCATGGACAATCTGATGAAAGCAGTTTTTCTAGGGTATATATTTTCAGAAATTATATGCTAGATTCAGTACCACTTCGGCTATCTAGAAAATGAAAGCACCATAGAGACCTTTTTTTAAAAACGTTACTCTGAATGGAGAGGAGTTTGTAGGTTAGCTTTGTTTTTACCCCAAATCTTTTTTTTTTTTTTTTTTTTACCCCAAATCTTATCTAAGGAAAGCAACCATCTTTTTCCAGTAAGATGCCCAAATACCCCAAATATGTCTGTTTCTTCAATTCCATGTTAAAAATGAATCTTACATATACAAAAAAAAAAAAAAAAAAAAAAAAGCTTTGGCCATGGCAACATTTATCCTGGAAACAGAAACAATGTAGAATGATGTGTCAAGTTAATGACTTGCAAAATCTTAACAGAAAAAGTTCTGAGTAAGTGAGGTGCTAAGTTTGGGATAAATTTTTTCCAAGACTAAATAACTACAGGTCCACGCCTAGTCATCCTCATATGTTTCACGAAAGTCACTGGAAAGATCAAATTATTAATATCTGTCTCCTTTTACTTAAAAAACATACTTTAATATCTCATCCTGACAAAGTCAGTACTTTGGGAAAGCTAACATTAGGATGGGAAGCACTTATGAATACAAACTCAAGCAAAGAACAACTGAAGTTTGGCAACACACAAAAATGTCACATACTTTCACAACAAAACTTTGCTCTTCCAAAAACAAAATATAGCTCCAAAGACACACACATATGTTCACTTACAAATGCAGCACACACAATCATTCTGGGAACAGCCAGCTACTATACATTGTGCATCAACTCAATGGTGCCGTTCATCTCAATTATTATAGCACAAATAATACTTGCCCTCCCTTTCTCATTAATATTCTCTCAAGGGATGGCTTTCTAAAAAGAAAAAAAAATAAAATTCATAAAAATTTCATAATTCCAAGATACAACAGCAACAGTCATACACATAGCTGCAATAAAAGGCATTTTCATAAAAAGACTAAACGTGTGGATTTTTCTTAGCAAAATGTAAGCAAGCTTTTTTCACTTAAAGGTACCTGTAAAATGTGACTTCCCAAATGTGCTTCAAATACTTCAATGGCCAGTGCACTGGGGCTTCTCCTTCGTTGTGCACCTATAACTTAAAGAAAAAAGAAAAAAAGAAAAGAAAGAAAGAAAGAAATTAAGTTGGGGCTCCGATTCACACCTTCAGCTTCATTTCTCTTTAATTGTATCACTAGAGAGCTACTATAGCTCTAAGACCTGAGAGAATCACAAGCCAGTTTTAACCCTGGTTCTCAGTTGCCTGAGCAAATCAGAGCGGAGGCTGAATTTTCATCTCAGAATATCAACTTCTACAAACATTAAAATCAGATTTAATGTTTTTCTTTTTGGACTGTTTTCCCTATACTGGAGCAAAAAACAGAGGAATGTTCACATTTTTAAAAAATAAATTAGTAAGCTGCTTTTCTTAAAATTTAGGTATTGTTATACTTAAAGCAAATACATATTTCCTTTTCCTCCCAGAGAAACCTGAACATTTAATATCCTCTAGGCCAGGAAAAAAGCAAACAGGATTTTTTTAAATGTTCTAATGCAATAACTTTATCATAATTTAATAAGCACAACATGTTGGCTAGGAGATTCTCATTAGTGACTGTTTGCACTAGTGTTAAGTGTCTCAGGATGGCTGGATTTCATATTTACTGAACATTCACATGTAACTATTCCTACAGGACCTGCAGGAAGCCCAGGTGGAAGCTTGTTTAGCCTGTACCTCACAGTTCAGTGACTGCTTCCTTATTGGAATACTTCTGTCCTTCTGCTAAGGTATAATCAGTCTTTCTGTTCCAGGCATACCCTACATGTGTTGTCTGCAGGCACATACACCCAGAGAGCCTCCCAAACCTTAACAGAAGGGGTTACTGCATGATATTTGGGGGATCCAGAATTGAGGGTCATGGTTTCACTCTTTTTTTTTTTTTTGCATGGGGTCATGATTTGCTTTTAAATCTGTTCTAGTTATTTTTCCAGTTTTAAAAAATCCTCAAACATAAAAATCTACTTTGCTTTCCAGCAATTTATGAAAGAAAATATTCAGAACTTTTCCATATTTCAAACAAATACATCCCTTCCCTCTTCCTTCTTTTCTTAAAAATTGTATGACAAACCTCAATTCCCTCAAATCTAGACACCATGAATTGAAAATAAAATTAAACCCCCTACTTTCTTTCTTCTCCAAACACTTTCAGCTAGTTGACAAGACAATACCAGCAAAATGCTGCTGGGATAATTCTGTTGTGTCTCAGCTATTACTAAGTCAGTTAGTTAAATCCATACCTGCATCGGGATTATAATATAAGTGTATTTAGGATTATTGAGCTGTGCAAAAGTAAGCAGTTCCCCCCTGCAACTGTGAGCTAATGTCTGCCATGTCTGAAAGGCACTTTGAAACTAATATGAGTGGTAAGTATCATTATTACTTGCAAGAGGAAATAAAAAAGGCATTTTTTTTTCCAATGGGAAAATTTATAAAATATAACTGAAGAGTGCTTATTATCAAGGAATATTCCAGTTGGAAGGGACTTTAGAGATCACTATTCTAACTTCTTCATTTGCTTCAGAAGCAAAACACATAACTAATAATCTTAAAATAGAAAAAAATCAATTTTCTACTCTAAGATTAATCATTACTATAAGTATAGACATAAGATTTTAAAAAATTTTAATATTAAGATGTACTTAAGACAGTATTACTGGGAATGTGTGCATTTCTGATTAATTTCCTATTCTAACATGCACATTACTCCCTTCAAAACTCCTTTGGCATTTTTGATAATGCAGCTGTCTTGCTGAATACTGTTTTCAGTTTCTAGAGTGTTAATTGCACATTATGGTAGCTTGGTGTGAATGATCCCACATGAATAAAATCTGCAGTTCTCTCTCTTTTTTTTAAAGATTGTTTGGGGGATGGGAGCTTTGGGGAGGCAGAAGGGGGTGTTGAAAAACTTCAAAAGTGTCCACTCTGTTATTGAGGCAGTAATTGGGATTCAGAAAGCTCTTTATTAATAGTTTAAAATTTGGGGGCATTTCAGGACTTCCAATTATGAGGTTCAAAATAAACCCCTGTAACTCACAGAAAAAATGGACTGATCTCAGAGAACATACGCTATTCTCCAAAGAACTGGATTAAGAGGGGGGCAGCAGAGTAGCAGCCACCAATCTATTGAGGACCTTGAAACATCACAGGAAATGAAAGGAACTTGTTCATCCACTAGAAGGTCCAAGGAGTATGTTCCAATAACAACTGCCTTCTTGAAGCATGAGCTATAGTGTAGGAACTATACTGGGTTCCTGCAGGGATTATTTCAGCCTAGCTATTGATGGTCATTCTTTTCTTGCCTTTCCTCAACTTAAGGCTCAGCTGTTCTTTAGGTAAGTGGTGCAAATGCTTAAATATTTAGGAATTTTATTTTAAAAGCTTATTAGTCAGTCTGGGGATCCCACAATCCCACATGCCTTCATCAGGTCTCCTATCCATGAGTCCGACACCTGCATAGTTATTTTCCTTTGTTCTTCAGATCCTCCATGGAAACCCGAGTGTGCATTCTAGTACATGCGAGCATAACACACAAGAATCTTGTAAGCGCTTTCATGCTTTTCCCTTCAATGGCATTTTTATGACACTGGAACTTCTCTTGATTTATATGTTGTGCACTTATGCAGGTGATGTGGGGCTGTAATGACAGTTCCTAATTTTACAACCAACATAAATATGTTAAACAGGAACCCATTATGCCCCAGGTAGAAGCCCAGCTCTGACTCGAAGCATTATTGGTGACTGAATAGATGTTAAATGTGTACTTTTTATCTTGTACTTTTCATCCCACCACATTTGGGATTTTGAGTACTGAGATAATAGTCTGATAACTCAGGAACAATGCAAGCACAGTTATTTTGTTCCTCTATGTTAATCTCATTGTGTTTCTGGAGTATCATTTATGCCTAAAGAAAAACTAAAGAGGCACTTCCTCAATGAAGGTCATCATTTTCAGAAAAGTAATACATTGTTTATGAAGTTCTCTCAGACTGCTGTGTTTTGGAAGTTGACAGCTTCTAAAATGATTTGGTAGCCACCACACACTGCATACTCGTTATTGCTATATAGGTTAATGTTTAATCTGCAGACACTTCATTCGTCTGTTCAGTTAAAAGACAATGCTTTGAAATGTAAAGAACACTAAATCAACCAAAAAATGCATAGCACATTGCTAAATAAATGGGACATGTAATCCTATATTTGTGAGGACTATATCTCAGTCACTGACAGTGATGAGAATTGTACCAGGTTATATAAACTGGTAAAAGAAAAAAAAAACAAAAAACAAGCCACGGTAATTCAAATTAAATTCAGAAATTACGGAGTACCTACGTGATGCTGAAACTTGCTGGCCACTGTAGGGTAACTAGTGTTATAAAACCTCATAAACATTCCATCAGAAAATTTTAAGCAATTTGAAACAAGCCTAGGCCCAGCATAACATGATCAAGAAAACAAAATGATCATCTCACATTTTTCAAGGGTTAGAAATAAAACACCTAGAGTTTTAAGAGACTTTAAATGGAAGTGATATATAGGGAGAAAGATTTTTAAAAATTAACTGAAGAAATTCTGATTGTCTCAGAAATATAAAATGATATGATGAATCATTAGGATTGCACATTTGGCCTTTCTCTCATTAAAAAATGGAAGACCAAAAAAAAAAAAAAAAAGAAAGAAGAAAACCCCAATCTGAAGCATGTATCTGAAAAATTCGTTTTGTCCCTCAACGGTGTCAGCAAAAAATAACCTAGACTCTTCCACATAACCTTGTGAGGTAGTCTTTGAGAATTAATTAAGTGCAATAAAAGACAATCCCTCTTTGGGGAAATACACCACACACTCCCAGTCATATTCCTAACCAGTGCCCGTCACCTTCAGGGATGCACAAACGCCAGGAAGGCTGAGGATTATCGCTCAGTGGGAGTTTGACCTATTCAGACAAAAGGTCAGCTTGCCATTGAAGAACCCATTAGAAAACAGAAGCAGGACAGCTCAGTGGACACACATAATGAACGAAGGAAAAGTCATGAGCCATTCTTGCCTGTGTCCCGCGCTGCCCTTTTCCTCCTAGCCCTCCCTGCCCCCATTTCCAGAGCAGCTGGAGCTGCCCCGGCCCCTCCCTGCAGAGCTCACAATGGGAAGGTAAACCACAGACAGGGAGAGAGAAAGGGGCACGTTATTTCAGGGCTCCCTTGAAAAAGACACTCAAAAGTGAAGATGAGGATGACACTGGGAGGCAGGGTTGCCAAGAAATTGTTTGATTTGGGAAACGTTGTCATTAGCAGATAGGGAAGACCATTTTTGAGCTATTTTCTCATCCAGCTCTCCCTCCACAGGGGGCCGAGCGGCAGGATGGGTGAATGTAGCCTTAACGTTCTGCAGGTGGTATTTTAAGAGTGGAGTCACCCACCAAGTAAAAAGGCAAGCTCGGTGGGTACCCTCGGAATCTGTTGTGTAAGGGGCAAGACTCTGTTCCTACGCTGAGCTTGGGGGATGAGAGGACTAAAGGAAATCCTGGACATCACTCCCTGGGCTTTAGCACTTGGGATAAGCAAAGTCAGAATCTGAGAAAGAAAAGAGTACAGAATGCTTAATGAGTCTTCCCATGACTACCAAAGAGAAGAAAAGGGATTTCCCTTGAAGAATGTCAATTAGCCTCCCTCACTGTAGGGCAGATGAAGCCAGGGAGGGTTTTCTCAGAAGTCTCAGAAGTTTCTGAAGTATACAGTGTATATGTGTATCTGTGTCTCCCTATAAAAATAAACACTGATATGCTTTTATTGACTATGGGAACAAGTCTTCATTCTGACCCTTATTCTTACCACTCCACCTACTGCCCAAATTCACAGTTTGTACCCTTTCAACACTAAAGTTCTCACTGTTTGTGCATGCCCTAAACACTAGTGGAATTTCAGGTTGGGATGGAAAAGATGCCCAAACAGCAGTACTAAAATCGAAACGGTTGTCAAAAGCCTGGTGTGTGGAGTTTCCACACACTACATGAAGTGAATGTCTGAAAACAAAGAACAACACTTTTCAATGTACTTTCACCAAGATAAGTTTTTTGCCCCTTAAAACACAGGATAACTGAGAACCAGAGAAAAGAAATAGGGACAGGTATTGTTGATCTGGCATTTGAATGGTCGGTTGACATTAAATAATAATAAAGAAAACCTCCCATATTCAAAAACAGTGTAGTATGGGTTTATTTTAAAATTCATATCTAGAATGTTCTAAAAATAATTTTTATAATTCATATCTCAAACATATTAACACATTATATTACCAATTTAGACAAAAGAGGTATTTAATCTATTAAAATAACTGAAACTCTAAGAAGTCTTATGCTAATTCAAAAATTCTTTGATGCAACACATTTAAATTTCTCCCACAATCTAAAGATGCATTGAATATATTCAGGAAAAGTGTTAAGGGTGACAAGACTGTGAGAGTATTAATATTTACAAATGAATGGCTGGATTTGAGAAGAAGGAATCATGTCTGCTTTTATCAAAAAAAGCCTATCTGTATGGCTACAACTAGTACAAACTAAGGGGAATTACCCAAAACACTCGAAGATCTGTTTAAACAAGGATGTGTTTATCATGCACTTCCTATCTTCTGAAGAACTCAAACAGTATTCACATATTTTTGAACACTTTCTTTAGGAAATTTTTCTTCATCAAAATGGTAAACTGTCTTAAAGTGAAATGGCACCCAAGTATTACTTTTATAAGTCTTAAAAATGTTTCTTGTACAAATTACAGGGACTTCTTTTCAGTACTAAGTTTCCATTTTAAAGAGTCATTTTGCCCACTTGCCTTGCTTTTCCTTTGAAGGAAATGAGAGTTATCAAAGCAGGTATCTCTTCATCATAGGCAGGGAAAGAAGAAAATAGTTGTTCTCTGACAATTCGGAAGTTACTACAGGAGATATTATAGGTACCTTACATGGGTTACATAGAAGTTGATCAACACACTTTTTGAGAGGACCCAAATTTCTGCTTGACAAGGACATTCTTCAGGCAATGGGGTAAGCTGCTGTTTGGAGCAACAGCACTGGAGGGGGTGATGAAGTGCTGACAGTCAACATCTCTGAGGACAGAAACCTCAGGAAAATACAGGCATGAGCCACAGCCTAGACTGAAGGTTGGGGAGTGGGGTACCTCAGGGGAATCCTCAAGAGATGCATGGAGCTATAAAGGCAGGATTGAAAGAATAGATGAGGGTATGCTTTATTTCTTGATTCAGCAAAGTAATTGTTGCAAATTCAAACAGGACTCTAACAATGGTAGGTAACAATCATTTCAATTTAATTTTCTTAATCATTCTCATAACAATGTATACAAAAAACAGTCACTTTTACAAGACTTGAAATCCAACCACAACTCCAAGCCATTTCTGAATGTATTTTTTGGTTTTAACAAAGTGATGCTGCAGGGCTTGCTTTGGATGCAGAGTTTAAACTATTTAATTCCCTTTATACAGTGAAGAAAATGAGACTTTCCTCTTTGTATTTACAAAATAAAAAAAAATTAGATTATGACTAATTTTTGTCTTTGGATTTCTAGCAGAGATATAGGGTATCATCAATTGCACTCCGTCTCAGTTTGGAAAAATTTGAAGAGTGAGGCAGTTATAAAGTGACTTGAGATCAGAAAGAACAGAAACTATAGAACAGGAGAACCTCTGAGTGGCAGAGGATCCTGATTTTTATCTAAAGTGAGCTCAGCAAAAGTTATCAACTAATTCCTTCTGGCTTCAGGGCTATAGCAGCAAACACCTACTGAGCCTCACTATGAGGCAGGCACGTTGCTGGGCCCTGAGAACACAGAGATGACCAACAGAGAGTCCATTGAGTGAGGCAGTCCTGTGTGATAGAAGGGTCCGAGGGGCCACAGGGAGTGGGCATCGCAGACACCAGCCCAGGCTCCAAGCCTGAACACGTGCCTGAGGGGGGAAGGTGCTCTGCCCGAATACCCTCTGAAGCTCTGCTTCTGAGCTGCTTCTTTTCTTGTTGTTACTGTTGTTCTTGTTTCTCTTCTTCCTATGATAACCTTCTTTTACAAATCACCTACTCCATTAAGTCATGAAGGACTGAGTACTCGCCGACCAGAGCTTTCAAAGGGAAAATTAGAGAGGACACATCTAATTTGGGAGCTGAAAGCGGCACAACCTACACTAAGTTGGATACTTGTCCTTTAATTGATAGAAATGACCTCCCCCGATTATATGCGAAAACTGTTTTTGAGAAGTTGAAATTTTTAATGGGGGTTAGGTTTGGTATGCTCCCTCAGTAGGGGCTGAAAAAAAAAAGGATTATTATACTTTCATTTTGCAAAATGTCTTAAAAGCCTTTCAGTTGAGTGCCATTGTAAGACTGTCACCCCTTCTGACCTCAATGACACACAGATGGTTAGTGGCATGACTTTGCCCAGTAGGAAGGGACTCGAGATTATCATCGAATTGGTATGGTGTCAGTCAGCACGTGTGCATGCTAGGTCACTTCAGTCGCGTCTGACTCTTTGCAACTCCATGGATTATAGCCGCCAGGATCCTCTGTCCATGGAATTCTCCAAGCAAGAACAGTGAAGTGGGTTGCCATTTCCTCTTCCAGGGGATCTTCTCGACCCAGGGATTACAACCACATCTCTTGCATCTCCTGCATTGGCAGGTGGGTTCTTTACCACTATCCCCACCTACACTCAGCGGTAAAAGGAAAAAGTTCATATCTGTTATCTTGATCTTTTTTTCCCCCCAAGTCTGATTCCAAAGCTTCACGTTATGACAACTATAACATCTGCTACAAATGCTGAGGGAAGTCAAGCACAACCTTATTACTTCCATTCAAATGCTCCATCCATCCTTCAGGCTTTCCAAGGCCACTAATATGGCATGGGGGCTAGGAAAAACTGGCTCTGCAGGAAGTAGCTTGTGTCTCTGAGGTAGAAAGAAGGCAGTGTCTCTGGCCCTTTCCCCTCCTCTCTCTCCTGTTCATCCACTCATATATTCATATTCACATTCTCTCATTTGCTTGCTCACTCCTGGACCCCATCAATGCTTAGTGGAGTGTTTAGAGACTTCCTGACAAAAGAACAGTCAAGAATAAATAGTTTCATGAAATAGTGGGCTGTTGACCCAAAGGACATAATGCTACAATTATAACAGCACCTGCTACTGAAAAAGTCACTGATTAATTTCCAGAGCTCAACCATTTCAGACCATGGTAATACATTTATTTATGAGAAATTTAGTAAACACTTAAACTATGGAAGATATTTACCTCATAGACCCAGGAGCTAGCGATATAAGTCAGGTTCCCCTTTCCATTTCTGAACGCTTTCTTACTGTGTCAGCAGAAGAAAGCTAAAAGCCTCCATGTGAAAGTTGTGTTGAGTCTCTGCTTTTAGCTGGGTACCATGTCAGTGGATATAAAAATGAAAGCGCCATCCTGACCCTCCAGGTGACCAGAGTCTAGTGAGAAGACTTATACATAAGCAAATAAATAAAATCCAATGAATGTGTGACTCTCAACCCTCAACTCTGGATTGGGGTGGGGAGAGCGGTGGCTTCAGATAGGGGCATGCCGGAACTGTGTGTGGAGAGTGAGGTCACGTAGACAGTGAACTGTAACAGTCAAGACCCTGGGATCCACTGGCTGGACATGGAGGCCAGGACAACTTCACCTTAGCCTAGCTACACGTGCCAGGTTCCAGGCTCACCATCCGGCCGGCTGCAGCCAGCTTCTCAAGCTGCAATCCCAGTGGACTGTCACACTCCTAAAGACACTGGCATATCTGGGCGCCACACTTGTACCACAACTTCCTGGGGCTTAACACTACAGCGTAACAGTCACACAATTACATCCAGGAGCATCAAGGTCCACTCAGCTCTGTCTGAAAACCCAAACTCGACCATTCGACCACCTGCCCTGCCTGCATCAAAGTTCCTGAAGTGCATGCCGACACCACAGCCATCAAGCGGGCACTGTGTGAGGCAATTGGTTACCAAATGGACTGTCCCATCACCTCAGAGCTCTGAAGGGGATCTTCCTGCCACAGGTCTCTTACTGAGGCCATCAGACTCCTCCCCAAGATGCTCTCTGCCCTCTGCTTGCCTGAGTTCAACAGGACTCACATGATTGGGAAATGGCTGCACAGAGGAAAGGATTTCGGTTCTGGAGTCAGGCTGACTGAGTTTAAAACCCTCCATTTATCTCTATTAGCTGGGTGGTCATGGACAAATTAGGCTCTGGGGACCTCAGTGTCCCATTTTGTCAAGGGGAGCTGCTGTGAGGACACGTGACACCCCCTGCTCTGCTTTTATTTTTCTCCTAGAACTTATTTGCATGTTGTCTCTCTTCTCCATTAAGGTCTTCCCCAGTGGCTCAGTCGGTAAAGAAAGCTCCTACAGTGCAGGAGACGCAGCTTTGATCCTTGGGTTGGGAAGATCCCCTGGAGAATAGAATGGCTGCCCACTCCAGTATTTTTGCCTGGAGAATCCCATGGACAGAGGAGCCTGGTGGGCTACAGTCCACGGAGTCGCAAAGAGTTGGACATGACTGAGCAACTAATACTTTCACTTAACACGTTTTCTTCTCCACTCACATTTTTCCCCTTCCTAAGCTGGAGGAATCGTTTTGTGCACTGCTGAAACCCTAACAGTTAGATTAGGGCCCAGAACACAGAAGGTGCACAATATATATTTGTGAATAAATGAACAGTCTAGAGTTCTAGCCCATGGGAGGTGCTCAGCACAAGTCAGCTCTTCCTCCTCGTCATGAAAAGTGGAGGCCAAGTCAAAGATGACTTTTCTAGATCACCAAGTGTATCCCAATTTTTACAGAAACACTATTTTTCTTAAAGATGCCTATTTCTTAGGAATTATTTACTAAACTATTGGAAATATCTGTTCCTCTATATGCTTTACCTAGTTTCTGTCTTTCCTGCAGCATGATATAAAATCTACAGTGTCACCACAAACCCTGGGAGCCAAGTGCAATCAGGGCCTCAAACCAGTACAAACATTTCACACATACTTGGGCAAAGAGCCAGCAATTCACTGAGTGTCAGCAACTGCCCACTGAATTTTCTCTTGAAGATTCACTCATGTACTATTCTAGCAGTAATTGGCATTCATTTTAAGATGCTGAACGCTTCCAACATAACTTGATTAGGTAAACGTACAGAGCTACCAACACTGGAAACCAAAATCACCTCTTACAACCCCACCATCTTCTCTGATTACATACAAACAAAAGCCCACACAATTATCAATGGTAACTGAGTGGAAACTAGGTCTTGCTTATGTTAGATCAAGGTTTTCATCACCACTGCCATCTGCCTCATGGGGACCTACAGAGGCTATGATTTACACAGAGTTAGAAACTAAATAAGAAAAATGAACACAATTTGGAGTCTAGAGATTAGTAAACAAGCTGATAAGATCGTCAGGCCTAAAATTAAGAGCACACACGAGCACATACTTTCATACTCATCACCACCATGAAACATATCAAGGAGGGAAAAAACCTAATTTGAAGACCTATTACTTAGATCCATAACTTAGCTCAAGCCTCTCTTTGTCAGAGGTTCTTAACATGTTTCTTTCTTTGAATAACAGACATGTTTAAGCAAACTGTCTTCCTAAGACAATATTTAAACACAAAGCTTTTGTGTATACAATTATAAAAATTCCAGGGAGCCACTGACACCCATCCATAGACCTCATGTCAAGAATTCTTGCTTTAGACAAGAGCCAGGCACCCATATACAGCCTGCACCAGCCTGACACTTAGTGGGACTGAGCAAATGATTCCTTGAATGAGTAAGTAATCAAATGAACACCCAAATGAATGAACGCAAGGAGACTCAGTCAGAGAACACACAGCTAAAGCAGACACTTGTATTCTGTGTGGAACTCTGAGTCTGAAAGCAGCAGCCAGTTAGTTGGTTTATTCACAAAAATTGCTTTGTGGAATTATACACTGCTCCTCCCCTTCTAAATGCAGACAGAGGGAGGAAAGGAAAAAGAGATAATGAAGGTTTGCAAATGAAGTGGGTACAACTGTGCAATCAATCAACGTTTTCTGAAAAAGAATCTGCATCACTTGCCAAAAATCTGAACTGAATAACTGAACCAGCATTCTGATGAGAACGGACTTTGCCACTAGCCAGTCATTTTTGTTTGTCTTCCAGCTGTCTTGCTTCTGTTTTCCAGGAAGCCTCTGGTCTCTTCTTAGCAGGTTCACGCATGGGAATTTATTTAATCATGTTCAAATGCTTACTCCATGCTTATTCTTTTTAATAAATCTTTGCTGACTATTTGAGAGTAAATACCTAGTATTTACTAATACTGCCTAGTATCGTGCTGGTTGAAAAGAATACAATTGCTCATGTAAATATCCACTGATGGCCTACTAAGTGCTGGGTCCTCTTTTAGTGCTAGGTCCTAGAAGAGTGAACAAAGCAGACAAATAGGCCTTCATGGAGCTGACATTCCAGTGGGGAAGTCAACAATAGTGACAACAATAATGCACACACATCTCAACATGGTGAACGGCATGAAGAAAACGGGGCAGGGGCAAGAAGCAACAGGTATTTCTGTATAATAAAGGAAAATCAGGGAAGACCTCTCCAAAGATCTATCTGAGGAGAGATACCAATAAGGTGAAGGGGTAACGTGATGTACAGGTGAAGGCAAGAGAAAGTGAAAAGGCCCTGAGATGGGAGGAGCTTCTTGGGTTCAGGAAAGGGCAGAGAGCCAACATCCTCCAGGAACGGAGAGAGTGGGGAAAGGAAAACAGCAAGTGTGGCAAAATAATGGTTTACTTGGAGGGTGTCAGGAAAGGGGGGCATCTCACTCCAGTGAAAGTCAAAGAGGTAAAAGAGAAGAGAGTGTTTCAACTAGAAATGAGTAGAAATGCTCCAGACAAACAAATCAGGGGTTAGTGGTGGAGTTAGCCGGAAGAGCATACACAATGGCATAAAGCCAGCAGGGCAGGTGAGTTCGCGACACCTGAAGGACAGGAAATTTCAGGACACCTCGACAGGCTAAGTCACAGGTGATCTCATGAGCACTGCAGAGGAGTTTCTAGTTCACACAGAGTAACTGGGACTCATTCAAAGAGTCCTAGAGAGGGAGGAGTTGAGCACAAGTATGTGTTACGTCGACAAGGCAGAGGGGCATGTGGTAGAACTGTGTTTGGAAGGAAGATGAATAGACTGGCTATTTCATAGTTGAGGCAAGAGATGGGGTTTCCCAGGTGGCGCTAGTGGTAAAGAACTTGCTTTCTGATGCAGGAGACACAAGAAACGTGGGTTCGATCCCTGGGTCGGGAAGACGCCCTGGAGGAGGGAGTGGCAACTCACTCCAGTATTCTTACCTGGAGAATCCCATGGACAGAGGAGACTGGTGGGCTACAGCCCATGGGGTCACAAAGAGTTGGACATGACTGAGCACACACACAGCTCAGGGAAGAGATGAAGATGAGTTAACCCTAGTAAATAAGATAGAAAGATTAGAGGGGAGTTGGGTTCTGAAGGTACTTAGGAGGTAGGATTGACAGGGCACTATGACTGACTATATAGGGGAAAAGAAGAGTCAGGCATGAATTCCAGTTGTTTGGGTTGGCAAACAGTATAGATGCGTCACTCACTCCCTGTGCTGGGACATACTGGAACATGAGACCCTGAACTGGAGGTGTCTTTAGGGCAGGCCCATTGAGATGAGGTGTCCAGTAGACTCAAGGCTCTGGGCTCAGGTGTGGCAGAGATGAAGACTTGGCAGCAAGTCGTACAGATGGGCACAGAAGCTGGGGTGGGGCAGAATGAGGGAGGGCGGGGGACCGGTGTGGGCAACACCTGCCTTTATAGAGAGGAAGGGGAGAAGCATAGAATCTGAGAACGAACACCCAGAGGGGCAGCGGGGAGATAAAGAGGTGGTGGTGTTCTACAAAGAGCAAGACCAGAACATCTGAAGGATAGACTCATCGGGTACGTCAGATATCATAAGACAGCACTGAGGTGGGGACGCTGCCGTCAACTGAGGAGTAATGAGAGGTGAAAACCCCGAGTTCTATACTTTAAATTCCTTTGCTAGAAATTTGGAAGTGAAAGGAAGGAGAATAAGGGAGGAAATCTCGGCAAGGAAGAGAAGTAGGAAACACCCACGGGAAAGAGATTTTTTTTTTGTGACTTGAGGATGTTTCTACCCTGAGATAAAGAAGCAAGCCACAGCCACGAGACAGAAAGATGGACAATCCTCAAAAGAAGGCACACCACTGTGCAGAGTTTAGTTAAAGCTGAACAATGTGCATCACATTTTTTCATTCAGTATTTTATTACAATCTGAATCTACAAAAATGATGTTCCATGGTGTGGAGACCCATCCAGTCAACAGGGATTTCAACTTTGGAACAAGTTCTCCTGGATGCTGGTCAGACAACATAATGATCTACAACCCAAGCTCAGGAGTGTATTTCTACAAGAAAAGCTGCCAAGCACATCTAAGATCAAGCCATCACGGCCTCCATCCATTTTCTCCTCCTGTGAAGAGTCTTCATGCTGCTGGGAGTACAGGTTCATTATTTCAGAGGAGTCTCATTCTCTCTTAGTTTTCTCCACTGTGTATTTAGGGACATCGCACGCTCATTCCTAAGATCCAGGTCTTTCCTGTCAATTTTATGAAAACAGAAAACTCCACACACATGGGTTTACACACATGCTATAAAAAGTACAAGACCCCTCTCTTGTATGACGCTGTGTCAAGGCATTCCCCTCACCTCACACTCCAGTACTGTCCCTCACTTCATGTCTCAGTAATAAAGCTCTCTCCTATTCCAATTGGTCCCCAGTCTCTTGTCCTTGTATCTCCTGCCAATGCAAAAGCTTTGAAAATGTCACACATAGAGGAGTTACCTGGAATTGCTTTTGGAGTCCCTGCAACTCTTGGATCACAAAAGCAATAAGTACTTCTCCCTCGCAGCCAAGATCTGTCAAATACCCATAGGCAAGTATTGCAACAGATCATTAATATACTCAGGTGCGAACTAAAGGAATATTAACTAATCAGAGAAAACAACAATGCCTTTTATTTGTTGGAACAAGCAAGTGAAAAGGGAAAGAAGAACCTCATATTCCTCCTGCTTTATTTAATGAATATTGATTAAGCCAATGAAGAAAAGAAGCCAAGAACAGCTGTGTGTAGAACAGAACAAAAAACCCTGCTTCTCAAGAAATATTTCTTACAGACACAGTGGCTTCAGCTTCAGTGAGGTGGAATTTTCTATGTGGCAAGAGAGAAAGACAATTTTTCCCCCCCTCTGGAATTTCAAAAATACTGTTTAAACAAACTGCATCCTCAGCACTCAGAAGAAAATACTAAATGCTCCCCTTGGCTCCCTCAACTTGCTCCTCTTATTAGCTTTTCTCTTCTGTTTCTGGCAAAGGCAGCTCACTCTGGGGCTTCTGGAATTTGATTGGGACTCCGGGCACCTTTCTTTTCTTGGTCCAATTTCACTCACATTTATTTGCAGCACTGCTGCCACTTCATTTTTTTTCCTTCATAATTGGAACCATCGTTGAGTGTGAGAGCAATGAACTCTACATGCTGCCTTCAGAAGTTGATGACTTCGGTTTTTTACAGAGAACTTCTTCCAGTTAGATCTACACCAAGCTCTAGCTGTGTCCTTTGTAGCACTCAACATTTTTCTATCTGTCTCTGAGTGTTCAGGAGTACTTTAAAAAATGGGAGGCAGCTATTGCTTACTACGAAGGGCATGATTCTTGGAGACAGAAACCTTTATTTCTCGTCTCATCTCTGTCATTTACCAGCTGATGAACAAGAGACTTAGTCTTGGTTTCTAGATCTTGGTTTCCTCATCTATAGTGAGTTTATAATCCCTTGTCCAAAAAGTTGTAGTAAGGGCTAAATACCAATGTTTGGAATAATTTTCTAGTGCCTACCTAGCAAAGAGTAAGGGACACATAAATATTAATGCAATCTGGATTTTTAAATATCTCTCTGTAGCAAAATAGAAATGAGTGCTGACAAAATGCTTTTGATGAGAAAAATTAAAGGAAGTCATTAAGATGACATTCTACAATTAGGACTTTTCTGATATTTCCTAGGTTGTGTGTGACCTTGAGCCAGTTAAAAAAATCTCAGACAAATACCATTACCATGAAGATGAATGGATATCACCACTCACACCACAGCAGGTTGTTTAGGGATTAAATGAGATAATATATGCAAAGTGACTGGTGCAGTATTTGATACAAATGAAGTGTCCATTAAATGTTAGTTCCCCTCAAAAAAAAAAATAAATAAAATAAATATTAGTTCCCCTCTCCTTCTTCAAAGATGTGTATTTTAGGAATCATATGCAAATGAAGAAAACAAAACAAAAGGAAAAACCCCTACAGATTTTTTAGAGTCAACCAACATCATGGGCTTGTTGACAAATAAGACTGATACAAGTGGTTATCAGAGAGAAAATATTTTTGGATATACGAAAATCCTTAAGACTATAGCTGATCTGTGATTTTATATTGTGAGTTTTTAGCATGCCAATCTTTTCTGAGTGTCAAGGGAGAAAGGTAGCATGGTGTCTTTGCACTGGGTACGTCCATACATGTGCCTGTCTATAAGCAGGCGTGTATGTGTTGATATAAGAGATCAAATTGCCAACATCAGCTGGATCACAGAAAAAGCAAGAGAGGTCCAGAAAAACATCTATTTTTGCTTTATTGTCTATGCCAAAGCCTTTGACTGTGTGGATCACAATAAACTGTGAAAAATTCTGAAAGAGCTGGGAATACCAGACCATCTGACTTGTCTCTTGAGAAACCTGTATGCAGGTCAGGAAGCAACAGTTAGAACTGGACATAGAACAACAGACTGTTTCCAAATAGGGAAAGGAGTACGTCAAGGCTGTATATTGTCACCCTGCTTATTTAACTTATATGCAGAGTACATCATGAGAAACACTGGGCTGGAAGAAGCACAAGCTGGAATCAAGATTGCCGGGAGAAATAACCTCAAATATGCAGACGACACCACCCTTATGGCAGAAAGTGAAGAGGAACTAAAAAGCCTCTTGATGAAAGTGAAGGAGGAAAGTGAAAAAGTTGGCTTAAAGCTCAACACTCAGAAAACTAAGATCATGGCATCTGGTCCCATCACTTCATGGGAAATAGATGGGGAAACAGTGGAAACAGTGTCAGACTATTTTGGGGGGCTCCAAAATCACTGCAGGTGGTGACTGCAGCCATGAAATTAAAAGACGCTTACTCCTTGGAAGGAAAGTTATGATCAACCTGGATAACATATTTAAAAGCAGAGACATTACTTTGCCAACAAAGGTCCGTCTAGTCAAGGCTATGGTTCTTCCAGTGGTCATGTATCGATGTGAGAGTTGGATGGTGAAGAAAACTGAGCACTGAAGAACTGATGCTTTTGAACTGTGGTATTGGAGAAGACTCTTGAGAGTCCTTTGGACTGCAAGGAGATCCAACCAGTCCATCCTAAAGGAAATCAGTCCTGGGTATTCATTGGAAGGACTGATGTTGAAGCTGAAACTCCAGTACTTTGGCCACCTCATGCGAAGAGTTGACTCATTGGAAAAGACCCTAATGCTGGGAAGGATTGAGGGCAGGAGGAGAAGGGGACAACAGAGGAGGAGCATCACCGACTCTATGGGCATGGGTTTAGGTAGACTCCGGGAGTTGGTGATGGACAGGGAGGCCTGGCGTGCTGCGATTCATGGGGTCACAAAGAGTCGGACACAACTGAGGGACTGGACTGACTGAACTGAACTGATGTGTTGATATTCATAAATCTATGCTTATATTCTCACCTGCTAAAAATATATACATGGTAGGTATTGAATAATACCTACCTAATAATTTAAGACTACCTAATGCAGAGGTATGGATAGTTAAATGCTGCCCACTCTAACAATGGTAGCTGCAGGAAGGTTATTTCCCAGGAGGGATAAACAGTAGAAGAAACCCACCAGACCCACATCATCCAGTCCCCTCTGTTCTTTGTCCCTGACTGGCCATGTCATGTTTGTGGCTAGACTCATCTGGACAGCAGGTGTGGTGCTGCATGGCTGCATGTATCTGATTATTGACCAAGGACTATTTCCAAAGGGCACAATAAACTGCTGCTGACCCATGGTAATAACACGTGGCAACTGTCCCTGTTTACACATGTAAGAGCTCAAAATAAAAGAAAACCGATTCTGAATGTTTTAAGACTACATTTTGACCAGCGGCTTTTGACAAAACTTCCATATATATCAGTCAAACAGTGAACTTGGCGAGCTTGTATAGAGTCTATTAAAGGGGGAATAAGGTTCATGAATTTCAAGCTTGGAGGGCTCTAATTACCTCATGCTCAAACTTTAACTACAAAACTCAGATAAATTGCTGCATTAAACCATAGAAGATCCTCCACCTGATTTGTGCCAGTGCATCTAAAGCTCAGTGAGGCTGATCCCAGGGAGGTTTTTCAAATCAGTCCTAAGGGAATATGTTCTGGACCTGTCTCTAATGAGTATGTACGGATTACTTGGATGTTTTGGTAAAGCTACCTGGTAAATTAGTCAATCTGAAATTTTATTAGCCGCAAAGCACTATAGCAGTCAGTCACATAGCCCAAGAATACTGGGGGAATTAAAGTCATTTTCAGCATCTATTAGCTGAGTACCAGGAACCTGTTTCAGGCCCTGGTTGGTAGTTGTAACATTAAACTAATTGGCTAATAGTTACAGCTGTCTCTTCAGTACTTTTGTTCTTGGAGGTGTGATCCCTTCTTGAACCAATTTATGTACACCCAGAGGGGGGTCCTATTTTATTCTAGTTCAGTGTATGATTTGGATTAAAAAACAACCTAAAAAACAGAAAAGAAAAAGGTTTGTATATATAAACCATGGTGCAAAACAGCCAAAGCTGAGCTGACATAATGACAGTCTGAAAGTTAGAATTTAGTGAATATGGGAGGCAGAGAAAAATTAGGAAAACAAACACCCCTTTCAAATATTCAAAACATTCATACTTTATCAAAGATGCACTGAGGAGAAGTGTGGATTTCCCCCAGCCTGGTAGAACATTCTCCACGGCTATTTATCTAGTTACAAACTTTTATAGATGTGAAATATTTTAAGAAGTCCTTTAGAAATGGCCTGAGGTAATTTCAAACTTAACAGACCCTGTCCCACCAGAGCTCATTACAGTGGATTTTATAACAAAGTACCCTCTACTTAATTTTCAGAGCCTAGCCAAGCGTACTGGAAATGCAGCTGCATTAAGTGCAATTAATGGTACAATAAAAGCAGTGGAGGGCTGTTTAACACCCAAGAACCAGCAGTAAACACTGGCTCCATGCTCTCCAGCAGTCAGCGGTGTGTCAAAGCACCTGGAGTGTGAGATTTCTGTATCAAGGGGGAAACGTCTGTCTCCTGCTGGAGAAAAATCTTCTGTCCTTCAACGAGTCTACCCAGAGACTGTACAAAAGGATATAAAGTGATTCCCTCCAGTTATGCCACAAGCATTCGCTCCCTTTGAGCGGGAGGCCAACATAGTAAGCTCCTATTCCCATCAGTAAGGGAAAAGGACAAATATGATTTTACCAAAAATGAGTCTAACAGCAAGTGACTCATAGTGCACAAAATGATTTGTGCATAACTCAGTTCACTCTCAGAAGGCAGAAAAAAGAAGTGTCTGATCAGAATACTATGTTTATTGGAAAGATCCAAATAAACCCAAAACCCAAAAGGCTGGGGATAGGGTGGGCAGGAGCAATTAATAATGATGTTTGCAAACCTCTTCGATGACGAAGTCATTACTTAGAACTTGAATACGAGAGAAATCTACAAATAAGCAAAAAACCTCACAGACTGATACAATCATGGTTGTTAGAGCATTTGTCAACTAGTTCATTTATTAAGTACAGTATGTAGTCAACTGAGTCTGGAAAGATGATTATACATATCCACCTTCAGTAAGTAATTCAAGTAATTCTATCATGAAAAGTATTTCATTATAATTGTCTCTTCTAGACTAGTCTTATTTAAGTTCTATCCCTCTATTTCCATGCCTGGATAAAACCGGTCACTTAACAATATAAACAGAATAGGAAGTACATTAAAGTTGTATTTTTAACTAAAAAAAAAAAAAATCCAAGCCCTGTAATGTAACACATGCATGCATGCTCGGTTGTGTCAGACTCTCTGCAACTCCAGGTACTGTAGCTCCTCCATCCATGGGATCATCTGGGTAAGAACACTGGAGCGGGCTGCCCTTTCCTCATCCAGGGGACCTTCCATGACCCAGGGATTGAACCCACGTCTCCTGCGGCTCCCATGCTGGCAGGTGGATTCTTTACCACTGAGCCACCTTAAAAATCTCCACCAATCAGCAATTAGTCAAAAGAAATCTTACAAATCATAACACTAAAGACACAGCCTAAAGAAAGAAAAGCCACAGACAATCCCCGAATTTCATATTACGAAAAACATGTTTCTAATCTCCCTTCTCAAAAAAATACTCCTGAGAGGTTTTACGCTCGTTTTGGTTTCTTCAGCTTCCAATGCTCTTGGATTGAAGAGCTAATGACTCAAGAGAGGGACACAGAAGGTCCCTCTGTGAGGTGATGATAACATCCTCTTGCCTCAAGATCCTGCCACAAGGAAACCTGCTCCCAGGACCTACAGGGCATGACTGTGGTGACTTTCATCACTGGGTTCTATCATGAGTTTCAGGCTCTGTGAATGCAGCTAGGAATCTTACATCCAATAATAGCCCATTTACATTTCATTTTTTTTTTTCCCCTGGGAAGGAATGCACTGGTTTTATAAACTGAAAACCTGATGTTTATAAATCTTTCTTACAGATCCTGATTTCTGAGAGGGCAAAGATTATAGCTGAAATGCCCCTAACACTGAATTAACATTTCTATGTACACCATATGAAAGTGTTAGTCGCTCAGTTGTGTCCAACTCTTTTGTAACCCCATAGACTGTAGCCTGCCAGGCTCCTCTGTCCAAGGAATTCTCAAGGCAAGAATACTGGAGTGGGTTGCCATTTCTTTCTTCAGAGGATCTTCCTGACCCAGGGATCAAACCCAGGTCTCTCTCATTGCAGGCAGATTCTTTACCGCCTGGGCTGTAATATCTGTCATGTATACCATAGTCTTTCCATAAATACATAATGATGATCATGATTAATTTCGAGCAACAGTGTGGCTAGTGACGAATGAAATGAGATTCCAAGAAACAGTATCATTTGAGATACTTGTATTTAAGTGCTCAGCTGAGATGAGAAAAATATAAGGGTGAGAAGTGTGTGGTCTCAGAAGAGGTTGGCTTGTCTCTGGAAACTGCACATTCATCCTTGGACTGGTTACACCAGCTCATATGCTCCCAGGCAGAGTAATAAAAGCTTAATTCCATATCCTTCCACCTGGCTAACTCAGGCTTTGTGAACACAAGGGAAGGAAGTTAACTTCTAGAATATCAATCTACTTCCTTTCATGAGCTGTAAATGCACTCTAAAGTAAAAGATACATATAAGGATCTCTTGACCTAGTATACCTTTTAGCTTTAAGTGGAATCGACTTTATTTTCCTGTCAACTACAATTTTCACTAAAGACTCCTGACTTCTTTATGGCATAATAAAGTTTTGTCTAGGATTACAATAAAAAGCTTTCATAATAGGCATGACCTGAACATTCTGGATTAATTTTTAAATTGCATCTGAAAATCAGTACAAATGGCAATTCAATGTTTATGCTCTTGAAACTGGATTCATCTCCTTGCCTCTCTCAGTTGGTTCATATCTTTTAGGGCAAGTTTCATTATAAAAAGACGAGTTTAGAACATAGGTTCAAGGAAAGTTTATATTTATTTTCAGTTTGAGGTATTTTATTTTAGAGTAAATTATTTACTATTTGTGCTCCCTTTGGGAAAATGTAAATATTTGAGGACATATTCCTTTGCTACATCCCTTTCCATTACATTTCCCTTAGCTGCCTGGCCAGGTGAGGAGGAAAGGAGAGGAGGAGGCATACCAGAGCTTGCGTGCAGTCCCTGTCCACTGCCTTCACTATTGACCACTACCCTATCTGCTCTTGGCACTCTCCCCTTCCACTTCCATATCCAGGAGGAGTGGGAGGGAGGGCAACACTTGACTCTGCAGTGTCACACACCAGTAACATTAAACCTGTGCCTTCTTCCTCTTCTTCAGGGTTTCATAATGACACTAACTGTGCGACGGACTGGTCTTACAGCAGGTCCAGGGAAGCAGAAGGGAGCTGCTTATTGACTTATGAAAAGCATTTTATGAAACGAGGTGCAACTAAATCCTTTTAATTACATGAGGATACATAAACTGATGAATAAAAAATGCTCTATTATTTGATTCAAATGTTAAGTTTCATCCTCGCATATAGCATTTTACTGTTAAGAGCAAGTGACATGAGTTGAAAATGTCATTCCTGTATGTCTGAGGTCCATTTACTCAGTAAGTACGTACTGACTGACCATCCACTATACTCCAGGGACTCTGATGGCACTAAGGAAATGACTAGGAACCAGAAGAGACGGCCCCTGCTTTCACAGGGATTACAGTTTTCTGGGCGGGTACTGCAGCAAATGAAACTCAATCCAAAGCATAGCACTGGTTATACCACAGCTGTGGTCATAGTCTCAAAATGTCAAAATACGGATGTCACTGTTGAAATAGCAATCTGCCTACTAGTAAACTGGCTGCAAATAAGGATATAGAATAATTTTTACAAATGGAACCTGATGAATCTAAAATGAAGTAAGGCATACCACATTCACTACTGAAAACAGAGAATTAGAGTGCAATTGTGCACAGATTCTGTATTTGTCCTTTTTAAATTCAATGATGTCCAATCCCTGGTTAAGCAAACATACACACTGCCCACCCAAAAGGAACCAAGTTTGTTGCTCTGTCCTCTCTTCTTTGCAAAGAGAAGCCCGATGCCCTTGGAAAGGCAGTGTACCCATTTCCAGGAAGTGAGTAATAATGAGCTTGAAGCCCGTTCTCCCACATCTGTGTTCACCCTAAGTTTAGGGCTGTGACCCTGGTCTGCCCAATAAGACATAGAGAGAAGTTTCCTGGAAGCTTCTGGGAAATGCTTCACACTTCTTCACACTATCTTGAAACATCTTGTATAAGGACCAATGTTTCAAGGTGCAACAACCATTTCCCATTATAACTTGACAAGACTTGAATGGAAAAGTCAATGCACCGAGGATGGCAAAGAAGAAGAATACAATTGGAGTCCTGTCTAACCATGGGGCGCCACTGCAGTATCTGGGGCTTCCTACCACAGACTCCTCTTACAGTGTGACAATTAAATCATGCTATTGTTTAACTCACCATAGGTTACATACGCTAATATTTGTTGTCAAACATATTTTAACTGATATATCCAGTAAATTTTGTTTTTAAACCGCAGACAAGACCTCGCATAGTCAATGTCAAGGTTGAGACTTTTAAATTTTTTCACTGAGCGTTCCAGACTTGAGACAACTCTTGTCATGAATGCCTACATTAATTAATTGAAGCCTAACAGGAATATGGTGTACGTGGGTGGGTGGGGGTTAAGGGATGATAGTGATGTATACAGAGAAAGCATATGTGGGAACAGACTAAACTGAAAGGAATGGGACCTAGGAATGGTGGTTTCTTAAATGTTAACTACATTTCTGGAAATAGAAATAAGAACCTCTTATAATTCAACCAGATTAGGGAAAAAGAATTGCTGTGTAAGACTGGGGATGATGTGAAGAGAAGAAAGTGGGAAAAGTGCTCACAAAATAAACTCCAACTCGTTTCTAGAGTTTCAAAGAAGCCCTAGTTTGACAAAAACCTAAAGTTGCTAAATTGCCCCACATCACACATCCTAGAAATGTGTGGATTCAATTACAGAGCAAGAGAGACTACCAGCAGCAAAGATGCTTTTCTTGGAATTTCAATGCAAAGCAAATGTACAGATGTTGGCATAAAAGCCAAACTGTTTGAAATGGAATGAAAGATAGAGGTCCAGAGAGAAGATTGGAGAAGATAAAGAATTAAATATGCAATAAAAGAGGCCATTACATGCACAGCATCAAACTTGGACAGCCAAAGCCTTCTGACACTCAGATGCTAGTATCGGTGACATGCACGGGCTAAAGAAAAAAAAATGGGCAAGGGTACAGAATCAAACAAATACTACATTAAAATCGCTTATCTCTGTGGGCAGGCTGTAAAAATCATATCATTCTCATTGAAAAATAATTCATTAAACTGCACCCCAGCAGGATGTGAAGAACAACACACAGCATACGAAGATATTGAGCAGCAGGGGGCAATAAACTTTATAAAAACTATTAAAGCATGCAACAAAGCAAGATAATACAAGGAGGAAACAATGGAAATGTCAGTCCAATTTATAAAATAGCCATGTTAATACATAAGTGCAAACACTTCAGGAAAAAACACACATGCTTATCACATTAAAATGCACGCTCTGTGAAACCACCCTCGAGATGTCAAAAGCTGACCTGCCGCAGGGCTGTGAAATAAAAGTCAGCGGGTTGCCACATGGAAAGGCCTGGTCCAGAGAGCTTCACACCAGGTAACCTACTGAAATGCCATAATTGCTTGTAGGTATCTGAGACTGCTCCAGTTACAGACACAGAGGTTAAATGAAAACAGGGCCACACACAGTCCACAACCAGGGATGTACGAGGACACTTGTTGCTCTAAGCTGGTAGGCTTGAGTGCCCTCACCTTTAACCCAGTTTCCTCCCGTGTTCCTGGATGGTTGAGGAAGTAATCCTACTCATTCAGCTGTTCCTGAGGACTGCATAGCTTAGGATCGCCTCAGAGCTCACATGGTGTCCATAAGCTATGTTTTCAAACTGTTTTACTCCCCCATGTCTCCCTGAGGATATGAACTTCCCTCACATAAAAATGTCTTTGGGATTCCTCACACTCATCATTCTTGTACGGCCACTTGAGAGACGCTATAGATCTCTGTGTAACACCTTAGTAATTATTTAGTGACCAGACTTCTTCCTGCCACTTCACCGGGTGAGGAGGCAAAGGAAAGGCCGGGGGCGTTGGAGGGAAGGATTGGGCATTAGACCAGGGAAGAAAAGGGAAAGGAAAATCTCATCTCCCAAGGCATGATGGTGGGCCAAGGACCGGTGACAAGATGCTAATAAACCAGAGGTGATGACCAAAATGAAAATGGAACCCTGAAGATAAACTGTGCTTAAGAGGACTTTAGTCTACTTACAATGATTCTGAAGTGACCAAGACAAAACTAATGACAATTTCTTTAAATGAAACCTGCTCATCTCTCCAAAATTATTTCCTAGCCTTCAAAGGCCTAACTGTGCTATAGGGAATCCTCCTCACGCCAACAAGACATAGGGTGACTGAAGCAGAACCCAAGATAAGACATGGACAGAAACCAGCGTGGCCATTACCACCTGTCAACCTGACAAGCATAGAATACAGGCATATACCATATTCCTGAATCAAACATGTATCCATCCAATAAGCTCGTGATGAAGCAGCGATTTTCACTACTGGTCAAGATCTCCCATGCTCAACCCTGTTCCCATCTCTGTCTCTCCCTCCCTTTCTCACTCTTTCTTCAGTTGATAGGGCTACTGGGCCATAGCATATACAAATGTCCTATCTGTGTTTCAACATTTTCCCATAAAACCATGCCCACAATCTTAAGCCTTCTACTTCTCCACCGCTCAGATTTCAGAACAAAAAATAAATCATTTTAGCCAAATTCTGTTTTAAGACTCCTGCTGAGTTGAGACTTCAGATTTTAGGTTGGAATGAATTTTTATGGCCAAGTTATAAACACCTGATACTCAGCAGGTGCCACTAAAATGTATAGTTTTGAGATTACATGTGGCTTCCCTAATTTCAAAAGTTGATCTACTTGAAGATAATTTGTTTTTAAAACTGCCAAGCTATAAAATCCACTACATTTCCTTTCACTAGCTTATAAAGATTAATTGGAAGTAACACATGGTTGTAATTTATAGGTCAACGAAAATTTTACCTGTTTTAGCAGAGTTTGGCAAAGGAAAACTACACATCCTCAGCTGAAAACTGAGATCAAAGCTACTTATAAATAAAATATCTTGGAAGATTTGTGTATTTGTTTATCTTAAGATCGGAGGTGACATTTTTACCTAAGGAGGAGCATTTTTACCTAAGATCCCAAGAATAAAACAATCTGCTTCTCTCTAATAATTATTTCTAGATCCCTTTCACAAGCCCCTTGAGCTAACAGCTTCAACATTACTCAGATAAAAGATGTAAGAAATCATACCTAGCAAAACTGTAACTGTGGAGTTAACCCAACAGTACTGTCAAAATAGAATTTCACCAGAATGATCAGGCACGGTTTCGGTCTTAGGATAAACAATTTATTTACTTATTTATTTTAATTGGAGGCTAATTACAGTATTGTGGTGGTTTTTGCCATAAATTGATATGAATCAGCCATGGGTGTACATGTGTCCCCGGTCCCAAAGCCCCTTCCCTATCCCATCCCTCTGGGTATTCCCAGTACACAGGCTTTGAGTGCCCTACTTCATGCATTGAACTTGCACTGGTCATCTATTTCACATATGTAATATACATGTTTCAATGCTATTCTCTCAAATCATCCCACCCTCGTCTTCTCCCACAGAGTCCAAAAGTCTGTTCTTTATATCTGTCTCTTTTGCTATCTTGTATATAGGGTCAACATTACCATCTTTCTAAATTCCATAATATGTGTTAATATACTGTATTGGTGTTTTTCTTTCTGACTTACTTCACTCTGTATAATAGGCTCCAGTTTCATCTACCTCATTAGAACTGACTCAAATGTGTTCTTTTTAATAGCTGAGGAATATTCCATTGTGTATATGTACCACACCACAACTTTTTATCCATTCATCTGCCAATGGACATCTAGGTTGCTTCCATGTCCTGGCTATTATAAACAGTGCTGTGATGAACATTGGGGTGCACGTGTCTCTTTCAGATCTGGTTTCCTCAGTGTGTATGCCCAGGAGTGGGATTGCTGGGTCATATGGCAGTTCTATTTCCAGTTTTTTAAGGAACCTCCACACTGTTCTCCATAGTGGCTGTGCTAGTTTGCATTCCCACCAACAGTGTAAGAGGGTTCCCTTTTCTCCACACCCTCTCCAGCATTTATTGCTTGTAGACTTTTTGATAGCAGCCATACTGACTGGCGTGTAATGGTACCTCATTGTGGTTTTGATTTGCATTTCTCTGATAATGAGTGACGTGGAGCATCTTTTCATGTGTTTGTTAGCCATCTGTATGTCTTCTTTGGTGAAATGTCTGTTTAGTTCTTTGGCCCATTTTTGATTGGGTCGTTTATTTTTCTGGTATTAAGCTGCATGAGTTGCTTGTATATTTTTGAGATTAATTCTTTGTCAGTTGCTTCGTTTGCTATTCTTTTCTCCCATTCTGAAGGCTGTCTTTTCACCTTGCTTATAGTTTCCTTCATTGTGCAAAAGCTTTTAAGTTTAATTAGGCCCCATTTGTTTATTTTTGCTTTTATTTCCATTACTCTGGGAATTTAGAGAACCCTAAGAAAACTGACCTGTTTCTTTCACCAAAACAGCATTATTAGTTACTTTAGTATTTTACCCTTTAACCTATAAAAAATTCTCAGGCTGTAGGGGGCAATCTTAACAACTGGCAAGTGAACAAAATAGCAAATGCTGAATTTCAAAAAATGAAAGCAAAAAACTGCTGCCTAAGAAGAGAGAACTTAAAAAAAAAAAAAAAACTTACATATAAACCAACACCAAAATGCTATTCTGATGTAAATTCTTCGCACTATGTGACTAGCAACAAATAAAATAACCATAGCCTTCCATATCTGATGCAGAACCTGCTGATACAGAGGGTTTACTGTACTAGGACATTTTATATAAGAGAACTGAGCATCCGAAGATTTTAGTACCCATGGGGTCTTGATATCAAGAACCCACAGATACTTAGAGATGACTGTATATGAGTTCCCCTTTAGGAGATGGAGACCACAGGTCTTACTAATTTAAAGAAAGGTAACTAAAACTGCAAAAAATCCACCCCAAACCACTCCCCCCAAAAAAACTATCCAACCATCAGATTAAAAAAAAAAAATAGTTAAGCTTTTTGTCTCTGGCTTACAAGGTAATATGACTTCAAATTTTGAGTCCTGGTACCCAGGACTATCATCTTATATCCTTACTTAATTTGGATATCCCAAGGTATTCAAGTGCTATCATTTTATCAGTCATATGTTATCTTTAAATTTGGAAGTACACACACACACACACATCAGAATTTCTTAAAACAAGGATTCAGGGGTAAATCTATAAAAAGAATTGAAATGTTAGTTTGATGGGATTTCTATCTGTTAGAAAACGCTACACACAAACACCACTTGATTTTTTTTCCCCTTCAAATTAGACAAAAACCTTCCTGATTATTTATTTATGTCGTTTGGCAGGACTAAAATCAGCCTGTCTCCAAAATTTGCAGCCATCCATGCTTTTTCTAATAAGAACTAATTTTACAAGGTCCTTTCTGGCCAAGAAACTTTCAACCACTATAAACTAGTCAGACACAATACAAGATGATTAGACCAGAGTATATAGGCTATGTAGCATAAACTGCCAGTTAAACATTATAGCATGCTTCATTTTAATCATGTAGCTTTCATCTTTTTTGAACACCCTTTTAGCATCTCTTGAAAAAAAGAGGTTTGAAAGAGCTGAGCTACTGCTAAACACTGTAAGCTGATGCTGCTATACTGCGCATTGCCCCCCTGCCTCCCCACCCCCATAAAAATGAAAAAGATCATCCGCAATACTTTAAGGTCTAATAACTGTGGTCTTAAATGAGACAGCATGCTATGGTCAGTTGAAAGGTCAATTTGAATCAAGTTGAAATGCAATAATGTACCATATTCAAATTTATCATTATTGTGACAATGTATTTAGTATAACAATAATAAATAAATGGTAGGCTAGCAGAAAACTTTATGGCATGTGTTATTACACATTTAATTACAAGGTTAGTTTATGCCAGGCACAATACAATTAAAATAAAATTCTACATTTCTGATGGCCCAAAATTTTAGGTCAAACACAATAAAGTTAAAACAAAATTCCACAGTGCTAATGCCGTACACACAAAAAAGTAAGCCAAATACCTGCAGTGACTTCCCTGAAGGTGTGTGCAAAAACATAACTTGCATTATATTTTAATGGAAATGAGAGATGTGTAAGCTTCAGACGACGAAATGTCTCAGAAAGCCTAATGTTAATTCCTAAGTTTTGCCTATTTGATGGCCATGCTATTCAAGAAAAATTTTTAACACAAGTGTCTTTTGTGATTGTATGGAGTCTTCTCAATCCCCTAATGCATTTAGAAAACAAAGCTAATTTTTAAAAATTATTTAAAGTACAGTTAATTTTATTTTTCTTGCTTCAGATGCATAAAGTAGTGTGTGCTCATAACCATAAAATATTATAACACAGAATTTTATTTAAGCTTATAAAATAAGACCTAATCACCTTACTACACAAATGAATGAAAATCATAAGTTCAGAGAAGGTCAGTGATTTGCCAAAAATCAAACAGGTAACTAGCAATTAGATTCCAGGTCTTCTGACTCTCAGGACAATGCACCTTACATTTCTTCTTTGGGAAAAGAGAAAACGCTTGAAGGAAAAACATGTGGTATTTGAGTATAAGTTGTGATAGTACACCAAAACATGCCTAAAAGATTTGGTAATAGCATAGACAAAAGACGATAATGATCTCCGTGGATTGGGAATCACTGGATCTTGGCAAAGACTTAAAAGGATCTCTCTACCATCCCACTAATTCATGCATATTTGTTTATTTAAAAAACAGATTTATCACAATTCTTAGGTAAGAAATCAAAAGAAGAAGAGTTTGACAAAAAATGGCTTTTAGAATAACTATTCAGAAGAGACATTTACATCTGAGAAATGGACAGTAACAAACTGTTTCTGTTTTATTTTCAAGCTATCCCCCAAATTACCAAGTTTTCTCCTTTTTTTTTTTTTTCCAAGTTTTCTCCTTATAAGGTTCTTTCTTCAACATTGTGATGAAAGTTCTAGCTAGTGCAACATGGTATGAAAAAGATATTAAAACCACTTAAAAAGGAATGATTAAAACTGTCTTTATTCATAGATGATATGACTCTATAAATAAAATATCCTAAGTGAAGTGAAAGTCATTCAGTTGTGTGTGACTCTTGGTGACCCCATGGACGATATAGTCCATGGAATTCTCCAGGCCAGAATATTGGAGTGGGCAGCCTTTCCCTTCTCCAGGGGATCTTCCCAACCCAGGGATCGAACCCAGGCCTCCCACATTGCAGGTGGATTCTTTACCAGCTGAGCCACCAGTGAAGCCCAAGAATACTGGAGTGGGTAGCATATCCCTTCTCCAGGGGATCTTCCCAACCCACAAATCGAACTGGGGTCTCCTGCATTTCAGGTGGATTCTTCACCAAGCTGAGCTACCAGGGAAGCCCACAAAACAATTTTAGAAATAATACACAAGTCAAGCAAGGTTTCAGGATAAAAGATCAACATTTAAATAAAAAATCAGCCATAAATTCATATATTATGAAATATTGGAAGATTAAATTAGGAAAACAATTCCATTCACAACAGTCATCAAAAACATTGGTTCAAAGGGCTTCCCTGGTGGCTCAGATAATAAAGAATTGGCTTGCAATGCAGGAGACCAGGGTTCAGTCCCCGGGTTGGGAAGATCCCCTGGAGAAGGGAATGACAACCCACTCCAGTATTCTTGCTTGGAGAATTCCAGGGACAGAAGAGTCTGGCAGGCCACAGTTGATAGGGTTGCAAAGACTTGAACATGACTGAATGACTAACACATGTATACATTTACCAAAGAATTACAATACTTGTATGCACACTGAGAACTACAAAACATTGCTTAGAGTTTATTAAAGATAATTTAAATAAATGAAATGATATGCCTTGCTCATGGTTTGGAAGATTCAATATTGTTAAGACAGGAATTTTGCTCAAATTGATCTCAGTGGAATTTCTATCAAAATTGCAACAGACTTTTTTCATAGAAACTAACAAGTTGATTCTAAAATTTATATGAAAATGCAAATGAGCTAGAATAGCTAGAGCAATTTTTAAAAAGAACAAAGTTGTAGGACTTACAACACCTAATTTCAAAACTCACTTTAAACCTACAGAAATCAAAACAATGCTGTAATGACATAAGATAGACACATTGATCTATGGAACAGGAGAGTTCAGAAAGGAACCCTTACGTATATGGTCAACTGATCTTTAATGAAAGTATCAAGACAATTCAAACAAAAAGATAGTCTTTTAAAGAAATGTTTCTGAAACAACTGGATATATATATCAGGATAATTATATATATGTGTGTATATATATATATCTCCACGATAATTTTATATATATATATATATATATATATATATATATATCAAGGATAATTTCCTATTTGATTAACTCAAAGTCAACTGATTAGAAACCTGAGTTACAGGTATATATGTGTGTGTGTGTATATATATATGCCTAAACAAATAAGCAGACAAACTTAGGTACTTATACTCTCAAAATGAACTCAAAATGGATCACAGAGTTTAAAATTAAGAGCAAAACTACAAAATTCGAGAAGAGACACCTAAGAGAAAATCTTTTTGACTTCAATCAGGCAAAGATTTCTTAAATATGACACTCAAAATATGATTTATAAAAAATATGATAAACTGGACCTCATCAAAATTAAAAGTCAAAAGACATTATTATGTCTTCAAAAGACATTATTAAGAAATTGAAAAGATAAACTACAGACTGGGAGGAAATATCTGCAAATCATAAACCTGATATATGTATTCAGAATATATAAAGACCTTTTATAATTCAATAAGTAGAGAAACAACTCAATAAAATGGTTAAATATTTGTAAAAAATTTCACCATTTTACCAAAGAAGATATTAAGAATGGCTTATAAATACATGAAAAGACACTCAACTCATCAATCATTAAGGAAATAGTGGTAGGCAGAATTCTAAGATGTCTCTAAAAACTCACTCCCTGGTTTGTATAACCACTCCCTTTGAGTATGGAGAATACTTGTCAATATGATGGGATTTCACTCCCCTGATTAGGTGGAATTCTAAGATAAAAAGTGAAGAGATTTTACACATGTAACTCAGGTTCCTAATCAGTTGACTTTGAGCTAATCAAATAGGAAATTATCCTGGATGGGCTTGATCTAATCAGGTAAACCCTTTAAAAGAGGCCTACCTGTCTTCTCTGAAAGAGAGACTCCAAGTGCAAAGGGTTCTTCTGCTGGCCTTGAAAAAGCAAACAACCATGTTGTAAACTGCCTCTGGAAGGAGCCACATGTCAAGGACCACTCTAGGGTGTTCTCTGGAAGCTGGGGGAATCCCCAGTTGATAACCAGTAAGAAAATGGGGACTTCAGTTCTACATCCTCAGGGAGCTAAATTATTCCATCAACTAGTGAACTTGGACGAGGTCCTCAATCTTCAGATGAGACTGTGGTCCCAGACAACCCTATGGTTTCCATCAGTGAGCGCCTCAACACTGAACCCAGTTAACCCACATTCAGACTCCTAATTCAGAGGAACTGCGGATGAAAGGGTACGTTGTTTTAAGTTGCTATGTGTGTGGTAATTTGTTACACTGCAATAGAAAACAAATTCAAAATAAAACTGCTGTGATATACTACTACACAATCAAAAAAACTGGAACTGGCTATTAAAAAACAAACCACCCTGGAACCATCATATGTTATTGGTGGGGATATAAAATGGTCCAATCCCATCACTTTTGAAAACAATTTTTACATTTTCTTTCAAAATTAAACATGCTTTTACTGTAAAACATTAAATTACACTATTATGTGTCTATAAGAAATGAAAATATTTTTCCACACCAAGACCTGTATGTGAATTTTCATAGCAGCATTATTCAAAATGGCCAGAAATGAGAAACAATCCAAATATCTATCAATTGTTAAATAATGCATAAACAAATATATGTATAATATATTTATAAGACATATATAATACAGCATATTTATGGAGGAAACTAATACTCAGCAATAAAAAAAAAAACTAAATATAGACACACACAATTAAATAGACTCAAGAACATTATGCTAGTAAAAGAAGCTATGGTTTGGGAAGATTCCATATGCCGTGGGGCAACCGAGCCCATGTGCCTAGAATCCCTGCTCCCCAATAAGAGAAGCCACTGCAATGAGAATCCCATATACCACAGCTAGAGAGTGGCCCCTGCTCACTGCAACTAGAGAAAACCTGCACAAAGCAATGGAGATCCAGCACAAGAAGCCAGACACAAAAGACTACATATTTGATGAATATACTCACATGAAATCTCTAGAAGCAGCAGAACTAAAGAGAGACAGGAAGTAGGTTGATGCTTGCCTAGGTTAAGAGTGGGAACAGAGATTAGTGGGTACGAGGGGACTTTTTGATGGAGATGATGGATTTCTCTCAAAACTGGATTGTTATGATGATCACAGTTTGAAATTTCCTAAAACCATCCAAATTATACACTTACAATGGGTGGGTGGTATGGTGTATAAAATATACTTCATTAAGACTCTTAAAAGTGAAAAAAAGCCTTTTAATATCAAAACACCATTTAAATAGGAGTAAAAAGTGGGATATTTGTAATGTAAGACAAAATGAACTTGCCATACCTATTTTCCAAATATTTCTTATTCAGATGTCAAACACTGACTCAATGACAATCCAACTTTTCAACCCTTTCGTATTCATATTCAACATTAAGAATTTATCTTATAATCCACCTGGTTATAAAATTTCTCTCCCATTTACATTATACTACTGGTTCAAAATTTTCCAGGAGAGAATTCTAACACATATCCTACTAAAAGAGGAAAGCAATACCAAAGTGAAATTAGGCCATGTCTCCTTCAAACCTCCTTTACCCATAACTTTTCTGATTTGTTTTCAATTGCTTCAATAAAATGGACTGAAAGTCATGCCAGTGTTCATAAATTGGTATTAATTATAAGTGAGGAAGATTTAAAATTTTATGTTACATCTCAAATACTACGGGTTTTTAGAATCCTGACAAATTTTCTTCCTGTTAGGCAAATGAAAATTCTGTGACCTTCTAAACAAAAGGAAACAATCAAATCAAAACTGTTGCCAAGAAACTGACCCAAAACATTACTCAAGAAGCAAATTAAATGAGAAAATAAGAGCAATAAATTACAATGGCAGTTGTTATGGATATTTCCTATTAAAGTCACTTTTAATGAGTATGTTAATATATATTTTCCAATCAACTTCTTTTAACTATTTGGAGGTTTTACTTAATAATGAAATAAAACTGAATCCATCTAAATGAATATATTATCTCAAGGATGCTTTCATCCTAAATGCAATGGAATCTCTGGAAAAAAATGTGTTGGAGTCTTGACTCTGTCACTTTAAACTTGTTGAGAAACCTTAAGATAAGTCACAATACTGCTCTTAGCCTCAGTTTCCATTATTTGTAAAATAAAACTAATAATAATATTTGACCATTGTACTTCACAAATTTTACATGAAAACTAAGTAAAACAATATACGGGAAAGTTTTATAAACTCAGGTAGGATACAAAAGTCAGCTGTTTAGAAAGCAAAAAGCAAAAGATGTTGAACTTGTTAAACATCCATTTGTTAATTCTAAGGCAAGGACATAATTTCCTTCATAGAGGCATATAGTAGTCACATGAATAAAATAAATTTATTTCAAGGAGCTCAAAGCATATCATATGTATCATCTCATATATCTTCATCATATCCTCTATGTGAAAACTACTATTTCTACTCAAATTGTGAAGCTAGTGAAAAGAAAAGCTAAATGACCAGTCTTAGTGTCACAGAAGCAACCAATGCTCCGTTTCATCTTCAAGCAGGACTATAGTTGCTCTGGGAATTGTATGCATCCTAAGAGGTCAGAGGTGACAGCCCAAATTTGTATTTCACATTTTTTTTTGGGCACCGTCTGCTTCATAATTACAGGAGATATCATTATTCTTGTTTCCTTTGTTATCTTTACAGACAGAGAACTTGTCAAAACGTAGTGAAGGCAATAAAATGCCAATAAATATATTGCCTTAAACTTGGAGGTCATTACCAAGGAGAGGTGTTTAGTTTCTGAGAAAGAAGATGCATAGTTCAGTAGGCAGTTAGAGTGAATCTATGTTTGCTCGGCACCTGGGTCCCAGTGAAAATGATCCAACCGACTTGTAAACAGGCACGATGCCATTCAGCCATATGGGTGCACATAGATGCTGCCAAGTGACCATGTAGGAGAATCAGAAGCGTTTGTTGAGGGCAGCAGTCCCAGAGTGGGACATCCAAACAGCTGTCTACCCTGAGATTCACATGCCTGTGGTTAAGGGGACGCGACATGGTTAATCTAGGTTGGATTAATTTTAAAACATAAAAATCAGCTTCCTTGGCCCCAGATGGTCAGTTTGGTACATGGGTGAACCATCTAACAGTATCCTCTTGTCTCCAAGTTTGCCTTTCTTCCCCTAAAAATCATGATGTATTTCTATTTAATGGCTTTCCAAGGTATCTAACTGCATTCCATGATACTGATCTATTATTTGAAAAGAAAAATAGTCTTCATAAATCCCAGTAACCTACTTTCTTAATCTGAATTTTTTTTTAGAAATATGGCCATATTTATCTTTGTAAAGATAAGCATCATTTTGGTGAAAGGCTGGTAAACTCATTTTAGTCAAGAGGTCAAGCCAAGCAGTGAAACCACATTAAGGAACTTAGAGAAATAAATAAAATCAGTTTGGGAACTTTAAAACTAGAATAATTTTATGTGAGTTTAAAGTCTGGAAAATTCAGAAGCTTTAATTACTTAAAATTTGGGAGGAAGCCTTGTTCCTTGAAAGTTTTACGTAGAACCGTCAAAGATCTCATTTACATACTCAGTGCACAAAGCATGGGCTACAATATTTTCAGGAACAAGAGCTGCAAAGGAAATTAGAGAAGTGATAGCATTTTCTCCAGATCTCTAAAAACATCATTAGGAAGAGCATTATTTTGGGGGTTGTATGAGTGTAGGGCAGATAACTAGGCAGAAGTACATTTCATAGCTGGGGAACTATACACGATATACATGCACACATACATGCATGTAACTAAGACAGTTTATTCCAGGAAGTGACTTTGAGCCTTATACAAGGATATTTTACTCATCCAAGATGCAAATGAGATGAAGAAACCTGGAAAATGCCTCTGAAAGATAATAAAAGCTATCACAGAGTCCAGGTACTTTATTCACAGACGATCCCTTTGTCTTTTATCAGATTCGATTCATGCTTGGCTTATACATAATGCCAACAAACCCGGGTGTCCAAGCTAAAACCATATCTGAAACAGCAAATTAAAAGAGAGATCTAGAAATGCTAACAGTAGAGAAGAATTATGACTGACAGTAAGGGATCAACAGAAAAAGGGGGAGATAAACAGCAGGGGAAAAAATTCTCAAAATGCACTATAATACAGGCCAATTTGGTATACAGTTAAAGCAGGTCTCATAGTCCAAAAGTCCCTGAGGACATCAACCATATTATTTTCATGGTAATGAAATGCATACATAATAATACTCCTAAGTCATAAAGAAAAGGCTAAATTATCTTCCACACAAAAATGCTTTCCATGATAATTTAAATAAAAAAGAAAAAGTTTGGTGATTAAAGAATAGGCCCTCTTTTATCCAAAATAATCTCCTGTAAGTTCCAGAGAGTTGAAGTTTGCTTGCACATGTACTATATTCATATGTATAAATTATGAACAACTTTATAGCTCTAAAAATGTCTGGATACTGATGAGATCTTACCCTGATAAGACGATTCCTGATTTACAAGCTTGAATTTCAAGAGTTACGATGCAGCATATAAAACATTATTATAAATTTCAACTCACTGCTACCCTTAGTACTACACCAGTTTGAGGAATGTTTTATCTCTTTCATACTAAATCATCAAACTGTAAATAGTTTAAATTTTGGCAACTTTTGTCTCCTCTCCTCCACCTCAAGCTTTAAAATGTAGGCCTTCATTAGAATGCTTTCCTCCTTCAAGCCAGCAAATAATTAATTATTCTTCATAAATAAGTAAAATATCTCTTTACATGTAGGTCATTGCTCAATAGAAATTATAAATTGCAAGTGCCTCTCTTTGTCCTCACAAACAAATAAATTCAGGAAAAACAGACTCTTTGAATAACCTTTTCCATAAAACTCGACTCCCTGACCCTCCAAACAGAATGTTAAGTGACTATCAATTTATTTGTCTGCTTCTGAGAAGGCCTGTGGAATATGAGATGCCTAATAACTATAAAAGTGCCTCTGTGAAGACATGAAAGGGGATTTTAGTCTTATTTTACACTTTGAGATATTTAGTATACAGTGAATGGAATTATCCAAGTAATTAAATCACAAATTGAAGGAATTATGAACCTAAACAGAGTGTACTGAACTATAATTAGATCATTAAAAGAGCCATCGCTGAGTGCACATTACATGCCACCATTACACCTGCTGCTGAGATTATCTCATTTAATCCTCACAACAGCTCTGAAGAGTGACTTGCCCAGGGTCAACCATGAGGTACCCACGAATGAATTTGGAGATCATCAATATAGAGAACACAAGTGTTTTTAAGAACCAACAATGTTAAAGTTTAAAATTAAAAACAATAGAGGTGTGAGGGTGAAATGAGCATATCCGTGCACTTTGGTTTTTATTTAGTCACCTAAACATTCATACTGCCTAGTATGTGCCAGAGCATTTACAAGGAATGACAGAGGTTGCTCACTGTCACCTAACAATAACATATGCTAACCTAACACTTAATGTGTTCCAGACATCCTTTTGAGTGTTCACACACACATCATCTCATATTAATGTTCAAGATAAACTTAGGAAAAAGGTCTACTACTAGTGTTCTCTGTTAAGAACTATCCACTGATTTCCCATCACACATAGAATAGAACCCAACTCCCACAGAGTCCCCGAAGGCCCACGTGACTGTGTGTCTGCCTGTCTAACCACCCTTATCTGAGTCTGTCCTTCCAACTCATACACCCAAGCCCCACGGGATGTTTGTTTTGTTTTTCATTTTTGTTTTTTTAATTCTACTCCTAGAAGAGACCTAGTTAGTTCCTACCTGAGAAATTCTGTGCTTATCACTTCCACTGAACTTCTTTGTCTCTAGACTTGCTGTGGCCAGCTCCTTCTGGGTATCAAGGTCTCAGCCAAAATCTTACTTGTGGGAGGCCTTCCTTGCTCACGGATCAACAGCAGTACAGGTACCCACACAATATTACCTCTAGATCATCATCCTGCTTCATTTCTTCACAGTACTCAGCACTATCCTGAGTCATGTTATTTGCTTGTTTATTGCCTGTTCCCTCCGCCCCACCTAGTATAAAAGCTTTATGAGCAGGGTGTGTCACAAATCTTCTCACACAGATAGCAGTATCTGTGGAATGTGTCTAATCCTTAAAGCAAAGAGCAGAACATCACATGTGGGCTAGCAGCCTAAGGAGTTTTGAAGGCATCATTTGCCCCAGTGTTCAAACATATAATGAAAGCAATAATGCCAAGAAGGTGTTTAAAATTCTTACATGTTTCAGAATTAAATGACACTACTAAAACCCTTTGAGTTTAATATAAAAATCAGATATTTCAAGAGATTTTGAGTGGATAAAGTAGAAAACAGCCCATATTAAAATTTGTGTGACACAGCTAAAGCAGTACTTAAGAGGGAAATGTATACCTTTTAAAGATAAAATTTCATGAAACTCACAACTTAAAAATAAAACAGTAAGTATTTATCTGAAGAATTCAGGATACAAAAGAAGAAAGAAAATAAAGATACTTTGTCTTGTAAGCACAAATAAACAGAAAAAAGTAACAGGGAAAACTAATGAATGAAACTGTATTTTTAAAGAATGATGGATATATAACAAGAATATGAAGATATGTATTTGTAACCTCTATAATAAAATGTTTTTAAAAATAGAAAATAAACCATTATCATCCAAAAATAAAAAAGAAGCAGTAACTATCATCATAGATGAAGCTTCAAAAATGAGAAGAACTTCACACAGGTTCTTCAAGATCCCGACTCAGTTAATTTCATCCGAGACTGTTCATCTTGACATGACAGCTCAGCATCACCATTAAAAATCAGAGTGTTTCCTTCCATTAAATTTTCCAAAAAAAACTTTTATGTAAATTGAACTATTAAAATAATATCTACCATGATTATTTCTAGTCAAAGATTATTGTAGAATATTTTGAAAACACAAAATAACCAAGAATGAATTAGAAATCTACTATAATTCCAGGGATGGTTTTACCAAGTGTGTGGCAACACAATACCAAAATAATAGGCAAAAAAATTAAACTGTTTATTCTTGAGTATACCAACAAAACACTGGATGGTGTCCTTTGGAAATGCACTGAATATTTTGCCTTTATTTCTCACTATTCCTGTATGCAGGTCAGGAAGCAACAGCTAGAACTGGACATGGAACAACAGACTGGTTCCAAATAGGTAAAGGAGTACGTCAAGGCTGTATATTGTCACCCTGCTTATTTAACTTCTATGCAGAGTACATCCTGAAAAACGCTGGGCTGGAAGAAGCACAAGCTGGAATCAAGATTGCTGGGAGAAATATCAATAACCTCAGATATGCAGATGACACTACTCTTATGGCAGAAAGTGAAGAAGAACTAAAGAGTCTCTTGATGAAAGTGAAAGAGGAGAGTGAAAAAGTTGGCTTAAAACTCAACATTCAGAAAACTAAGATCATTGCATCCGGTCCCATCACTTCATGGCAAATAGATGGGGAAACAGTGGCTAACTTTATTTTTGGGGGGGCTCCAAAATCACTGCAGATGGTGATTGCAGCCATGAAATTAAAAGATGCTTACTCCTTGGAAGGAAAGTTATGACCAACCTAGACAGCATATTAAAAAGCAGAGACATTACTTTGCCAACAAATACTCATCTAGTCAAGGCTATGGTTTTTCTGGTGGTCATGCATGGATGTGAGAGTTTGGCTATAAAGAAAGCTGAATGCAGAAGAATTGATGCTTTTGAACTGTAGTGTTGGAGAAGACTCTGGAGAGTCCCTTGGACAGCAAGGAGATCCAACCATTCCATCCTAAAGGAGATCAGTTGGGTGTTCATTGGAAGGACTGATGCTGAGGCTGAAACTCCAATACTTTGGCCACTTCATGCGAAGAGCTGACTCATTTGAGAAGACCCTGATGCTGGGAAAGATTGAAGGCAGGAGGAGAAGGGGACAACAGAGGATGAGATGGTTGGATGGCATCACCGACTCAATGGACATGGGTTTGGGTGGACTCCAGCAGTTGGTGATGGGCAGGGAGGCCTGGTGTGCTGTAGTTCATAAGGTTGCAAAGAGTCAGACACGACTGAGCGACTGAACTGAACTGAACTGATTCCTCTTCAAGCACACTCTGGCCAGTTAACCCTGGTAACTTAGTATTTCCTTAACACACACGCTATTTGGAAGCTTCCATTTCTTTCACTCACCCGGTTCTTTCTGCTTGTGTTACCACCCTTCATCTCTACTTGTTCAAATATTACTGCTGTCCATGAGGAAACTCCCCCTCTTATTTCCTAGTTGGAAATAATGTCTCCCTTCATGGAATCCTTCTAGCCTGCCAGTGCCTCTGTTGTGGTATTCACAGAACTTGTATTGTGTCTTCCCTTACATGGTTGTTTTCTGAATATGTGCTTTCGTTTTCCTATGCTGTAACCCAGAGGAACCAAGCACTTCGTGTGTACCTTTGACTTTTCAATAGCATCTAACCTAGCATCAGATTTTACAGCAAGCCAGGATTTTAAGTAACACAGCCTCTAATCTAAGCCTCAGTTTTCTCACATATAATGCAGGGAGCTAAAAACAGTACCTAATTCCTAGCATGACTTTGAGAATTAAATGACATTATGTATACAATACCACAGTAGAGTGTCTAATATACCATAAGCACTCAATATGATTTGTATTCAACAAATGATCAATAATGTCCTAATCTTGGATGAGGACAGGTACAGAAATCTTTCAAATATTTTAAGGATTAAGCATGCCAAAGTCGGCCACCAGCAAGCTATGTTCATAGTAACATTTTGCCAAACTGCAACAATCTTAAACTGCCATTAATTTTTAAATGTGTCATCAGTTTACTATTAGTTCTCCTGGGGAAAAAAAAGAAAAATCATCAAACTAAGCATATACATCAATTACAAGATATGTTTTCAATTTCAGAGACATTTTGAAATGTGGAAATGCAGTAATTTTCATGCCAAGTTACTCTTCTGTTTTGTAACACTCATCAGTCCTTTGCACACACATCCCCATCATTTTGGGGATAACAGGCAGCTCCACCACCACCTTGACATATACACCTGCTACTGAATTTCTTTACAAACTTGGTCTCTCTGTAAGCTCTGGACCCCGCCATCTGTCCTCACCACTGTATGAACATCAAACTCTCCACGTGGCTCAGAAGAACATGTTCCCATCATCTACCAGGCACTCTTCCTCTTCCTTTTCTTTCAGAGTTCCACAGCTTTGAAAAGCTTTGACCACTTCACTAAGTTATGGTCTTACTATACTTCTACTTTTATTAACAGCTTGTATTTTCATATAATTTTCAAACTGTTTTCACATAAAATAATCCAATTAATTTTCATACCAAAAAACCCTCATGAGGTAAAAACAGGCATTTATTTATCCCCCTTTCTCAGTGAAGAGATGGAAATCCAGGAGTCTTTCTGACTTGCCAAATTTTATAGCACTGAGGTGTTAAAAATACCCAGGAGCCATGAGTCCACATACTGTGCTTTTTATTTTAAAGTTCATTTTCACCTCATTCCACCCCATGTTCTCTCCTCCATTCTTCTATATTTATGGTTCCCTTCATAGACTTCTGCCCGCCTCCTAAGCCTAAGTTGTTAATGCTCAGAACACTTTTTCTCTCTCTGTTTTTCCCTGGCAGTCACCACAGCTTCAGGCTTCAAAATAACATCTACATAGAAAAGCCCAGATCTCCATCAAGGTGACAGGTCTTTCCCCCACTCTATCTGGAGGTTTCTATTCCTACATTCTGTCCTCACATTAAATCAATGAAATGCACTAACTGGTCAAAAAAATTCAAACTCTTAAAAAACAGAGCAAGACTATCTTATTTTCTAACCACAGTTAACAAAAAAACAAAACAAAAAACAGAAGATTCTACCCTATTCTTCAATATCCTGAATATCCCATTGTGAAATGAGAGTCTATAATAAAAAATAACCTAAAATTTGAAAAAGGATCACCTTTTGCCATCAGCTTGGTTCCTAAAACTCTTCTAGCTGTTTTGGAGCCCACTCCTTACCTATCAAATATCAACATACCAGTATATGATCAAAGGTGGTAGCAGTCAAAATATTTAACTGCAAATGATGACTGTACCCATTGGATATGGCCATTCAGAGGGTTATCAGGTAAGAACCACTCTGGTCCGTGCTGACATGACTAACTCAATACCACCCCGAAAGATCTGAACTTTAGAACTAAACAAATAGTAACAGTGAAACCTAAACTTCCATGAGTTTGAAAATCATAGAAACTTAACATCTTTTGCAATTTTAAAAAGAACCCTGTGCCAGGAATCTGTATTGTTCTAAACCATTGTTCCAAATACAAACCACTGTTCAAACACACACCAAAAATTACTCAGGAGTTCTCAAAACTCTGAGAAGCATCAAAGGAGCACACCCGAAAAAGTCATGTATAGTACCCTATAAATACTTACGGTTGACATTATCTGGCTGTAGTTCAACATTTTGTTGTAGTTCTCCGTAAATTACTAGCAAAATTGAGGAAAGAAGAATCTCTGTTATTTCATTAAGGTCTCTATCTCTGTGAAATTTTATAGCATAAAGCAAACTCTTAATGATGATACCATCCTTGTAGATAATCAGAAGATTTTCACAACAATCAAACAGATTAGCTGACAAAACGTCCCATGTTTGGTTCATCATATGAAACTATTTAGGGTATATAATCTTGAAAGGGCAATCCAATAATCACACTAGAAGCAATTTTGTACGATACTAGTGCTGAAAAGTCAATTTAACTTTCCAGCTTTATAAGACTTTGTTATTGCTATTGTTAATTATTTCTCATTTAATGGGAAATTGGCAACAAGGTCCCCGACTGTCATTTTAAATCTGCAGTAATATCATGTGAAGCTTTTCGTCCTTATTCCCAAGTCCTGGATTATCAGAGTTAAATGGCAGATCCGGCGTTACAAAAGCTCAGGGGCAGGCACTGTTACACAAATTGCCAATTCAATTAACAGTGTGCAAATGCTCCGCTGGCAGACTGCAGGAAGGACAGCCATTTTGGCAAGTGTCATTCCTAATTTATCAACCTGTCAAACCCTCCACTCAGGTGCCTGCGGTCACTGTCTGCTTCTTAATGCTGCGTTGTAAAAGCTGCAGGAACCATTCTTGTAGCCTGACAAGGCACAATACTCAAAACTGATTTTAAAATCAAATGTACAGTTGTCTTAATTATTCTCAGTATAAATGATGTTTTAATTACAAAAACAGAGTGGGAATATTAAATCAGAATTGGATACTAGGGTTTACACAGAAAGAAGAGAACTTTTATCTGTCTTAAGAAGAGAGGCAGAAAATTTATCCTAGAGTAATTTATTACACCATTGCCTTCTTAAATTTTACTAAGTATCTGCATAAGTCTCTTGCCCCCCAACATGTATACAGTATTAATTATTCATTCAAACTGAGTCATAAACTTTTCTCCCCGTAGTTGTTCCTACACTTTGGGAATGATCCTGAGCAGGGATACAGCAAGTGATGCTTGCATTCTAAGAGTACTTCTCCTCACTCCCTTAATCCTGATTCTAAGTGCCCACATCTACACAATTCCTCATATATTGAGGTTCCATTAGAAGTCTACAAACAGCAAAGCATATCAAAGTGTTACCACCTTCCATGGTAACACTTAACAGTTTAACAACTATTTATTTCACAAACAAAATTTTGTACTCAACACCTAAGAGAAAAGAGGTAAAAGGCTGTTTGAGATTGATCTGAGTATTTCAGGAAAATGTCCCTCTGCTACTTACTTGACATTCTTAATATTCAGCAGTCGACCACTTTTCTCAGAATACCGAGACAGCACTCAACATGGGGGCTAACGGCTTCTTTTCATTACCAAGTTATTTATTTCTTCCTTTTTTCACAATCATTAATGAACACTCTGCAAGGGTGGGAGGGGATGTACAAAGGGTGTGGATGGAATATGCAGATAAATGAGATACTAACTCACAGTCCATTAGAGTATTTTATTTAAAAAGAGAGATCCAGCGGGGGAATTTGCGGTAAATAGCTTTGGGGACCCTGATGCATTATGAAGGCATTCCATTAACAAATAGATATTAAGCACGTATATGTGCCAGGTACTATTACAAGCCAGGCAAACACAGAAGAATAAGACACAGCACCTGTCTTTGAGGAGGTGAGTTTTAGTAGAGATAAAATAGCTGGTTTTTCCAGTAGTCATGTATGGATGTGAGAGTTGGACCATAAAGGCTGAACACCAAAGAATTGATTCTTTCAAGTTGTGGTGCTGGAGAAAATGCTTAAGTGTCCTTTAGACAGCAAGGGGATCAAACAAGTCAATCCTAAGTGAAATCAACCCTAAACATTCACTGGAAGGACTGATGCTGAAGCTGAAGCTATAATACTTTGGCCACCTGATGCGAAAAGCTGACTCACTGGAAAAGACCCTGATGCTGGGAAAGATTGAGGGCAGGAGGAGAAGGGGGAAAACAGAGGATGAGATGGTTGGATGGCCTCATCAACTCAATGGACATAAATTTAAGCAAACTCCAGGAGAAAGTGAAGGACAGGGAAGCCTGGCTTGCTGCCGTCCATGTGGTCGCAGAGTCAGTCACGACTGAGCAACTGAACAACAAGTCAGAAAAATCTCTTGTGATTTTTATCATGCAGGTCAGATTTACAAAGAGGCAGAAAGTACCTATCTTTCCATCATCAGAATAGAACATTGCCTGAGTCAAAGGTGTCTCATCCAAGATACTTCCTCTACAACCTGAAATTTTACCAGCAGCAAGTTATTCACTTGGATCTATGCGGCTTTATGTTTTCAATTTCACCTATTATAGTTTTACCCACCAAGTATTAATGGCTTAAAGGAACTTTTAGTTAGAATTTGTTGAACACAGGCAGAGAGCACAGGGCTATGGGAATGGGAGTGAAAAGACAAAGTATTTAGCAAAAGGCCAAGGAAGGATGAGAGAGCCTCAGTGACAAATAGCCTTCTTTAAAATTTTGTTTTAAAGAACTTGTACTTTATATATGCATACGTATGCATATTAAAACACACAGTTATACTGTACACTTACCAAGGACATAATGGCTCCTCCAGAATGCAAAAAGGAGATATGAATACCATGCTTACAATCTGGCAGCCAATTTATAGACTAAAATCTGAAGCCAACCAGTATGGTTCCATTACTATGACAGCATCAGTCTGGGTAGATGCATTTAGTCCCTGGCAGTGGGAGTCAGAAGCATTCCCCAGCCTCAGACTCTGCTGGTACTGCAACTCACTGAGAGACATCTTGATTTTTATCATTGTCAGTAATTTTCATCACTCTTGGTACAATTTAATCTATTCACCTTTAGCCCAGTGTCTATACGTCCACATCACTACACTGGAGAGCAGCTAGGGAACATAACATCTATTTCCCACTACTCTGCAAAGCAATCCCTTCTCTGGCAAGGCCAGGCTCCGTGCTCCTCACCAAACCTAACTGGCCCAGTCTCCACTCTTGCAGGTTTGTCATCTGTTTCTGGAATCCCTGCTCCCTCTTACTTGTCTAAATCCTACTGATTTCTCAAGGCTTATCACATAATTTTTTGTTTGTAAGACTAGTATTGATGCTGGGATTTGCTATGCCTTAAGGACTTTCCAGTTATTGGATAAATTCCTTATATACTGACTAATGTATGATACATCCACTAAAGATATAATAGAATAAAGATGCTGTGTGCTAAGTCACTTCAGTCATGTTTGCCTTTTTGTGACCCCATGGACTATAGCCTGCCAGGCTCCTCTGTCCATGGAAGTCTCCAGGCAAGAGTACTGGACTGGGTGGCCATGCCCTCCTCCAGGGGAGCTTTCCAACCCAGGGATCGAACCCACATCTCTTATGTCTCCTGCATTGGCAGGCAGGTTCTTCATCATGAGTGCCACCTGGGAAGCCCAAACTAAAGACAGTAATAGTGATTAATAGCAAGGACTTCAATGTACTGAGCACCTACTTTGTGTTCAGCTATCTTTTAAGAGCTTTACATGGTTAACCTATTACCACACAGAGAGAGGTGAGGCCAATCATCATCTCCCTCTCACAGTTAAGGAATTTAGGCAGAGGACTGACAGATCAGCTGCTCAGGGTCATCTGTCTAGGATGTGGTGAAGCTAAGATTCAAACCCAGACAATGTGGCTTCAATATTTACACCCTCTTTCTGCTCTTACTATGTCTACGGACATCAGTCATATCAACCCCCAAATTCTCCCAAGCAGAGTGCAAGGACCACATTGTTCTACTCTTATTTATAATGAGCCTGAGAATCTGAATAAAGGTGTGCCTTACACAGGCTACCTCAGGAGTCAGTGAAAAAGCCAAAATGATAGCCTACTCTATTTCCCACTGTTTCCAAGCCCAGACTACCTCGTAAAGATGAATTCCATCCCATTTTGAATCCCATCCTGTGTTGGTCAACTCTAGAGTATCTACAAATCTCCACAATCTTGCCTTGAAGTTATTTTGAACTAATTAAGCAGGACGAGCTCTAATCACTGGTTGATAGTCCCTGCTATCTATTATTTACTTTTATTCCCCCATGAAGCCTGATGTCTGGTAGGAAGTCTTTTATACTAAAATTTAATTACCTCTTCCACCCTAGGGGAGGTGTGCAAAACCCTGATAACAGAGTAAACACACGAAGGTTAGAGAAACTCATCTTCGCATGGTGCTTCCCGTCACTCGTCACTTGGAGGGGTGACGTTCTCTGCAGCTTTCTGCACGCGTCCGCGGTGAGCAGGACAAGAAGCACAGTCAGCTGGGAGGTGCCAGCTGGAGAAGCTAAAGGATGGTCTAGCCTGTCTTGATTCAATCCTCCAAACTGTGGGTTCCTCTCCTGGTTTGACATCTGTACACTGGCCATCTATCCTACCGCTGATCAAGCAATGAACAAAATGCCAGTCATCAGCAACTCTATGTTTTCTTTTCCAGAAAGAAATGAGATTTGTCTCCCCAATGATATGTGGAAATTGGTCTCAATGGAGTACATCTGGCTCGTGCATGTACTGAACATGTACTGAACATGTATTCACTCTGCCAGATGAAGTGATGTGAACGTCACAGTTCCCGTCCTCAGCTAGCTTGCCATCTACTCAGGGTGCCAAATTGCATGGTGTGTCCACTTCTTTTTTTTGCCTCCAATGGCATCATCTCTGTATTTCTCTTCTTTCTGACACCCTCTTACCAGATCAATCTTCGTAAGAACAACACTAAACCTCCTTTCCAATCAAAACCTTCTAAGTGTCCTTACTGGTGACTGAAACATACTCTCTAGGCAGTCATTCCAAGCCAAAACGTCCCAGCCCTAGGTCTTACTTTGTGACTCTTTCCTTACACATCCTGTGTTCCAGCTGCACCGCACAACCCTCTTTCCTGAGCACACGGTGCTTCTCTTTCTCCCATATACTGTTCACGCTGTTCCTTTTCCCTCAAGTGCTCTTCTGTTGCTCAGCAACCTATTCTTCCTTTGATGGCTTCTCTAACCCCACGTTCTCTACAAAATCCTTCCCGGTTGACCAGTCACAGTGGGAAGAAATCTCTTCCCTTAAGCGTCACCCCCTTATAGTTACACTTCCCTAAGGCTTTGATCATATTCTGGGTTTGATTCATCTGATCAGAACACATTCACTGAGTGTCTACCATGTGTCATGTACTGGCGATACAATAATTAAAAATAAAACATGTTCACAAAAACTCATAATTAATCAGGAGTAGGAGGTATGCAAGCAATTAACAAGTCAATGTGACAAGATGCTCTGTGTAAAGTTTCTCAACCTTGGCACTATGGACATTTTGAGCCAGATAATTCTTTGCTGTATGTGTGTGGGGGAGTCCTGTGTGTATGTGTATGTGGCGGGGGAGTCCTGTGAATTACTGGGTGTTTAGCAGCATCTCTGGCCTCTGCCCACTAGATTCCAGCAGCATGCCCCAAGTTGTAAAAACCTCAAATGTCCCCAAACATTGCTAAACATCTCCTGGGGGCAAAACTGAGCCTCATTGAAAACCACTGCATTGCAGGATTTCACAAAATATACTGAGGTGCATAGGAAGGCAGGCCTGGGAGATAGCGTTTTACCAAGGACGTTAGGCACCTAGACCCTGAAGGATGAGAAAGTAGGTGGCCTGGGGCATACCCAGGCTATGGTGAAGACATGGAGATCAAACATTGAATGACATCCCTGAGGATCTTAGAGGACAATGGAAGCTGTATATTGATGGTATAGAAGGGGGAAAGGAGAGGCTGGAAGGAGCAGGGCTTCATAGTATAATGCATCCATTGTATAACATCAGATCAACATGGTGGCACAACTAGAAAGGATCTTAGAAATTGATGAGGCTGATTTTCTTTCTACTTTATCTTGCATGTGAAACATCTAGGAAAGAGGAAAGTGCAAAGCAGAACTGGGGCTGAATTTCTCTACTTTCACACTTTGAGTCAGCAACTTCTTAACCAGGTAGAGCCTCAGCTACCTCACCTGTACAACACAGATAGTAAGTGCTACCCTAGAATTTTTTGTGGAGGGCAGGGAACTAGCACTGTGCCTCCCATGGTTACTTAATCCATGTCAATTTCCCTCCCCCCTTCCTTCTCAGGATTGAACTGTGCTATGAAAGAGAGCAAGACTGCCTTTTAATCATTAATGCAGAATCTAAACCACAGTGTGACAGACTGAACAGTTTTCAATGTTGTGGTAGATTAAGGGTGGCCATAAATTCCTTGCTGCTTCTCCCATGAGTAGGTGGAAATAGCAGCAAAGAAGGTAAAAACAAGTGGCGTCTATTTCACCTTCCTTTGAATCGAGGATGGACTTGTAGCCTGCTTTAAGCAATAGGAAGAGGCAGATGTAATGCTGTTAACTTTTCTGCCCAGTTGTTAAATAGCCAGGTAACTACCATGTTTGCTCTCATGATATCCAGCTGCCATGTAAGAAATGTCACCAGCCTGAGACCCACTGCAGCCTGTACTAACCATGTAGCTACAAGCAAGAAAACCCAACAATCTGATAGCCTACACCCATGTGCCAGGTGAATGCTGACACACCATCTCAGGTGAGACCAGAAGGAAAACTCTCTAGCAATCCACAGACTCATGAGCAATATCAGCTCATTGTTACTGGAAGCTACTTATTCGGGGGCCCCTACTGGTGGCAACACACTCCAGTATTCTTGCTTGGAGAATCCCATGGTCGGAGGAGCCTGGTAGGCTACAGTCCATGGGGTCACAAAGAGTTGGACACGACTGAGCGCCTTCACTTCACTTCACTTCACTGGTATACAGCATTAGATAATTAAAACAGCCACATACAAAAAAAATTGGAGGATATAGCTAGTATGGGAGGGTTGTTAATTATACAAAAAAAGATGAGTCTGTAGGACTTTGAACAGTCAAAAATGTATTAGAAGATGTCAGATTTAAGCTGTAACTTAAAGGAGATTTGGTTAATATTTTAAATATTAGGTAAGTATGGAATCATTTTTGTTATTCATAACTTTACACTTCTTTCAACTATTACAAAATTTTCAAACATACATACAAGTTAAAACAATAGTAGATATCCATACCATTTCTCCCTAAATTCAACAATTGTTAATATTTGCTAATTGTGGCTCAAACTATAAACATGCACATATATAGTTTTGGGAAACATTTGGAGGTACACAGTAGAGCTCATGACACTTTTTAAAAATTGTGATAAGACATATATAACATAAAATTTACCATGTTAAAAAATAATTTACCATCTTGACCATTTTAAGTGCACATTCCAGTAGTAAACACATTATATCATGGTGCATTTACTCTCAAGGTTATCATCTTGCAAAACTGAATTTCTATACCCATTAAACAATAACTCCCTATTCCCCTGGCAATTACCACTCCACTCCCTGTCCCTATGAAACTGACTACTTTAGGTACCTCATTTAAGTGAAATCATACTACATTTGTCTTTTTATGACTGACTTATTTTGTTTAGCATAATGTCCTCAAGGTTCATCCACATTGCAACATTTGTCAGAATTTCCTTCCTTTTAAGGCAGAGTAATAGTCCCCTGTATGTAAACACATTTATTTAGTCATTCGTCTGTTGCTTTCACCTGTTAGCTACAGTGAAAAATGCTGCTATGAACAGGGGTGCACAAATCTCTTTGAGACTCTGCTTTAAACTCTTTTGGGTATATACACTAAGGTGGAACTGCTGGATCATAGGGGAGGACATTATCTTCCTAAGCACTTCAGCATGTGTGATTGACCAAGGATGGTTGTAAGCTACATAAGTCTTCCCTTTTACTGGTTAAAGGTTCTTACTACAGCAGCTGTTAGGTGATACTCTGGTTTGTAGTCTAGCTTTTCCATTCACTGGATGTATGACTTAAAACAAGCTATTTAGCTTTGCTAAGCCTTGATTTTATCACCTATAAAACAAGGTAATAACAACACATCTTGCCTCATGGAGATGTTGGGAACACTTAAGAAAATAACATAGCAAAAGCACTCAGCACAGTGCCTAACAGAGAGTGTATGGTCCCAGAACACTGATGCTGTGATGAGATATTCCTGCCATGGAGCAAACTCATGTTGCTTTATCATCAATAGTACTGAATAGCCATTTGCTATATTCCTTTCTTGTCATTTTCAGATGTTCTTAAAATGGAAAGCTAGCCTTTTCATTAGTATGCTTTCTTTTCCAGTGTAACTTGCTTTGCTTAAATCCTCCAGGGTTTTTTCCCCACTTACACCTATACAAAACCTGAGATCCAACCAGTCTATCCTAAAGGAGATCAGTCCTGGGTGTTCATTGGAGGGACTGACGCTGAAGCTGAAACTCCAATACTTTGGACAACTGATGCGAAGAGCTGACTCATTGGAAAAGACCCTGATGCTGGGAAAGACTGAGGGCAGGAGGAGAAGGGGATGACAGAGGATGAGATGGTTGGATGGCATCACCAACTCAATGCACATGGGTTTGGGTGGACTCAGGGAATCGGTGATAGACAGGGAGGCCTGGCGTGCTGCAGTTCCTGGGGTCACAAAGTGTTGGACATGACTAAGAGACTGAACTGAACTGAAATCTGGTTAAACTGGAATGCGCAAGCTTTCATGGAATTTTAGAAAGAACTGTAGAAGGTACCTATTCAAACTTCTTCATCCACTTATTCAGATTCTGCTTGAATAAGCACATCACAGCTCAATTCCCTGCAGTTCTGAGGTCTTGGTGTAACTGCTGTCCCTCGGACTGAGTCAATACCTGCCCTTCTGGCTTGTTCTGGGGTACTGAAGAGGGACTTCCTGTTTTAAATTAGAGAGGAAGCAACTGACCTCTAAAATCCCTTCTAAGAGTACATGACATGTTTTCTTTACGCTAAAGCATGCACAAGATGGCCGCAACTATTTCTAGTGATAGTTCAAGATGAGATTGCCTCTCTTCATGACACTTGACAGTTCAGATGAGAAACAATGCAAGAGTTTGTATGATGTGACATGGATTGAATTTATTAATCAACACCATGACTAGAACAGTCATGCAAACTAGTATAGATTCCCCTATACTAATGTTTGTTCAGAGTCAAAGGGAAATTATTTGGGGCTTAAAAGTAATATCTCAAGAGAGAAAATCCAAGTTCAGGATTCTGCAGGGCGAGAGCCTCTTTGAGTCTGCAAGATTGGGTATTACCACCCTGGCCCGCATGTGATCTATTTTACACAGCTAAACCCAGGTAGCACTAGAAAAAGAAATCCATCAATTGTTGATCAATACATTTTCCACTTGCAGGATGATATATATTTCAGGAAAGCACTCAATACATAAGGCATGCATGAGAAAAATCTATTGACTTCATTCATACCAAACCTGTTGTACAAATTTTAAATTGCTGACCTAAAATTTGAGGCACATTTTGGCAATTAAGGTAACTGATGCATAGTCAATGCTCAGTGAGCTCCCTTCTTTCAGATGATTCTGAGAATCACTAATTCTACTTAAAAGACAAAATAGAAGGAAAAAGTGAGACAACGTATAAAAAACTATTTCTCACATGAATGTGTCCTGCAAAATTGCAAAAGTAAGTTGCAATTTTAACTTTTCTGAGATACTTGTTCCACATTGAGGTTATAAATGAATAAACCAGACACTGTCACCAACTGGGACCTTTAGTCAGTACTGGTACCAAAACAGCTCTGTTACAGTTGGGAAATCTGAAACTAATAAATCACATACACATTTTTCACTAACAGAATTCTCAACAAAATTCAAAATCCAAGTTTCTTTGACCAACTCTTACTCTCACTTGATTGTGGATCTTTACTGCTTACCCCACTCCTTAACGCCTTTCCAATCTGCTAATAATTCCAATTATGTCCTCCAAGAAGCATTTCAACACTAAACTACTGCTCATTCTCCATATCCCTTTAGCATTTACACAGATAGTTTTTCATCATTTCATCTTGCCATTTGGTGCTATCAACTTTTATTTAGATCTTTAATGAATACTGTTCTCTATAAGCAGATTATAAACTTCATTAAGGTATGGATGGGGTTTCTATTATTTTATTAGCCTTTAATAAATATGGCTGCTATTGGCTGGCAAAGATGATTAAAATTAATGCATAAGATATTATTTTTATTGCTTCATTTTTTTTAAAAGAAAGCTTTCTTTTGCCACAAATTAGGCTTGAGTTTATGAGCAAACCAGGTCGGATTTTGCTAAAGGTTAAACAGTAAAGTGTGCATGTTTCCTTGTCATTCAAATTGTGCTAGCACAGGAGTTCCATATTCCATTCAACATGTTTTTAATATTCTGCTGCAGATATACCATTCATTACATGTACAGATAACATTCCACGTGTAGGTGCTATTCTATCATCCAATTAGAGTATGTTTTTACATTCAGAGGCCAATGGGAAGGGGTAACTTTAAATAATAATAACCACCACCACCGTGTATTGATTCTCAGTATGCATCAGGTACTTCTAATATGTTATTTCTAATTCTTATCCCAATCTTATATACAGACACAATGATCATTTCACAGAGGAGACACTGAAGGTCAAAGATTCTCACACTGACACCCAATAAAGAAAGGATCTAATACTTTAACCCAGTTCAGTGCAATTCAAAAGCTGTGTTATTTACACTACATAAAAATAACTTAGGTTTTGGAGATCTGTTATTTAAAACAAACATTTATACCAAAATGGATATACTTTGTATCTGATTGTCACTAAGTTTATATTCCATGTTTGGACATACTGTTTGAATTTGCCTAAGATTTTATCTCTTATCACCTAAGAATCTATAGTCAGACACTTGTTTTTAAAGTCGTCTACTAGGTTCAGTCAAATAATGCCATATATAACGTTTTGAGACCCAAGGGGAACAAAAAAGTCAGGAAACAGTCAAATAACATAAATTAACAACAAGAAAAATGTGGTACTTCAGGCTATATATATTGGAAATACTGCCTCTATAGACTCTGAATATAGTTCAACAAATTACGGGTAATGTTTGAAAGGTAAAAGAGAAACAATGCTTTAAATATAGCAAATATGATCCACAGGAACACTTAAATAAAAATATCATATCACAATTATAGAGATTCCTAGTGTCCAAAGTCAAAAGTGGGCATGATTCTTTGGTACAATGCCTCTAGTCATCATTCATCACTTAAAGTAATCCCCAAAGATTGCCATAGTGGAGCATTTCAAGTTTAAAGTTCTGATGACTTAAAGTAAGTAATGGCAGGGATCATATCAAGTAATTACAACTGGCCCTTTAGTTGTAAATACCTATAGATGTCACAGCTACTGATGGCAGGCATATACACTGAATTTTTTTACAATACTGACATCATTTTATATTCACAGGACCTTAAAGATGAGAGTTGTTCAGTCACTAAGTCATGTCGGACTCTCTGTGACCCCAGGGACTGCAGCAGGTCAGGCTACCCTGTCCTCCACCATCTCCTGGAGTTTGCTCAAGTTCATGTCCATAGATAAGAATACCCTATAGCAAAGGCTTTTGTACTCCAGGTACTAACACCGCCTAGATGAGGAGCCAAACAGAAACTTCATTTACAAATTCCACCATCAGGAATTGTGCTCCAGAGGTGTCCCAATAGTTGGTATCTAAATACTTCCTCTGACTCGTTTTCCTCTTAGAGGATCACTTTAGATGGCACTATGATTCAATAAACCACTGGGATACAGCATTAACTCTCAGTGTGTTAGAACTTGAATATCCATTCATATTACAATCAGGGGACTCAAATGATAGATTGTTTCTGGATCAGAGTTTCTCTAGTCAAGAATATTTTTATCTGATGAGAATGACTATTTTGACTTTGAGATATAAAACCCATAGAGATACTAATTCAAAGCCATTTAATCTGATCTCCATGCATTCCGACACTCCACTGCTACATCCTAGCTATTCTTTATAGGGAAAAACTTATTGTACTGCCAAAAACACCCCCTGCCACCTCAAATGACAAGAGCATTCATGCATTTTCATGAGCTCATTTCAGGATAGGAAAAGCAAGTTCCACAATTCCCAAAAAACACATTAAGACACTAGAATATTCTAAATGGATGCTGTAATTAAAGGACCGACTACCATAATCCTATGTATAATGACTAATAATAGGAAATCATAAACTCAAATGTCTATGAGTTAATAAAATTATGAATAGCTTCTCCTACCCCTCCTCCCGAAGTTGTGCATGTATGTATCTAAGGCTTTTGTGCTTCACTTGACTTTGTTTCAATCGTCCTCACAACTGAGAAACATAATTATCCCACATACATTCAAGTACAGAGTTTCACTTCAAAGCCTGGGAGAATCAATAACCACAGCATAAAGAAAATAAACTTGTCAACCTACTTCATAATGGGTAGTACATATCAAAAATAATACTGAAGACATGATCGGGTAATTTAAATTTACAAATAATATTTCTATGGTCAAAATCTTTAAGCAGTAAAAATGCCAACTCAATGTTGCAATTTTTTAATCTAAGTAGTAATTAGAATATAGCAATTTAGGGGAAAAACACATTACTCCTGTTGTTACAAGAGCCCACAGGTGTGATTATCTAGCGGAATATTTCACAAACATACACACAAAAAATTGTGATTTTTATCAACCAAGCTGTAAGGAAGTGTGAAGAAAACTGCAAGTCTCATTACAAATGCAACCTGGGGAAGAACATCAAGAAATCCATCCGTGGAAATTGAGACATAGCTAAGAAAACAGAAATAAATGGGAAATTACATAATAGTAATAGCAATTTTAACAGTAAATAATTACATAAATTTTCTTAAAACGTTTCTTATCTGAAGAGACCTCTGATTGATTTCTTAATAGTTCCACATTCTTCTCTGGGTTTCCCAGGTGGCTCAGTGGTAGAAAATGCTCCTGCCAATGCAGACGATGCAGGAGACCCAGGTTCGATCCCTGGACCAGGAAGATCCCCTAGAGAAGGAATGGCAACCCACTCTAGTATTCTTGCCTGGAGAATTCAATATATAGAGGAAAGTGACAGGCTACAGTCAGTGATGAAAGTGAAAGTGTTAGCAGCTCTCGTCTCTGACTCTTTGGGACACCATGGACTGTAACCATCACACTCCTCTGTCCATGGAATTTTCCAGGCAAGAATACTGGAGTGGGTTGCCATTTCCTTCTACAGTGGATTTTCCCAACCCACGAATCGCACCCGGGTTTCCTACATTATAGGCAGAGTCTTTACTGTCTGAGCCACAGTCCATGGGGTCACAAAGAGTTGGATACAACTGAGCAACGGAGCACGCATGCACAACATTCTCCCATAACAATATCACGTGATGCCACATGTTCTAACCCCTGTATTTCAACACGTCAAATGTGTTAATGTTGCTCTAAGGCAGCCTCCCTCTCTTGAAACCACTCAAAAATAAAAATTTTGAAACATAATCTTCCTGTGTTACCCAAATTAATCAGCCTTCCCCCAAAACATCAAGCCCTTTACCCACCTCACCCCACCCCCCACCACACTTAGGTATGTATACCCTCCCTCTGCCTTCTCCCTGATGAACTCATGTTCATCCTTCAAGATCCCTCTCAAACAACATCTTCCGTTCTCTCTTAGGCCAAGTTACACCTTTACACTTACTCATGGGTCTTAACAATCATGTGTGTGTCTCTACCACCAGACTGAATTCCTGGGATACAAATATTGGTTTTCTTTTCTTTTTTTAATACCCAAATCTATCATGGCTATAATAATTACTCAGTAAAAGTTGGATGAATGGGATAGAAGCATGCATATACAGCAAGGACCCTACATTTCAGTTCACATCCTGGTGTTTTGATTTTGATGCTACAAGGAGAATTGGTGCTGAATTACTGAATCTAGATGATACAAATTTGGTAGTATTCAAAACCACCTACTGCTTCATGGCACCAGGAATTCCAATTAGAAGTTGTAGGTTATGTAGGTTCAGTGCTGTACCTAATGGGGACCTAGTGCTTTTACTCTTTACTAAAAGAGAAAATCATACTTATGACCAATAATGAATCAAACTGAACTCACACATACAATGTATTCTTGTATAAACAGGGCTTTTTATTAAACAAAAACTGTAGTCAGTAAGTAGGCAAACTGAGATGTGAGTGCTTACTGCACTGTTCATGTGCTTTTCAATATGTACATGGTTTATATTTGGATTGTTAATTTTTCTCTTTTCTTCCCTTATCATTCAAAATACCGAGAACATCTTGCCAAAGCACAGCTGAAACAGGACAATGATGACATTCCAAAGAATAGATCCAAATGCAGTAAGAGACCTCAACATTAGTAGTCTGAGACACCTTTTAAGACTCAATAAACTTCTCTCTCACTCTTTTAAAGAGGAAAGCAAGTCCATCCCAAAGATGCTAAGTCAGTTTCATGGCAGCATGCTGCAGCATCACATGCTTAGATGGTGCAAACCCAAGTCACCTAGCCCTCATCACTGACTGTGAAATCGAACCTAATTCATTTGAAGTCTAGAATTTAAGGAAGAAGGCCAAGTGCACAGTGATCCTAAGTACACAAGCAAAGACCTATGAGACGGTAGGAAGAGATGTCAATTCTTCCTAGGACCCACATTGCTCTCTCGAAGCATTTCTCTGTGGACTGTACATTTCATTCCACTGAATTTCAGTCAGCTCCATGGTAGACAACACTATCCGTCTTATTCCATCTTTTTAAGAAGGACTTGATGAGGTGACACAGGACTGACTCTTAAAAACACATTACCTGCTATGTGAGGCATTGTGTGACAGGAAGAACTATCTTAGTGACAGGCGCCTGCCAGCAGATTTGTTGATTTCATGGTCACTTCATTTAAAGTAACAACAGGGCGAAATATGCCATCTGATAATCTGTTTGAATGTCGCCTGTGAAAAGCACTTAACATTTCTGCCAGTTACCAGGACTACAGAATCTGTTCTTCAATATGTGAGGGTCTGTCTTCCTCTTTACTCATTTTTGTCAATTCTCTGCCCCCATCTCCTCTTTCCTCAGAGGAAATCCCCCAGTAATTTTTTGGAAATAGCTTATGCAGAGAAATTTGGCATCAAGGATAAATAACTCTCCTTTAAGCCCCACTTTTTAAAGATGTAAAGACCCTGCCTGCCAATGTGGGAGACTTAAGATATGCAGGTTAGATTCCTGGGTCAGGAAGTTCTCCTGAAGGAGGGCATGGCAACCCACTCTAGTTTTCTTGCCTGGAGAAAGCCATGGACAGAGGAACCTGGTGGGCTGCAGTCCATGCAGTCACAAAGAGTTGGACATGACTTAGCACACACGTGCACGTGTATTATACAGTTTGAGACTACTAGTTGAGAAAGAGATGTGGGCCACGTTTCAGCTTTCCACAGGCTATCCTTTTAAAAATGTCACTTAACATCTCTCAACTCCATCAAGGGTGAGATATGTAGGCATGGATACTATACCCTTCATTCTCTACATGTTAGCTTGAGAAAATAATAATTTCAAGCACCTGAACTTCACACTTTCATGCATTTTATGGTTATATTTCTTTGTTCTTTTTTAAAACTGAAGTAGGACTTCCCTGGTGGCTCAGATAGGTAAGATTTCGCCTGCAATGTGGGAGAGCTGGGTTCGATCCCTGGGTTGGGAAGATCCCCTGGAGGAGGGCATGGCAACCTACTCTAGTATTCCTGCCTGGAGAATTCCATGGACAGAGGCGTCTGGTGGGCTGCAGTCCATAGAGTCACAAAGAGTCAGACAGGACTGTGACTAAGCACAGTTGATTTACAAATGTTGATTTACAAAAGTTGATTTACAATGTTGTGCTAATTTCTGCTATACACCTAGGTGGTTCAGTTATACATCCAAATACCTGTTCTTTTTCATAGTCTTTTCCATTTTGCTTTATCACAGGATAGTGAACAGAGTTCCCTGTGCTATACAGTAGGACTTGTTTTTTATCTCTTTCTTTATTCTTATCCTAATAAAAACAAAACCAAACTGGATCATACGAAGGACCTGAGGGCCATGATTGTCTATTCATCACTTTCCGTCACATTCCAGCTGGTGCTGGAGTGACCCTCCTCCTTCTACAGGGCAAGGTCTGTAAGGATAACAATTTCTCCCAACTCCATGGCTAGCTGAGGATTAGGTTTTTACGTGCTAGGGGAAGGCAGACTCATAGAAAATAATTGTCACCATGTTGATCACAGTAACAATTTGTTCTTACAAAGCATTTTGCAGTCCATTTTAGAAATTAAGCAGTAAAAGTAAAAATCTTCTACAAGGAAGTGGCAGTGACACTTGCCAAAAGAGAAGCTTCTTTCAAGTGGAAGAGCCTATAGAAAAACCGTCATCTAGGTACAGCCAGCCTCTTTGAAAAAAGGGTTCACTCCTCGCTGCTTGACAACATCCTGCAGCCTTCCTGGATATCTAAAAATTATCTGTACCAACTGTCTTTTATCCTAATTGCTTAGAATCACACACCCACCAACACCTCGGCTAAGCTGCACGGCCCACACATCCGAGAGCTGCTGCTTGGACATCGACATGCGGGAAGCTTTTTAAACAGCATTAAATATGAACCAGAAACAGCCCAGTTAAAATTTACACTTTCTTTGAAAGATTTTTTGACATATTCAATGCTTGTGAAAGCTGAGGGGCTGACGGCCCTAGTCAAATACAGTTGAGTGAGCAGCCCGCAAGCCTCCCCACCCTCCACCTCCAGGGCAGGTGAACCGTGACTTGGAGGGACAAACCTCTCCTGCCTCCTCTACTCCTTTTTCAGAAAATATAAAAAGAGAGAAAAAAAATACTTCCTTCAAACTATTGTTTGATGATTTCTTTGTTTAAATAAACATCTCAATAGAAGTAGGCTGTGGTAGCAATTGGCTCCTCCCAGGCTTAATCTAAATCTCTTGGAGTCAGTTAATTTCTCAAGAAATTTCTCCCAAGTGTGATAGCTGGCTCATCTAAGATTTTTTTTTTTCCTTACAGTATGTTTTCTTTTATAATTTTCAATGACCCTTTTCCATCTAAAAAACCACTTTACAGCTATTAGCACTGTTTACCAAGGATATGAATGCCAGATTTATATACGTAAAGACTTTTTCTTAGAATGCTATCCTTAACACTGTAACTTGAGGACTTTTAATAAGAGTTTTATGCCATTGCATTAATTTCTTTATTTAAAAATTTCTTTTAGAAGCTGTTGTTTAAAACTTCCCAGTGTGTTGCGATAAATATTTGTGGTTATTTTGATGACGTGCTTAACAGATGAAATAATCAGCTGGGAAAGGTATTTAAAAAGTATCCCTCTAAACCAAGAGGAGTGAATTTTCAAGTTTCACTAAATAAGATGTGGTGCACCGCTGTTGTGGTTTTATTCATGTTATATATACATATATGTGTGTGTCTATGTCTGTGTGTGTGTGTGTGTGTGTATACATATAATTTTAAATAATTGAAGAAGAGCCCCTTCAGCAGATTTCCAAACTTCATCACACTCTTCAGAACTGAATACCTGTGAAGCACCCTGATATTTGGCATTTGGTGTAAACTATTGTGTGAACCCAAGCTTCATCACTTCCATTTTTTGCCATCTGGAGGATATTGAAAATAAAATAAAGACCCAAAAGTGTCTGGTTTTGTAGTTGGGGGCTGGGGTGCACCCAAGGTATTGAGTTATTCAAACACCAGTAATGTATGATACTGCACATTCCCACTGTCACAGCCTTTGTTGAAAAGGATTTCCCTGACCTTTCCTGTAACCAGCAAACAAATAAGCCCTCTGTCTCAGCAGGAGAGAGGCACTGGTCCATTAGATCATTAAGCAGTTCTATTCAGATACCCCCCATGCTCCTGTCCTTGGCCCTGAAGAGGGAACTGGCGGTGGTCCAATCAGTCAGAGAGAAGGCAGGCAGATGTGACTGCGTACAGGGCAGCCTGAAATGTCTCAGCAGGACCTGAGTCGTGGGGCAGACAGCGCTGAGGGGAGGACGAGGCCCGACACGAGGGGTAGTGTTCCAACAACGGAAGGCTGGTGTTGCAGCCTGCCAAACAACGTAATGACTCACCCAGGCAGGAAAATATTACCACCGTGGGGATATTTGGATCGTCTCAGTCTGAGAGTAATTAGGGACTAAACTACAACAGCATGCTTCAGTGATGAAATGAGAAAATAAGCAATACCTCTGTCAAGTTCTGATTGGTGAGTGTTAAATGAATATGGGCTTCTATCATCTCCGACCACAAACTAGGAACTTGCAGCAGATTGTCACAATGGAAAACTATTTCCACATTTTCATGAAATAAGACAGCACACAAATGCATATGTGCGTGCACACACACACACAAACATGGTGAGGTGAAAAACGTTACAGTTGGCGGAGTTTTAGGGAAAATCATTACCACAATTATATAATTCATTTCTATAGCAGGCGTTTGCTCATCCCGAAGCTTTTTCCATCCCTAATTACACTGTCTGCAAAGAGGGAAAAATGAGTCCAGAATGGCAAATGCTAACAATGTCATTTTATTAATAAGAAAGATATACAACCTCCAAAATAAAAAGCACATGTGTTTAATGAATTTAGGTAATGGAATTATTTTACTTATTAGTACCAGTTGCATAGATGTAAATTCTCTGGCAAAGAGGACAAATGTTAATTTTTATTTCTTTGTATTTTCAAATTGCGGACAATTTGTATTCATTAGACAATGTAAAAACCTCTTTTCCCTTATAATTGTAAAGTGACATTATAATTAAATTGGATAACCTCAGCAGCATCTGCAAGTTAGGAATCACTTACAGGCTGGCTGGCCAAAGCCCAGGCACATTAAGCCACCAAACAGAGTTGCACATCAATAACCCTTCACTGCAATGGCCAGGTCAGCACCTCAGTCACGCAGAGAGAAAAAGATTATTCAGCCTAAAAGGCCTTAGAAGGTCAGGAATAAGAATGTCTTCCCAGATGAGCCCCTCACTGGATTCTTCCAGAGTCCTTACTCTGAATCTTGAATGCACACTTGTTTGACTTCCTTCACCGAGACTACCTTCCCCACCCACTTCCATCACTTTCAAAAAAAAAAAAAGTAAATAATGCCTTCCTCCTAGACCAGTCTCACCAAATCAGAATGAGAGGCAAACACAAATTATCTCTTTTCTCAATATGAACAACCTCTATTAGGCCAGGTTAATAAACTCTAATAGATGTAAGGGCTAATATAATATTCAGCTATTGACATAAACATAAATATAAATTTCAAAGAAAATAACCTACTTTAGGAAAACTACCTGTGCAATAAAAATTAATGAACTCCAAATGATTTTGCACATCTCCACCAAATTGCATTTTCAGGCTCACATCTTCAGGACATGCTGGGTGGTTTGATGCATTCCCACAATTCATCTTCCTGCTAAGCCAATTTTAATTTAAATGCAATTAAAGGCTCAAAATGAACATTATGTATTAGATAAAGCCCTGAATCTGCAGACTATCATAAATATGATTTTCAGAGAAATTAATTACAAGCCATTAGGGTACAAGTCATCTTACTGAAAATGTTGAGTTAAATTGCAGAATTAGTTTGTTCGTTCCATTAAATGTTAAATACTGATTTTGAGCTTTGTACCAATTTAATATCACTAGGTCAGTTTATGAGAAATATGTTATTTATAGCTAGAAATTCTAACGTGTCAGTGTATCTTACTAGTTAAATCATGGACATTCTTAGAAAGAAATAAAAATAACCTTAAGTGAGCTTTAGTCAAATATTACAAGTATTAATTTTATCTGCTAATTTTTATCATTATACTTCATAAATTAAGCATTATTTTTATACCCTGGATTTTTTCCCAAATAAATATTTCACTTTCATTTTGACTGTAAACTTAAGAAAATGGAGGAAATGCTATAATTGTGTTTAAATGAAATATATAATGATGGACTAATAAACCAAAAGTCTACCATTACCACCCATGCCTTACTCCTAGTCAATCATACCACAAGCAAGCCAAGAAATCAAACATCCTTCTACTAACCCTGAACCTACCCAGTCAGAGAATATCAGACACACAAGAAGCAGAACCTTTTTTGTCTAAATTATTGCATCAACTTGAACTTTTGGTAACCATGGTTATTCAAGGATGATATAATAATATAAGTCACTGATGAAAAGAATTTGGAGAATCTAACAAAACTCAGTAGTGTTTGTACTACTGATTTAGTCATTCTATTAAAAATAAGATGGTGGCAGTTTTAAAATGTTATAAAACTTGGGTACAGTTGTAATCAATCTCTTCATTTCTAATTTATTTAAAAAAAACTTTCTATAAACTATTCATTAGTTGTAAAATATATATGAATATATATTATCATAAAATAACATATGATTTTTAAAAAAATCAAGCATAACTCTTGACTTCCAAAAAAGTCAGTTAAAATAGTTTGGGAGGAATATGACATTTCCCTTTCTCAGTCATTTCAAGACAGACCCTCCTATCTAGATTAAAGTCAGTTGCTTCTACATTTATTCCCACAGTGGTATTTCATTAAAAACAGAATTGCCTTCAAGGATTTAGACAAATTTGGCAAGTGAGTTATTCTAATTACTTTCTTTTCTGATTAAGTAAATATAGTTAATGTAGAAGGCAAAGTGGACTGTTTAAATAACAATTTATGAACAAATTATAATATTATTTATTTGGAACACAATAATGATACAAGAGGGGTTCCCTGGTGGTTCGGAAGTAAAGAATCCTCCTACAATGCAGGAGTCACAGGAGACTCGGGTTTGACCTCTGGGTCAGGAAGATCCCCTGAAGGAGGGTGTGGCAATCCACTCCAGTACTCTTGCCTGGAGAATCCCACGAATGAGGACCCTGGTGGGTTACAGTCCCTGAGGTTGCAAAGAGTCGGACACAACTGAAGTGACTTAGCATGCGTGCACACATGCAATGATTAAAAAAAAAATGTCTATTCCTTCCCTCCACTTTATCCACTGGATTAGCCCTAATACCACACTTTAAAAAAATTATCACAGCTCTCCTCTAGCTCCTAAATCCTTCCCTTTCGCCAGGGCAATGTGGCTATTTGCCTAGTTACTTATTACCTCTTGTCTCTATCTGCTTCAAGACAGACCCATACCAATTTCTGGACATTAACAGAAAAATACAGAAGAAATGGCAATTACATGTGATAGAGGTATTAATAAATGCAATGTTGATAATCATTTTGCATATATATAAGTGTATCAAATCAACACATGGTATACTCTAGTTTTATACAATATTGTATGTCAATTATATCTCAGTAAATCGAGAAAACACCCAGATACTTGTATGCAACTGGAATTGAGTATACTGTAAGCTGCCTATGATATCCGAAATTCTGACTGTTTCCAAATGAGACAGTAAAATTCCTTATTACTGAGTATCTATCTGCCTGTATGTGAAATTTACATAATAGTTTTACCAACTCTGGAAACATTTGTTATAAAAGGTATTTTCAAATATGGGGAGGCATTGTTATACAAAAAGAAAGAACTACACACACGGGGCGTCTCCTGCCTTAAAGTATTTCCTCGCTGCTTGATGACATATACCATGCTGTGGTGTGCTCTGCTTAGCAGCTCAGCTGTGTCTGATTCTTTGCGACCCCATGGACTGTAGCCCACCAGGCTCCTCTGTCCATGGGGATTCTTAAGGCAAGAATGCTAGAGTGGGTTGCCATGCCCTTCTCCAGGGGATCTTCCCAACCCAGGGAATGAACCCAGCTTTCCCACACTGCAGGCAGATTCTTTACTGTCTGATCCACCAGGGAAGCCCATGAATACTGGAATGTGTAGCCTATCCCTTCTCCAGGGGATCTTCCAGACCAAGGAATTCAACTGGGGTCTCTTGCATTGCAGGCGAATTCTTTACCAGATGACCTACCAGGGAAGCCCTTACATATACTAAATAAACTTAATTAATATCACTTTGCTACTTAAAAATAAGTGGCTTAAGCTAAAATATTAGTAGTACTAATAATTTCTCTGTGAGCAAATGTTCAAAAAATAACAATAGGGTCAATGTCACATATGTAGCCCTGATAAAACATAATGTTTTATTTTTAATCTAAATTCCTTAAGACTAGAGATCTCTTCAAGGAAATTAGAGATACCAAGGGAACATTTCATGCAAAGATGGGCTCAATAAAGGACAAAAATGGTATGGACCTAACAGAAGCAGAAGATATTAAGAAGAGGTGGCAAAAATACATAGAAGAAGTGTACAAAAGAGATCTTCATGATCCAGATAATCACAATGGTGTGATCATTCTCCTAGAGCCAGACATCCTGGAATGTGAAGTCAAGTGGGCCTTAGGAAGCATTACTACGAACAAAGCTAGTGGAGGTGATGGAATTCCAGTTGAGCTATTTCAAATCCTAAAGGATGATGCTGTGAAAGTGCTGCAGGCAATATGCCAGCAAATTTGGAAAACTCAGCAGTGGCCACAGGACTGGAAAAGGTTAGTTTTTATTCCAATCCCAAAGAAAGACAATGCCAAAGAATGCTCAAACTACCATACAATTGCACTCATCTCACACACTAGTAAAGTCATGCTCAAAATTCTTCAAGCCAGGTTTCAGCAATATGTGAACTATGAACTTCCAGATGTTCAAGCTGGCTTTAGAAAAGGCAGAGGAACCAGACATCATATTGCCAACATCCACTGGATCATCGAAAAAGCAAGAGAGTTCCAAAAAACATCTATTTCTGCTTTATTGACTATGCCAAAGCCTTTGACTGTGTGGATCACAATAAACTGTGGAAAATTCTTCAAGAGATGGGAATACCAGACCACCTGACCTGCCTCTTGAGAAACCTGTATGCAGGTCAGGAAGCAACAGTTAGAACTGGACATGGAACAACAGACTGGTTCCAAATAGGAAAGGAGTACGTTAAGGATGTATATTGTCACCCTGCTTATTTAACTTAAATGCAGAATACATCAGGAGAAACACTGGGCTGGAGGAAGCACAAGTTGGAATCAAGATTTCCGGGAGAAAGATCAATAACCTCAGATATGCAGATGACACCAACCTTATGGCAGAAAGTGAAGAAGAACTAAAGAGTCTCTTGATGAAAGTGAAAGAAGAGCGTGAAAAAGTTGGCTTAAAGCTCAATATTCAAAAAATGAAGATCATGGCATCTGGTCCCATCACTTCATGGCAGATAGATGGGGAAACATGGAAACAGTGTCAGACTTTATTTTTGGGGGCTCTAAAATCACTGCAGATGGTGATTGCAGCCATGAAATTAAAAGATGCTTACTCCTTGGAAGGAAAGTTATGGCCAACCTAAACAGCACATTAAAAAGCAGAGACATTACTTTGTCAACAAAGGTCTGTCTAGTCAAGGCTATGGTTTTTCCAGTGGTCATGTATGGATGTGAGAGTTGGACTATAAAGAAAGCTGAGCACCGAAGAATTGATGCTTTTGAACTGTGGTTGGAGAAGACTCTTGAAAGTCCCTTGGACTGCAAGGAGATCCAACCAGTCCATCCTAAAGGAGATCAGTCCTGGGGTGTTCATTGGAAGGACTGATGTTAAAGCTGAAACTCCAATACTTTGGCCACCTGATGCGAAGAGCTGACTCATTTGAAAAGACCCTGATGCTAGGTAAGATTGAGGGCAGGAGGAGAAGGGGACAACAGAGGATGAGATGGTTGGATGGTATCGCTGACTCAATGGACATGGGTTTGGGTGAACTCTGGGAGCTAGTGATGGACAGAGAGGCCTGGCGTGCTGTAGTTCATGGGGTCGCAAATAGTTGGACAGGACTGAACAACTGAACTCAAATTCCTTAAGGCTAAAAGGTGATAAGAAAAAAAGTATGGACAGATGAAAATCCAGGCCACTAAATATTATTCAATCACCCATCCATACCCTGCTATTTTGGCATGCTTACCATGTTCCATAGATAAGACTACCGGAAAACAAGTGTTGTGTTTTAGGAAACAAGAGTTTTGTTTGAGGACTAACTTTATATGAGTAAGATTAAGATGACTTTGTAAAACAGGATTTAAACTAGATAATTTAACGTCTACATATGAAGCAGGTTTAAAAGAGTTTAAGGGAATAACTGAATTAATTCAACTGCTGTGGAGGATTTCAATCATCTTATCAAGTATGGACTATTATAATTAGTTGAACTTCAAGTTCTATATTAAATCTTATGAAGGGCTTCCACAGAGAACTCTGAAGTGGAGCAACAGAGGGGTTTTCTCAAGATTTTAAAATGAGTCATAAGTAAAAATGAAAATCAAAGTTTCATAGGGAATTCCTAACTTTCTGCCTTATAAATAATTGTCCTTCAACAACAACAAAAGCACAAAACTGTTTATTGGAATTTGAGACATCTTATTTCCTCCATTTAGTCATCATCACTGCTATTCTCCAAAAAACATAATCAAGATACACAAAGGGACGTATCACATCCTTTCCTGAAAGCATCTGATTCCTAAAACTATGAATAGCTATTTTAAGGCAACAGTTTTTATTTGATTTTCTGTTATTCATTATTTTAGAACAGCATTCAGAAATTGCTGTCTTCCATTATTCCTAATAAGTCTTGGATAATCAAGAACTTGGAAATGAAAGAATTGCTGTAGATCAATTCTGATTATTTAAACTTGTGTAAAAGTGTTTCTTTGCACATGTAATAGACATAGCCTGAACTTTGATCTTTTATAGCCTGAATAAGAGTGAGAAATTTACACAGTAAATATTTTATAACAATTGATATTAGTGTTTCAAATGCTATAGCGTTCATAACAGATTTCTTAAAGTAGGCGAACTTTCAGGAGCCTTCTAACTTTCCCCTGTAAATTGTAAATCTACATCCGGCTGTCCTTTCCTGTAATTATCCTGACAATTACCTTGGTACTCTTTTGTCTGGAGTACGACAATGCACCGTCAAAAAGTCACAAGAAACACTAGAATGTAGGTTCTGAATTTCACCACAGTACTTTGAGGATGAAAAAGAGGAAAAGTATCTGGGGATGAAGTTCCAATTTATGTCTTTCAGAGTTAGGTACAAGTCCTAATAGTCCAAAAGTCTTCAGATGTGAACAGTTTCCAAATACAATAGATATGAGAAGCCATTTTTTAAAGATGAGAAAGCTGTGACAGTGCAATCAAGGACTTAACTGCTGACAACCTTTCTGATCATGAGAGGGAAAAAGACAGATGAAGGCAGTAATAGAGGTGAGGAAGCTTACAAGCACTTGGACATCATTACAGGACTCTAAAATACAAAGTGTGACTGCTCTGTGTGGAAAGGAGAAATGGGAAAGGAACTAATGAAAGCTCATGTACCTCTGTCTACCTTGGAAAATTCTGAACTAGTCAGATCACCACTGCGAAGGAATTAGTATCTGTTAGTATTACACTATCATTCAGAGCCTGATGTAGTAACCCAGATTGTTAGAGGTAATAAAACTAGTATTCCTCTGAAAGCCAGCTTAACTTTCAGTCTCAAAAAAGTTTAAGTCCACATCTATTTCTAGAGAGACGTCTAGTGCATTTCCAACTAGCCTCTTCCAAAACCAAAAAATAATTCTTCATTTCAGTTTCTTTCAGCAACTACTTTTCACACTTTGATGCATAAATTCAAAATGATCATTGGATTTCACCATTTTTTCCCCATGTTACAATTCATTTCAATTTTCTTCTGGCTACCAATGACCCTTGTTAATTTCTGAATACTCATCCATCATTTTTTGAATTTCACTAAGTTCCCAGCTGTAGGACTAGATGTGTCATCACTCTTTCAGACCTTAGCCTAATCCTTTCACCAGAGTGCTCTGAGATTTCTATTTGCTTCAGTGTTCTTCCCTATATATTCTTTCAAATGACTTAATAATGCCACTCTGACTGGTAGAAAAAAAATTGTTTTTGTGTCCACCTTCATAGCAATACAAGTTGCTATATCCAAATTACCCTCTCTTAATTTCTCAATCAAGAAATCTATTTCTGTTCATTAATTTGCTAATTATTTTAATCATTATTCATTTATTTATTCAAAACATTGATTGAGAATCCAGTTAAAATATGAGCATATGCTGATGAATACCACAGATATGATGCATGCTTTCATAAAGCCAACACTCTAGAAGGGGAGTCGGGCCATAAACAGAGTCCACCAACTTTTAATCACAAATTATGTCAGAAATAGGTCCATGTTCCTTGGAACAACTCTTGGTCCAACACAGAGCCCACGTGCCACAGCTACCAAACCTGTGTGCCACAACTAGAGAGACTGTGAGCCACAGCAAAAGATCCCACACGGCACAATGAAGACCGTGCATGCTGCAACTAAGACTCGACACAGTCAAACAAATAAATAAATATTTCAAAAAGAAAATATATTCATGTAGTTATAAGAAAGTTAGTACCTATCAACATGCCATGACAAAAAGCATAAAACTATTAATAGCAAATATAAACATGATTATTGATATGACATAAGAAAACAAATTTTCTCATATGTTACCACTGCTATTCTACTTAGATAATTAATGGTTTATATTTATGATTTGTTTCATCCTGATACTGTTCCTGTACTAATGTTTTAGTAACGCTAAAGAAAAAAAAAAAGCATGCAAGCTTTTCCACAAATATTCAGGTGGCTAAATTCAAACCCGAGCAACATGCTAACATTCATGTTCTCCAAGAGCATCCACCATTCCTAGCTTTGGCCACATACACCACTGATGAGAAATTTCAAAGAGACTCCCCACTATATTTCACAAATTTGTTAACATAATGGTATAATGTTAAAGTTTTTCAAATTTTGAAGTAGAATACATTTTTTATGCTTCCCATAGCATGCTGCAGAGGTCAAGCTGTGGTAATCTAAAGAATAAATTTTAAATGGAAAAAGTTTTATTAAATCCCAAGAATCAACATCCATTACAATAGCTAGGCCAATATTACACAGTAATTGTTGAAAGCAAACTTTGTTTTACTAGTCCAACTACAAAACAATCAATAAATCAAGAAAATAATTAAGAATTAAGCAAAAGCACAGCTGGAAGACTGCAGACCGTTAAACTAATTTGAAAATAAGAATTTTATAGCTATCTAAACTATCAAGAAATATTTTTCACTTACAGAATACTCTTCTAAACACTCTTCAAGATGCTCAAACTTCTAACATACACTGACAAACACATGAAAAAAATGTTTAACATCACTCATTATTAGAGAAAAGCAAAACTAAACTGAGGTATCATCTCACACCAGTCAGAATGGCCATCATTAAAAAATCTACAACAATAAGTGCTGGCGAGGATGTGGAGAAAAGTAACCCTCTTGAACCGTTGGTGGGAATGTAAATTGATACAGCCACTATGGAGAACAATATGGAGATTTCTTAAAAAACTAGTAATGAAACTAGCATATGGCCCAGCAATCTCACTACTGGGCATACACTCTGAGAAAACCACAATTCAAAAAGACACATGTATCCCAAAGGTCCATCTAGTGAAAGCTATGGTTTTTCCAGTAGTCATGTACAGATGTGAAAGTTGGATGATAAAGAAAGCTGAGCGTCAAAAAATTGATGATTTTTGAACTGTGGTGAGAGTCCCTTAGACTGCAAGGAGATCCAACCAGTCCATCCTAAAGGAAATCAGTCCTGAATATTCATTGGAAGGACTGATGCTGAAGCTGAAACTCCAACACTTTGGCCACCTGATGCGAAGAACTGACTCATTTGAAAAGACCCTGATGCTGGGAAAGATTGAAGGCAGGAGAAGAGGACAACAGAGGATGAGATGGTTGGACGGTATCACTGACTTGATGGACATGAGTTTGAGCAAGCTCTGGGAGCTGGTGATGAACAGCAAAGTCTGGCATGCTGCAGTCCATGGGGTCACAGAGTTGGACATGACTGAGCAACTGAACCGACTGATCCCAGTGTTCATTGCAGCACTATCTGTAATAACCAGGACATGGAAGAAACCCAGAAGTCCATTGTTAGATGAATGGATAAAGAAGTTGTAGTACATATATGCAAGGAAATATTACTCAGCCATAAAAAGGAATGAATTTGAGTCAGTTCAAGTGAGGTAGATGAACCCAGAGGCTGTTATACAGAGTGAAATAAGTCAGAAAGAGAAAAATAAATATCATATATTAATGCACATATATGCAATCTAGAAAAATGGTACTGATGAATCTATTTGTAGGGCAGTAACAGAGACGCAGATATAGAGAATAGACTTATGACACAGTGGGGGATGGAAAGACTGGGATGAATTGAGACACTGAATTGAAATTAGCATTGAATGGAGCATTGAAACATATACATTACTATATGCAAAACAAATAGCTAGTGGGAAGCTGCTGTATAATACAGGAAGGTCAGCCCAGTGCTGTGTGACAGCCTGGAGGGGTGGGATAGGAGTGGGTGGGAGAGAAATTCAAGAAGGAGGGGACATGTGTATACTTATGACGGATTCTTATTATTGTATGGCAGAAACCAACACAACATTACAACACTGTAAAGCAATTATCCTCCAACTAATAGTAAAACAAAAATTTTAAAGGAAAAGAAAATAAAAGATCCACAAGATGTTCAAGCTTCTAAACAGATTTAAACTAAAATCTTTGAATACTTTTTAATCACAAAGAAAGATTTCCAAAGTCCATTTGAACTAAGATATTACAAATGGTCTTACAGAGTCATTGGAAATATGGGTAAATCCTTTCATTCTCCCAATTTAGAAGTTAATTTAAAACTATTTCACAGAAGTTATCTTAAGAATGACTCACATCTAAACAACTACATCTTTTGTATGACTTACAACTCATGTACTTGGTACTTAAGGCAATCACTTCCTCAGAAACCACTGTGCTAAATTTAAATGTTTCAATGATTCATTGAGTGACAATGAATAATGTTCCAAATATTTTCTTAGATCTTAATTTTATTCTCTTCTAAAGGAAAAAAAGCTCTGAAATACCATATATTTCATCTTTGATTTTCATTCCACTTCTCTCTTCCTTTGTAACATTGAAAACTCTTCTAAGTGAGAGAGAAAAGATTGAAGTCAACATAAACTGAAGCGTAGACACAAAATAACCAACTCAGCTCAGACTTAAGTGTTTAAAAAATCTAGGGAGTAAGGGAGGAAGGGAAAAGGGGAAGGATGAAAGGAAGGAGGGAAGGAAGGTGGGGCCTAGCATCTAGGATTTCAGACAGCATTTTAATCAGGGGTTCAAATTATCTCAGCAAGATCAGGCTTCTCTCTGTCTCCAATTTGCTTTCCACTTGATGCACTTCAAGCTCAGGCTCCATGAAGTAGTAAGATGGCCAACAACACTGCCAACGCCCTGTCTTCTCAGATTCAAATCCAGAGAAAAGAATGAATTTTTCTTCTAAAAGTCTCAGCAAAGGGCTTGCATGTCCATTGCTAAACCCCACACTATGGCATAACCAGAAGCAGACAGAGCTGTACTTGAAACATCTAAATCCTGACCCATTCCCAAAATCACAGGTGGAAACAACTCAATCCAAATTCAGGGGCTGAGAAGTGGGATAAGAATGGTACCTGAGAGGAAAAGTGTAATACTGAGTGAATGATGGTAGAGTAACACATGTTCCATGATGCCCCCACTTAGTACTGGACATGGACATAGAACTCGAGCAGCTCCACTGAGGCTGTATTCAGTTTAGTTGCTCAGTCATGTCTGACTCTTTGCAACCCCTGGCAACTGCAGCATGCCAGGCTTCCCTGTCCATCACTGACTCCCGAAGCTTACTCAAACTCATGTCCATCGAGCCAGTGATACCATCCAACTATCTCATCCTCTGTTGTCCCCTTCTCCTCCCGCCTTCAATCTTTCCCAGCATCAGGGTCTTTTCAAATGAGTCAGCTCTTCACATCAGGTGGCTAAAGTACTGGAGTTTCAGCTTCAGCATCAGTCCTTCCAGTGAATATTCAGGACTGATCTCCTTTAGGATGGACTGGTTGGCTCTCCTTGCAGTCCAAGGGACTCTCAAGAGTCTTCTCCAACACCACAGTTCAAAAGCATCAATTCTTTGGTGCTCAGCTTTCTTTATAGTCTAACTCTCACATTCATACATGACCCCTGGAAAAATCATAGCCTTGACTAGAAGGACCTTTGTTGGCAAAGTAGTGTCTCTGCATTTTAATATGCTGTTTAGGTTGATCATAGCTTTTCTTTCAAGGAGCAAGCATCTTTTAATTTCATGGCTGCAGTTACCATCTGCAGTGATTTTGGAGCCCCCCAAAATAAAGTCTGTCACTGCTTCCATTGTTACCCCATCCATTTGCCATAAAGTGATGGAACTTTATGCCATGATCTTTATTTTTTGAAGGTTGAGTTTTAAGCCAGCTTTTTCACTCTCCTGTTTCACTTTCATCAAGAGGCTCTTTAGTTCTTCTTCGCTTTCTGCCATAAGGGTGGTATCATCTGCATATCTGAGGTTATTGATATTTCTCCCAGAAATCTTGATACCAGCTTGTGCTTCATCCAGCCCAGCATTTCACATGATGTACTCTGCATGTAGAAGTTAAATAAGCAGGGTGACAATATATAGCCATGATATACTCCTTTACCAATTTGGAACCAGTCTGTCGTTCCACGTTCAGATCTAACTATTGCTTCTTGACCTGCATACAGATTTCTCAGGAGGCAGATAAGGTGGTCTGGTATTCTCATCTCTTTAAGAATTTTCCACAGTTTGTTGTGATCCACAGAGCCAAAGGCTTTGGCGTAGTCAATAAAGCAGAAGTGGATGTTTTTTTGTAACTCTCTTGCTTTTTTGATGATCCAACAGATGTTGGCAATTTGATCTCTGGTTCCTTGCCTTTTCTAAATCCAGCTTGAACATCTGGAAGTTCACGGATCACGTACTGTTGAAGCCTGGCTTGGAGGATTTTGAGCATTATTTTGACAGAATGTGAGGTGAGTGCAATTTGTTTGATTCTGTATTAAGGATTCTAAAGGTAAAAATCCAATGGACGCAGTCAAGTAGACCAGTCATGAAGCTTTGTTTGCATAGAAGCCCAGTGTTCTTATTTAAATTGCATACTAATTAGTGGTAACTTGAGGACTGATATAGATTGCAAAATTAATATAGCTCCCACCCCAGCCACTCCTTGAGACAGTCACCATAACAGGATGGGGTTAAGGGTAGCAACTAGGGAAAAGGAAGGAAGGATCATTTCTGTTCCTGTTTTTCTATTATTCAAATCCAGTTATTGTTCTAGTTGTTGTTTAGTCACTAAGTCATGTCTGACTACTTTGTGACCCCATGGACTGTAGGCCGCTAGGCTCCTCTGTCCATGGGATTTCTCAGGCAAGAATACTGGAGTGGGTTGTCATCATCTGCTCCAGGGGATCTTCCTGACACAGGGATCACACCCTTGTCTCCTTCATTGGCAGGTGGACTCTCTCCTGCTGAGCCACCAGAGAAGCCCTCCAGGCACTATGCTTAGTTAAATAAATACGGTCAAATTAAAAAACATTTATTAATATTATTCATTTATATGGAAAAGGACTTCATAGGTTAGACAACTATTAAACTACTTTCCTACCTACACAATATCTCCCTAAAATTCTCTGAAATACAAATTCTACTACCTCTGTGCATAAGGTATATCCTCAGAGACCAAACGGAAAGGAAAAACAAAGGTGGGACAGGCCTTGACAAGAGGAAAAGGGTTAAAAGGTAGAAGAAAACATATTTTTTGGGCTTAATACATTGATTTATCAAGTATACTGGTCAGTGAACTTTTAGTAATTTCTCAAAATGGTAGAAGTTGATTCATCTTGGGCAGGCAAAAAAGCCACTGAAGAGCAGTCTGTGAAGCCTTCCCTGAAACTTCATCTTTATCCTGGCACAATGTGAAGGAGCTAATTGAGAAAAACTGAACATCTGGGCGGTTCAGTGGAAAGCACAACAGACCTTTCACTGCAGGAAGTGCCTCAAAAATATTAATAACCAATTTCTCCACGCACCGCACAGTGTGCGATCCAACCTCCAGTCCATCCAGCTCCACAAAGCCAATCTGAAAGGAGGGCAGGAAGAGACACATCTTCAGCAACCTGAAAACTTGGAACGGGTGAAGTGACACTGGCTGTGATGATAAATAACGTGTCTCGTGCTGCGGTGGCAGCGCGAGGCTCCTACACCAGTGAATTGGCGAACTCAGACAGGCTCCCCTGAAAGAGTTGGAAATGTCAGTGCACCCACTCCTTCCTAATGGAAAGATGCGAGATGGATTCTTCCTTTATGCAAGCAGCAGAGTTCCTGACAGCAGGACTGAGGAGAATCCAAAACACTTAATATAGTGTTGTTGTTTTTTTAGTGTGTTTATTTTGTTATTTGCCTCTTAAGTAGCCATGAGTCAAATTACAGAAGATCATGGATACCATTTGACTACTGGGCAGTATTTTTAGTGAAATACATACTCAGCATCTCCAAGTTAAAAATAATGATAAATGAAAGTAAAGGGAAGATAGACAGAGATTAAAATCCTCCTATATTCATTATGGGTACAAGACACTTTTATAATTTTATTTTTGGTTAGATCACAAATAACAGCATACATAAACATTTCCAGATAATCATAATGAAGGACATTTATTGGCAGCATATGATATCTATGGCGTAATCTAAGTGCTTTGTGTGTTTCAATGTATTTATGCTTGAAACAACTCAGAGGTAGGTGAGGAAACTGAGGAAAGAGAGTCAGATAACTTTCTCAGATCACACTCCTAGTAAAAGGCAGCACTGGGCTTAGATTCAGGCAGACTGCATTTTAAGCTTATGTTCTCAATTTATAGGCAGTTTAGCTTCATGATGGTTTATATATGAATAAAAAAGAATGGAGTTGAGGGAATTTCTACTCAGAATTCTGTAGCTATCATAGGATACCAAATTTTTATGCAGACTACGCAAAACTAGATGCAGATCTCTATGATATAGATAGTTACACCCACAGCCAAACATAATTGTGATATAGTGGTGGTTTGCAGCTGCACCCCAGGTGCCCTCATCTGTTAGGACTACATTATCTAAGACACACAGGACTCGACTAGGCTTAATAGATTTAAATCAATACCTTGAATTAACATCAGGAAAAAAAAATGTTGCAAAGACAGATAGGTAGTCATGGAAGAAACTGCATTTATGAAAGAAAATTACAACCTCTTACATGAAGTTTTCATTATAAAGGTAGGCACATATGTGTACATATGTGTGCATGGGGGCACATGTGTACACATACATATATACACTGAATGTCTACATAAATATGTATCTAGGAAAGGAGACATTGATGAATTAGCAACATCTTCAATGGAGATAAAATAACTCTTAGAGGAATTAAAGTTGAGTTTTGGTGAATATTCTCTACCTGGGAGAATGATGGTTCAACTCATTCTGCCAGTAGAACTGCATCAGAAAATCAAGACTAATTCCTCATTTTTTAATCAAAGACTGCATTTTTACTGTTATTATTTCATGGCAACATTTGGAAGAAGCTAGGAGTATTTGTCTTTCAAAGAGTAGAATGTATGTTATGCTTTGCATTGCTTTAAGATTTTAATATTTGGCAAGTACTGTAGCATAGACAATCAAATGAGTTAACATTCTTTCATTCATACAGGGACATTAGAGATGTGAGTTTGCTCCTTGGGTTGGGAAGATCCTGGGGAGAAAGGAATGGCAACCCACTCCAGTATTCTGGCCTGGAGAGTCCCATGGACAGGGGAGCCTGGCAGACTATAGCTCATGGGGTTGCAAAGAGTTGGACAAGACTGAGCACAACAACATTATATTAAAGCCTTAGCTTGTGAAAACAGACAGGATTTCTGATTCCATTCCATTCCATTCTGGTTGACTACTTTTTTCTAAGTGAGTAATATTATCCTTCACCAAAGGGGCATCTTGAACTTCTAGTAAATAAAGACTTTACTCTCTATAGGACAAAGGTTTGAAAGAATATCACTCTTTATGGGTTCCATAAATACTTCCATATTAAAATGAAATATGTCTCATTTGGATGCCAACTAAAATTCTGGAGAATAATCATCTTAATTATTTATAGGTCACGATGTTTACTTAGAACCAATCCATATGCTTTAACTAGGCAACAGAGCCTAAAGTTATCCTGTGGAGTTGATGGCAATAAGCAGCCTTTCTTTGTATTTAAAATGTTTGCTATTGAGTCCTTTATTTGAAGAGTAGGATGTGCCTTATCTTTGGAACCTTCAGAGGGCTGCCGGTAAGGCTGTGGGAGGCCAGGACAGAGATGGAGAGGAATAACAGTCAGCCATGTGCTCTGCACAGGGTGTCAGGCTTTTAGAATCTAGAAAGGGCTTCTAAAAAGAAGTCTTGTTAATGTCTCCCTGGAATGGTAGAGACTGAAGATAATAATTTTGAGGCTTACTTTTAAGCCACTACCTTACAGGAGCTAGGAGGTGTTTATTCTGTTCTAGTCATCACAGTATGGCTTCATCACAGCCCTATTTGGGGAAATTATATTGTTCCTTGCTGAACTGTGTAGTTACCCACTTCATCCTCCCTCCTCCCATCTCTTCATCAGAAAGGGCCAAGAACCACACTTTATTCATTTCTTATCAGTGGTCAGAATTGTGTTTTACACATAATAAACACTCAAGTGTTTTAAAGATGTTCTCATTAAAATGACTACTTTTGCATAACTGCACTTTTTGTGATCCCCACAAAAATTTTCTTGAAATCCTTTCATAAATCTTACTTTGGAATAAATAAAACTGGTCTATTTCTCCTGTGAAATTATCTTTCCTTCTCAGAGCCCTGAGAAGTCATTCTTTTAACAATAACAACCCAGACTCCACTCCAACATTCCAAATGCCCCAGCATCACAATCAAGGCTCTATGGTAATCCAGCCCCACCTTCCCACCAGGCGGCTCTGGCCAAGGCAGACCTCATCAGACCCTTGACATTCCAAGGACATGCTCATCACTGATCCCTGCTAATGCTCTTCCCTCACTTTCCAGTCTTGGAAGGTGCAATTCCTGACCATCTTTTAAGGGCCAGCATAGACACTCCTTTAGTCAACAAATGCAGATGTCTTTACTGTCTCAAAAATGTCCATCATAAGAAACTAGGAATAAAAAATCAGGCAAAAATAGACACTATTCTTTCTTTCATGGAGCTTACAGTCAGTGGAGGAGACAGATACTGAATAATCTATCATGACAATCGATGTATAATTGCAAAGGCTTTGGAGGACAAGGTTTGAGCCCTTGAGAGTTTATAACAAAGGAACCCAGACCTAGAGTAAGGCATCAAAAAGGCTTCCCTGAGGAAATTACACTTTAGCTGAGATTTTTTGTGAAGTGAGAATCAAAGTAAAACAGATGAAAGAATGGGCACTGGGACACAGCAGGAAATACATCTGAACACTGCAGAGAGAAAGAACATGGAGAGTTCAAGACACTGAAGGCCAATGTGGGTGAAGAAAAGAAAGAAGGGAAGCTAGAGAAGTAGGTGGGGGTGAGACCATGATTTCATGGGAATGATTTTAGACTCCCATGGCTTAAGTCAACAAGAAACCACTGAAACCTTTACCATGGAGCCAGGCCCTTTTCCCAGGAGAGAAGTAAGTTCTCCCTTCTCTAAACTTCAGCTGTATGCCTGCATCATACTTGTGGCACCATAATCTTCTCCTTTGTTTTATGGGCACATGTAAACATCCCTTTACTCACCTTGCCTTATTAAGCACCTGCAGAGCATGCTGCCTACAACTTCCCAGTAAATATTGCCTTCCTGGATTAATGACCCATCATTTAGTGATCAAAGATGACCCTTTCCTTTACTTTGAACTACCCAATGACCAAACTGCTTATTTTCATATATTAACACTAATTTAATTCTCTAACATCTGAATTCTGAACACATAGCTATCGGGATTAGTTTTACCTCAGAGTTTGGCCATAAGCAAAATATAGCACTTTAAGTTTTGGAATTTTGCATCTCTCTTTTCAATTAATTATATCATTTGATAATTACAAGATACTTTCTTCTACTCTTTTCAAGGTGACTTGTTTACTACTCAAGAGAAATCTTTATGTATGTATTGTGTGGTGCTGTACCAAGTTGCTTCAGCCACGTCCACCTCTTTGTGACTCTATGGACTGTAGCCCACCAGGCTTTCCTGTCCATGGGGATTCTCCAGTCAATACCCCCAGAGGGGGTTGCCATGCCCTCCTCCAGGGGATCTTCTTGGCCCAGCGATCGAACCCATGCTTTTATGTCTCCTGCATCGTCATGTGGGTTTTAAACCACAAGTGCCACCTGGTAAGCCCTTTGTATGCATTACTCATTGTTTTATTAAGCTTTCTATTATATTGAAAACTCCTTATCAAAACTGATGAAGGAGAGACTAGATGCCATCCTAAGTGTTTTCTCTCGTTTTTCTATCATTATACTTATCAAATCACTTGAATCATAATGTTTTATCAAAAGGTTTTTAGAAGATTTTAATATCTTCATTGTCTGTCAAGATTTTTAACCCTAAATAGATGCTCGATAAATGTTTATTAAGAAGAAAGGAAGGAAGCAAGAGAAGGAGGAAGGGATCATCTCTACCATGCCCACCTTCATCTTTTGCTGCCTTAAATTAAGTTTTATAGTAACTTGTCCATGCTTTTAAATTGATTTTTTAAATTATTTCCCAAATCCACTGGATTCCACTTTTCTTTTCTACATCTTAAGATTGTTGAACCACTAGACTATGAGTAGGGGATGTGGAGCAATGAAGAGAGTTGGACAAGAGCAATACACAGATGCAGCCTAGTGCCTAGGACAGTCTACAAGAGAAGCTCAATCTTGAGGAGACAACTACTAGAATCTCTGATGCTCACCAGAGCTGCTACTGACGCAAGTGGTACAACATGACAGGACACGATTCTGGTATTCTTAATGGCAGTGTAACCAGTGCAGTGGTGGTATTGATAACACTACTTTTTCTTCTTCCTCTGTCCCTCGTGCAACTTTAAATGCATTCGCATTCATGATGGCAACCTAAAAATTTCTCAACCTCCTGAGTCTTTGTTCCTTCAAAAGAGTTTGTCTCACATCAGGGCAAAGTGTATTCCAGAAAATGCAGAGAGAGTCCTAGAATGGAATATAAGAAATGATTGTATATCAGCCATTTATAAAATGTGCTCATGAAGGGCAGGGGAAGAGGAAGCTGTGTCTGGACCCTTCCTCCAATTAAGCCATGAAGCTCTACTTCTACACTTGCGTTTGTTTATGCTTCTGGGTGAGATATACTTGCAGGAGACCTCTTCAGCTTTAAAATAATAATTTGTACACGGTTTTACATTTATTTGGCCTTTCATGAGAGAAAGAAACATCTAAGACTTATAATCCAGCCATCTTGGCTACAGGAAAGAGCTGCCAACTAAATGGAGTCCACTGTGTAGGCATGATTCCCAGGGAACGTCAAGGTTAAATAGGGGCTCCCTGAGTGGAGAATCTATCATCTCCCTAATTTCATGTGGAACCCCGATGTCCTGGGGCTGCACAGCCAAACATAACATTCAGAGAAGGAGTTGTTTTATCACTCTGTGTAATGGGTGGCCTGTGTTTTATAGTTAAGTGCATGCTTTTTCAAGTGGATGCTTTTGAAATACCACCGAACGTAGGTTCATAAAAAAGGAAAGATAAGTATAATAAGTAAGCTGGCTGAATAAATAAGAATACTCAAGGCCTGTGCACATTATACCACATGAGACAAGTCCTGGGAAATACTGGCAGTTACTTTTTTTCATGATGCATCAAAGAGGTCAGCCTGGAGAATGCTGCGGGGCAGCATCCTCCGTTTACGTGGCCCTGCTCCAAATCTCACAAGCAGCAACAGCAATGGTAGGCTTAGACCACCCAGCCATTTGTTAGCAGCAAGGGCTGCCTCTGGTAGAAGCCAGGCACAGAGTTAGGGAGATGATAGCAACATTATTCTGTAATACCTTCCGAGTGTTATTACAAAATGACAATATTGTTTTTAGCCCATTTCCCTTAACCAGATTGACAGAATTACAGGTTGACATTATTGTGAAATTTTATGATGTATCATGTTAACTGTGCCAGTTTGATTAGCCTTGATTGACAGCTTGTACCTGAACAGCAAGTGAAATACCTCAAAAATATAAAGCCAGCAGATCTCACGTGACTTTCACAATAAACAAAATCTCTAGCTAATTTAATTTTTAACTAACTAGGAATTTCATCCTAACCTCATTCTACTAAAATTTCATTTCTTTCAACCTCATCTTGAGGCTGGAACTGGAGGAGAATAAATCCAGGCTGCAGTTATAAAATCACCGCTTGCTTTCTGAGACTTTAAATGCATTAGGAACAGACTGCTTGCCTAATGTGACCCTGGTCTGTATTGCCATTGGAGGAAACAGATGCACCTCAGGGCTGGCGTCCCTACACAAAGCCCAGGCTGAGATATGAGGCCTTTAAAAACACAATAGAGAAAGGCAGGCACAAGCACCTCTCTGCATTATCACCATACCTCCCCAATGCTTCTCTCTTAGAGCATCCTCATCTGTTATTGAAACAGAAGTTGATCTCCTTTTAAATCGTGGAACTAGAAGCTAGACCGCCGGGTAAATTAAGCAGAGGGGTGGTACTTTCCCCCTCTGGCTCTATGGTGAATTGGACCTGCAATTCAGTCTGGAATGAGATTGGTAGTTTCCATTTGCCTCGGAGATTAAAGCCATTCATACTGCAGAATCTAGACATACTAAGAGGTACAATTAGACACCACTTGTAGATTCTACTTGCCACCTAACTTGTAAACACAGTCAGAAAAAGTGGGACTTGATCCAAACAGTTCTCTCCAATCAATAACCTGCTTCACTTTCTTCTTTGTATCTCTCTGGAAATCTGTAACAATTATGCCACCAGTCTAAAAGTACTGCATCATAAAAGGATTCTTCAGATGCTTCTGAATTATATTCCTTGTTGCACAGAGTGGAAATGAAATTCCCACAAAACGAGTGCCCGTGCTCTGTGACAAACCAGATTCTAAGGGCTGAGCAACAGTCACAAAAGAAAGCAAACCACCTATAGAAAATTCAATGTACAATTTTAAAAAATGATTTTTTTTTCTTTTTAGTGCAGATGGTACATCAGGAAGGCTTTTGTTATTATTTTTGTTTCCTGGAGGAATAGCCAGCTGATTATCCAGTTTCCAGGAAGGAAATGCAACTGCTGAGATGCACTGGGGCATATTTTATTAACACACCCACATCACTGCCTGCTCACATTAAGCACATGTATCCAAATATTTATTCATATATGCATTTGAATTTAATAAATCTATTAATCCCATAAAGAGGTGCTTAACACCCCTTTCTTGAAGTGTCTACAGGTATTAGGCTGGTCTCTCCCTGAGTTTGTTGTGTTTCTTAGGGTTAACAACCCTTGCTTGGATTTATCCTCTCCACTTCCATTTCAGACTCAGACAAGTGAAATATAACCCTGGGAGAGAAAGCATGCTGGTACCTCCAGGGTCTATTTTCTAGAGTTTTGGTTTACACTGATAACCTGAACTGTGAATATTACATAGACCCTCAGGCTAATAGTGGACAGTCTTGGCAGATAACACGAAAACAGACAAGTTTAAAATCTATGATAGTCAAGGTTTTTAGAATAGCAAACCTACACATACACTGAGTCTCTTTTCTAATGGAATCGGCCATGAAATATGCAGTTCCCAGGAGGCTATGGAAAGAGAGCTCTAATTCTACTTCCCTTAAGAGGATGGTCAGTAGTATAAAAGACTAGGACTACATCCAGTGGGAAACTCCGGTCTGTGACAGGCAGATCTGTTACACAGGAGTCTCCATGTGAGAGCAGCACCTTAATGGGAAAGACAATCAGGCTCAACAGCACCAGAGCATGGTACTGCTCAGTGACAGGGGGCTGGCTTATTAAAGATCATTAAAGCCAATGTGCTGGGTTTCATGAAGGGCAGGGTGTCATTGTCATAGTTTGGCCAGTGCTGGATCAGGCGTGAAATGATATATATTTATATACACACATACATATATATACACACACATATACATATATATATATACACATATACATATATATATATATATATATACACACACACACACACGACTAAGTATGTCTCTCACATATACACACATACACACATTCCCCCACACACACACTTATGTAATAGCAAAAGCAGAGGTTCCAGAAATTGGACTCCTGTATTCGACCCTGGCTCCAAAACTCTCTAGGCACAAGTTTCAGGAAAACAATTTAATTGCCTTCAGTTCAGTTCAGTCGCTCAGTCATGTCCGACTCTTTGCGACTCCATGGACCGCAGCACACCAGGCCTCCCTGTCCATCACCAACTCCCGGAGTTTACCCAAACTCATGTCCACTAATTTGGTGATACCATCCAATCATCTCATCCTCTGTGGTCCCCTTCTCCTCCCGCCTTCAATCTTTCCCAGCATCAGGGTCTTTTCAAATGAGTCAGCTCTTCACATCAGGTGGCCAAAGTATTGGAGTTTCAGCTTCAACATCAGTCCTTCCAGTGAATATTCAGGACTGATTTCCTTTAGGATGGACTGGTTGGCTCTCCTTGCAGTCCAAGGGACTCTCAAGAGTCTTCTCCAACACCACAGTTCAAAAGCATTAATTCTTCGGCGCTCAGCTTTCTTTATCGTCCAACTCTCACATCCATACATGACTACTGGAAAAACCATAGCCTTGACTAGACAGACCTTTGTTGGCAAAGTAATGTCTCTGCTTTTTAATATGCTGTCTAGGTTGGTCATAACTTTCCTTCTAAGGAGTAAGCATCTTTTAATTTCATGGCTGCAATCACCATCTGCAGTGATTTTGGAGCCCCAAAAAATAAAGTCTGACACTGTTTCCACATCTATTTGCCACAAAGTGATAGGACTGGATGCCATGATCTTAGTTTTCTGAATATTGAGTTTTAAGCCAACTTTTTCACTCTCCTCTTTCACTTTCATCAAGAGGCTCTTTAGTTTTTCACTTTCTGCCATAAGGTTGGTGTCATCTGCATATCTGAGGTTATTGATATTTCTCCTGGCAATCTTGATTCCAGCTTGTGCTTCATCCAGCCCAGCATTTCTCATGATATACTCAGAATATAAGTTAGATAAGCAGGGTGACAATATACAGCCTTGACGTACTCCTTTTCCTATTTGGAACCAGTATGTTGTCCCATGACCAGTTCTAACTGTCGCTTCTTGACCTGCATACAGATTTCTCAAGAGGCAGGTCAATATTAACTGCCTTAGCACCCCATTTTTTCATCTGCAAAGCAGGAATGATGAAATAGATTGTAAGAATTAAATACAATAATCTATGTGAAGCACTATGCCATAGTACTTGGCATATCTCCAGCATAAAAGTTATTGTATACCATTACTTCTCTCCCTCAATGACTGAGAACTACATAGTTATGTTCTGTGAATGGTACCCTAATTTCATAAAATTATACTTTTGTCTGTTCACTTAACATCCATTGACTGACTACTTTCTGTGTGCCAGGTACTATGCTAAGTGGCATTTCATGGTTGAACTCTCTCTGGGTTGCTTCATTCTGGACTCAGTTTCTATATTAAGTGAAAATGTATAAAATATATTTTTAAAGTAGTGTTGCCATATTAATCATTTCCATATCACTATCTCTAAAAAATCAGCTCTGTCCTGGGCAACATACATAACCTGGACGAGATGACAAATGGCTTTGTGTAGACTCTTAAAGGTAAATGTCGTGGAAAAGACAGATGCTCAAGGAAAGGCTGTCCTTAGTTAACACGCACTGAGCATACACAGAGGATGTATCAAAAATGTCCAAGGCCCACAGCAGAGAAAGCACTGCAGGGTACCATGGCAGAGCTCAGATTTTACGGTGGTCATTAAGAGCAGGGAGGTCCAAACCAGGCAAACCTGGCTCATCCACATCCCCTGTGCCAAGCTGTGCAGGTATCTATCCTCTCAAAACCAGTTTCCTGTTCTGGGCTAACCCTTATCAGAGGGAATCTGCAAGGAATAAGTGGGAAATGATTAGAAAATCACTAGCACATAATAAGTAATCAATAGATGGTAGATACTGTTATTGAGAGATATGATTGGTCCCTTCACAAAGTTTGATTTCCTCTGAGAAATAGAAAAATAAACCATTTGCACAAAATTACTTCAAAACATAAATAAAACCAAAAAAAAAGGATAACTATAAAACAATAAAACAAAATATGCCTGTTTGGTGAAACATACATGCACTGAAACTGAGGAACCCTGTGTTATAAACTGCTTCACCATTAACTCATTCTTCGATGATGCACTAGTCTTTAATCTCTTAGCTTCCATTTTCTCATCTAGCAAATATATTCCTTTACTCTGTAATTCTAAACACTTCAAATTTAATGGAAGCCGGAGTAAGGATATACTGGTGAGTCCTGGCTTGAAGCATGGAATAGGGGCAGTCCTGTACTTGCAACAAGTAGTGAAAGTGAAAGTCACTCAGTTGTGTCCGAGTCTTTGTGACCCCATGGACTACACAGTCCATGGAATTCTCCAGGCCAGAATACTGGAGTGGGTACCCGTTCCCTTCTCCAGGGGATCTTCCCAACCCCGGGATCGAACCCAGGTCTCCCACGTTGCAGGCAGATTCTTTATCAGCTGAGCCACAAGGGAAGCCTGCAACAAGTAGTGGGAGAGGTATACAGGCGGAGGGAATGGGGCGAATAAACAAGGAGGCCATGGGGTAAGTAAACATGGAGTTGTTAACTTGAAGGAACATGGTAAGCAGATATGGAGGGAATGGGGGAGATAAATCTAGACCTACATAGTCAGTCAGGTAGTCTGTCCAACTCTGCATCCGGTTAGCCTCTCTCTTCCTGCCCCATTGCTTCCACCCCCACCTTCCCAGGGCCCACAGCCTCACCTCTTCTCACCGTGGGACTTGTAATCATAGAAAACTCTGTCTACTAATCCCTGGGAATTCCAGGGCAGTTTGCAGCTGCTCTAAATTGCTCCATTAAAAAATTCTTAGTGCAATCTACATTGTAAAACTTCATGTTTAACAACAAAATGAGCTTGCAGCGAGATGCTCATACAATGAAAAGCAAAGAAAGCTTCACAGTACTTCTAAGAGACAGGATTATTCCAAAAGCATTTTCACATAGATTTTTTTTTTTTTCTACCCACCACTAACTCTAAAACAGCAAAGTTCATTTCTTTTAACCTATATATGCATTTTTAAAATTATAAATTGCATTTTGAGGCTTTTGTTATCTAAAGATAAATATCCTATCTGCAAATTAGATTTCCCCCAAGCATCGCTAACCATGTGTCATCTGGAAGACTCCAGGGATAACCACTGTTCTCTGCACAAGAAGTAGCTCAACACCCTTCCAGGAGCTGATTTTAAAGAAATCATGACTGCTATTTCACTATAGAGCAATATCCTATTTCCACTGTATCAAAAGGATATTCCTTTGTTTCTTTTTCTATCTTCTTCACAGTGGGAAAAGTAGTGATTTCAGAAACCTCATTCTCAGAGCGAGTCAGTCCTCCGACTATATTGGAGAAGGTTATAAGAAAGTAGTGTATTTAGAAACCACCTAATAGAAAAGTAAGAACAAAGCCAAATTCAGATGATGAAGTGCTAAGAAAGGCCTTCACATCTGTGCTATTACCGTTTGTAATAGCATGGGACAACGACAGGGAAGAGATGGCAGAGTCAGTCATTCACATCAATTTTCTGTGGCCCCCAAGGAGACAACTACCTCAGTCAAATAAGCAAAAGTATTTGCTGACTGAAGATTCCTTTAATATCATAAAGCATTTGCGGGCATCAACACAGTGCTTATACCACGCTGCCAGCTTGCTTGCCTGTCTCACAGAGTTTTTAAAAACAACTATGATTATTTTTATATCCAGAAAAATCTAGTGAATAGTTGACAGAATGACTGAATGAATGAGTAAAAACATTATCAACACAAAGGTATATAACTTTCCAGAAGGCTTTAATTAAACCAAGAAAATCCTACCATGTAGAGAGTAAAATTATATGTAATTATATCAAGGGAACACACTGGAAAAAATAATGATCTAGATAGGACCTATAAGAATAATGGTGAGAACTCCAGGGTTAGGAGGCTGGGCATGAACCTAGCACAACCATTTAATCAGCTCCCTGATCTTTGGAACTCAACTCACTGGTTGTGTTTCAGGCCTCTGCCAGACACTAAAAGCACAAGAGTAGAAAGAGTGACAGTCCCTGCCTTCAAGTGTGTGACTTCCCTGGGGATGGGAGCCAGACTAATGAAGATACTCCATAAAACAGAGCTATGGGTGTTATAATAGGGTTAAGGGTGGAATGGGATGGATGGGATGGCATGGGATGGGATGCAAGGTACTATAGAGGGTAGAAGTGTGCACCTAATTGAGTCTTAACTGGTAAGAGATGGGTAGAAGAAGTGCTATACATAGATATTTAAATTCTACTCTGAGTCTTAAAAAGTGAAGTAACTTTAGGCTTCTAAAGAGGCAGGAACAGGGGTGGGGGACAGGAAGCAATCCAGGAGAGTGGCATCATAAGTGCAAGTGTCTGAACGTAAAGAGAAAAGAGGTTGGCACTCAGAAGGGGAGATCTGTAGGGCCAGGGTGTACAGGGCTGTGTGAGACATGAGGCTGCAGAAAAAGGCAGAATCTCAGTTGTGAAGGATCTTGTCTATGATGTCAAAAATGAGGAAAACTGTCCTCATTTCTCTTCGCTTTTACTATTACGTATTATTTTATATAAAATTCAGTAACAGTACCTTGAGATTATTACAATAAAATGTTCTATTATCAATGAGGAACAACTGCACATTATTAATTCCTATCCTTCCCTCTCTTTATTGTCTGAAAGCTATTCTAAGAAGTTCAGTTCAAAGAAGGCAGGACAAATTTTGAGGATTGGTATTGCTCTTTATCTGATACTAAGTCCTGCAAAGGTTATTCTAAGTTGCTGTCTAAAATCTTAAATATTATTCCAGGTTTGACTTAAAGAGAGGAGGACAGAAGTGTTACAGTCTCCCACAGCTGGGCAGGAGCATGGAAGAGAGAAAGAAATCTATTCAAGCCCTTTCCCTTAGATTATGCTTGGGATGGGAAAAAGGGTAACAGCATTCCTGTTTCACTGCTGTTGATTGTTGGCTCCCTCTGCTATCCCAAGGGTGGGTCATCGGGTTCAGATGATGCAGATGAAAAGGTTTCACTCAATAATTAAAGAGTGCCCCATACACTATCTAGGTCATCTTAAATGCAGCATAAATTACTCCTTAATTCATAAAACAGATAATGGTCACCAATGTTTCCGTTCGACCAGTAACTAGAAAGATCATCTTCCCATCCATGTATGGAATCATGGAGGAAGCCAACCATCTGACTATGGTGGCCCCAACTGCCATTCACTGGTTTTTATTCCTCACGCCATCTGAGATCAACTTCTCATAATCAGATTCTTAAGTTGCTCCAAGTGCAAAATGGATATTTTATTTAAAGAATGTTTTCATTCTCTATATGACTATGCTGTGAATGGAATGAGTGCTCCATGAGCCCTTTAATTAATCTTAGAGAAGAAATCTGCAGGAAAGCCACTCAGAAAGTCATATTTCCCATCTGCTTGGCCCTTTCCAAAGCATGGTAGTTAGAGCCTGTCCTCGACAATGAGACCTAAGCGTTGTTAGCTATGTGTCTGTGGACAGGTTCTTTCACCACTAAGCATTATCCTCCTCATCTGTAAAATAAGAGCTCGTAAGTACTACAGATGAATGTTGAGAATATTAAATGCCATTGTCACTTATAAATGACATGCAGACATGAAATGTTTAGGTGAGTGACAGGTACATGCAAAGTGTTCATAAACATTAAATTAAAATGTGGGGTATTTTTTTGTTTAAGAAATAGTTATTCTCTATCAAAATAAGAAAAAAGGTCATTTCCAAGGTAATATAAGGATAATCTTCTGCATTAATTTGATTATCGCCCTAAGTAATAAACACTGTATACAATATAAAAGGTCTCTATATAGAGGCTATTCATTTCCATTAGTATCATAATTACATTTAACTCACATCTATGGTTTCCTCTCCATACTGGCATATACTATCCACATCTGTCGAATGTATTTCTGGGATTGCTTCTACCAATTATTTATAAATCTGGAATTCACAGAAATGATATATGATTAAAAACCTTTTAAAAGATTTGAACACTATTTCTCTGACTAAACATTTCTTAGGTCAAAAATACAGCCAAAGAAGAGGGCACATGAGGTATTTTGGAGACAAGCAGCAAGTGCCCGTGTACCCAATACTGTAGCTTTTTTCCTTCTAGTATTTGTTGTATGCACTTTGGGAGGAAGGAAATATTATTTTATTTTTAATATCACACTTTATTTTAAAATGATTTATAGTGTTTACAAAGACACAAGACTGCAAGATAAAATAAACAAAAAGTAACAACTATGAAGAAAAAAAAGAAAAGGAATGGGGAATTAAGAGAAAGATAAGAGAGGAATGATATAGCAAAGTACATGCCACGAAGTCCTCCGACCTTGACAGAGCGAGGTCACAACTCTGATCTTCACACTGTTTGCAGGATCCATACCATACAGACCCACTAGCAGCTCAAAGGAAAGCTGTATTATTCCCTCACTGGACCAGAGAGAAACCTCTCCCCTCAGGTCCTGAGACAGAGGAAACCCAATGTATGACAACTGGAACTTCTATGCAGTCAGCACAATGATTAGTATTTTTTTCTTTCAGACTATTTTTTTCTGATCCTCCTTAATGGTATGCCTGATGCCACAACACAATTTAACCCAAGAAATTCTCTAGTGAATCAAAATGATACAGTCTAGTATGAGGCTTTCTGACAGATTGTAGAGTCACCTCTGGAGGAATACATGGTGCTAGGTAAATACATCTTTCTGAAGGCAGGCACGTGTGGTTAGATGATCCCTACATCTCTGGAATTCCTGGAATGTCACCTTGTGTATGTGTATGTGTATGTATGCTTGCACACATACTTTACCTTCTAGAACACAAACTGATAGTGCTCAGGAGCACTTTTCTGAGTTCAAGTGACCTAATGATGCTAAAAAATAAGAAGGATAATAAGTGCTCTAAGACTGTTAACATTGTCTGCAGCTCAGAAATTCTCCTTTTATTTATGGATCCATGGAAAGTACAATGCTAAGCTACCTGGTGTTAGCAATTCACCATGATGCAATGAACACTAGAGCAGTCATCGTGCGCCCAGGTGACCTAACTCTGTGACCACAGGAGTGGCATTTAACTTCTCTCTCTCTTTAATCACATGTAGAGAGTACATGTTGGACCAGTCATAACACTCAGTCATTACAGAACAAGCCTTTGTTTGACACGCTGAATCAGCAAGATGCATCCCTTATCTGCATCATGTGCTCCACTCAGAATAAACCACAGGTCAGAGTCACACGTGGACAGATGTTGGGAGATTTACAAGTTCCTAAATCGCCCCGATTCTAGGGGAACCTCAAGAAGGGAATGAGCAATTATTATATAAGTCAAGGAGTTAGATGCCTATATTCTTTGAATCAAAGCATCCCACTTTAAAATGGATTTTTAAATATTTAGGAGGGGATCCTAATGATGAGATAGTACAAATCAGAGCTGTCTGAATATGTGATGGTGCTATCCATTCAGATGGGCTGAAATAACAGTCATGAATCTAAGTTTCCCATCCCCCCGTCACAGTCCCACCAGCCTCTCTTCTCGGTCTAGCTCCAGGCTAGCAGTCGAGCAGACTAGTTAAAAGACAATTAGTCCAATTTCACATTCTCTAGCAGCCGAAAAATTTCATGTTATTTCAGTCACAGTGGATGGATGCCAAGTTCACTGGAAGCAGCCCTGCTGATTTATCCAGTCCATTTTAATACTTTAGAAATACTGTTAAAACATGGCTGTCCTAATTACACAGGGATCAACGCACAGCGTCCCTCTCACCCAGGACTCTCCCAGAAGGGCTGCAATCAGCTGCATTCCCCTTAATTTCACCATGCAATTCCAACTAATTTCATCCTAGTACAGTGCTGTCAGACAACTCCCATGCCTCTGCGGTTTTAATCGATTAGCTCAATGTCTCTATAATGCATCACCAGCTGCCAGGCACAGAACTGGACGCTTTGCAAGCATTTCAGCTAAAAGACAGTTTAATTACTACACCAGCCTCTCAAAGGCATAGGCACAAAGCCTTGGAAGCAAATTATTAAAATATTTGGTGTCAACAAGCCACTTTATAACTGAGCAAACAATGACAATCCCAGAGATGGAAATCAGGAGAAAGTCAGTTTTTAAATTGTGAGTAAGCTTTTTATGGACTCTAACATATTCAAGCAAATGGACCGGTTTCAGCATCACTGTTTCCATAAGGCACATGTGTTTCCTGGGCATTATTTTGTGGAATATATGGGCATCTGGGACACTGACAGGCTTGGAACACTATCCTACAATGGAAAAGAAAGGACTGAAGGACATAGCATTCGCAAAAAAGTAGACCAATGAGTCACTAATTTGATACCACTATACTCACATAGCATGGGTTAAAACCATTAACTCTGCTCTCGCACATCCCTCAACTGTCAAAGCCTAACAAGTAAAATGACAGTACTTTGGTCAAAGCACAGTATTAGATAAATATATGTAACAGGAAAACTAGAGAACTTTTAAAAACATATTTAAGTTAATCAGTTTAGTATGATGTGTTTTTCAACCATTCTCAGTAACAAAGAAACCAGGACAATTGTGACAAAGAGGAAAACAATGTTCTCAGGCATACTTCACTGTTTACACAGTACTGTGCCCAAGAAGGCAAACAAAAAAAGAAAAAAAAAATTTTTTTTAATCTACTTCAAAGCATCTATTACAAAAGAGTCTAAGTATGAAGGTCAGTAGACTTCCCGAGGCTAGCAGGAAAACCAAGAAACCTACCACCCTCAGGCCCCATGATGAGATGCTGAGAACTAGTCTTTGCCTCATTTGCTATCTTTCTTTTAAAAAGTCTGTACTTAAGTCTAGAAACAGAAAGGAAGTCACTGACCACAGCACAAATGGTCCTCAAAACACCCCCAGACAAGAAATGCATCCAGCCTCATTATCACAAGGAGAGTAGAGACATCAAAGGAACTCTTATCTCCTTAATCAGAGGCACAAATCCAGTAACAGATGAAAGTCAATATCTTGTTTTAAAAAGAAATTGGGATATATAGGGAATAATGGTTTCATATTAGGATTTGGTATGTTATTTTCATTTCTTACTAATTCCCTTTGATTGGAATTGCTAATAGAAGGGGAAACACTTAAGATAAGTTATGATGGCAGAGTATCTTCACAATTCACTGAAAACGCATAGCTCTCCTCCATGTGGAGAAAGGGACCAGCTATTTTCCTCAGAGTTATCTTCCATAGTTCAATTTAAGGCATTAGTATATCTCCATTTTGTATCTGATCAAAATTTGCCTGTTTTCTCCCTCATTTTTCCTTTCTTTATAGAATAAGACTCCCCCTGTAGTAACAGCACTTGCAGTTCTTTAATGTTTTCAAAATACTTCATTGTGGTAGTACAGCAAGAGCGTAAGCTCTTAGGGTCAGTGGAGCAGTAGACGTTACCGCTTCCATTTCATAAATCAAGGAACAGACTCACAAGAGTTTCTCTGACTTTTCCAAAATTTCAGGATGGCAAAACTACGACCAAGACCCAGGTCTTCCAATGCTCATCATGCTCTTGCCACACTATATGGCTATTTAAAAAATCTTAAAACAGGCTGTGGTAAACCATCTTTCTTTCATTTTAGATCATTTATACTTAAGTCTTAAATATTTCATATCCAATCTTGCTATTATTTAAGAGCATAGTTTTCCAAACATAACTTTTTTCCCCCAGTTTTCTTATCAGTTGTGTGACCATACAATTCATCAACCAGAGTGAGACATTTTTCAGAGTGAAAGGCAGTTTTTGATGATTACACTGGAATAAATAGCAGAAAAATGGCACTGACCCAAGAGGAATAGGTACGGTCCTCACTGTAGATCTGGTGCTACCACTACTGAAGCTACCAGAGAGAAGCCCTGGTGTGGGCTGATACTCTAAGCCGCCCTTGGGAGCAGCAGGGAACAGCCCCCATCCGTTCAGTTCAGCACACACAGGGTCAGGCTGCATGGCCTCTGACATTTGTTTTTAAATCATTCACAATAAAGTAGATCAGCTGACATTATTCACTTGCAATCTACCTTTGCGTCTCAGAGGCAGCTCAGTTTGAGTCCCTCACTCTATCAGGTCACTGCTTCCACAGTTCAAAAATAGTTAAAATGTGGCAAGTTCATATGGTTCAATCAAAGCCCTGAAGCATCTCTCCTCTCTCACTCTCTGGGCAGAATGCTCTGTATTCTGCTGTTATCTCAAAGAGAATCCCAGCTACTACTTTTTCTGAATTCTTCCTTCCACCTGTTGTTTCCTGATTGCCTACCTGCTCAGAATCATGCTGAAAAGCCCTCTACATTTGTATACCTCAAACTTCAGGGTCAGATGAATCACCTCCGGATGTTAAAATGAAAGAATCTGATTCAAGAGGTCTGGGAAAAGGCCTGAGATTATGCATTCCTAACAAGCTCCCAGGTGACATCAATGCAGTTGGAATCCACACCACAGTTTTGGGAGCAAGGCTCTAGACCGCATTGTTCTGGCAAACAGCAGTTTTATTATCAGCTTCCTCAGTTGGGCTTCCCTTGTGGCTCAGCTGGTAAAGAATCCACCGCACAATGTGGGAGACCTGGGTTCAGTCTCTGCATTGGGAAGGTCCACTGGAGAAGGGAAAGGCTACCCACTCCAGTATTCTGGCCTGGAGAATTCCATGGACTGTACAGTCCATGGGGTTGCAAAGAGTTGGACACGACTGAGCAATTTCAATTTCACCAGTTGTTGGTTGATAACTGAGCATGTTATTCAACTCCTTTGATCAACTCAACTTTCATATACATAAAATGTCTCCTATCTCACATGGTTGTTTTGGGTATGAAAAGAGATAATGATTTCAAGATGTCTAGCACAGGGCCTGGCATTATTAGATAAATATGAAGTCACCATTACTCTTGTTATTATTGTTTAATAAATACAAAACAAAAAGGACTTCAGCCCCTAGGAGCTGTAGGTTATAGAGTAATTCCTCAAATGTGGCCCTGGGACCACTAGCAACAAACACTCTAGAAATTTGTTAGAAATGCAGATTCTTGGGCCAAAACCAGACCTATGGAATCAGCAATCCTGACAGTAGGGAGCAGCAATCTATGTTGAATAAACTCTCCAGTTGTTTTTGATAAATGAAGTTTGAGAGGCTCTGATGCTTTTACTTAGGAATAAGTTTTTAACTCAAATATTTACAGCACAATTATTTCATAGTTTGACCTCATTTAACTGCAATGTCTGTAATTCTTTTCATGTCTATTATTATGCTGTTCCTCAAGACAAAATCTTCATGTCCTTCCTGCTCATGTAAATTACATACACACTTGCATTAAAATTTTACACAGAGCTTCTTTATAGTTTATAAGATAAAAGCATTTTCTTCAAAATGTGGAGTGATATACTTGAGTTCAATATTACTGAATGTAAGATGCTTTAATTTCAAATCTGGTTACTCTCCTTTTGTAGCCCATGTTTTGGCACAATTTTTAATTGGAAAGTGAGTGAATGCCACTAATTTACACCAGATTGTAACATCAAGGTGAGCTAGAAGAATTGCTCAAGTTAGCGGTTTTCATATCTTTAACATGCTTTGAATATTTTCTTTCTGTGCTTTTCGTATTATCCTCCTTTTTCTTTTTTCTCCCCCTTCTTCTTCTGAAGGTACTCATTTCTCACTTGGATTCCAGACCTCTACAATGTCCCGATGTTCCTACCAAGTCACTAGCTGGGTCTTCTGAAATACTTGAGCTGGATCCTCATCTCGTTTTGATCTGCAGATATTGGTTGACCCTAGGGCTCCCTCCACAAAACTCTTCCTTCTCTATCTACATTAACTGTTAGGTAGCCTCATCCAGTCCTCTGGTTTTAAATACCAGATACACACTCATAATAAATGCACATCCAATTCCCTTGATAACTCCTTAAATTTTGCAAAACTGAACTTGGAGTGCTCTCTTCTTCAAACCTTTGTGTTACTTAGGAACTCCTTTTCCTTTTTTCTTTTTTTTGTGCATCAGTTCAGTTCAGTCACTCAGTCACGTCCAACTCTTTGCAACCCCGTGTACTACAGCACGCCAGGCTTCCCTGTTCATCACCAGGATCCTGGAGCTTGCTCAAACTCGGTGATGCCACTCAACTATCCCATTCTCTGTCGTGTGGTCCCCACCATTTAGTCAGCAGCTCAGGCAAAATTTTTCAAGCCAGGTTTGACTCCTTTCTTTCAAATCCATATCAACAGATTATGAGATTATGCTGGAATTAACCTTCAAAATATATCCTCAAGTTGATTACGTCTCACATCCTCCAGCATACCCTAGTGTGGCTCCCCCTTCTCACTCACCTGGACTTCTGCAGTCAATAGTCTCCTGAACTAGTCTCTCTGCTTATACCTTCCTAGTATACTTTCTACACAGCAACTAGGGTAATCATTTTTAAAATTCCAATCACATCTATCTCTATCTCAAACCCTCTGGTGGCCTCCTTCCCTCTAAGACAAAATCCAAAACCTATGTCTGGTTCCAGCTACAGTCCAAACCTCATCTCCTATCCCCACCCCTTTTTCATCTGCTCCAGTCCCACCAACCTACTTGCCTTTCTTAGAGTCAATCAGTGTTGCTCCCATAAGGCTTCTACAACGCTGTTTCCTCTGTCTCTTCCCAGGGATCTGCATAACTTGCTCCTGCACTTCACTGAGGGAATGTTATATCTCAGAGACACATTAAATAGTTGGAATACCGTCTGAAATGCCATCCTCTGTGACACCCTATTCCTTTATCCTGCCTTATTTTTTATTTTAATAGCACCTACAGCTGATATCACATGTGCATTTGTTGATTTACCTTCTCTTGAAAAAAAGTAAATTCCTTGATAGCATTTATTGATTATGTTCATTTCCCTATTCAAAAGTCCCTGGTACACTGTAGGCACTTCATACTTGAAAACTTTGACAAATGAAGTAATCGAAGCTCAGATAGAGGGAACTGCCTAAGGTAGCCAGCTAGTCAGTGCTAGAGGCGGGACTAGAAATCAGCTTGCCCACTTTCTGACATCCATGTCTCTCCCATTTGACCATCCTGCCTCCCCACCTGATTATGTACCCTGGGAATAAAGCAATTGTATATAAAAGAAAGAAAAGTCTTTTTTTTTTTTTTTTTTTAAAGTGGCTGATATTTCCAAGCTTCTGGATTTCTCTCTGTAAGAACGAGATGGTTGGATGGCCAACTCAATGGACATGAGTTTGAGCAAGTTCCAGGTGACAGTGAAGAACAGGGAAGCCTGGCATGCTGCAGTCCATGGGGTCACAAAGAGTCAGACATGACTGAGTGACTGAATAACAACAACAACTTTAAGAAAAAGTATTTGGCACACTATCTAAAATATCATCCCATATTACTCTCTGCCCTCTTACACTGCTTGAGTTTCCTCTGTAGCATTTGTCATACATTTTATGTATATTTGTCTACTTTCTCACCAAGGAATGTAAGCTTGGCAAAGGTATGGCTTCATAATGTTCACTCCTGCATTCTAATGCCAGCAAGCATTCCCAAAGCCCATGATGAGTGAATGAACAAACATGGGCTCCTTAACTTCTACCAACCATTCTTTACAGACATTCTGCTATCATCTTGTCATTTATCTTAAGGCATGAGAAAATAATCATTATAATTTTTGTTTATCATAATTTATAAAGTGGCTTCTATATGCCAAGTGCTTCATGTTCATTATCTCTGATCCTCACAATAATCCTGTGAAATTAATTACCACTATTATGTTCATTTTACAGATGAAGGAACTACATAAAGCTCAAAAAAAAAAAAAAAAGAAAGAAAGGAAGGAAGAACTAGTCTAGGATCAAGAATTAGTAAACGATAAAGTTGAGATTCATCCTAGAATCTATGTCCTTTTGTCTCAGAAATCCATAAGTTTTCCAATAAGCCATATTACTGATACTTCTTTTAAAATGGAGCAGTATTCTTAGGAATAAATATTATTGTTTACAGCAATGAGATCAGGGGACAAATATAAACATTTGGTTTCATAGTTACTTGTAACATGGCAAAAGGCCACCCATTCAGGTACAGTATGTAGAACATAGAACATAAACCAATGGCAGATAGCCAATGGTGACTGAAGTCAAGTTAAATCCTTCTAAGTGTTGTGATAACTACATTCACTCCCATCCTCACTACTTCTGTGTTACTCTGGTGAGTATGTTTAACACTTTTTCAATTCATAGAAACACTATATTCACAGCTCTTTATCAGATTCCTTAGAGCAAATGAATCCTACTTGCAGGGTTAGAAATGATGAATCCAAACAAACCTCAAGGTCCAGTGCTAACAAAGCCTCAGCACACAGTGTCCACACACTCCCCACTACTGCTGCACACTCAGGTCAGAATGGAAGTGTGAACCTGTAAGCACTGATCCACGGTAATCCACTAGGGTGAGACCTATGTGGGTGCCTTAGGTGCCTTCGTATAAAACCAGGTACTAAAACATGAGGCTCAGTGGTAAAGAATCCTCCTGCCAAGGCAGGAGATGCAGGTTCGATCCATGGGTCGTGAAGATCCCCTAGAGAAGGAAATGGCAACCCACTCCAGTATTCTTACCTGGGAAATCCCATGGGCAGAGGAGCCTGGTGAACTACAGTCTATGGGGTCACAGAATAGACACGACTTAGCGACTTAACAACGAAATGATGAGACAAACTTACTGTGTGTTTTGGTACAGAAAAGTTAGAGAGTATCTATAGAAAGACTCACATATAGTTTGTGGCTTGGATTTCTTACAAATTAGATTTGGGAAATTATATTTTGAAAGGATTTGGCCTTTACTGAAATAGGTCCAGTTGATCAAATAATCAAATTATATTAATTTATTGTGACTGCATATTTAGCATCCCCCATCAAAGCCAAAGAATGGGGAAAAAAAAAAAAAGGAAGAAAACAACTGGGAATACTATCAATTGAGTCAGAATGCTGTGTGAAGGCAGGTCCTTTAAACATGAATCTATCCTGGATGCGTCTATTACAGATCTGACTTCACAAGCAAGGAAGCAAAATTACTTAATTCATTATCAACCTACCCTGATTTAGACCTATGCATGTGAAAATCTCTGTTACTAATTTTAATTGCACTATTCCCTCTCTACAGGATACTGTTAAATTGGTTTGGTGAAATAGTAGTGAATCACATCAAAGTGGTGGGCTACATTTTATAATATATCTAAATAACTATCCCATTTTCCCAGCATGTTGCTATGCATTTTAAGTATTAATATTATGACTCTGGTTTAGAAGAATGTAGCCTTTTTCTTTAAAATAAATTTCCTTGCTCTTTTAGTACTGTTAAAATTGGGCTGGATTTTAAGTGGCTAACGAGTAATAAAAAGAGCAATATCTGCTGCAGGGAACCACAAAAAACATGCTGGCGGGCTCATAAAATATGTTCATGCAAGTCACTTGCAGATATATCATTCTGATACAGTAATGGTTTTTCCAAACTAAGTGGGCTCCCTTTTGTAGCTACACTTTATTATCTGGATTCTTATTTTCACTCTTACCCCGGGATTTTTAGAGGGAGGCATTTTTTCTCACATGCACATTTGTAAATTTCGAGGAGCAGCAACAGTCAAGAGGAAAGATGCAAACTCATGATTCAGATCTGGGAACTCGCATGGGCACTGCCACTGTTGAGCTTCTATGACTTACATTTCATGCAGTGTTTCAGTTTCTTCCACTAATATAATAAAAAGGAGCCTGAAACTTTTCTTACATAAAAATGCATTCCTTTTTTTTTTTTTTAAGTTGCTAGATTTCTGGCATATATATATATCCTAATGGGAAGGCATTCTGGTCAAATGGAAGAAGCTTAGGGGTTTGAAAGAAGAAGCCTAAATTCTAAGCCCCTGCCTGAACTCTAAACTGGGCTTCCAGCTAACTGAGAGCAGCCATTCCCACAATCTGTGGAGGCTTCAGTTGTTCTTTGTATTACACTACTTGGATGATTTGAGTTTCATAACACTTGCTCTAGGAATAGCACAGTTAATGCTTTAAGACCAAACAAAAAGAAAGGAGGCTAGTTATATTATAAAGCTAGTGTAGTAATTAATGCAAATAAGAAGGGATAGGTCTGAACTGGGGCTGTCTGTGGAAACAGAAGCAAGAGGGAATACTGCAATGACAATTTGGCGAACCAGCTAGATATGGGGTCTGGGGACAAAGCGACATTACAGTGGCATCGGTTCATGGTTAGTACCACAGGGGCAGAAGGCCAGGTTGGGAAAAGAACATGCTCATGGACATACTTGCCTTGATATGTCCAGAGGGAAACAGTAAGAACTGGCAAGAGAGATCTAGAGTTCAGGTGAGAGATCATCAAGGCTGATTAAATTTTAGAATCACTATTTCAGTGAAAGTTGTTTCTTTGGATATCCATTTATTCAGCAACCATTTAGTGAGGACTTCTATGTGCCACGCACTTACTGTGGTGCTGGTATCCAAGAAAACAAGTATATACGCCTTGACAAGTTCACAGTCAAGGAACCTAGATGGTCCATAACTATTCAGAGACAAAAGCAAAAAGTAGAATTTTTATGAGTTTAGTCTACAGGCTAGCATTGTGTGGATAACTTTTTAAAAATTAATTAATTTATTTTAAATTGAAGGATAATTGCTTTACAATATTGTGTTGGTTTCTGCCGTACAACAATGTGAATCAGCCATAGGTATACACATGTCCCCTCCCTCCCGGGCCTCCCACTGGGTTTGAGTGAATAACTTTTTAAAAATCACATGTTATCTACAGCTTGTTGTTCAGGAAGGAAGTATTATAACCTATAACCTTTAATTTATAAACAAGAAAATGTAAATAACTTTCTAAAAGTCATGGAGCTAGTAAGTAGCAGAGTTAGGGATCAAACCTAGAGTTTTTTTTGCTTGTTTGTTTGTTTGTTTTGTCTTATTTTGTTTCAGATTCTAAAGCTTTCACTTCCTATACTATGTAGAAAGGGAACAGAAGAGTCCTAAGGAAGCAGCCTGGGAGAGGCCCCAGTGTGAGGGAAGCTGGCAGAGGATGAACCCAGGACCCACATAAGGAAAAGAGCTGGAGACTTAAAAGGAAAGAGAATTAATCCAGAAACCAGTGGAAGGGGGAGACACTAGAGAAGTTGGGGAAGAAGGAAGCTGGGACAATCCACAGGGTCAAATGCTCCCCAGGGGTCAATCAGCATGCCATGCAGAGCATCCAGTGGAGTCATTTCCAGAAAATCAACAATATAAACATAGCGAAAGCTTAGCACTGGGGCACTGAGGGGAGATCAGCAAGTTGCCAAGTGCCTGGAAGCATATAACAGGTAATTTAACTGGAGTGAAACTGGAGTATAAAGGAAAAATACTGGTTCATAGTAACAGAAGAAATTAGATCAACACAGTTTAAATACTCCAAATGTATAAAGTTGTACAGAGATTTCAGGTTTTTTTCCACAAAACTGTCAGTGATCACTACCTTTTGGAGAGTTGTTTTTTTGTTGTTTTTTTTTTTCCGTCCCCAAAAGTAATTGCCTTGGATGAAGACTGTTTACTTCTTGTGATGTCATATCGGCCAGAATTCCAGTGATGTTTTATTTGAGGAAACAGAGTAAACACTTATAAAAATTAAACAGAGTTCACTTTCATTTCTTATCTGGCCCTTCTACAAGATACTTAAGATTGTGACTCTGGTTCAAAGACAAAAGCTCTAGCTAAACCAAGCAGTTGTGACAAAGGTCATGAGCATCCTAACACCATAATTACAGGTATTATGGTAAGTTGGTGCTCTTTGTAGAAAAAAATGCAAACTAACTGAGTCTGAGAGAGAACTGCTGAACACTATCATATTAACAAATGATGTGTATGACTCAAATACTGATTTGCCTAAGATGCTAAGCAAAACAGAATGGGAAAACATGATTTCTGGCCAGAGAAAACAGATCACAAGCGCTGTATTAGGAGGCTGGCCCCAAGCCTGAACTCAATGAGCCCTTGAAGGTGTCACCTTGATCTTCATCAGCTTACTCACTGTTGTTAAAAATTTACAGTCACTTAATTTATCCATGTTTTGGGAAAAAGTAAAAACTGCACATTACCACAGTACCACAGTAATAACAATCAGCTCAAATATTTTTGTGTGTGTGTTTTTCCTTCTACTTTCACTTTGAAAAATAATTAAAGATTAATAAGGGGCTCATCCTTTATTACAGGTTCAATTAATATATTACTAATTTTATAAATATCTTGTCAAAAAAGATTGTGAACAAAAGTGAATATATTAGTTACAGTACATGCCAGAACAGAGGAAGGTGAGATAGAAAAGTGCTAGTTTAATTATGCTAACACCACTCTGGTAACTGTGGAACCAGATGGTAGAGCTAGCAAACAATGGAGGAATTTTTAAAAACAGTTATTTTTCAATAAGTATTTGTACTCCAAAGCTCTATATTAAGAGCACTGGTAGAAAGATTATCTTTTCCCAGGTGTGGTTATTTATCTACAACGCTGGTAGAAAACTTCCTGGGGTGTATTTCCAATGATCTCCATCCCTCGCCTGCCATGCCCTCCAGGAAGGTATTAACCTCTCGAGCTGGGTGACCTGACGGATGTGCAGAGAGGACAATGTCTACTATATGGCAACCTGTCAAATGATAATCTGTGGTTGTGACATGCGCTTAACAGTTTAAAGCTGCAAAACTGTTTAAACAACAATAACAATACAACGCTGTTCTTAAATTATGGGCTTCAGGGGGAAGACATGCAACTAATCTTTAGCCTTCAGATCAACGTGACTTTTTCCTATTCTGGTGAATGATTATAAGTAGCTATATAATTAAGTTTCTAAATATCAGAGCACATTTTTGTAGTAGATAATCCCAATCTATCCCCCTTGTTTCCCTCCCCATCCCATTTAATGATCTCTTTGTCTCTTTCTATGTCCCTGTCACACATAAACACATACACACATACCACTCTACTAAATTTAACCCCTCAGTGTCTTACTCACACTATGCCGTTAATGACTAAAAATTCCATCTCTGCCAAGTAGAATTAACTTTTGTTGTCTCTCTGCCCTCGGAGAACTTAGTCCAAGTCTTTTGTGGTTGATGGTGCTAGCCCGCTTTTCCACCACTCTTTTTCTTTATAGATCACATACTCTCCAGAGAACGATTCTCGGTCACTGGGAGTCAAACTTTCTGGAAATGCCTGAGAGGTCACACTCGGTAACTGAGGGTAGAGAGGTGATAGAGAGACAAGTCAATGACTGACATGTAGGGTACCAGGGCCAGCCCTTCTCAACTCCATGTAATTTCTTCTTCCAGGTCTTTCCAGAGGAACACACTGAAGCTATCCTTACTCTGTCCTGTCCTTAGCTTCCCCTACTGCCTCACAAGTTCACCTGAAAGCACCCTCTCTCTACATAACTTGCACATACATCCCATCTCAGACTCTACTTCAAGAAAACTAGACCTAAGATACCTGTTAAAGTCCTTACCACTTTGGAACTTGTGTAGTTCTGTAAGTTGCTCAAATGAATGATATTTCATATTTCTCATCTATGAGGGTATTTTGTATTTTAACACAAGAGCTTTCATTAAAGCCTGACATCAAGTACAAGTCAACAGATTTTAGCAATTTTTATTTTGAAATTTCTCAATGGGCTTCATGATAGAACATTTTATATAAAATTAATCACTATTTCTTAGGGGTTTACATGTCAGGGTCCTACTAGGCATTTCCAGGCCTAGCCTGGAAATCAGGAGTTATGATCAGATGAGGGCTGGAAGAGATCCCAAGTTTACAACTAGTACTTAAAGAAAGAATTAGTCTGTGATAACTTTTCACTTTAAGGGAATCAGTAATGACATTAGTCACAGAAGATGTAAATTACAGGGGCAAAGTTCTTTCCAGGACTTACTTCTTCTTCTCTCTCTCTGATAGACAGATAAAGAGAAGAAAGACCCAGTGAGGTACTAAATATTCCAATATGGAATATCAACATTCTTCTATTCTTCTTTGGCTTAAACACTTGCAAATGACTTTTCAATTTTCTGGTATCCAAGACCTCTACTGACATCTAAGAATACACACACGCGCACACACACACACACACACACACATATATATATAAATATATACACTTATATTAAAAAAACACTTCTCCAAGTTTCTGAGGTCCTTAAGGGTAGAGACTACTTCAAATATATTTTGGGAGCATTCCCACAGTGAAATTATAGACATATAATAATTGAAAGAAAAATTCCTGATGGATTAAGCTGAACCAATCTCTACACCAGTAAAAGAGATATAATGTTGTAAGGTTAAAAAAACAGGATAAAGGAGAAACACAGAAATCCAGGACAAGAAAACATCAAAGACTAGGCCAATTATGCAGCAATGAAGATAACATGAGCCAAAAGCAACCACTGAAAACAAAGGTCCTTCTCACTTCAAAGTTTCCATAATTTTATAGAAGTATGTCTTACCATATTATTACTTTTATTTACAAAATACTGTGCATAGAGATAGCATCTCTTAAGTATGGGAAGGAAGGAGTCAAAGAGTCTGACCCAAGGAAGAGATCATGCAGGGCTGTATCTATTCAGAGAATGCAAACATCTTCAACAAAGTATTAGCAAACTGAATTCAAAAGTATATTAAAGAGATTGTATATCACAATCAAGTAGGATTTACTCTAGGGATGAAAGAATAATTCAACATCCACAGATCAGTGAACATGATACACCACACTAACAAAATGAAGGATAAAAATCATATATTCATCTCATAGAGGCATCTGACAAAAATTCAACATCTTTTTGTGATAAAAACTCAACAAAATGAGTACATAGGGAATGTACCTCAACATAATAAAGGCCATATATGACAAACCTACAGCTAACATCATACTCAACAGTGAAAAGGTAAAACTTTTCCTTTAACATCAGGAACAAGACAAGGATGCTCACTTTCACCACTTTCATTCAACACAATACTGGAAGTCCTAGCTAGAACAATTAGGCAAGAAAATAAAAAAAACTCAAATTGATAAGGAAGAAGTAAAATTGTCTCTATTTGCTAATTATATATCATACATAGAAAAGCCTAAAGACATCACCAAAATCCACTGAAACTAATAGCAAAAATCAATGTACAAAAATCAGTTGTGTTTAATATATACTAATAAGTTATTTGAAAAATGAAGAAAACCCCATTTTCAATAGCACTAAAAAAGAGGAATATTAAAGTTCAATAGCATTAAAAATGTGCTCAGGAGTAAATTTTACCAAGGAGGTAAAAGATTTATATGCTGAAAACTATAGCACTGATGAAAGAAACTAAAGACAATAAATAAATAGAAATATATTTCATATTTATGGACTGAAAGAATTAATATAGTTAAAATGCCCAAACTACCTAAAGTTCTCTAGAGATTCAGTGCAATCTCCATCAAATTTCCAATGACATTTTTCACAGAAACAAAAAGAAGAATCCTAAAATTTCTGTGTAACCATAAACTATCTGGAACAGCCAAAATAATCGGGAAAGAAGAATGAAACTGTAGGTATCACACTTTCTGATTTCAAACTATATTACAAAGCTATAGGAATCAAAGCGGTATGGTATTGGCATAAAAACAGGTGCACACCCATGCATAACAGGTGTCAACCCATGCGTAAATATATAGGCAAAGTAATTTTCAACAAAAGGAACCAAAATATACAATGGGCAAAGGAGAGCCTCAAAATGCTGGGAAAATTGGATAGCCAAATACAAAAGAATGAAGTCTATCTTACACCAGACATATAAATCAACCTAAAATGATTGAAGAATGCCTGAATTTAAGCTCTGAAACCATGAAACTCCTAAAAAAAGAAAATTTAAAAAAAAGGAGTAAACTTCTTGACATTAATCTTAGCAATGACGTTTTGGATTTGATACCAAAAAGAAAGGCAACAAAAGCAAAAATAGGCAAGCAGAATTACATCAAACTAAAAAGCTTCTGTACAAATGAAACCATCAACAAGATGAAAAGTCAACCTACAGAATAGGAGAAAATATTCACAAATCACATATCTCATAAGGAGTTAATATCCAAGATATACAGGGAACTCATGTATCTCAAAAGCAAAAATAAATAAACTAGACAAAGTAAAAAAAAAATGTAAGTCAATTATACTCTAATAAAAAGATTTTTTACATGGGCACAGGACCTGAAGAAACACTTTTTTCCAAAGAAGACATACAACTGGCCCTTAGGTATATGAAAATGTGCTCAACTTCACTGATCAGATCAGGGAAATGCAAATCAAAACCACAGTAAGATATCACCTCATGCCTTTTAGAATGGTTATTCTCAAAAAGATGAGACATGAATTCTGGTGAGGATTTGGAAAATTAAAAATAAAAATAAAAAAACAGAACACGTGTATACTGCTGGTGAAAATGTAACTTGGTACACAGGTAACTATGGAAAACAGTATGAAAGCTCCTCAAGAAATTAAAAATAGAACTACTATATGGGTAGTTCTGGGTATTTACTCATAGGAAATAAGATCATTATCTCAAAGAGATACTTGTACTCTAATGTTCATGACAGCATGATAACCAAAATATGGAAACAATATAAACATCCCCTGGAAGATGAATGAATAAAAGAAAGTGTGATATACATTATACACACACAAACACAAAATCAATTATGTTGGATTTTTTGGATTTGATACCAAAAGGAAAGGCAACAAAAGGAAAAATAGGCAAGCAGAATTACATCAAACTAAAATGCTGTTAATTCAATGGAGGGACTCTTTTAACAATGTCTACAGAAGTCTAATCACCACATTGAAAAGTTAAATATCTTAAAAAATTTGTCAATTAAAAGTGAATAAAGGTTAGGGGGAAAAGTTACATTTAAAAAAGGAAAGAACCAGTAACACAAGCAGATCCAAACACTCAGATTATCTCAAGGCTGGCTTGCAGTCCTGGGGCTTGGCATCCTTGTCCCAAGATCACATAAGAGAAAGGACAAGATTTACAAAAGTCACTGGAAGTTGGCAGCACCTGGGCCAAGTTCTCAAAAGACACACTTCTCTTTGGGCAAATCTTTTCCCAAGGCAGCCTGAAACTTTGCAGCTGAAGAAAAGAACCATCAAGAAGAGTGTAATGACCATGTTTATCATGGTTATCTTCTAGCACACAGTAGAAGTAAATGCAACTTGTTGAAGGGACAAGTAAATGTCAAATCCTTCACAGCAATCAAAGAAGTGAGCAAGAATGACTGGCTCCAGATCATGTAGGCAGAGAGTGACCAAGAACCCTAGAACACAAGTTGGCTTACTTCATTTCAATATGAGTCAAGAGCACTCTTGTGGGCCCAGAGCTAAGTTCAGTGTTTTCTAGCATTAAAATGAATTATATGTGTAGGTTTTGTCCACTGAAAACTTGTAATCTAGTCTATGGTGGTTATAATCCAGTCACTGGGAAATAATTATTTAAATATAAGAAGTATACTTTAAGTTGTTTGCATCTTAAACTATTTTGAGCACTTTTAGTTAGTGAGATAAACTCCAGAGGAATATGTCAATAAGTTCTATTTTACCTTCATGAAGAATTATAAAGGCATGTAAAAAAAAAGATTAATTTCATGGTTGAGTTTTCATAAGCATTTGGAGCACCTACAAAATCTTTCAACTCATACAAACATAGCTCGTCCCTATTTTTAATTCTCTTTCTATATTTTGATAAGAGGACAGCACAACAGATGTCTACGGGCCTCTCATAAGTCAAGACCCACAAAGGCAGCTTAAAGTGCATTAAATTTCAAAAATCTTCTATCTGTATATATTCACTTAATATATTCTCATTTGCACATTTGTGTAGTAAAATTCACACCATAAAATATATAGAAAGTACAATGAGCTGGAAGCAATATATTCCAGTATTCTTAATACCCCAGGAATAGGCTGACCTTGGTATGCTCAGATTCCCCCAAAGTCTTAAAAATTATACAATGTGAATTGTGGCATTTAATTTATTTTATTCTATATGCTTTAAAATGCAACCATTGATTTTTCAAAGCCTTTGGGCAATATACAATAGCAGATTTCATAAACTACAGGGTAAAAATGACAAAGTCATAATAACAAATGTCAAGCTGGCAATTACCCATCCCAAACAATTCTTTGCCTTTCTAAGTCAGATATTACAAATGTGTCTCTTTTGGACAGAAAATTAGGGAGAAATTTTAAACCCACCAACTTTCCTAACAGCCCTCTGATATTTATCTCTGAAGATGATCAATAAGAGATGTTGACAATACCCAAGATATGAATGCAAATATCTTTACTGACTAAAGTACTAAGGATCTGTAACACACTAGATTCCATTAACAGTGTTTTGCAGAAATACTTGAGATTCTCTTGGGGAGTCCTTCAAACCCACACTAGATGGTGAGACAGAGAGTCTACACATATCTTTGCCATACATTGGCTAAATGACCTTGATCAAATCACTTAACCTTTATGAGCTTCAGTTTTCTTCTCTCATCTGTAAAACGAGGGGATTAGGACAGACATATATTAGGCATACAGTAATATATCAAATACATGGTAGATAGTCATTTAAGTGTAGTTTTTTTAGTTATTGTTTTTAGTTCAATGAAATGACAATTATATCTGAGATGGGAAAACACTCACTTTGGCTTAGTGTTGAGGACTCTTATGGGTAGGTTTCAGCAGAGCACATAGAACTTATACCAATTCCCTCCTCAGTTTGAATTATCCCATTTCAGACTCTTAGAAAAGGGAGGAAATTCAAGTCTAGCAATTCGTATTTCTAAAGATGTTGAAATGGTTCCAGTGTCCACAAATTAAAACACATCCTGTCATTGGTGTCTATCAGATATAAAAAAAGAAAACCATGCATTTAACTCATCCTTTATATTGTTTAAACAGGTAGGCCTCTTTAATTTCAGACTGAGAGAAAAATGAGCTTTAAGAATGGGAAATACAATGACTTCTCAAAATAAAGCATCACATTTTGCTATCAAACCCCTGATGTTAGTCTCTGAAACTCACAATTTAATTGACGGTATAGGCTACGTAAACACAAGTGGGTATATGTATGTATATACATGTCTCTAAAATGTAATACTTTTTAAAATGCTATTAATAAAGGAAATAATAGTGTGTGTCAAACAGGCTATCAGAAAACCAATATAGGTTCTACTTTAAAAATATGGATTGAAATATTTCAAGTAAATAATAATGAAAGTCACTACAGATCAGAGCCGTCACAGACTCAGGCTCCAGAACCATATCACTCAGCTTTGCATCCTGGCTCCGTGATTTACCTTGAGTGTATTATAATATCTCTGTACTTCACTTTTCTCAAGTGTAGAAAAACAGTACTTCACTACTAGAACTATTATGAGAATTAAATGAGTGAATGCATGCAAAGCACCTAAAACAGAGTCTAGCACAATAAACACCAGCTTTTACTTTATTTGCCATTACAAACTGAAAAAAAAGTACTAGTCCTCACTCTTAGTATCACAGAAAAAGTTAAATTTATTACCATACAAAAAAGATTATAACATCTGAAGGCAGAAAACTATATTGTAAAAGATGAGGAAGAGATAACTCCCTAAGAAAATTCTGGATTTCCCAGGTGGTTCAGCAGTAAAGAATCCACCTACCAATGCAAGGAGATGAAGCTTTGATCCCTAGGTCAGGAGGATCCCCTGGAAAAGGAAATGGCAACTCATTCCAATATTCTTGCCTGGGAAATCCCATGGACACAGGAGCCTGGAGGGCTACAGTCTCATGGGGTCACAAAGAATCGGACATGGCTTAGCAACTAAAACAATAAGAAAACTCTACAGAGTAGGTCATACTATTACTAAAACTAAAAATAGGTAGTATCAACTTCCATACTTATTAAATCTATGATATGGTTCTTTGAAACAAGACCAGACCAATAGATGAATTCAGTGACAAAATTTAGGTTTGTAGTGCAGAAACCCAAATTGCTAGAATAATCCTAGCATCTAGCTTGAGACGGCCGTTGTGACCTCCTTTCCTGTACAGATGCCAGTCACAGGGCTCTGCTTGGGTGAATGTCTCCTCATCAGAGACTCCTCTGAAGCAGACACTGGAGAGGGGTTCTTGCTTCTGGGAAGACACTAGAGACCCGCAGATTGCTCTCCACTGGTGGTGGCGGTAATGCTGATGGTAGCTAGAAAAGTTCTGCCATATTAACTAAAGAAATACGGCTCATTACTGAGAGAAACTTGAGGAGACATACTCTGGGAACAAAGGATGAGAACGGAAGTAGGGATCAGGCTGCATACTGCAGTCGGAGGCCTTCGATCCTGGATCTCTGAGGGACGCCCCATGCAAAGAGAACAGAGAGCCCTGATGCGGTAAGGCAGCACAGGGCAGGCCATGGCTGAGAGCTGGAAAAAGGATGAGAGGGGGAGAGGGATAAATTGGATGATTAGGGCTGACATCTACACACTACTCTACATAAAACAGATGACTAGTAAGAACCTACTGTATAGCACAGGGCACTCTGCTCAGTTCTCTGTAATGATCTATATGGGAAAAGAATCTAAAAAGGAGCGGATATACGGACATTCGGAGAAGGCAATGGCACCCCACTCCAGTACTCCTGCCTGGAAAATCCCATGGATGGAGGAGCCTGGTGGGCTGCAGTCCATGGGGTCGAGAAGAGTCGGACATGACTGAGCGACTTCAGTTTCACTTTTCACTTTCATGCATTGGAGAAGGAAACGGCAACCCATTCCAATGTTCTTGCCTGGAGAAGCCCAGGGACAGGGGAGCCTGGTGGGCTGTGGTCTATGGGGTCGCACAGAGTCGGACATGACTGAAGTGACTTAGCAGCAGCATACGGATATCAATTTGAGCAAACTCCAAGAGATACTGAAAAACAGGGAAGCCTGATGCACTACAATCCATGGGGTTGCAAAGAGTCAGACACAACTTAGCGACTGAATAATGATAAATATGTGTGTGTATGACTGATCCACTGTGCTGTACATCAGAAACTAACACAATGTTGTAAACCAACTATGTTTCAATAAAATTTTTTTAAAAAGAAAATGAACATTTGTTTGGTACCTTCTATCATTCATGTTTCTTGTGTGAAAGAGGTTTTCTGAAACAAAGGAGACAAAGAGGTCAGGAGAGGGAGTTTCACAAATTTCATTCATTTCTCAAATATTCCTATTATCCCTTCAGACACTAACTGTTCTAATTAAATCTACCTCTTCTAGTAAAATCTAGTTAAATCACTCCTGTGTGTGTGTGTGTGTTTGTGTACATAGGCCATTAATAATCCAAACAAAATCATAGTGTGTGTGTGGTGTGTGTGTGTGTGTGTGTGTGTGTGTTCAGTCGCTTAGCTGTGTCCAGCTCTTTGTGACCTTGTGAAGTGTAATCCACCAGGCTCCTCTGTCTATGAAATTTTCCAGGCAAGAATATTGGAGTGGGTTGCCATGCATTCCTCCAAGGGATCTCCCCGATCCAGGGATCAAACCTGCATCTCAAGAAAGTCCAATAACATTATGGTATATAAAGTTAAATGGAAATATTCAGGTTCATTTTCTTTAAAAAAAACCTCTCATCTGGATTATGTCAATCTCAAATCAATTGCCTTTTAAATTAGTTTTTAATAAACCATACTCCATTATTTTCATTAAGAAAACAATTTTCTTGGGGTATTTGCTTTGTAAACTAAAAAATTTTATTGTGTTGAGGAATCTCTAAATTGTTTAAAAATCTGTAACAAAATGCCATGAATGATTGTGTAAAAGTGAGAACAGGAAATGTTTTACTGTTATTAAACATGTCCAAGGTAACAATTTTAACATTTCATTCTGATTTGATTGAAATCACTTAAATTGTGTGTCTACCTAATTTCAATGAATCAAGGTGAAAATATGACCTTTCAGGTCCTGGCATGCTGCTCAATCAATCAACTTTATCATGCTCTGCAAGTAATCCATCTGGGTGTATACTGAACTTGAAGGAAATCTAAAACAATGGTGCAAAAAACTGTACTCCATACACATACAAGTGAATTGTACACCCTACATATATATTTCTTGGCTTATGAAACACAGTCTGTCTTCATAATTTAACGAAGAGACAACCAACAGAGAATTAGGCAAAAAGCTTCTCCTAGGATTAATTTCTAATTACACCAGCTAGGGGGATGAAAGCAAGGCAGAAATACCAACACTGTGAAGGGTTTCACACAAGCTGCTTCCTAAAGGGAAAGCTGCCCCGCTTCAACCTGTTAAAAAATTGTTATCTTTACTTGAATCTTTGGAATACAACTGGCTTAAAACAAAGCAGAGGACAGACTCATTCTGAAAGTCAACCCCTTTTCTGTCAAACGACTACGAGGTAGTTTAATTTCAACTCCGAATGAGCTGAACCTTGTACACCATTACCTTTTACCAAATAGAGCACATTTCCCAAACTTCTCCCCTTGCTCTCAGGGCAGGCAAGGCCTCCTCAGGATTGTTGCTAAGCCCAAGAGCCAAGAATTCCTATAATAAGACAGATACCGCCACTATTTCCCAGAACTGCTTTAGGATAAAATGATGTCTGAATTACAAATTCCATTATTTTAGAACAGAAATAAAAAGTACATAACTTCTTACAGGGGAAAACTGTATTGGAGGAAAATCACTTTGACACACAAAATAGTTATGTCACACTTGGTATTGTGATGATCTGAAGAGTTAACAAGCCAGTTATTTAGCTTAATTTAAATTCTGAATACCTAAAAGTCAAAATACTACTTTGATTTAAACTGAAGAAACTACTTAAAACAGTTTTAAAATTCAGTGAGTAGCATGTATATAAAAATAAACATTTTTTTTAAGCTGGCACAATTGTTCTTTTAAGAGTTACTACCTTAAATACAATGGGTATATCTCACCTGAGTGACTAAAGTTGGTGAGTATCTAACAAAGCCTAATATAATCTTTGTCCCCAATTCCTAACACCAATTTGACAATCAGAATAACTTATACAGTGTCCAGTACCCCTTCAAGGAAGGAACAAGGGGATTTAAAATTAAAAGCTTAAGATGGCCAGTTTTTCTTCAAGTAAATATTCAATTAAATTCAATTAATATATTTTATTGAGCAAATATGACCAAGACAGGAAGAGGAACCAATATTCCTGCCTACAGAGAATAGTAGGGAAAAACTTCATGGATGAAGGAGCTTCTTGAAGAATTGGTAGCACTAAGATAAACAGAAAAATGGCAAGGTGATAGCCCAAGATATGGGGAAAGGTATGCAGGAGGCTGATAGCAGATGTAGGCTTCCCAGGTGGCACTATTGGTAAAGAATCTGCCTGCCAATGCAGGAGATGCAAGAGACACGGGTTTGGTCCCTGGGTCAGGAAGGCCCCTTCGAATAGGAAATGGCAACCACTCCAGCATTCTTGCCTGGAAAATTCCATGGGCAGAGGAGCCTAGCCAGACACTCCATGGGGCATATATATTTGTACTAATCATATTTGGCAAAGGTACTTGCACTAGTTTCTTTATGCTTAAAAGAGGAATAACACTATCCACCCTGTGAAGATAAAGAGCAACAGGTTTTCAAAAACTAAAAAATCTAAAGGGCTATAAGAACATAAACAGAGGATTATCATTATAAGTAAACCTGAACCAATTTCACTCAACAAGTGAATATAGCTGTTGTCAGGTTTTTTTGTTTTTTTTTTTTTTAAGAAAAATGACCCAAAAAAGGAAATTTGTTAGAATTATGATTGAAAGAAGAGCCAGAGGAAGAGCTTAGGGAGATTAGATGAATATTCGGTATATACAGACGGAAAGGAGACAGGCCAAGATAAGCTGTTATTGGTCAAAAACAGAAAATAATAAACCCAAAATTTAATGTAGATAAAATATCAATTGAAAGTTGAGATGTTACAGAGAATGACCTGTTAATGATAATTCTCAAATTTCAAGTCTAAGTGATTGAATGAATAGTAGTAGAAAATTGAAGAAGCAATTTAACTCAAGAGAAAAGATCAACTTCATTTGAGCCCTGCTGCTCAATATACAAGTGTGTGGTTAGATTTATCATAACTCCAGGGCAAGATGGGGACTCAAATAGCAATTTAGAAATACAGGAGCAAACTTGAATTCTGGCTGATCACAAAAAATAGTTGACTAGGTAGAAATGATTTCTTCTTCTAAAGATGTGTTTAGCTCATTTAAGTATATGCCAACAAATCACAACCAGATGTTCAAAAATCCAAATTCAATCTCTCAAGGTAGAAACATAAGATTCTAAGGATCTTGTCACCTTAAAAAACTAAGGTTATTCTTTAGGGAAAAGCAGTAGTTGGAATAGAGAGATGTGAAAGACACCAGTCATTGGAAAGAATTTTTATACATGGGAGGTAAGCTATGCGCTAAGGTTCCCAGGGCCAACAAAACAACTGCGTGTGCAATTGGCTTTTGATTTTCATTTGGTTTAGTCATTCTCTGTCCCTCTATGGAGGATCCCCTTACTATTCTGTGTGTGCTCCTCACTTGTTCCCATATCTCACGGAGTCAATCAGATTCATCACTTGGTTTCATGGTTCATTAAGTTGCTACTTCTTATTTTAATATTTTAAATTTATAATTAAGAACAGCTTATTATTTATCTTTGTGTTTTAAAATAAATACATTGTTGTAGTCAAACTGGGTTTTATCTGAATATAAAGTTGCAATTTTCAACATTTGACATAGCACCAGGAATCTGTCAGGGATAGACAGAGTTTCATGTCCTGACTTATCACTTCTTTCCCCCTTCACTATTGGGAGTCTTACTTTTTTAAAAATTTGTATTTTTTTAAATTAGAGGATAATTGCTTAACAATATTGGGTTGGTCTTTGCCATACATCAACACGAATCAGTCCTTGGTATACATGTGTCCCCTCCTTCTTGAGACTCTCTCCCACCTCCCATCCCATGCCATCCTTCTAGGTTGTCATAGATTATCAGATGTGAGCTCCCTGCAGCATACAGCAAATATCCACTGAATATCTAATTTTGCATATAGTAATGTATATGTTTCAATAGTACTCTCAATTTGTCTCACCATTTCCATCCCCACTGTGTCCAAAAGTCTGTTCTCTACGTCTGCATCTCCACTGCTGCCCTGAAGATAGGTTTATCAGTACCATCTTTCTAGATCCCATGTATCTGTGTTAATATTACATATTTGGTTTTTCTCTTTCTGACTTACTTCACTGTGCATAATAACTTCTAGGTTCATCTGCCTTATAAGAATTGAGTCAAATGCATTTCTTTTTATGGCTGAGTAATATTCCACTGCATATGTGTACCACAGCCTCTTTATCCATTCACCTATTAATGGACATCTAAGTTGCTTCCATGTCCTAGCTACTGTAAACAGTGCTATGGTGAACACTCGGGTTTGTTTCTTTTCTTTATGGTATCCTCAGGGTATATACTGGGCATATATCTTGAGTCTTTACTTTAAAAAATAAAACAGACAAAAATAATTTACATTTGCAGTATTTCTCCCTCTAAATATTTCTTGACTATTGTCTATCACCTGTGTTCACATGAATTATCAAGGTGACTGTGAATATTAAGTATGACTATAATTCATGCTTGTGTTTGCCTATTCATCTGCTTAAGAATAGCTAGAAGAAATAAAGAGAAGCACTTAAAAATATTTTGAAGTAAAATCATCCATAGAAGGACTGTATTTCTCCTCTATGGGTGAGCCAAGAATCTGGTAGTTAGTGTAATTTGTGAACCATTTTGTGAACTGGAGATTTAGGAATGAGCATTCATAGGCATCTTTTTATTGTACTCTTCTACTAAGTAAAATTAAATTAAAATTTTTTTAAAAAAGGAAATAGAATTGGTGCATAGAAGATACTGAAATAGGAATGATGAGGCTCCAACTCTGAGCCAGAAGGTAGAAAGACAGCATTAACCACAAATTGATAGAAATACAAGATCCCCATACCACTGGCAATGTTTTCCTGAATATAGGAGAGCCAGAGATGTCTAAGGGAAAGTAAGGTAGGTATTTTCCTTAATTCAGTCAAGATTTGGAAGACATACAAGTGAGGTAGGGAGGAAACACGAGACGGATCCATGAAGGCCTCGGGCATGAGATGAAGTGAGGTCAGCATGTCCTTTTACGATCAGGTTGAGGCCTTTGAATACTCACAACATTCAAAGTAGTTAACTGTATACATTTCATATCAATGTAGAGTGTAATTCTAATCAACCACTGGAGACATTTTCCGCTTTCGGTTTCTCATTGTCCTGCCTATAGTACACCAAAGGGAAAGGACAAAAGGCCAGATATGAAAGCTAGTCCTAAAACATAATACCAGGTCTACTGCAAATTTTTACCACTTCCTAATAAGAATTTAGTATGCTATTAAGCCAAGTGGCTTAACTTTCTTGATTTCCTAAGTACCTTAACAAGAACAACAATAAAAATTGAGTTGATTGTGCTCAACTTTCTTTACTTAGCTACTCTCAGGAAGTCCCAATCAAAACATGATTCATATTATATTTCTGCTGAAATTGCTATTGTTCAGTCACTCAGTCATGTTCAACTTTTTGCAACCCCATGGACTGCAGCACGCCAGGCCTCCCTGTCCTTCACCATCTCCTGGAGCTTGCTCAAACTCATGTCCATTGAGTCGGTGATGCCATCCAACCATCTCATACTCTGTCATCCCCTTCTCCTCCTGCCTCCAATCTTTCTCAGCATCAGGGTCTTTCCAATGAGTCAGCTCTTTGCAACAGGTGGCCGAAGAATTGGAGCTTCAGTTTCAGCATCAACCCCTCCAATGAATATTCAGGATTGATTTCCTTTAGAATGGACTGGTTGGATCTCCTTGCAGTCCAAGGGACTCTCAAGAGTCTTCTCCAACACCACAATTCAACAGCATCAATTCTTTGGCGCTAAGCCTTTTTTATGGTCCAACTCCCACATCCATACATGACTGCTGGAAAAACCATAGCTCTGACTATACAGACTTTTGTTGGTGAAGTAATGTCTCTGCTTTTTAATACACTGTCTAGACTTGACATAGCTTTTCTTCCAAGGAGCAAGCATCTTTTAATTTTGTGGCTGCAGTCACCATCTGCAGTGATTTTCAAGCCCAAGAAAATAAAGGCTGTCACTATTTCCACTGTTTCCCCATCCATTTGCCATGAAGTGATGGGACCAGATGCCATGATCTTCATTTTTTGAATGTTGAGCTTTAAGCCAGCTTTTTCACTCTCATCTTTCATTTTCATAGAGGTTCTTTAGTTCCTCTTCACTTTTTCTGCCATAAGGGTGGTGTCATCTGCATATCTGAGGTTATTGATATTTCTCCTGGAAATCTTGATTCCAGCTTGTGCTTCATCCAGCCTGGCATTTCACATGATGTACTGTGCGTATAAGTTAAATAAGCAGGGTGACAATATACAGCCTTGATGTACTCCTTTCCCTATTTGAAACCAGTCTGTACCATGTATGGTTCTAACTGTTGCTTCTTGACCTGCATATAGCTTTCTCAGGAGGCAGGTAAGGTGGTGTGGTATTCCCATCATTTTAAGAATTTCCCAGTTTGTTGTAATCCACACAGTCAAAGGCTTTAACATAGTCAATGAAGCAGAAGTAGATGTTTTACTGGTATTCTCTTGCTGTTTCTATGATCCAACGGATGTTGGCAATTTGATCTCTGGTTCCTCTGTCTTTTCTAAATCTGTTGCAAGTAGTAAGTACTAAAAATGTGGCTAAATTTCCCATGGTGTAATCTCCTTATCACAATCCAAAAATGTAATCAAGTAAAGTATATTCCAAAGTGACTTCTTTATGATTGGTGGTGGTTTAGTTGCTAAGTCATATCAGACTCTTGCGACCCCATGGACTATAGCCTGCCAGGCTCCTCTGTCCATGGGGTTCTACAGGCAAGAATACTGGAGTGTGTTGTCATTTCCTTCTCCTCGGGAATCTTCCTGACCCAGGGATCGAACCTGGGTCTCCTGTACTGCAGGCAGTTCTTTACCGACTGAGCTACCAGGCAAGCCCTTTATGATTACTGGCATATAATCTACCCTTGAAAAAAGATTGTGGCATTTTTTTTCCTTTGTAATTTAATAGAAAAAATCGTCAAAAGATGAAATGGCACTTTTATTGTTGGAGTATGCAAATGAGAGTGACTTCTTCAACTGTCATAAGCCATCTTTCCCTGGACTGACCAGTTAAAGGAAGATTGTAGAAGAGTCGCATTCAACGTAATGAACAGAAAATGTTTTGAGAACTTAAATTTTCCTTATACCATTCAATATTTTCAAAATTGATCTACTTCTGTGTTGTAGTTTATTATTCACTTGAACAGTAATCAATCCCATCAGTACACTTGTACATAGACATAGTTTTTAGTCAAATAAGGAATAGATTCAATCCTTAGACTTACTGGACACAAACATTTTTCCAGAGGGAAGAGGAAACTGAAGTTAAAGAAGAGTAGGATAAACCGGGAGAGCGAGGCCCAAGGTCTGGAGAAAACAGGAGTGAGGAAAAGAGGTGAGGGTTGAGGCATGCAGACACAGCCAAAGGTATGGGAGCAGGAAGCTGCAGAAGTGCATGCCTGGCATCTCAGTCTCTGGAGGAGATAGAAGGAAGGAAGGAATTGGATGGTCCATTCGAGAAGGAGGAGTGGGGCTAGATGGATGAGAGGTATGAGGAAAGAGGTCATGTTTGGGGGCACTACCCAGCAGGATAAGTGAGAAAGTTAACAAGGAACCTATGGAAGGATCTCAAGCCCTACGATACAAACCAGCGGTATTTGAGACTCCATTCGAAAAGGAATCTATCTACAAACTCAAGTTCACGCCTTCAACCCTCTTTGTCACCTTCCCTTCCAGAAATCTTCTTTCTTGTCTATAAAATGGGACAATGACTAAATGATCTCTGCAAAATATCCAGTGCTAGATTTCTATAATTTTTGCTTTACATTTCACTCAGTCTTTCAAAATACAATCTAGAGAGTGCCAGAGTTGACAGTAAAATCATGCTAGAAAAAATTAAAGCCAACATTATTGGATAATGAACTAATATTTAGGTCCAAATTAAATGACATTTATTATGAGGTAAGTTAAGATATAGATGAACAGAAAGGCATTCTTTTGTTTTTCTAGGGCAGGAAACTGCCCACATTTTTTGCAAAGGGCCAGAGAGTGAATCCTTATTTCCAGGTTTATGTTTTTCTAAAACAAACAGAAAAATAATGCCCAGTATGAAGCAATGCCCTTTCTGCTTTGAAAGGGTCTCACTGGATTACGTCCTAATTCATCACAAAATTAAGAGCAAACTGAAATTGATAATATTTGGGGTAGATCTTAAAATCTAATTAGTAGAATTACCAGTAACTCACCATTTCTTAGATTTAAATTGGGTCTTGTTACTATTCATAATTTATGAAAACAAAATCAATCAAAATAATTACAATCCATTCCAAATGAGTGAAATTATTTATTTATACTCTCCCCCCAGAAGAGAGAAAGAAACTTTTTCTATAATTAAATGCATTGCTTATTAAAGTAATTTCCATGGTCAAAATGGATAAGGTTTTGTTGTTAAATTTATTAAAATTAACTTAAATTGTGACTATTTAGACAAATGTTAAATGGTTAAATGTAAATCTACAAGCAAATACTATAGTAAACTATTGGTTCTTGCTTTAAAGAAAACAGGAAATCTACTTTTTATGAATAATTTTAAATTTAGAAAACTGTTGATTTCTACAACACAGATTTACCTCAACAGTTTTTTTTTAGTTACCCTTTGAGCCTGAAGAGAAACTCTAAAGGCATCATATTTTCTTCACAATGAACAATAACTCAATTTACTGGCTTGAAACTTCATAAACTACAGAAATGAAACCCTCTCCTGATGTGTTAATCAGTCAGCCACAGATTCTCAATGAATGCTATCGAGTTGCTGGCACCTAGAGAGAGACATTGCCCAGGGCACTGTGGAAGGAGGAGACAAAGACCTCAGCTGTGAGTGACCTTCCAAGACTAAAGCTAGAACATCTTCAGAAATTCACAATGGAAAGTGCTTATCTGTAGCAGGGTAAGATGGGGCTAAGTCACTCATATCCCACTTTGGATTCTGAGAGAGCTGGCTCAAAAACTATGATCATGGAAAAAAAGGAAACTAACAGCCCACTTGGCAACTGACGCTAGGACAAAAGAAATATGCTTTAAATGATTTCCCAGCATCCCTCCAGTTCAAATATTCCATGATTTAGAAACATTTTAGTCAGGTTGATCTGGTTCCTACCGTGACTGTTATGACCATACTAAAATAGAATGGTCATTCATTTCTCGATATATTATTTTACAAAAGAGATGTAGATTAAATGAGCATGGATAGTTTTACAGATGTTGACATGCTTCCAAATTTTCACTGTGCTTAGAAGTAACACCTATGAACAATACTAGCAGGAATATCTTCTGATAACCAATTTAGGTAGACATTCTGCTCACATACTACCCAAATTACAGACAAACTAAAGACAAGACTTAGGCAATTTCAAAACAGGGTTATTTTCAAAGTTCCCATGTTAACTGCAGCATACTAGGTTTGGAAAAAAACATACCTATTACCTCACAAGAACAAGGTCAAAAGCATGCTTCCTATTCATAGATGTTTTTGGCTGGTTCCCCATTCCAAATTTTCCTGGCCAATATATCTTTAATATTTTTCCAGAAATGGGGGAAAAAAGAAAGACAGGATCAGTCTGCAACTGGTTTCCTGTAGAAATTCCTCTATGTTCCCAGAAAGATTATAGCATCTCCTGACATAGTCCATAAATACACATTTCCACAGGTTTTCACAATGACTTATATCCCATAAGTGTTTTGCTCATATATTTGACATTTAGGAAGTATAACCAAGTTCTGAGTCATTTCACATTTGGTAATTCCTCCACAACTCTAATCAATGAAAAATGTCACTGATTATGTAGCTTCCTCATTCTTTGTTTTTTTCCATTGTTTGCCTAGCTGTCTCTTTTTATTTTTCAAAATTATTTTACTGTAGAATTTTTTAATGGCTTTTATAACTGGCTGTCTCAAAGACTGATTCTCCAAACATTAAATCATTATTTCATGTACTGTTCATTTAATGAGCACCTACTGGGCTAGTGCCCAGCCCTACACTAGGCCTCAAGGATACAGAGATAAAAGGCTTGAAGACCATGACAAGTAAATAAGCAATAAAATACACACCAGACTGATCTGAGACTATAAAGGGAAGTCCCATAATCCTAGTTTTAGGAATGAAGATGGGAAATGTCAGAGATATCATCTGGGTATCTGAGTGGATGCTAGAAGGATGAATCATTCTAATCAACGGAGTGAGGAGGTGGGAGAGACAGCAGTACACTCATTAAACGTGGAGAAGTTTGGTATGGCTGGAGGAAAGGTGGGCGTTGTAGCCAAGGAGTGGGGCTATAAAACTGGACATACTACTGACTGTGAAAGGCCATACAATTTTTGTGTGTATTTGAAAAGAAAAAAACACTGAATACTTTTGTGGAAGAAACTGATATAAATAGGTTTTCTTCATAGAGATAGGACTAGAGAGGCAGCTCTATGGAAAGCTGAAATGGAAGGGAGGAGTCCCAGTTAGGATCCAGCACCATCTGGATGAGAAAACAATGGTGAATCAAATAAAGCAGAAGGGGGACTTCCCTGGTGGTCCAGTGGTTAAGAGTCCACCTTGCAATGCAGACGTCATGGGTTTGATCCCTGGTTGGGAAACTAAGATTCTACATGCCATGGGACAACAACACCTGTGTGCCACAACTGCTAAGCCCGTGGAACTCAATCGGAGAGGCTGTGTGCTTCAATGAAAGATCTCACATGACACAGTGAAGATCACACATGCTGCAACTAAGACCCGACCCAAGGCAGCCTAAACAAATAACCAAATATTAACAAACAAACAAAAACCCAAATAAAGCAGATGGGTTAGGGATGGAGAAGGGCAGACCCAACCAATCTGATGAGAGTGAACGAGAAAGACAGAACTTGAGGGAAACTTGTTGGTTTCTGCCTGGGTGCCTAGGTGAATGGTGATTCCTTTCATGGAGCTGGCAAACATGAGACAAAAAGTTGGTTTTAGATGATAGTGAGTTTAGCATTGATCATTTTGAGCTTAAGAGGTCTATGGTAAATCAAGGCACACTGGCAGTTAGAGAGCTGAAGATGTGGACTTAGAACTCCAGGAAGAAATGTAAGGCAGAAGTAGAGAACGGCCATGAGCAGTTAGGTAGTAGGTAAAACAATGGAAGAGAATGAGAACACCCAGCCTAAGTGTACAAGAATAAAAGGAAGGTGGGAAATGTTTATATTTAAGGGCAGATGGAACAAATACATCCCGCAAAGGAGCATAATGAGTGACTCATCATGGAGGTGAAAACCAGGAAAAACTGATGATCTGAGGCCAAAGGGGGAAAGTACCAAGAAGGAAATGATAAACAGGGTTAAAGCAGGCAGAGCAGACAACAAAAATTAGGGCAGAGAAACACATTGGAAATGGAACTCAAGAAATCTGATTACACTAGAAAATCAATCACAGTGAGCTACTTCTCATAATGAGAAGGTAATCTACCCTCTAAAAACTAACTTGTTCAAGAGTAACGTCATCTAAAAATCACAGGCTTGAGAATCAACTAGATCTGGGTTTGAATTATAATCCCCTAGTTACTTGCTATGTGTGAATAGAAAAGCTGTCTAATTGCTCCATGCCTCAGTCATCTTATCTCTAAAGAGGGATAAGAATAACCGTACAATGGTTATTTGCATATTAAATTAAGGCAGACAACAAATAATATATCAAAATACCTAGTGCATCGTCTGGCACAGAATAGTCACTCAATACATCAGGAACCTTGTTAGAAACACATATGCACACATTATATACATATCAGTCAAACCGAGGGAAGATTTCCACTGAATTCTTCATTTATCTACTTAATTTGAGTATCATCCTAAAATGAATAAAAGCTGTATCTGAATAATTTTCAGGCAGACAGGAAATAAAATCAGCTCTTTTAGAAATGTAGTCTTATAGGCTACATACACCTTTCTTTGAAAGACTTCATACATCTCACAAGGATGAACATTTGCTGACAGAGACTAGATAAATCACACCAGCATGTCACAGGCTTAAATACAATAGAAATAGATATTAACCTAATGAGCTTATTTTTTTAAAATAGAAGAACAAATACCCATCTAGCAATAAGCTTTTCCCTTAAATTATGAAGCTGGGACATAGAAAAAAGTAGCCAAAAGCAGTCAAATGAGCTATAATGTGCTTGAGGCCAAGAACTAAAAGAAATGATCCCAGTTTTACCTTAAAAGTAAGAGAGAAAACAGCAGGAAGCTCTAAAATTTAAATTTAAAATTCAGGCTAAAACCCTGTATTGGTATTAGACTACTTCAGAGAACTGTTCCATGTGATCAAAGAAAACATAATTAAGAGAATATTAGAACAGAGCAGGGATGTATTGTTTTGTGATTTAATATATTTTAAAGGCTATCTGTTAAGTTACAGTAAAGATTTCTTTAACACTTGTTCTGAGATAATCTGTTATATAACATACCTGATTTGAAAGCATGCTATATACACTACAAGAAAAAAAAAAAGAAATATACAGATAGCCAACAGGGACCTACTGTATAGCATACATAACTCTGTTCAATGTTATGTGGCAACCTGGATGGGAAAGGAGCTTGGGGGAGAATGGATATGTGTATATGTATGGCTGAGTCCCTTTACTGTCTACCTGAAACTATTGCATTGTTAATCAGCTATACTCCAATATGAAATAAAAAGTTAAAAAAGAAAAATACAAAGGTATGGAAACTGAAGACTTGGCTTAAGGGTACAGATAAACCATGCATAAAAAGCTGACATTGATCAACAGCCTTTCTATTCATCGGAGCATCTATGGCTCCCACTATACAAGGTAGCGAAGCGGCTATAGGTAGACCCAAAGCAGACATCAGCAGGCAACACAGTTTCTTCAGAAAATGTACCTTTTGCCATGTTTGACTTCTGTATTTGAAGGCACATCCACTCTACCCTAAGCAATACGCAGTTCTGCAAATACACAGTATTAATTTTGTTTTATTCACCTGACCCTCAACTTGTTCGCAGTGAAACAGAAAGGACACTCGGAGAAAAATGAAGTTTGTATAGGAAAAGAAAAAGGGAAATGGCCAAGAAAAGAATCACACTGAGTAGTATTGATAAGCAAGATTGATGGCTTCAGATTTCTCTTTGTGTTTACCGACAAAAGGCAGCATGCAGTAGCGGGCTCAGCTCGTTCCAGTGAAAAATGAAGGAGGGTTAGTAGACTGCCTACCTCCAAAAAACACTTTCTCAAACACCAGCTATCTTTTGCCAGTCTAATATTTTCTGGGTCCATTGGACTATACTCTACCCTTGGAAACACAATTAGAATCTATGCCTTTTCTGATACATACATGTATGTGCTTATGTTATTTGCTTCAAGAATAACAAGGCCTTCTGAATAAGGGTAGATGATCAGGAAGATGTTATCCACAGTATTTATGCAACCAAGTATGTATACAAATTTTTGGAGAGGCAAAAATATCCACATCCAAGTAGCTGGTATCACTAAACATTCACGGCCCTCAAAGACTGAAAAATGAGCATCCACAAAACAAAACAGGAGGGAAAAAAATAGAAGAGGCCCATTCATAACCACAATCAAGCATGAATAATTACCAATTTTGAATGTAAAGATCATTCAAATAAATGTAACTGATGGATCATCCACATAGGGTGCAAGTCAAAGTAAAGAGACAGTCCACTTTAGAAAGTGTCTAGTGAATTGATTTAACAAGTTTAATGCAAGCATCAGTGTGGGGCTATTACTGATCGTAAGCTTTACTGATGTTATTTGTTCGCTTGGAAAAATACCGCTCTTTGGAATGAGCACATTAAGGCTAAAATTGCAGAGAAAACCCTATTACAACTTTATTGCTGGCAAATTGGAACCAAACCTTGTCTGTATATCAATTACTTAGAGTTACCACAGAGATAAATCCTTTTTTTTGTTGTTTTGTTTTGTATAGGCTCAATCTCAAAGACAGTGATGAGAAACTCCTTATTATACCCTACCAACATCACTAGGTTTTCTTAGCAATTTCAAGAAATTGTCAATTAAGTTCTTTTTATTAGGTTCCAAAAGCTGTTAAGTCAAACACAAATCTATCATAAGACTTGTAACAGCATGTGATTTAGGCACATTTCAATGCCTCCTTCTTTCATTATCTACCTACCCCAATGTGACTGCAAAGTTCGAGTAAAGTAAAGGAATTTCTTCTTGATTATGTTAGGTTCACAGAAATTTGGAGTAAGTGGCCACTCATTGTGTCAAATGCTCTATTGAACTCCCATTTTTATTAAAAGCTGAGGGGGAGGGCAAAAAAAGTTATATATATGTGTGTGTATGTATATGTGTATATATGTATATATGTGTGTGTATATGTGTGTATGTATATATATGTGCATGTATATATGTGTGTGTGCGTGCATACATACATGTGTGCATGTGTACATACATATATATATATATAAAGGATAGGTTTGCTTCCAAACTTATTACAGTGGAGGAAATGGTTTTGATGCAGTTAATGCACAGTAGTAGTGACTCAAAAAGCTTAAGGATTTTTAAAACAGTATTACAAATGTGTTCATTTTTTGCTGATTTCACTTGTGAACTCTGAGATCATTAAGAAAAAACATCAAGTCACCCCCATGACAATGGATGACAACACGGCCCGTGTACAGCAGCAGGCATCACGGGAACATGTAAGTGGTTGTCCTTCTTACTCCCTGACCTAAGAAAGGGTAAATGCTTTGAAAGCACAATCCCACAGGTCCCCAGGAAGAAGGAAAGAGTTAGTACCCTTGAAAGAGCAAAACAATCGAGGTGCATAGAGGTCAGCCCCGGAAGCAGCTGCTCCTTTGACCTTCTAGGCAGACAAATAAGGCTTAATAAGAAAGGAAGACAAAAATGGCACATAATTCTAATGAATAAATATGGCCCAATGCTATTCAGGAGCCTTGCACTGGAGGCATTCCATGATATTCACATTTCAGTTGAGAATTTTTTTTAAAAGGAATTAAAATGGAATAAAGACCATGAGCACCCAACTGAAGAATGCACTGTTCTTTAGTTTGATTCTTTGAAGAAATTTTTTAACAATTTTTTAAAAAAAGGCTAAAAGTAATAAACAGTTTTTACATAATCTTAAATCCCCTGCCCAACTTTCTAAATAAAAATGAATACTGTTCAAAACTTCCAAATCTTTTTTAGTCTCTAGATAAATATTTAAATTTAACTTATTTCCCAAGAAGTGTCACTTAGCAATTTAACCTCGATTCTTGGGATTGTAAGCTACCAGGGTCAATTGCTTACACCATGTATGTTCAAAGACAAGCAGTTCTGTAAACCCAGTTCTAGAAGCAGAACTTCCAAACCCAGAAACAGGGGTCAAAGAATAATGGGACGAAAGCATGCATGCCACACTGAAAGGGCAACACACCTGCAGAATTCCAAAAGGCATCTACCGTACTCTCAGACTTTTATTGCTATGGTTTTGTAAGAATTCTCACTTTGTAGTTAGGTTTCCACAGCATTTTTGCTATAGCCTGACTACTTGGTCACAGGCTAATGGCATCTGAAGAGGAAGAAGGTCAAAGCTATCATTATGGTGGTGACAACCAATCACAGTGGGAAAAAATAAGTTTTATTTATTACTCTTAATACAAGAAACCTTTACTGTGGAATATAATTGCATTGTCACTACACACCAGAGATTTTTAATCCCCAATCATTTCAACATATTTTACAGTTCATTACCTTTCCAGCTAGTATTGCAGGAAGGACTCTCCTGAGCCTATACAAAAGCATAAAAAAATCTACTATTTTTACACTTATATTTCAGCCACGCAAAATACTGAATAGAGAATTTAAAAGAGCTTAAAAACTTGTATATTTCAAATGAACACTGGAATAGAAATATACATCTCAGGATCAATTTAAAATCCTTCCACTAAAGATTAGAACACCTAAAATTATGAATCGTAGAAAGAAAAGGGGGCTGTGAAACATACAGGTTAGAATTTTAAATTGGCTTTTGACAACCAATATGGCAGTGTCTGGACTAAACAAGACAGACTACACACCTTTTGCCTGCAGCATACACAACACTGCAGTGGATACCAAGTTATGTTACCTTTAGGAAGAGATTACCTGTCATGATTCTCATAAGTTCTAATAAGTGTCACTGTGAAAAGGTAAGCACTTGTATCACTGAATTTTGTTCAGTAAAAACCTATCGCTGACAGTCATTTTTCACACATTGGAGTTCATGCATCTTGCCCTGTGTGGGTGGAATTTAGACTTCATCAGAATTGCACCCTGACAGAAGTTGTATACTTATCTAAACCATATCATGAAAATTTAACCAACCTTTAAACCACTTCTGATTCTGCAAATTCTGCTCTTCTGGATGTGGGTGATCTTTGTAGGTCCATCATGAACTTGAGAGCAGGCATTAAAGTGAACTTACATTCTCTATAGATCTTACCGAGTAAACTGACACTTATTGAGGATAATTTCCACAAAACAATAATAAAAATGGCTCCTGGCAAATAGGTTTTAATTAAAAATAATTCCACAGTTTCTACAAGCATCCTTCTACAAACCCTTCTTCTCATTAATGAAAAATGTTTGAAGTTAAATTGTTTAATTTCAAACTTGAGTATGGCTTTTTACTTGGAAATTGTGACAAATGCATAATAGACTGCGGCCATTTTACCAACTTGCAGTGAATTTTTCCCCAAAGTAGCGAGAATTTAAAGGGAAAACTTGCTTCAATGCAAATGCCATACTGTTACTACATGTTGCAATTGCTGGAATTATAAAGAGTTTCCACTGATGGCATTTTTTTCTAAGGAAACCAGGGTGACTATTTAAAAATAAATGAGTCCAAAGCCTTCTCCTTATTTTTGAGTAAAGGAAAAATGCCATTCCGGACATTTTTAAGGATCTCATGAGAAGAAAAATAGTGTAAAACAAGCAGCAACGCCCTCTATCCATAATGAGCTATCTGAGCTACTAAAGGTTCAGGTGGTTTCTGTACAGAATTGACATCTGAAATTCCTCTGTATCTGCAAATGTATTTAAAAGAGAAAATGCAATTAAAATTACAAATAAATGATTACACCAAGGGAACACAGGTAATAATGGGAAGGGTGAAAAATAAGCAGTAAAATATTTACTCAACCCTTTTAAAAATTTTAGAATATAGAGAAACTTACACAAATACAGCTCTAGGAATTTCTACCTTCACCCACTATTTCAATAGCAAATCTTAGATTAATGAACCTATGATTCCTGGAATAATATGTTCCCTTTCAAAAACTGGAACACGAGCAGACCAAGATTGAAGCAAGTACTCTGGTGATAAGAAGCGAAGCTCTGAAGGTAAGTGAGCAGGAAAGTCCAACCAGAAGTCAGATGCTGTGTGCTGGCCCCATTCAGGTCCCCTCAGGTGGCCCTCACCGCAATCTTCTGAGGCAGCCTGAGTAGTCTCAGTTACACAGACAAACCAAGACTCAGAGCATTCCATAAGCAGGCCCAAGGTCACAAAGCTGGCTAGGGACAAAACCAAGCTCTGATCTCAGGTCAGGTGACTTCTGAATTCAAGTTCTAGATTCCAACTATTAAGCTGTTGAAGGGAGAAAGAACAAAAACTAAATAACAAGATATGTTTTTGTGTGCTTGTTTGTGAACAAGCTAGATTTTTTGGAAGAAAAGCTATGACAAATCTAGACAACATATTAAAAAGCAGACATTACTTTGCTGACAATGGTTCATATCGTCAAAGCTATGGTTTTTTCATTAACCAGGTATGGATGTGACAGCTGGACCATAAAAAGAGCTGAAAGTCAAAGAATTGACGCTTTTGAACTGTGGTGCTGAAGACTCTTGAGAGTCCCTTGGACTATAAGGAGATCAAACCTAGGAGTCAATCCTGAAAGAAATCAACCCTAAATATTCATCGAAAGGACTGATGCTGAAGCCCCAACACTTTGGCCACGTGATGCAAAGAGCTGACTCATTGGAAAAGACCCTGATGCTGGGAAAGATTGAGGGGAGGAGGAGAAGGCAGCGACAGAGGACCAGATGGCTGGATGGCATCATTGACTCAATGGACACAAATGTGAGCAAACTCTGGGAGATGGTGAAGGACAGGGAAGCCTGGTATGCTGCAGTCCAAGGGCTTGCAAAGAGTTAGACACGACTGAACAACTGAACAACAACAACAACTTGATTACTGAAAATTAAAACATGATTTGGTGCTAAGACTGTACACTGACTACAAAGCTTGAAGCTATGACTTGTCCAACTATTTCTTTAAAAACTAAAAATTATCTCTCAGAGCATGAGATAATTTTGGGACTCTTCACTAACACAATGTCAGGAAAATGTTTACTTTGACAGAACAACCAGACAGGGCCTACAGGAAACTGTAATGGGTCCTCACAGCAGCCTGTTTCACTCTAAAAAAATTTAAATCCTGTTTGGAAACTGCTCACTGCCAAATTTAAGAACATTTTTTATGAATGATTGGGAATGGACAGAAGATACTCATCTCATGTTTCTCAGTCTGGTATCTTACTCCTAGAAGAAATTTACATTATCAATCATTTCAAAGTACCCTACTTTTCAGCAGGCTACTTTAAAAGAATATAGTATCTTGGCAGCAGACATCCCCTATTGCAAAAGCAGGTCAGAGGTACATATCTGGTTTTTGAGGGGAGCAGGGAAAAGCATCAGCTTGGAAAGAGAAGTTGCTGCTGCCAAGTCGCTTCAGCCGTGTCCGACTCTGTGCGACCCCATAGACGGCAGCCCACCAGGCTCTGCCGTCCCTGGGATTCTCCAGGCAAGAACACTGGAGTGGGTTGCCATTTCCTTCTCCAATGCATGAAAATGAAAAGGGAAAGTGAAGTCGCTCAGGTCGTGTCCGACTCCTAGTGACCCCATGGACTGCAGCCTACCAGGCTCCTCCGTCCATAGGATCTTCTAGGCAAGAGTACTGGAGTGGAAAGAGAAGTTAGGTCAGAGACTTATAAGACAGCATATAAGTGAAGTACTCTCAATCTGGAAATTGATTATCTGGTAGTGAACTGTGGTTCTTCTAACTGGCTAGTTCTGGACCATCAGGATTAAATGAGATAATCCATGGTACCCTTAATGCAAGTTGGCACACAGGAATACAGGTTTAGTAATATTAGTTATCATTATTATTATTCTCAAATCAGACTGATAATTACAGCTTTCTAGTAAATTTCTAAAGTAAACTATGAATCAGATAGTCTGACTGAAAGTGAAAGTCACTCAGTTGTTTCTGACTCTTTGCGACCCTGTGGACTATACAGTCCATGGAATTTTCCAGGCCAGCATACTGGAGAGGGTAACCTTTCCCTTGTCCAGGGAATCTTCTCAGCCCAAGGATCAAACCCAGGTCTCCCGCATTGTAGGCAGATTCTCTGCCAGCTGAGCCACAAGAGAAGTCCAATAATACTGGAGTGGACAGCCTATTCCTTCTCCAGTGGCTCTTTCCAACCCAGGAATCGAACAGGGGTGTCCTGCATTGCAGGTGGATTCCTTATCAGCTGAGCCATCAGGGAAACCAGTCTGACTGAGATTACCATACTATTTCATGAAAGGTTTACAGCTGAATAAGGAGAGCTCCAAAGATAGAAACCATTCGCACAGAGCTATGATTTTCAAATAGCTTTCTATATATTCTGTTTGTATGTCAAGGTAATGTTTCCTTAGATCAAAAAAAGAAAAAGTTGGAAACCATCAACCTGCAGAAAAATCACTTTTCCATCAAACAAGTACAAGACAAGGTCAGAAGAAACAAAGAAAGCTGGGAAGAGAGGTCCATTCAAGTTGACAAGAATAAACTGGCCTCCATGCATTCAATGCTGAGTCAGGGTTTCAGTCTCCAAAAGGTAAGATGAGGCACAGATAAATAGTTACAGACTCTGGTAACTTGATAGAGTTAAAACAGTACTGAATTGATCGGAACAAGTATTATCCCAATACTGACTGTACCACACAATGGCCTTGGGCCACAGGGTCGACTTCTCTTGGTCTGTTTCATCCATACAATGGAGACAGTAATACACCATAGTTTGTAAGAGATGAAATTAAGAGAATAGGTATAACAACAACAACAAAACAGCTGCAGATAAGCATAGGGAGGTTTTGTCTTTCATTTGCACCTATATGATATAAGGTCCAAGGTGGCAGGACTACAAGCATTTTATTTGCCATTATCAATCCAGACTTTATTTCTAGAAGAAATCAGAGTCTGGACAACCAAATACTCAAACATCTTTTGAGATAGATCAACTCTAGATTCTAAGAAAGAAAAAAAAAAAAAAAAGAAACACTACTACTTAAAAGTACAAAAAATTTTAAAACATTCAATGCATTTATCAAATACCCTCTCTGTATGTTTTGAAGACATAGAAAAAACAGGCTCCCAAGGAACTGAAAGGTCAAATGCGAATTACAACAATGGACACCACATCCAAATGGTGAAGAACAAATATGATGACACTTTGCTCTGGTGTATCATTCTGTAAATAAATGCAGGCATCAATAAAATTGAAAGTTCTATTTTCCAAAGCAAAAGAGACTCCAGTGTCTGTACAGATTCAAACAAACCTACATGCACACAGCCAAGTGTGTTGGCCTGAGGACCCTTCCAGGAAGAGCAGCTTTCACATTCTCGTATTCCTTTCTGGACAATAACAGCTCAGTTTAAAATTTTAAAGGTAAGTAATCACTTTTGCCTTTTAGAGAACTAATGTTACTGATTTTTTAGACTAATATTGATGCTAAAAAGAATACAAGTTTTCTCTAAAGAGTCTGCTTTCCTCCTAACTCATCTTTCAGGCTTCAACTAGAACTTGAGATCCTCCAGAAGGCATCACTAAATCCTCAGAGCTTCTCAGGTACTCCACCACAAGCCATCATGGTCCTCCAGGCTCATATATGACATAACATTTGTGCTCTTCTTGAATGTCCCTACACAGTGCTAACTTCCCTGGAAATAGGCCTTCAGCTCCTTGACAGGCAGAAAAGGTCCTTGGTGTCCCTGCTCACAGCCGGAGATTGATCACTGTATGTGATACTGTGAGTGAATGGTTCTCACAGTGTGTTTCCTCAGCTGCAGCAACATCACCTGGGAATTGCTTAAGATTGCACATTCTTGGACCCCACCCCAGACTTACTGAATCAGAAACTCCAGAAGAGGGGTCCAGCAATCTGTTTTAAGAAGCCCTCCAAGCGATACTAATGCATGCTGAAGTGTGAAAAACACTCGAGTATGTACTCAAAAAACAAAAGTCCAGATATGCATTCCTTAGGATCATCAAGAAAGAACAGCATTCTCAGACATAGTGATTATGACTAAATAACCCAGTTTGCCTTATCCTCTCCAGAAACTTTCTCTGAGGAGGGATTTCTGCCTCCAAGATAAAGTTATTCATTTATTTTTCTCCTCTGAGTTCACAGTAGTACAGAAAACAGCCTGTTAGCAATGACTTTTGCTAGCTGTATGAAGGAAGGAAGGAAGGGAAAAAGGGAGGGAGGGAGGGGAGAAACTTAGCTTTTACATTTCCATGGCTAAAAAAAACCCTGCCCTCTTAATCTCTTCCTATGTCAAAATTGTAATTAAAATGTGCTTAAAGTTTAAACGTCTTCAAGTGGGGAAGGCAGGAGACTGCAGAAAACAGATTTTAAGAAATACTAATTTTGGTCAGTTTTTTTCAATCAAAGGACATATTTCATGCATTTCTATATCACAGAAAGTCACAGCATTGCATGAAAGACAAAATACTATAGAAAATACATTTGTAGCATATTGCTGTAGATTTATCTTGGAGAGGCATAAACACAAATTATATTATCTCTGAAACTGCTGTTTAGATTTGGGCCTAATCAAGAGAATAGGAGGACTGTTCATTAAAAATCATCCCTGAACTAAAAAGTCAGCAAGAGATTATAAAACAATATTCAAATCTCTAAGGGCCACATGATTTTAGTATTTTGAGTAACATTGATATATCGGAAACTCTCTCCTTTCCTTGCTCACCTTCTCTAATCTTTTGCTTACTCTGACTGGGAAGTTTGAAAACACTAAGAAGGAACAATGATTCACTAAGCTCATTTCTGTTTTAATAAGCAACCTCTTCAGATTCAGACACTACCATATATTTTCCACCTGAGCTGTGGAAAGAACCATCATTAGGAATTTTATTACAAATGGGCACTTACTTATGCACCATTTTCAGGGAAGAAAAAAACAGGACAGGTGGTTATAGAAAAACCTGAAATTCTCACAGCTTCCTGTCTTTTATAGCAGAAGCATTTGACACTTCTGCTGTCAAATGTAGAAAATTCAATTCATCTTGAATTTGAGAAGGTTACAGTAAACCAAAATTTATCTTATATTCTTCCATTTTTCTTCTCAATACTATTCTTTGTTCTGCTCAGTAAGTTTGGATCTTATTTTTCTTCACCAAGAGAGTTGAACCTTGAAATACCATAGTATAGCCACAACAAAACCATAGCCTCCTCTGAGTTATTAGCGTATCAATTTGAAAAGAAAATCTTGTAAAGGAGAGTTCTAAGTGGTCTTTTATCAGAATTGCTACTTGCAAGGGTTTACAAACAGAGAAGTTTATCACTTATTATTTGGAACATGAAACTATTTTTATGTAACATCAATATGCATGTCTGGAAGCTTGTTTAAGGAAACTATTCACCATGCAAAGTTTTAAATGCACAATATCAAAGAATAATTTTTGACATTTTGATTCATACATGCTTATAAAGCTCCAAGACAACATGGTTTAATTATAAAACATATTTCTACTGCCTTAGTCATGCCAATTAAATTTGATTGGATACTTTCTTTATTCAACAAGCCCCTTTCATGTCATTTTAATTTACTGTCAAAGCAGCCTGAATATTGGAAACTAAATTATTTACTACAGCCCATAAGCCAATAATGTTCCATTTGTCTCGTACAGAGGGAGACTACACTAACAAGATTATTAAGGACATTACTTGTAATAGCGAATGTCCTTCACTTTATTTGAGCTTCATGCTGTGCTTTCAGAGATCATACTTCAAAAGAGATCCATTTCATTCCGTCACAGAACCTCTGATATAAATTATCCCCTACTCCCTTTGTAATATTCTGATCATAGAGAAAGTGGACCCAATATGGTTGGGCTAATATAGAAGCACACTCTTCTAAGAAAGCTACATAGTTTATTTCTGTTAAATACCTCTGATGCACTCCCTTGTGCCAGTACTCTGAAACAGGGATAACTCAGTTGAATTTATCTTGTATTTCACACATTATATTCACAAAAGCACTTTGTTTTTATTGTCTTGAATACATACAAGGCTTCTATATGAGTCAATCTATAATCTTAGTTTTCAGAAAATCATAAGAGTTCATTAGGCCTTATATATCTGGACAGACACTTCAGGCAGGGCTCCATTATTGTGAAATCCAAGAAAATGAATTAAAATGTCTCAACCAGAAGCACTCTTAAAGGCAGAGAAAATAAATAGAGCTATAGTGAACTCTAATATGCCCATGGAATTCTGCGGAGGCTAGCCTCATGCTAAGACTTATTTAACATCTTCATTAGTGGTCTGGAGAGGGAGGAAACACATCAATTATATTCACAAATGGCAATTAATTGGGAAGTGTTGTAATTATTAGTATAAAAATGAAAAAGAACACAAAGAGGACTATAGAGGCCAAATCCACAGGAAAAAAACTTCTAAAATGGCAACTGATCTATAAATTAAAAGGCTATGTGAGGGCAGAAATATTAAGTCCCAAAGAGGAGCTTAGAAACAACATTTTAAAACATCACAAAGTGATGTCAGACTAGGAACTGGCTGCAAAAACAGTTCAAAATAATGGCCAAAAAGGGAGGTGGGGTGACATGGTCTCTCAGGAGAGGAAAAATCAGAGCCACCAACCCTCAGAGAAGTCACAGGGTGAAAACAAATGTTCCCGTGCCTTCTACAATAATGAACCAGAGATGATTAAAGAATTTTAACCAGAAAAAAGAACAAAATGTTTTATGTGTTTATAATAATATATCTTATGTGTTTAGCTCAATTATAAATGACAATCTTATAGACATGGGTGCAAATACAAAGGAAAGCTCTGTATGTAATGAAATTAGACAATGATTACTTTTATATAACTCATGGTGCTCCAAAAATTTCTTCATAAGGCTTAGAGGGGTGCATGAAATACGAAAATTAGAAGTGGGTAAGAAAGAAAAATAATAGTAAAGATATAAAATAGAGCCAGGAACTAGCCTAATATAAACATTTATTTTCATTTTAAACCAGATAAATGTTCAGTTGAAAGTGATATTCAGTAAATGAGTGAGCAGGGCAAACAGCAAAGGGTCCCAGCTTTTTGAGTGAACCAGTTCCTGAACAATGTATTTCAGATATCCTGGAATATCACAGAAGATTATCAAGCCATTCCCTCTCTTATACGCATGCCTCTGTGCAAGGTAAAACAATTCTACCAAAATAATAGAAAGAATTACACTGTGCAATTGATGTAAAGCACATTTTCCCCAGTAATGTGAAATAAGCTATTTAGTAGTGCTTCAACCATTAAGCAATCAACCATCTTTTGCTAAAGGAAAATATAGGAGGTCCTTAGCCACATTTGAGGGGTTCTATATGCTATGGGTAAAAGCAATGCATTCTCTCACAAGTTTTTCTTCAGTGACTGCACTGTTTAACTCAATTATGAAAAGGAAATCTATTTCTAATTTTGCTGAAGTAAATGCTTGCGAAGGGAGCAAATTGCACTTTCTGGGTGATGGGTCTCAATTTTGACGCCGGAGAGCACAAGGTGACACTCTTGTACCCGGCTCAGATTTACACAATCATGGGCAAATATTTCTAGGCAAATGCAGCTATAATGTTTATGTTAAAAACAATAGGTTATGACAGCAGTCAGATGTTCTATATCCCTCAAGTGTTGAAAATAAATTGTTTCTTTTTGCACACAAGAGATGGAGATTACCAAGGTGAAACATGACAGAAAATTTGTAGAAAATGATCTTGTCTGTAAGCAAGCCTTGCTCCCTGGTGCTGACTGATAAAACCGTACCCCACGGGACACTGTGTGCTGCCTTAATGAGTCAAGTGACAACGAATTGTGAACAAAGAGCCCTGAAAAAATGGTTTTGTTCTTTTCTGTCCTCTATTAAAATTCCATTCAACTTAAAATGACAAAGTTTTGAGTTCACACATTGCCTAGAGACAAGTTTTTGTTTTCTCTTGAGATGGTGGTAAGCCTAGTACACAATGGGTTCTCAGTAGTGATCTGGTAATGGCATGGATGAATCGGTTCTCTATAAGTTCACACATCTCTCCTTCCCTCGTCTCCTCCTCCTCCTGAAACTCCACATTATTATCACTTAACTGAAAGAAAACCAGTATTTCTCGGCATTGACACCCTGACAACTCTTCTCACCTCCCCTTTCCTCAGAGCCCCACTAAGAACAAGCCAGAAAGTAATAAACAAGAAGCCAACTATACGTCATTTTTAAACATATAAATTGGCTGATATCATCTTATTAATAGGTCACCCTAAACTCTCTGAATTCTTGATCATATACTTCGCTTCATGACTGACACAGCCTCGCACCTGAAAGACACTGGGTGAGCAGCAATGCTTTGTTATGACCCTCAGGACCTTGGATAACTTGCAAAAGTTGAGACTTTACCCCAACTTGTGTACATATTAGTTATCGCTGACATTACACAAGAACTATAATCATTTTATATGCCATTCTGTGATTTATTCCTCCATTATTAGACTATTTGCCTTGGTAAAAGAGTTAATTACTAAATTCACTAACACAAATGGAGAGAACTAACTCATTCTGCTGCCCCACTAGGTAAAAGTTACAAGAAGAATTTCATTACAGCCTTGATTCAATTAGACTTGGATTTCATTTCAATAATATATGTCTACAGACAGTATCATCTTTTGTCATTTTAATTTCTTAAGGCTTTGGAAATAACATGTGGCAGAAAATTAAATAAAACATTACATTTTAGGTCATTCAAACCACTTGAATTTTTTAAATGCAGAATTCATTTTCCCTCTGTATTAACAATGATTCTTCTTCCTGATCCATGATATATTTAATCTGAAACTTAAACATAACCAGTACTAGTTTATTCATGAGAGTGTATGTTTTATAACATTTGTCTGCAGGACTATAGAAAGGATAGAAGCAGAAACCAGCTAGTAATTGTAAGAAACTAGTAAATGTTTTCAATAAAATAATCACATTTTAACTCATTAAATCATTTTCCATTTGTATGCATACTGGCAATTCATTATTGCCATATTTCCTATTTGAATATTATCAATATCAGCTCTAACATAATCTTAGAATTATCTGGGGTTTGCAGGTAATATGTTTACAATCTCGGTAATTTCTTTGGAGTTAATATCACACATTCCTTAGCTCCAAATTGAACATGAACAAAGGCATGCCTTGTGGACTTCTGATTTATCAATCATTTGTCTTCTCAAATGTGATACTTCATTTTCTATCAGTTGATCAATGTTTTAATTTTTTTTTGGTATTTCATTTTGAAGAATGTGCTATGGTTTTACAAGATTAGATTCTTTATGCAAAGGTGGAAATGTATACTACATCCTGCTGTGAAAATGTACATGAGAGAAACCTAACATGTATAAATATATTGTAAAGATATGCATTTTAATGTTGTAATTACAGTGCATGCAAAATGCACAGTATATATATTGCATTCAAATATTTTAATATACTTATCTTCTTTATGTAAATATCTATGCATAAGTTTCTATAAATAAAATTGTAAGTTAGAGTGAATAACATTTCAACATAGAAAAATATATGTATATGCAAATCCATAGATATATATGTATGCATGTATATTTTCCTGATTGAACTCTATATACTACCCTCCATTTTGACTGAAACAGTGAAATAACTAGCATGTTGCCTCTGTGAAGCCGAAAGCAATTTCCTTTTCTAATTTTAGTTATGCAAAGCCTATGGGCATCATCAGCATTTAGTAATTAGTTTTATAATTACTGCTGTTTTGCTCACTGTCATTCAATTTTTCTTACAACATGGTCTGGGATTGAAACATCCCACATCCACAGCTGTGTAAATTGCTATCCATTTATAAGGCAGAAAAAGTAAAGTTCCACATACATCATTATTCAGTCAAGGATGAACTGGTAGTATTTAGGTGATGTCTTCAGCACTTAAGCTGCCCCCTAAAACACCATCAAAAACAGCATTCCAGATTCCAGGAAGCACTGTCTAATAAAGCAGAGAGAGAATATGAAAGCTGCCACAATAGTAAGATTATATCAAAGAGAACAATGAAACACAAGAAATCTAAAGTCTGTGATGTCAAAGGCAAGCATTTAAAATGTTAAAGTTCTTCCTTTCTATAGGAAAGGAGACATGAGAACATACATGTGTCTATAATTGTTGATTTGCTGTGTTAAACACTATTGTGTTTCTTCTAAAAAGTAACTAAAGCCTAAGAAAGGTTTTGATCACCATAGATTGAATTTTTTTTACTGAAAAGGTCAAGGTCTAGCTCTTAGATAGTTAGCTTTAGCTTCACTGATAAATTATAAAATCAAAACACTGATTTATCTCTCATAAAGACTGAAAGCTTAATGTTCAGTATAATATTGCTGTGGTAGCTATTAACTTAAAAAACCCTCTCTAAGTAACTCAGGGTATTCTTTGAATATATTTCTGAATATGCTCTTTGTAGCTACATTCTCTTAAAATTTGTGGAACATCAAAACAAAATGACTGTGAGACTCATTTCACAAACTGAAGTGTTTAGGCCAGACCTAGAAATGTTCATCAACCAAATTACAAGGAGTTGCTTTGAGCCATAAATCTCAGGTCATCCCTACCTTGGGAAAATGCAACAACATGCTCCAGAATTAAGAGCCCATCTCACCTTGAACAAGTCACTCAGTGTCCCTGCACCTCGGTTTTCTCATCTGTAAATCCACTGAGCACCTGTCTTTCTTCATAGGATTCCTGAGTGTCTGAAGCATGACAATGATCATGAAGGTGACTAGGAGAGGACAAGATCTTTCCCTGGAAGGCCACTGTGGTTCCAGAATGTATTCCTCTAGGCCTCTGGCTACAGAGAAGGGCATGGGCCAGAACTGTTCTTTAGTTTAAGAAGCAATTTACCATACCTTCTACTGAATTCTCCCACAAATGCTTCCTAAGTTTTTAGTTTCAAAAGTCTTATTTCCATAGATCAACTGCAAAGGTTTCAAGAGTGGAAATGCATCTTCTAATGGTCTTTTCTATCTCCAAGCCCTGGGAATACACAGTAGGTGACCTATATATATTTATTATTCTAAGTGAATAAATAAAACTACCACAGGTAAGATAAAGGGGTAAACTGTAAATAACTGACTTTTAACTGTGACATCCAGAAACAAGCCAGGACTTGAGGTGAAACAACAGATGAGTGGTCAAGTGGAGGGCTTCAATCTCATTCCAACACTTCTGATGAGCAAGTGCATGCATGCAAAGTCACTTCAGTTGTGTCCAACTCTTTGTGACCCTGTGGACCGTAGCCCTCCAGGCCCCTCTGTCCATGGGATTCTCCAGGCAAGAATACTGGAGTGGGTTGCCATGCCCTCCTCCAGGGGATCTTCCCAACCCAGGGATCTCGTGTCTCATTATGTTTCCTGCATCGGTAGGCAGATTCTTGACCACCAGTGCTACCTGGGAAGCCCCTCTGAGCACATAATACATACCTAAAATCCTTTCTTCCTTGATTATTTTCCTGCAGAGAAAGAGTGATGAAATCCAGGAAGCATAGAAGGCAAACCAGAATGAGTTCTGTCATCTTTCTCCCTTTAAATCCTGAGACTGGGGACACAGAATCCACTGACTAAAATGACTAAAAGATACATCAAATATATGCTAAATAGCTCTAAGAATTAAACCAAAAAAACACTCATGGTCTTGTATCAAAGATATACTTTTGGCTAAAAGATTCTTTTGGTCCATTGTTTCTAAGAGTAAGAAATTCAGATTCAAATCTTCTTATTCCCTCATGAACCGAACAAGAGTAGATTTGGACCAAATACTTTATTTCAAAGATTCAAATATTTCTTTTCAAAACTATCGCTATATTTGGACATATATATATGTGTGTGTGTCTAAACCATCTACTTAGAGATCCTCTGGTGCTTTCTCCCCACCCAGTTTTTATTGTCCCCCTTAAATATAAGCCAGAAAAGAACACTGAATGGTTCTCTGAGGAAGGGACTCACATGGAGTTGTTGATTTTACTGTTACACAGGCTTACAAGCTGCAGTATGCTTAACCTGCTAGCTGCAGATTGCTAAGTGAATGAAAAAGGAAAGCCATAACTGGACAAAAGCTAAAGAGATCAACCATTATTTCTGTGAACAAAAAAGCCACAAATTCCCACTCTTCATTCATACTACTGCTTAATTGATGCATACAGGTAAAAGGAGGCCAAACAAAAGACAAACAAACAAACAAAAAAGAGAATGAAAGGGTTTCTCTTTAGCACATTTACACAGAAATTAATGAAGTTTAAAGGTGTTTATGGCAGGAAAGGGGATGAAGAGAAAGAGGGATTCATTCATTGAATATAATCCTTGTAAACCTAATAACTGTGGACAATCTTTTTTTAAAAAAACATTTTATCGAGTATTCTTGCCTGGGAAATCCCAAGGACAGAGGAGCCTGGTGGGCTACAGTCCATGGGCCCGCAAAGAGTCAGACACGACTTAGCAGCTGAACAACAACACTCTAGTTTGTAACTTAATATTTAATTTTTGTACATTGTCCAAAATTTACTTTGTCATTCAAAACGTAACTACAATACCACATCTATTCAAGATGTCAAAAGTCCTCATGAACAGAACCTCTCACTTAAGCCAAATGTTTAAGGAAAGCACACTGTAATGTGGGCAACAGAGACCCAAACACGAGAAACTATCGATAGTAACAGAGAAATGAGCTTGGCCTCTACTGTAACTTGCATTTATGGTTACGGATTTCTGAACTTAGAGCGAACCTGATAAAAAGCCAGTAAAAGTAGGCAATTTCCCCCCCCCCCCCCCCTTTGGCAAAGAGTTGACACAAAGCGTGTCCTCTGCGTGAATGTGCTCTGGTCTGGCCAACCCTCAGCCCGGTTTCCTCTGCTGCAATTCCAGTTCTAGTCTGTTAGCTGAAGCAAACACTGGAGATGGGAGACATGTCACAATAATGACTGGTTAGAATTCGGCTACAGTGAACAAACCACTAAGGGAAAAGTCATTTAATAAGCTGCAGAAAAAAAAAAAAAAGCACAGCCCTAATCATAAAGGCACCCACAGTCTCTTTGTGCCTCAAATCTCTGCACAATTTTAATCAACAAATAAATTCCTATTTATATCCCCAAATCCACTACAGCTGCTCCTTGCTTCCCCATTTTTCGTGAGTAGTCTGACTTAAGACAAGGATGCTAGAAAGACCCCACAGGAAATATTTGGACAACTTAGATTTGTTATCTACACTCATTTGAGGAATACACATACTTATGCAAGTATAAAAACAATTGGATTTTTTTTTTTTTTTTTGGATGTTTTAAAAAGAAGAATAGCCACCAGAAAAAATTTCTCTGGAAAACTGAAAAAAACACTGACAAACCAAAAAATAAATTTTTAAAAGTTTCAAGGGCCCTTTTAACTTAGACATATGAAAAAATTTCTCTGGAAAACTGAAAAAAAACACTGACAAACCAAAAATAAATTTTTAAAAGTTTCAAGGGCCCTTTTAGCTTAGACATATGTTTTAGTGTTTCACTGTTACTAAGATATCTAACATATATTTGAATTAACAGCATATTTGGGTCCGGTTACAAATCCTTTTATGCAATATAAATGCACATTACAAAGAGAGACATCTTCACTACGAGTCTGAACAGGAGTAACACAGAGAAGGAAGAGCAACCTAACAATGATTTTCCATTACCTTTGGTATCATACAGTTAATATGCTTAGATGTGAATAATTACAACATTTTTAAAGTAACTACAACTTTTTATGAAAATAAATTTCAAGTAAATAAATGCCTTAACTATGATATCTGAACTTTCTTAAGGCACTTCAGAAAAGGTCACCCCCAAGTCCTTTCTAGAACTGCTAATGTCTATTAATTGGGCTTCTCTGATGGCTCAGAAGGTAAAGAATCAGTGGATTCGCAATGTGGGAGACCTGGGTTTGATCCCTGGGCTGGGAAGATCGCCTGAAGGAGGGCATGACAACCCACTCCAGTATTCTTGCCTGGAAAATCCCCATGGACAGAGGAGCCTGGCGGGCTCCAGTCTGCTACAGTCCATGGGGTCGCAAAGAGTTGGGCATGACTGAGCAACGAAGCACACAGATATTAAAGGGTTAAGATAGGCATAAATTAGCTTTATTGTCAATCACTACATACAGAAGAATAATTAACTCGGTATGTTTATTTATCTACTTTTGCTACTTGATTAAATGAATGACTGATGACAGGTTCCTTGTTTTCTTTTCTTCCTTTTTGTCAGTATAAATGATCAGTATGAAACTAAACGGTGACATTAAAATGAAATCATTAGCAACCCAAAATGCAGGCAACCTGCATGGGAGAGCTTCTGTCTCTTTCACTATTGAGAAATCTAACCAGATCTCTTCACACCCCAAACAGACGAATAACATAGTTAGACGTACTTTGCCTTCTCCTCATTTTCCACTGTGTCTGCTATGTCTATAATTATGCTAAAGGCTATTCATTTCTTTTGAAGTCATTTTAAATAAAGCTAATTACAGCATCCTGCCTTTACTGTTGGTGAAATTTATGAACTATGTGAGTTTGGCATTTGTGGTCTAACGAAGACTAATAGAAATATCAAGAAGTCCTTGAGGTAGACACAGTCAAAATTAAAATATCAAATAAATGATCAATGATCACTTAAGTAATTTGATTGGTCTAGGATTTGTCACAATTTGATAACATTTGAAAAGGTTATTAGTTCTAGTTCTCAGCAAATCAGGTGACTAACATTAGCTGCATAGATCCATAGCACAGAATCAACGTGAATGTAAGGTTTATCACAGATACTGGTTATAGTGGCACACAACTCACTGAGGAGTTTTCCTTGCCCCCCAGGTCCACTGTCCAGTGCTACAGGTCCTAAAAACCAAAGTGACATATTTAGCTCTTTCAGAAGCCTGTATCTGATTTAGATTGGCTGCTCTTCTGAGCATTGCTTCATCATCATTTAAAATGTTACCACTGTTGACAATTCCACTCTGCAGTTCTTCCAGCAAGATCATAAAATGTAGCACCTCAAAGGAATAGTTTAGATAGGGAGTAAAGAAGAGAAGGGAAAAAGAATATTAGAAGTAGAAGGAAGCCAAGAGGTGGCTGCAGAACAAAGTCCGAGAACTCAGACTTCACTAACATATCAACTTCCATTAATCACATGAAGGCTGAGGTTTACCATAGACGTAATTCAAAAGAGAGAGCCAAGTACGAGAGGAGAATGAGTTCAGTGTAAATCCATGGCTGATTCATATCAATGTATGACAAAACCCACTGAAATGTAAAAAAAAAAAAAAGAAGAAGAAAAAAAAAAGAGCTAATGAGATTGGGAGATTATAAACCTGACACCAAGCAAGTTGTCTCGCTGTTTTGTAGTATAATGTCACATTGAAAAACCATGGAAAAATTTAGTGTGAAGCTATAACCTCATAATATGTTTTCGACTTACAAATAACTACAAACCAGTAACTGTGAGTGCGGTTTAGTTATTTGTTCCATTAACAGACATGCTCTGTTGTAAGGACGAGTTCCTCCAGTGCACCCACAAACTCTTACTCCCCAGACCTTGGCCACACAAACTGGTTGTGGCTAGAATGAAGTCTAGAAACTGAATCCACATGTTTTTCTGCTTGTCATGAAATTAATTTACTCACATGCTAACAAAAACAATGATACTGACATCAGTTGGACCACAATCTAAGCAACTGTATACTTGCCAGTCTTATGAAGTTTATTTTTGCTACAATGCAATCATTTCGTAGTGGCTAATAAGACAAGATGGCATAGCTTCTAAATGCAAACAGTTGTCCCTAAGGGAATTTTACCTGAATTGTGACAGACATAAATTTATAAACAGTAATTTTTTAGTTTTTCCTGCTTTTTGTTTTAGAGGCTAGTATTAGTGGACTTGGGACTCCTGAACCTCTTGTGTATATTACTCACCAAACCAAAAGAATTTCATTTGGTAAAACTGGTCAACAGAACTTAACAAAGCATGTAAGTCCACTTTTAAAAAGAGTCTTGGAACATTCCCCTCCCTTTCTTCTGACTTACATATCTTTTGCACATACAGAGCAGAATAATTAAAAACTCCACATACAGAGGAAGCAATGCTCATCTCATGGAGCTTTGTAAGTATTAAAATATGATCACGGATTGCAATATCTTTTGCATATTTTTCACACAATTCATATCAGAAAATAGTTTTGTACGCTATAAAGACAGGTAGGTCAATCCTATGATTCTGGGAAAATATAATGCATAAGTATAAAAAGTAATCACAAGTTTCCATACTTGACCAGCAAAAAAGTGTAGACTATTCAGACTATTTAAGTAATAACTGATATGAGTAAAGCAACAGAACTGTGACATGGATAATTTTGTGTCTCCCAACATTTTTCTGAAATATATTGCCTTTAGATATATCATTAACACAAATTTGTTGTCTATATTTCCATTTTCTTACTTTTAAAAGCTTAAAGGTTGAAAACATGAATTTTAAATATATCTTGGTTAGAAACATCACCTGCTTTATTGAAAAACTGTTTTTACACATATGAATTACCACAGAAATCCTTTACCTACACAGCTTCTCAAATACATAAAATGTGATTTTATTAACTTAGTTATAACAAAACACTTTATATACAATTTGTCTGGGATTTGTATTTCAAAAAATGCTGTACCCCTCCACTGTGTGCTTATACACACAAACAAAAAACAGAATTGTACTTGTCACTGTAAATCCCTATTAAAATCAGGAAACATCTGAAAAACACTTGGATAGCAACTTGTATGATAAAGCAAGTCACTTGAATAACTAATTTTAAACACATATGTTCATTAGTAGAATAAAATAACCTATTTTAGTAAGTTCGCACAATGAAAGTTAATGCTTTTTTGTTTATATATATATAAATGAAATTATATACAATACATAATATATAATTATGTACTACATTATATTTTATAATATATAATTATATATTTAATACATAAATATAGTTATATATTGTAATATATAATTATGTAGATTTAAATTGTTAAAATTTGAAAGGACAGTATAATATGAGTGGACTGCATTTTGAGTGAAACAAATATAATTCCATTTAATTGAGTATTTTTTAGACTATTCAGAATACAAATGATTGGGCTTTTTTAAAAAAAGAAAACAACAATAAAAAAAGACTCCAACTCTCAGAGGCAGAGAAAGCTTTTGATCTAGGTAGTGAAACATCCAGTGTCATCTTTGCTCTATGATCACCCTTGCTGAATGAATCATTATTAAATTATATGCCATTTTGGATATATGATTTTATATTTTAATAATGTAGAGTAGGTGGTCTAATTCTCTCCTATGGAAACATCAGCTATATTGCTGTATAAAAACAAAGATGAGAATTCTATCAGATTTTATCCTCACTGTTAAGGGAAGTCTGAGAGTCCTTTCCCAGGGGCCTACAGTTTACAAAAATCATTTTCTTAACTCCATCACTAGAGTCAAAGCTAGCAGGGTCATTTGCTGTAGATGTTGGAGAACCAGAGCACAGAAGACAGATCTGAGACTAGACCTGGTTTTGATACTAGAAAAACTGCATGGTTTCTATGATGTTAAACTACAGAGAATTAACACATATTAATTTGGCCCTGGTTACGGAAATGCTCCTGGCATTTCCTTCAGCACTTAAAACTCATTTTCAGAGAATGGACTGCTATAAAAGGATGCAGGCTCATTAAGAGTTTATTTCCTCAAAACGCTAAAGGATAGAAAGTTTTTCCTGAGAGGGGATCAGAAAACTGCATTTATTTCCTTACTGGGGGGAAAAAAGACACCCCAAAGCTTTTTGTTTTTGAGCAAGCATCACGGGTTTGAAAATGAAGGATTTCATCTTGTTATTATACCCTGCCTTACCTCGTTTCAGGACTGGCTGTGTTTTCTTCACACAGAATGAAATTTTAGCAAGAGCAGAAGCCAAATGCTTAAAATGAATGATCAACTTACGACTCGTATGAATCTATTCTTTCATGCCGTTCTGCTTAAAAATAGCATCATAAATGCACATCTGCAAAGACTGTGCCACCCCCCTTTCCTGAATTGTACAAATTATTAGAGTTGTTGACAAAAGATTTTTTTTGTTTGTTTAGGGGTTGGTCTGGGCACTCTCTTTGGCAGACTGCCACTTTTCTAGCAGTAGAAATATTGCTTGTAGAAAGCCACATTGTACTGAACAGCTGTTCTGCTAAAACATTGAGCTAGCAACCCAAGAAATGACTGACTTCACATGTGAAGCAAAATTGTTCCCTCCCTTTGTGTTAATTTAAATGAAATAAAAGTACAAAACATTCTCTTCCACGCCACCTAGCTTTCCCTCCCAGTTTCAGGTTTCAATGTGTCCGCCGGGTTCCAAGGGGAGCACTTGATTCTGGCCACTGCTCCAGCTGCAACCTTGAACTGTGGCTGTTTCACTGAAGAGAGGCTCCCAGGATGGCAGCTATCCTTCTGATCTGAGCCTTCCTATATTCAGGTTTTAGATGCTGAACTACACACTATATATACACTAGGATTGTGAAATTAAAAAATACACCTCACTCCAGCCTTTGTTCCAACTATATAAAAAATAAGATATTAGAAGAAATATGCTAGAAGATTATATTTGATTAAGCTTTTAGTTGAGAAGTGCAGTGTGTGATTCATGCTTTTGGTTATTTGAGATTATTGTCAGATAATAGAAATGTATACAAGTACCCCATGTTCTACATGGCATTTGAATATTCAGTGTAAAATACTCTTCTTAAAGGAAAAACCTTCACAAGCTTATTTAACTAAGGGAGCACAATCCTCATGAAATATCACCATGTTTGCAACTCTATTTATGCAAAATAGACTATCTAACTAACACCAATGGGTATCTAAAATAATGACTTGAAAAAAAATACTTATTTAAAAATAGAAATTCATGAAGTACAATAATTTTCTTGGAGAATAATAAAATTATATGTATTTTAAGGTGCTTTACATAGATTCAATATGCTCACCTACAAAAAACTGCAATTTAAAATCCTACCCATCTTTAAAGTCCAGTTTAAAGGCTAACCTCTTGGTCTCTCCATTTGCCATTAATCACATGTCTATCATCACACAGTACTTTGCTTAGACATCTTTCAACATGAATAATATCATTCTTTATTATTTTGTGAGCATGTGGGTCACTCTCATTAGATTACAAACTCCCAGAACAGAAGGTTCATTTTTTTTCTTCTTTGCATCCCCCATAGAGCCTAACACAGAGTTGTGTAATATAATAAGTATTCAAATAGGATGAATAGCAGAGTAAAATGGAAAATGAAACTCATTCCTCATCTCTACTGATAAAAAAAAACAAAAAAATTTTATCCTAAGTGTCCATCAACAGAAGAATGGATAAAGAAATGTGGTACATATATACAATGGAATACTACACAGCCATAAAGAGGAATAAAAGTGGGTCATTTGTAGAGGTGTGGAATGGACCTAGAGTCTGTCATACAGATGAAGTAAGTCAGAAAGAGAAAAACAAATATTGAATATTAATGCATGCATGTAGAATCTATAAAAATGTTACAAATAAACCTAGTGCCAGGGCAGGAATAGAGATGCAGACATAGAAAACAGACTTGTGGCCACAGCGAGGGAAGGGGAGAGTGGAATAAATTGGGAGATTAGGTTTGACATAAATATATTACCATATGTAAAACAGACAGCCGGTGGAAACCTGTGGTTACACAGCACAGGAAGCTCAGCTCCATGCTCTGTGATGATGTAGATGTGTGAGATGGGGGTTTGGGGCGGGAGAGAGGTCCAAGAGGGAGGAGATATATGTATACGTATAACTGATTCACTTCATTGTATAGCAGAAACAAACATAACATTGTAAGGCAATTATATTCCGATAAATAAATAAAACCTACTGTAAGATTTTATCTATAAAGCCAAACTCCTGGGAAGGGACAATATCAACTATATTCATTCTTTTATTATATAACCCTTCATTTCAGAAACAGTCTTCGAGTGCTCTCGAGGAAATAACCACATACTAATAGTTTACATAATCAATTTTTATAGACCTTGTTATCCTTGTTCTAAGGAATCAAATAACACTAAGTTGTCATAACCTCACAAACCACCTATGTTACTTAAGAAAGGCTCCAAATTTCCTCTGTCATATGATACAAGTTAAGAGTTTTCACGTCTTAGAAACTCCAAAAGTATTTCAAAACAAATGAAACATGTTGACAGTTTCTTCCTTCTGATTATCATCATTTTGGAAATACAGTCTTACACACACCAAAAAAGGAAATTTACCTTTAACATTTGATAAATATTATCAGTAGGAATCCTAACATGTCTTCAGTAGTTTCTATGTGAACTTAAGCCTCCCAAAACAGCCTGGGATTACTATAACATGAGACTAGTTGGATTCTCAGGCCTAACTGCATCATTTTTTTCTAAAAGAAAAATGAGGCCAAAGAGATTTCACTTTTTCAGTGTCACAAAGATTTGAACTTAGGAGAGTCCAACTTCATTGATCAAGACCTTGCCACTAACGAGGCATTCTGATGATACATTAAGATGACTGGGATAATTAGCTTCCACTGCATTCATACATTTTGGTGGCTCCACTGGCCTTTTTTTTAAAGGACAGCGCCTTTATTATAGGCTGTTAGAACTCACTACAAGAGTTCACTCTTCTCATCTTGTAAAGGCATTATTTAATTTTCCCGAGATGAGATATTCATAGAACAAAAAATGTGACTCACAACAAAGAGGTTTGATCTGATCACTCGGCAAACATAAATTCAGCTCAGTTCAATTCAGTTGCTCAGTCATGTCCGATTCTTTGCGACCCCATGAATCGCAGCATGCCAGGCCTCCCTGTCCATCACCAACTCCCAGAGTTTACCCAAACTCATGTCCATCGAGTCGGTGATTCCATCCAGCCATCTCATCCTCTGTCATCCCCTTCTTCTCCTGCCCCCAACCCCTCCCAGCATCAGGGTCTTTTCCAATGAGTCAACTCTTCACATCAGGTGGTCAAAGTATTGGAGTTTCAGCTTCAGCATCAGTCCGTCCACTGAACACCCAGGACTGATCTCCTTTAGGATGGACTGGTTGGCTCTCCTTGCAGTCCAAGGGACTCTCAAGAGTCTTCTCCAACACCACAGTTCAAAAGCAACAATTCTTCGGTGTTCAGCTTTCTTCATAGTCCAACTCTCACATCTGCTGGAAAAACCATAGCCTTGACTAGATGGACCTTTGTTGACAAAGTAATGTCTCTGCTTTTTAATATGCTATCTATGTTGGTCATAACTTTCCTTCCAAGGAGTAAGTGTCTTTTAATTTCATGGCTGCAATCACCATCTGCAGTGATTTTGGAGCCCAAAAAAATAAAGTCTGACACTGTTTCCACTGTCTCCCCATCTATTTCCCATGAAGTGATGGGACCAGATGCCATGATCTTAGTTTACTGAATGTTGAGTTTTAAACCAACTTTTTCACTCTCCTCTTTCACTTTCATCAAGAGGCTTTTTAGTTCCTCTTCACTTTCTGCCATAAGGGTGGTATTATCTGCATATCTGAGGTTATTGATATTTCCCCAGCAATCTTGATTCCAGCTTGTGCTTCATCCAGCCCAGTGTTTCTCATGATGTACTCTGCATCTAAGTTAAATAAGCAGAGTGACAATATACAGCCTTGACATACTCCTTTTCCTATTTGGACCCAGTCTGTTGTTCCATGTCCAGTTCTAACTGTTGCTTCCTGACCTGCATACAGGTTTCTCAAGAGGCAGGTCAGATGGTCTGGTATGCTCATCTCTTTCAGAATTTTCCACAGTTTATTGTGATCCACACAGTCGAAGGCTTTGACATAGTCAATAAAGCAGAAATAGATGTTTTGCTGGAACTCTCTTGCTTTTTCAATGATCCAGAGGATGTTGGCAATTTGATCTCTGGTTCCTCTGCCTTTTCTAAAATCAGCTTGAACATCTGGAAGTTCACGGTTCATGTGTTGCTGAAGCCTGGCTTGGAGAATTTTGAGCATTACTTTACTAGCTAGTGTGAGATGAGTGCAATAGAATAGCAAAGGCTGAGCAACTTGTTAGAGTTTTCTGCTACTTTAGGAGCTCAGTATTCATTGTACATACAATGAAAAACACATTAGGTCAGGTGTCAGGTAAGAAAATATCACTGTACCTCTTTACAAAAGTTCCTGAGTATGCCCAAAGTGAGATTTACCTGCACTGGCATCTCCATTTTCCTTTCATAACTCTCTAGCATATACTGTGCTTTACAATTTTTTTCATGAGATATTCGCATCTATTTTCAAAATGGAAAATTACAGTAATTTTGCTTTTATGCTAAAATTCTTGTTAAAACCTGGATAGTATTCATCTATTTTAATAGAAGAAAGCCAGTATTTTAAAGTATTTATATAAAACCCAAACTGTGTACACAGTCTGTTTTCATCATCAGTGCTGATATTCAACACAGCCGTATTTCCCAAAGTGTAAAATTATATATGAGGAATGTGATTTAATTACAAAACAGTACTGAATACTTTTTTAAGTCTCTGCAGTGCTTTTCAAGTTCTGACTATGAAATCATGAGTTTCAGTTTCTTCCAACTTCTGCACACAGTAGCACTCACCGTCTGAGCCCTCTTTCAACACCTAGTGATCAACTGATCTCAACAGACAATGACAGAGACCACAGCAGCTATTTCCAAGTGACAGCATTTGGTTCTTTTAGTAAAATGTTTAGGTTGATAAGTTGTGAAAATTAAATTATACTAGACAATTTAGCCATATGTCTTCACTTCAGGTACCCATGGTTTTGTAGATGTGTTCAACTCTACCTGCAAATGACTAGCTCAGCTTTAGCAATCTTATTCATTCTAGTGCTGATAATAATACTGGATTATTGATATACACATCTCAAATTTCTTATTTCTACTAAGTTTTTCATGATGGTTATAGCCATATCATGCCTTAAGCCCCTCCTCCGCCATGGTCAGGCAAATAATAAATTATGTAGGAAAATAAAAACAATTATTTAACTGAACTGACCAGTTGTTTTATTAGTTAAGTCAAAATGATCAAACAATAGTCTGAGGCAGACAAAGCTTTAATCATGTTTCTCTTTAATAAGATCCTGCATCTAGAGACAACTATCTGAAGAGCCCTAATTTGGATTATATGCAACATTAAATTGAGGAAGCAGAGAAAAACAGTAAGCCAGACCATGCCAATGACTTAAAATGACTTACTCTTAATTTTTCTGCAATGTATGCTATGCAGAAGATAGCATACACCCAAGGAAACCTAGAAAGTTATGCAACATGGTACCCCTGGCTGGCACACAATTCTGTTATGTTGGCCACTATAGTAAGTTCATTAGGTAAACATACATTAGCTCTGAATATATTAAAAAAAAAACAAACTTCATTTTATTTGCCATTTATTGTTATCACTATACCTATGTATCAAACACAAGACCCAGCCTTTTATAACTAGCAGTATGCTTTCTACTACAATGGGTTCTAAAAAGGTAACTAAGTCTCTTCCAGTTCAAATGCTCTTTACAGGAGTTGGCATACTACAGTCTGCAGGTCAAATCCAGCCTGCCATCTATTTCTGTATAATCCATAAAAATCCATAAAGAATTTTAAAAAATTTTAACAGTTAAGAAAACCATAAAAAAATCTTATTACATGTTATAATTAGATCCAAGTGTCCACAAATCTGGGATCTAATAAAAGTTCACTCAAATATAGTCACACTCATTCAGTTACTAATTGTCCGTAGCTGCTTTTGTGATGTAATAATTGTGTCACAGCAGCAAACACCCTGTGGACCACAAAAACTAAATGATTTACTATCTGGTCCTTGACAGAAAAAGTCTGTCAACTCTGTCCTAGAACTCTATAACTAGTTTCTGTCTTGGCTTTCCAACTTTCCATTTAGGCAACATTTGACCAAGTTAAGAATAATAGACAATGCGACACTAGTCACGGTGAAAAAAGGAGGGAGAATAATCAGACTCCTTATTGATGGAAGTAAGTTATTTACAAAGCTTTTAAGAAAACCATATGTAAAAAGTTAATCAATTTTCTTTCTTCCCATGAAAGTAAAGTGAAAGTGAAGTCGTTCAGTCATGTCCAACTCTTTGTGACCCCATGGACTGTAGCTTACTAGTCCATGGAATTTTCCAGGTAAGAGTACTGGAGTGGATTGCCATTTCTTCTCCAGGGTATCTTCCAGATCCAGGAATTGAGCCCTGGTCTCCAACATTGCAGGAAGATGCTTTACCGTTTGAGCTACCAGGGAAGCCACTATTTCTTCCATATCCCGATGTTATTGAAATTGCTGGCTAATCAAATTCCTTAAATACTGCAACCAACTATGAAGCCCTAGAGAAGGTTAATCTGTATGGATTCAACAGTGACCAACTGAAAAAGTAGAAAACTGGGACACAAGTTTCCATATGGGGTGAGATTGGTTTTGCTTAAGTTTCTGTCATGAGAGAATAATAGTGCTTTTTTTTTAAATAATCTTTTGATTTTGGAATGATTTTAGATGTACAAAATAGTTGCAAAGTTGATACAGAGAGTCCCCATATACTTTTCACAAAACTTCCTCTAATTTTAGCTTTTAGTACCTTTTTAAAAGAATTCTTTTCATTGAATTTTAAATATTTCACCTTTGAATAGCTTAAAAACATTTTCTGAATTTGGACACAGTGGTAACATTTGACCTAAAAAGGGTAGATTTCTACACATGAGCCATATATGTGCACAAATGTTCATGTATAATGGAAAGAGGAAAAAGAAATGCCCATGGACAGCTGGGACATATGCTAGACTTAGAAATGGAGGGAAACGTGCCAAATTGGGATTCCAGAGGTTCAAATTCCATTCCTGTGCTTGTTACTGACTTTGTATCATTAAATTTCTTTCTATATCAGTATGTTCAACACAGTAATGAAGAGACCAAAACACATAATCTATATAATCCTTAAACCCAAGATTCTACTGGCCCTCTTCTCCTGTCCAGGCTCTGACATTCACTGACATATTATGGACTCAGCAAGGATGTGAAAAGCTGCGGTCAATCAGTATTCAAAGCCACATTAGTTTTACAGGTGGAGGTCATCACATGTTTATTAAGGTACAGCTAAGACTTATGCACAGTATCTAGAAAGCTGTTTCTGAAAATTAAAGCCACAGTACAATTTCAATCATATAAAGCAGTCAGAGGTGACTCCTTTCTTTGCTATGCCCATAAAATATTGTTATCTGCAGAGTGCTGAAACTATATATTGTGCTTTGCAAAAGGTGATAGGGCTAACAAAAGCCATTAGAGAATTTCAGCCCTAAAGAACAGAGCACATAAACTTGAAAGTCCTAAATAAGTGAGTACAGTGCCATGTAAGGCAATGCCACAGGATCCCATGACTAAAATATTACATTATCAAGTAATGAGAGACTTCTTAAATTAAATTGAATGTGATACAAAACTTCAGTACGCTCCCTAAAATTCTGTCAAGTGTAAAAATAAATCAAAAGTATACAAAGTTCTAGATTAATATTTTGTCTACATCATATGTTTTGCATTTGACTAATTTGAAACTTGATTGTGTGCTTATTATTCTCTCTTATTTATAATGATTGCACATATGCAAATCCTGATAATCACCAGATAAATGTTTCTAAGAGAAGAAACTATATCATATATATTTTAACCTATAGCACAGGGCAAGACATACATTCACAGAAAGGGAAATTAGGTAAAAGAAGGAAAGTAGAAATACTAGTAGAATGTGAAGAGGTAGAGCCTGTGGCTTTTGAAGTTATTAATAAATAGCTTCAAGAAATCCCATAGTCCCAGGAAAAGTTAATTTGAGACAATAATTGCTAAATTGCTAAAGGAATTTTGGGTCTCGGGTTAGAGGATAAGTCATCATCCAGATCAGAATCACTGACAAAAAGAAAATTCAAATGAGAAAACTGAGGTCTAGATAGGGTTTTATTAATCCAGGTCACATGGTATATTTAATTGTGTCAAAAGCTCTCATCTTCTTTCTTCCCCTTTTTTTCCAAAATTTATTTCTCAAGAAATGGTAAATACCTTCAAGGTCAGGTTCATGCCTCATACTTTCTTTATATGCCCCCACAGTATTCAGCAGACGACTCAGAGGACTTACTAAGAGAAGGTACTCAGATGTGTTAAGTAGACATGAATCCATATACTCAAGACACTTAGGGTTTCTTTACACTATTTTTTGTTTTAACTTTCAATTCCTCAGCCTGCACATTACATGAGAGAAACATGTTGGCAGGGGAAGGCCATTTCATGGTATGACTGATCCCAGAGTTGGAGACAGTACAGGGCAGAGGTGGGATATCACTCCTCCTAGTTCTTCCTACCCCACACACTGTTTAATTTCCCTTTAGTTTCACACTATTTCCATCATTTTCTCTACATTTTTCTTCTGCCCTGCCTTGTGTTTTTACTCTCCCTTTTTTTCTTCTTCCTAGCCTAGGACAAAGGCCCACCCATAGCTCCCATCAGCACTGTTTAGCTCTGTTAATAGCAATGCCAACACACAATCCAATTCTATACAATTTAATTGGAAAATATGGCTGAATACTTACTTTCCTGGGTACTGCACATGGGGACATAAACATACATAAGATGACCCAAACTATTCTCTTAAATAGCTCGTAGTGTAAATATAGGGAGAGAAGTATATAATGAATTATGAATTCATGTTAAAGCAACAGAAGGTATATTGGTAACCTATAAAAGAAATGACCAACATTCTGGGAAGGAGAGAATATTTATTAAGCAAGTAAATCTAAGCTGGTTTTTGGAAGATGAATGAGAGTTCAGCAAAACCGAAAGAAGGAAAGGACAATTCAGTCAGATGATGACATGTACAAAGGCATAAATGTTTGGTATGGGGCAGTCAGTGTTGCTAGAGAAAAAGGAGATGACTATTCAGAGAGGAACAGACTGATGAATCCTGATGTAGGATACAAGAGAGTACACAGGCAATCTTTTGTCCACATTCCCAGAAGTCTCCACAAAAATCCCCATAAGAGATATTGTTTTTGTTCACCCCTCTTATACTCTTGCCAGCACCATGAAAAGAGCTTCTCCTACAAGTACCTGCTGCTACTTGGCAGGAGGCAGACCTGAACTGAACCCTAAGCAGGAAATAAAGTTCAGCCAGAGCTACGGCAAAAAGTAGAACCACACAGCCGAGCCCAGCCTAGGTCTGCCAACCCCCAGACTATGTGAAGCCATGAGAAGAGTAAAAGCTTTATTTCATACTACTGAGATGCTGTGATTGCTTGTTGCCCTGCCAGTATAGCCAACTTTGTGTTGTGGTTGTTTAGTTGCTAAGTCATGTTCAACTCTTTGGTGACCCCATGGACTATAGTCCTCCAGGCTCCTCTGTCCATGGGATTTCCCAGGCAAGAATACTGGAGTGGGTTGTAATTTCCTTCTCTAGGGGATCTTGCTAACCCAGGAATCAAACTAGTGTCTCCTGCACTGACAGGCGGATTCTTTATCACTGAGCCACCGGGTAAACCCATAGCTAACTAGCACACCTGAATTTTCACATGTTCACAGTCACACACCCATAAACGTGCTTTCTTTGAGTTGGTGTTTGAAGTTGAGGCTAATTCAGGATACTCAATAGTGCCAAATGCACTGAAAAGAATGATGAACAAACACTGCAACAGCAGCATGTGGCAAGAACCCAGCAGTGCTTTTTATATTCTTCATGCCAAACACACAATGCAGTCTCCTCATTCATAGACAGTAAAGCTTTTCCTGATAGCATGTGAAACTTTACAGAATTAAAGTCTCAGAGACTTACTCTACCAGTATTAAGCCCACATTTGTTAGAAAGCCCTTCCTGTCCTGTATCAGATATGGAGATCCTATTGGTGTGTGCTGATATTAACAATGCTCATCCCATCATGATGCAAAACTAAAGAAAACAAAAGGCTAGTATTTAAATTAGGGCAAAAATAAATGAAAAAGAAACAAAGGAGACTATAGCAAAAATCAACAAACTAAAAGTGGGTTCTTTGAGAAGATAAATAAAATAGACAAACCATTAGCCAGACTCATCAAGAAAAAAAGGGAGAAGAATCAACTCAACAAAATTAGAAATGAAAATGGAGAAATCACAACAGACAACATAGAAATACAAAGGATCATAAGAGATGACTATCAGCAACTATATGCCAATAAAATGGACAACTTGGAAGAAATGGATGAATTCTTAGAAAAGTATAACCTTCCAAAACTGAACCAAGATGAAACAGAAAATCTTAACAGACCTATCACAAGCACAGAAATCGAACTGTAAAAAAAAAAAAAAAAAAAAAAAATCTTCCAACAAACAAAAGTCCAGAACCAGATGGCTTCAGAGGTGAATTCTACCAAAAATTTAGAGAAGAGCTAACACCCATCCTACTCAAACTCTTCCAGAAAATTGCAGAGGAAGGTAAACTGCCAAACTCATTATATGAGGCCACCATCACCCTAATACCAAAACCAGACAAAGATGCCACAAAAAAAGAAAACTACAGGCCAATAAAACTGATGAACCATAGATGCAAAAATCCTTAACAAAATTCTAGCAAACAGAATCCAACAACATATTAAAAAGATCATACATCATGACCAAGTGGGCTTTATCCCAGGGATGCAAGGATTATTCAGTATTTGCAAGTCAATCAATGTGATACACCACATTAACAAATTGAAAAATAAAAACCGTTGATTATCTCAATAGATGCAGAGAAAGCCTTTGACAAAACTCAACACCCATTTATGATAAAAACCTTCCAGAAAGCAGGCATAGAAGGAACATACCTCAACATAATAAAAGCCGTATATGATAAACCCACAATAAATATTATCCTCAATGGTGAAAAATTGAAAGCATTTCCCCTAAAGTCAGGAAAAAGACAAGGGTGCCCACTCTCACCACTACTATTCAACATAGTTTTGGAAGTTTTAGCCATGGCAATAACAACAAAAAAGGAAATAAAAGGAATCCAGATTGGAAAAGAAAAAGTAAAACTTTTACTGTTTGCAGATGACATGATCCTCTACATAGAAAACCCTAAAGACACCACCAGAAAATTACTAGAGCTAATCAACAAATATAGTAAAGTTGCAGGATATAAAATTAACACAGAGAAATCCCTTGCATTCCTATACACTAACAATGAGAAAACAGAAAGAGAAATTAAGGAAACAATTACACTCACCATTGCAACAAAAAGAATAAAATACTTAGGAATAAATCTACCTAAGAAACAAAAGACCTATATATAGAAAACTGTAAAACACTGGTGAAAGAAATCAAAGAGGACACAAATAGATGGAGAAATATATCATGTTCATGGACTGGAAGAATCAATATAGTGAAAATGAGTATACTACCCTAAGCAATCTATAGATTCAATGCAATCCCTATCAAGCTACCAACGGTATTTTTCAAAGAACTAGAACAAATAATTTCACAATTTGTATGGAAATACAAAAAAACCTTGAATAGCCAAAGCAATCTTGAGAAAGAATAGAACTGGAGGAATCCACCTACCTGACCTCAGACTATACTACAAAGCTACAGTCATCAAGACAGTATGGTACTGGCACAGAGACAGAAATATGGATCAATGGAACCAAACAGAAAGCCCAGAGATAAGTCCACACACCTATGGACACCTTATCTTTGACAAAGGAGGCAAGACTATACAATGGAGAAAAGACAATCTCTTTAACAAGCGGTGTTGGGAAAACTGGTCAACCACCTGTAAAAGAAGGAAACTAGAACACTTTCTAACACCATACACAAAAATAAACTCAAAATGGATTAAAGATCTAAATGTAAGGCCAGAAACTCCTAGAGGAAAACATAGGTAAAACACTCTCTGACATAAATCACAGCAGGATCCTCTATGACCCACCTCCCAGAGTAATAGAAATAAAAGCAAAAATAAACAAATGGGACCTAATTAAACTTAAAAGCTTTTGTACAATGAAGGAAGCTATAAGCAAGGTGAAAAGACAGCCTTCAGAATGGGAGAAAATAATAGCAAATGAAACAACTGACAAAGAATTAATCTCAAAAATATACAAGCAGCTCATGCAGCTCAATTCCAGAAAAATAAATGACCCAATCAAAAAATAGGCCAAAGAACTAAACAGACATGTCTTCAAAGAAGACATACAGATGGCTAACCAACACATGAAAAGATGCCCAACATCACACATTATCAGAGAAATGCAAATTAAAACCACAATGAGGTACCATCTCACGCTGGTCAGAACGGTTGCTATTAAAAAGTCTACAAACAATAAATACTGGAGAGGGTGCAGAGAAAAGGGAACCCTCTTACACTGTTGGTAGGAATGCAAACTAGTACAGCCACTATGGAGAACAGTGTGGAGATTCCTTTAAAAACTGGAAATAGAACTGCCATATGATCTAGCAATCTCACTGCTGGGCATACACACCGAGGAAACCAGAATTGAAAGAGACACATGTACCCCAGTGTTCATCACAGCACTGTTTACAATAGCTGGGACATGGAAGCAACCTAGGTGTCCATCAGCAGACAAATGGTAAGAAAGCTGTGGTACATATACACAATGGAATATTACTCAGCTATTAAAAAGAATGCATTTTAATCAGTTCTAATGAGGTGGATGAAACTGGAGCCTATTATACAGAGTGAAGTAAGTCAGAAAGAAAAACACCAATACAGCATATTAATGCATATATATGGAATTTAAAAAGATGGTAACGATGACTCTATATGCGAGATAGAAAAAGAGATGCAGATGTAAAGAACAGACTTTTGAACTCTGTGGGAGAAGGCGAGGGGTGGGATGATTTGAGAGAATAGCATTGAAACATGTATATTACCACATGTGAAATAGATCACCAGCCCAGGTTCAATGCTTGAGACAGGGTGCTCAGGGCCAGTTCACTGGGATGACCCTGAGGGTGGGATGGGGAAAGGAGGTGGGAGAGGGGTTCAGGATGGGGGGTACATGTACACCCATGGCTGATTCATGTCAATGGATGGCAAAAACCACTACAATATTGTAAAGTAATTAGCCTCCAATTAAAATTAATTAATTAAAAAAAAAAGAACCCACTAAAATGCAGTATGCACAAAGATGTTCATTGTAGCACTGTTTGCCAAATTGTAAACAACAAAAGAAAAACAGTGAAATGAATTATATAATAGGGAAACCTCATTCATTTTTTCACTTTTCATTCATTCATTCACCTACTACTGTGTTTCAAAAAGATTTAAAGTGGTTCATATAGTGATTTATTTATACAACCATGAAAAATTATGTTAAAAAACATGTGCACAATGAGAAAATGCTCATGAATATTAAGTGAAAAGGGTGGGATATAAGATATTGTGTGTGCAAAAGTAAGATTAAAAACTAACCTTTGTTTAATATTTAAAATGTACAGCAGAGAGGGAAATCCATCAAAATACTATCAATGGTATTTGTCTGGGTGGTAATATTATAGGTGAATTTTTTCTATCTTTTTACTTTTTAAGTTTCATAAACTGAGCTTACAATTTTATAATAAAGCTTGTATGTGTGAAAAATATTAAAAGGATAAAGATAATTTTAACACAAAAAAATGAACTTTCAGAAGTAGTAACTTTGTCAGAAAGATATAAAGGGATTATAGCATATAATTAAAGATCCTTCCTGGAAGCATATCTAAGGAAAGGCAGTTGTGATTAGTGGCTCAGTTGTGTCTGACTCTTTGACACCCTATGACTCGCCAGGTTTCCTCTGTCCATGGGATTCTCCAGAAAAGATTGCTGGAATGGGTTGCCATGCCCTCCTCCAGGTGATCTTTCCAACCCAGGGATCTTCGCAACCCAGGTATTGAACCCAGGTCTCCTGCATTGCAGGTGGATTCTTTACTGTCTGAGCCATTAGGGAAGCCCAAGAATACTGGAGTGGGTAGTCGATCCCTTCTCCAGGGGATCTTCTAGACTCAGGAATCAAACCTGGGTCTGCTGCATTGCAGAAGGATTCTTTAGCAGCTGAGCAGCTGAGCTACCAGGGAAACCCAGAAAGGCAGTTATATCATAGCATATTTCCATATACTAGTAAAACTTGTCACCTGTTACCAAAATAAACAGCAAGGAGCATTGTCAGCTTGGATTTTGGAAGGCTCTGTTTCCATGTGGTGCCACCACTGACTTTGGGATGAGGCAAATAAAACTAGAGTCTAGACTAGAGAGTCAGGCTCTCAGTCTACAAAAATAATGGAGTTAAGAATAGGAACCAAACAAGCTTCCATCTTCTCTCCCATTCTCCTAGGCCTATGCTGTGCTTAGTCGATCAGTCGCGTCTGACTTTTTGTGACCCCATGGACTGTAGTCCACCAGGCTACTCTGTCCATGGGGATTCTCCAGGCAAGAATACAGAGTGGGTTGCTGTGACCTCCTCCAGGGAATATTCCCAACCCAGAGTTCGAACCCAGGTCTCCCACAGAGCAGGTGGATTCTATACCACCTGAGTCACTAGGGAAACCCAAGAATACTGGAGTGGGTGGACTATCCCTTCTCCAGGGCATCTTCCTGACCAAGGAATCAAACTGACATCTTCTGCATTGCAGGTAGATTCTTTACCAGCTGAGCTACCAGGGAAGAGCAATAGGAAGCTCTTTTTCAGAACCTAAGGAGTCACCATTAGGCATGTAGCTGTTTGAAAATAAAGACTACCACAGGTTGATATACATGCCATGTACTGCTTCTAAGTATTTTCATTTTACATGACTTTTTAATAACAAGGAATATGACACTTGCCCCTAAACATGAATGTCACTTGGGAGAGGTAACATAATGTCAGCACACAGTAAAATGCCAGAAGGGAAATCAAGACCTTTGAGCTGCTTAAACCAAGAAGGTCTATCATTCAGCCTGTCTTGGAATCTCCACCTTCTATGGAACTAGAACCATTTTATAAAATACTATTTATATCTCAGAGACAATCATTATCATAGTAATTCAGTGTTATTCTGAAGGATGTCCTATACTCATTTACCCTACATGAATAACGTAAATGAATCCATTAGACATCATTGCTTAAGTAACAGTATGGTCTTTGGCTAAGAGTAGATTCTATGTTGCTTAAATAAAGACTTGAAAGTTTCTCCTCTCAGAAACATCTACATTAAACCACATAGATACCTGAAATAGTGTAAGGAAATTCCATGAAAATATTCAAGTTCTTCCTTAATGTGTTCAGTCAATTTTAATCACAAGTTGTCTTCCATAGTTTTCAATTGTTCCCTTCCAAAAGCTAAATATGTCTTGTATTTTACATACTGTAAGATTGCGGCCTGTCACACATAAAGGAAAATTGTTGTTTAAAAGCTGCAATGTTTAAAGTGAAATAAAACTTAGGCTTATAGTGGTAAATATTCCTGGATTAATAGAGTTGCAGCAGACACAGATATACTCCAAAAACTGACTGAAGTCTGTGGTATTAGAAAGACAGAAAATTTATCTACTTTTAGCAAATGTCAAATCAGCAGCCATTGCTTTTAAGATTAATAAAAGATATAATGGCTTCCAGATAGCCTCTAAACAGAGATTACTATGAATGGAGAAGTGATTTACCAACAGTCACCACAATGAGATTTCTTTAAAGGTTACAATCATCAGTTATTTAGCTGAAACACTGCTGAGAATGCCTGGTCATTTCTTGAATAATGCATAATGTTCATTGTAGATTTGATCTGTATTATAACAATAGAGATATTTCTAAAATAATGGAAAAAAACTATCTGTTAACTTCCAATTGCTTAACATATCATTTCCATGAAGTAATTGACTCAGGACATATTACACACTACCACCTGAGTGTGCTTTCTGCAAGCATAACTTGCAATAATCTGTACACAATGGGCATCACAAAACAAACTCATCAACCTTTATAGACTTTTAAGAAAAGATATGATGAACACAAGGCAGAATAAAGAAGCTTTCTGAAGCAGTAAATTAAAATAATTAAATTTCTATATAGTTGTTTGGGACAAATTTAAATTTAAGCTTTGAATTTAATTATTAACATGAACAACTCATCACATTAAAAAGATGCTGCCTACATCGTATAAGCACTTTTCATATAAATTTCCAAATGCCTTTAGGTTTATTCAAGAGACTGCTTGGAGAAGCACGAAGTATAATGTTTACTGTTTTATTGTTGGATTATGAACTGCACTTCACATGATGCTGGAGGCTATTTATATAAGCTTGTTTATCCATATGAACTTCTTCAAGGGCACAACATAGAAGATCTTAGCAAATTAAAATGAATTTCTTTTGATGTTGTTGTTTCATGAATGTTTGATCAGAATGAATAGCAGGTTTGCATTAAAGAACTAGAGGAAAGCAATAAAATATACATATATTGTACAGCAGAACCAGCTTACAGAAAGCACCCATTGCATTCCTAGCAAACTTTGAGAGCCAGAGTAAATAGTATCAAGTCCCATACTTCAGTACAGTATAGACTTCAGTTCTAGACTATCATCAGATTTCTAATAGAGGGAGTAAACATGTGCCAACTGGATGATCTGTGATAATATGGATAAAATTTTTTAAATAATAAAGTCTGGTACATAAATTCCAATCTTCCCACTTTTCTCACTGACATCACCATGTTCCTCTATAGACTGAACTTATCCTATGAGCAGAGATAGTATTTTATCTTATTTTTATCCATCTTCATCATTAGTATTTACAGAGCTGAGTTGACTGAAGGTCACAAAATAAAAATGAATTATTAGCCATAGTCCAAAGCTAAGAGTATTTGCACCTGGAATGTTTGATGATGGTGATAGAAATCAAATATTATTGCTAGAAATAATATCTGATAGGAAGAGCCCTAGACAGAAAAGCAAAACAATGGGATTCTAGTTTTAGATCTTCTCATACTTAAGTGTAAGCCCTTTCTACATCATTTCCCTCACCTGTTAAATGAGGGCTTAGTTCTGTATTATCTATAAGTGTGCATCTCTAAAAGGCCATGATTCCAAAAGCAAGCAGAATCATCACATTGTAGAAGAATGAACAGGGCTTCCCTGGTGGCTCAGTGGTAAAGAGACCAGCCACCAGTTCAGGAGACATGGGTTCGATCTCTGGGTCAGGAAGATCCCTGGAGAAGGAAGTAGCAACCCAATCCAGTATTCTTGCCTGGGAAATCCCATGGACAGAGGAGCCTGGTGGACTATGGTCCACGGGGGTCACAAAAGAGTCAGACATGATTGAGCAACTAAACAAGAACAAGAAGAGTAGACAGACCATGGAACCACTAGATTTTTCTACTTTGGCAGTAACCACTACCAAGGAAGCCTATAAGCTACCAACTCTCTTAAAGAAAAGATGGAAGTAAAAGGTAATTATGTTAAATAAGTTAATATAAGTTCCTCAGTCAATGTATTTTGAATTGAATAAAAAGATTAAGAATATATTTTCTATTTTTTTGTGATTTCTAACCTGCTACATGTATCCATGCCTCTTACATGATTTGGAATAAACACAAAGACAACCTACTAAATAAACTCTTAAGTATTTACTAGGATCATACTCACATCCTTGGCTTCGGAAAATTGCCCTGTTTTAGTATCTGGAACATGGACTGGTATATTACCAAGTTGACATCAACATTCTTAAGGGTAGAAGGGCTATGTAAGGAAAGCATGAATGTGCCTTGGTCTATTTGTCATGTGCTTCCTCATATTGACACCCTGCCCTTGAGAGCTATCTCTGTTGTATGTTCTTCTCAACCTTCAAATGTCATTCTTATACTTAGAGCAGGAGTCTGTGAACTATGGCTTGTGGGCCAAATTTGGTGGCAGCTGCCTGTTTTGCAAGTATGGTTTTATTAGAACACAGCCATTCTTTGTTGTTTATGTGTTATCTGTGATTGATTTCATTCTACAATGGCAGAGTTGAGTACTCCCCCAAAACTAAAATATTTACTATATAGGGCCTTTACAGAAAATGTATGCCAACCTCTGCCCCACAGAAAAATAACTTGTTACAATTTGCATTCAAATTTTCCTTCTCTAATAAGCATAAGAAACACAATCCCTAAGTAACAATAGCAAAGATGTAAACAGATTCTCACAGGTATCTACATACATATTATTACACCTCTTAGCACAGAATTGTCAAGTCACCGCTGTTGCACTTTCATTTTATTTGAATCCTATGAGACGTTATAGCTTCCTCCAGTATCCTTCCCTACAACAGCAAGAACGCAGGGACTTCACAGGTGGTCATCAAGGTGTAATCACATAGCTAAGAATCTAATTCCTCCCCCAGAGGAGGCTGCCTGCAATTCCATCCCATGTCCAGTTATTCCATGCTCATAAGGGCCTAGATACAAAGCTAAAGCAGAAAAACCAACAGATCCCATTCCATGCCTTGAGTGATATTGTTAAAGAAAGAAAATCAGTGGCCAACATCACATGTACATCCATAAACACATGCATGCATATTCATATGCTTAAAATCTCATTAATTATTAGATGTTTCAAGAGCATGCAAGAAAATAACCCTCTTAAGTATCAGGGTAAAAAAAACCTAAAGTTTTAATAAATTTTAAGGGTAAGTACACCCAGGATTAGGAGCATAAATATATGTTTATATTTATAAATTGTAGGAACTATGTCTAAAGAGTTGAAACAATACATAGATTGATCACTTTGTTAGTCAATAAAATCATTATTCAAAATGCCTGCTACAACTGTACTCTGCTCCCTGACTCTCTTTGGTAACTAAAATCAGAAAATGTTAGTCCTAACCTTTACCAAATATTCTCTTACCCACCCCCTACTTAATAATAATTTGCATGTATTAGCATAACATAAGTTAAACCCAAGAAACATTTTAATGTAAGTCATTTCAATCTCATTTCCCTGAAACCTTATTTAAAGTGATAGAATATTCAAGCTAACAGACTTTTTGAAAATAAAATAGAAATAGAAGAGGTTTATTTCACCTTCACATGGTGTCTTTCTCATGCAGAGTTCAGATTTCCACATTTGTATCCCTTTAAAGGATTTGATATGCAGGAAAAGAAGAGAGGATGATGGTAAACGTTTCATCTCAGAGACACCAACAGACCGCATTCCAGGATCAACAGGGGCTGAAACCTTACCTTTCACTGACGTGTTAGGTGGAGGGCCTTCCATTCGCAAGTTCCATGGAGGGTCCCCCTGGTTAGCAAAGTCCCTCATTTTCAGGTAGCTGATTGTAAGTCGAATGATGGAAGCCTTGTCAAGCTGGCTAGTGATGGCTGCAGGAAGAGGCAACAACTTGGCCAATTCATAGAACTCAAAGTTTTCTTTTCCCCGGCGGGAACGGGCAGCATCCCGGGACTTCTCCTTTCTCAATGCTTGTAAACTGGAATCAAAGAAGTGAAAAAGTGCTGTTTAGAACGTGTGATTCTGTCAATCAGACGAACACTGCTTTTCTTTTTACTTCATCCACGTCCCCCCTCCCCACAACCAGCAAAAGTCTACCAAAATTTTCTTCAAAATTCCAGGGCCACAGTAAGAGGAGTTCCAGAGAAAGACCACTAAAACCATAAATTCTACCTCTGGGCTTATATGCCATAAACTCATGTGCAATGAGTAAAAATAATTTACTTGCTAAGTTTTTCACTCCAATTACCCATGCACTGAGATATAGTCATTGTTTTTGAGACATAAGATTTACAGGTGATGCTGGCTTTATCAGCTATGAGCAATTTAAAACACTGTGATTATAATTATGATTATATAACCATGTATATAATCATAATTATAATGCGTGTGTGAGTGTATGCTCAGTTGCTCAGTTGTGTCCGATTCTTTGTGGCCCTACAGACTGTGTTCTACCAGGCTCCTCTATCCATGGGATTCTCTAGGCAAGAATACTGGAGTGGGTTGTCATTTCCTCCTCCAGAGGATCTTCCTTATCCAGAGATAGAACCACATCTATATCTCCTGAATTGGCAGGCAGATTCTCTACCACTGAGCCACCTGGGAAGCCCATTTATAGATCTATTTTTAAGCTAATGGCTTTGTTTATTCAACTATTATCACTATGGGATCTTAAACCCTCAAAAGTGTAGCAGCTCAGTCGTGTCCAACTCTTTGTGACCCCATAGACTGCAGTCCTGCCAGACTCCTCTGTCCATGGGATTGTCCAGGCAAGAATACTAGAGTGGGTTGCCATTCCCTTCTCCAGGGGATCTTCCCAAACCAGGAATTGAACCGGGTCTCCCTCACTGCAGGCAGATTCTTTACCATCTGAGCCACCGGGGAAGACTAAATCCTCAAAAGGACACATTTTAAAATATTATTTCTATTACCATCTCGAGGAACAAAGGCTAAACAAAAACACAGTTCACAGAATTAACAAATGAAATGCTGATGTGCTTCCAGCCCTCAATAAGAATCATAACCTTCAGTCAGATAAAGAAAACCTCTCATTGAAAATGATAATTTCAATGGAACTTTATAAATGCACTGGTAATTGGTTGATAAAAGAATACTTTAATTCTTTATTAAGAAGAATACATTCATAGACAGATAGATTCTCTAAGATATTAGAGAATAAAATATATCATCCAGAAAAGTCAAACTTTAAAATAATATAAATTTAATGTTGAAAGATAAAGCCCCGTATGGGTTATTAAAATTTATAAACATTATAGACATATTACTTCACAGAAGAGGCAACAGGTGGGATCCAGCATTTTCCTTTAACTATTTATGTACATTTCTGTTTGAAGTTTGCTTGCATTGCTGAGGGCAGAATCTGGCACAACTGAAGTTATATGTGAGCATCTGACAGGAGAAATCCACCTACTCTGAATTGCTCTGTTGTGTGTCTGATGAAAAATAAAATTCAAAATCAGACTGTGATGATAAATAATTGGGCAATATTTACAGTATCAAGGTATTATTAATATCATATGTAAGTATCCATTTTATTGGGCTTTGAAAGCATTTAAAATCTTTGAATCTAGCATCCTGGTTTCCCCACTATAAAATATCAAGAGGAGCAAGACCAGAGGAACAGGTCAAAATGAATCCAGTAGTATGGCTTCAACCTCTTAATATGAGCAATAACATTCCATATTACCTTAGACCATATCTGATATTGTTCATAGTGGAAAACTGTTTTCACTGCAGACACTTCAAGTGTTTTACTGAGTATCTATGTAATTTAAATAACTCCATGATGTTTGGTCAAATACTTGCTAGGCTAATAGCCCAACAGGTTTTATGTTCACTCTATTAATAAAATATTCAACATTAGCTAGCTAATGTATTTCTCAGAACTAGACCAATTAACACTACCATTTTCAGAGTCAAAGCAGTCACAGGTGACAAATCTTTGTCCTGGTATCTCTGGTGATAATCTTCAGTGGAAACATCACTAATTTATAAGGAAAAGCTATGTCATTTTGTTTCCCAAAATGTTAGCTGACCTCCATTCAATTATTCAAATGCTCAATGTGGCTTATTGATAACTAGGTACACAAAAGTAAGAGATGCCTTAAAGTCTGACCAAGTACAAGTAAAATCTGAATCTAGGTCAACATCTCAGGATACAACAATGATTCATAGCCCTCCTTTTACCCCCATATAATAAAAGTAATCTATCTAACACCATTTAAGTCAGTTGTACCCAAAGAACTGTCACTTGAAATGTTTTATCTACCACTTGTAGAGTGCAGTGGTTCAAGTTCAGGGCTTCACTCTTTTTGTGTTCTCATAATTGAATACTACTCCAAAAGGTGGGCTGAGCTTACATATATATATATATATATATATATTTTTTTTTTTTTTTGGGGGGGGGGTTCCTATAAGTGAATGTGATGGAGCTCTGGAGCAAGGCTGCTAACTCAAGGGTTTGCAGGGTTAAGGCAGGGAATGTCAATGAGTAAAGAGGCCTGATGCTGACTGTGGAGAACTGGAGGATGACAGCCCAGGCAAAGAAAAGCATATACAGTTTTAGCCTTGTGTGTGCTGCTTTGGGGGAAGGCTTGCATGTGCTGCCAGATTTCAGCTACTGCTATTTCTAGAAAACAAGAATCTGAATTTTTACATAGTATTTCCAAGTTTATGTTACGTTTTAAGCTTATGTTAACTAATCGGCATTTTTTGAAAATCATGCAAGCCGAATAAAACATGCTATTTGGTCAATAATGGAGCAGGGACTCATTTTGCAAATGGGTAATAATTCAGGAGGTCAATTTTGCCAGAAGTTTCACATGGATGTTATATGTAATTTTCCTTATATATGTCACTCAGTGGTCACAAATGGATTCATCTGTTATCTAATCAATATTACTAACATTCATAACGGGAATCTCTATTCACCTGAAACCAGTAGAGGATTAAGCAATCATTCTGAAATTGATATTTACTGTATCAATAACCTAAGGAAAAAAACTAATCCTAAGGCAGAAAAGCCAAAGATCACAGGGAGTAGCCCAGTGGGCTCCTAGGGTGAAGTAGAGTGGAGATGACTTCTTTTGTCCACTTAGGGGAGGTGGGGTATGTGGACACTAATGTTTTGGGGTGCCTCGCTTAAACACTGCCCTCTGACACTTGACTTTTCTAAAATAGCATTTACTTTATGTGTTCTCATATATTATCTTATCAGGTTTTCTTCTCTATCACTCCCCCTTTAAAAAAAAAAAAATCTCTTCATACACACTGTGTTACCCTACTGGAGTAATCTTCCTGGCCATAATCTTAATAACAAAGAAAGTTTTCCATGACTCCCCATCACATCATTATGCAGACACTACAGTACAGAAGATTTCCAGAATGAGGGCATTGTGTCTATAATAAGTAGTAATTGATTTTGAGGGCAACAGCAATAAAATACAGTCAAAGGATTATAAAGGTTGTGGAGATACTGATACAATAGATGAAGCTAAAGACCTTAAGACAATGACAGATTGTGGATTAATCTTCTGCCTGCTTTTGTGAAGTAGAGCCTAGTTAAAAGTAATTCTCAAACTGAATTAAGGACTACATTAAAACCTAACATAAATTTGCATTTGTACATTGTGTTCTAAATCAAAACATTACAGTTGCATTTCTAAATACTAGAGAAAGAATGGATTGACTGTGAGTAAATGTTACTGCCTGATCTCTGCCACCTAAAATATGATTAACTAGTAAGTTACTTCTTGGGCCCAAACTTCCCACTACTTTAATGCTCTTCCACTTAGACTTTGAATAACAGAAAATCCTCCATAAATCAAAATTTTACTTCTATGATGACAACAGTATCATCTTCACTAATAATTACCAACAACAACAAATCAATAACTATTTTCAAAGACACACATACATATCTGAAAATCATATGGAAAATAATGCACATATATGTATATTTTTGAGGGTTTATTAAATGATTTTCAAATTTCCAAAAGGGATCCATCACTCCATCCAAAAGAATAATGATCTAACATATAGAATTTCTTCTTATAAGGGTTATAAAGCTGGATTCTGCCCTCTTTCTACCATTGATGTTGCTAGAATTAACTTATCCTAAAAATATCCTTGGTTAAAGTAATACTATTTAATCTATGTTTTCATTTAACATCTTGAAGCAATTTTTACACATTTATAAAGTTATACCTTTAAGCATATACCTAACAACCAATCAAAAAAGAGTCTACTAAGAATGAAGATTCAGGAGTCAGTATTTGTTAAACATAAAGTTATTTTTTGAATCCTCCATGTATTTTAAGTTCCTTTGGCAAGCTGTATGTTTCATGGAAAGAGTTCCAATGAAGGAATTCTGAGATCCACTATGGCCACTGTAGACATTATAATTCTAAGTCATTATGTTGAACTTCAATTTTATTATCTCAGACCATGAGGATGACAAACAAGTCAGTCAGTTCAGTTCAGTCGCTCAGCCATGTCCGACTCTTTGCGACCCCATGAATCGCAGCATGCCAGGCCTCCCTGTCCATCACCAACTCCTGGAGTTTACTCAAACTCATGCCCATCGAGTCAGTGATGCCATCCAGCCATCTCATCCTCTGTCGTCCCCTTCTTCTCCTGCCCCGAATCCCTCCCAGCATCAAGGTCTTTTCCAATGAGTCAACTCTTCGCATGAGGTGGCCAAAGTATTGGAGTTTCAGCTTCAGCATCAGTCCTTCCAATGAACACCCAGGACTTATCTCCTTAGTATTTGGCAAATCTTCTGGGACCACTGCAATGGCTTACATGATAATTTCATAGTAACGTATTATAGACTATAAAGAAGTGAACCTCCCTTGGACAGGTCTATATTGCAACAATTAAGATAGTTTGTAAACTCTAAATGTGGTAGAATCTACTTTAGAGTTTTACAACAGAGAATTTTAATAAGACTGAAGAATGCCTAAATATAGTCAATCTATACTTAAGCTTTCTTGGAAGCACAGATGTTTGGGGTAGGGGCTCCATGTCCACATCATCACACAGTTACTAGCTGGCAATCTTGGACAGAAGTCTCAGCTTCTTCGGACCTCAGTTTCCTCATCTGGGAAACAGACATTATAGTAGAACATACTTCACAATATTCTTCAGAGGAGTAATTGAGCTAATATATGTCAAGTGCTAAATGCCTTGACATATATTACTTACAACTGCCATGTTGTAAATGTTACATAAACATGGAAAGTGAAAGTGAGAACATTAGTTGCTCAGTCTGTCCAATTCTATACAGCCCTGTGGACTGTAGCCCGCTGGTTCCTCTGTCCATGGAATTCTCTAGGCAAGAAAACTGGAGTGGGTTGCCATTCCCTTCTCCAAGGGGTCTTTCTGACCCAGGTCACCTGCATTGCCGGGAGATTCTTTACCATCTGAGCCACCAGCAAAGTCACTATAGGCACTGCCTGCTATTATAATAACTTTATATCTAGGAAAAAGCCTGACTGTTTTAATCTTAGTACCACATCTGATCATCACCTTATTCCTCCAGAATTCTTTACAATTTTCTTTTAACTAGTAGCATCTTTCCTATCACTTTATTTTTCATTCAGGCTACAGTTTTTATATTTCTAAATACATATGTTTTTAACTGTTTATCAAACTCCTTTCTTTACTGCCACTTATGACTTTCATTTTTTAGTAAATTTTACTTCCCACATAGTGACAGTAGAAATTAAATCAGAGGGCTGACTTCTGCTTGGTGATAACCCTAAAATTGCCTATCTATTTAAATACCTCCATGTTCTCTCAACTCATGATTCTCACTTTCTTTAAGTTCTGTCTGTTGCCTCTCTCAGCATGTCTTTCACATTAGCAGGAGATAGAGGATAAGTGCATGAATTCCAGAGCCTGTGCTTAAATCCTGGCTCTACGACTAATTACATAATAATTAACAAACGTGAGCAACTTACTTAGCCTCTTTTGCCTCAGTTTCTCACCTGTGATATGTGATGATAATACTGCTTCATAAGGCTCCTGTTAAAATTAACTGGGGCAGTTAAAAAAATATTTATAGTGGCTCCTAGGACACAGTAATACTGTCTAAAATGTGTTAAATGAAAACCCATACTCATGTCACACTGACTGTTCTATGCTTTGAGGTCCTTTATAATTTATACTGTGTTCTCACCAATAAGATTTCCATCTATTGGTTCTGACATATCACACTGTGTACTTAAGTGAAATAAAACTACTTGATTGCAGAGATATTGATTTTTCATTATGTTCCTCCTTATGCCTAGGTCTACCTGTCTTTTACTATAGGTATACTCAGTGACTTGTTCAAATAAAAAATGCGTGTCTCATTAATGGAAGATGAAATGTTTATAAATAAGTTATTTCCTATGCTAAGAATAATAGAGGATCATTTTTTAGTTCCCTAAAGTAGAAAAAACTGGCATTCAAAATTGACAAGCAATTTTGTTTATAGAGAAAAATGAACATCCAAACAGTAATTAAGGGAATGGGTGGGTTACTCGGGAAGACTGTGAAAGCTTCTATGGAAGACTTCAAAGTTGCAATGATAATTATTCATCAGAAAGAGAATATGTGTACTCTTAGCAGGAAGATCTTTCAAAGCATCTCCGAAAACATCACAAATTTGAAAGCTCTGTCAAGCAGAGCTCCAAATCCAGGACCATGGAGAGCTCACCCAGAACATTTGAAGCAGGGAAGAATCTTGGAAGGACAACAGCAGTTTCCAGTTTTAGCCTCCATAGTGGGGGCAAGGCTGAATCGTGAAACTCTACTTGAGCCAGAAATGAGACAGGAAAAAAAAAGTTAAAAGAAAGTTTTTGTTGCTTCTTGAAAAAAACAAACAACAACAACAAAAAAAAACAGGCACTGCCACTATCACAAAACCAATATTATGAAATTGACTTAGCACTTGCGATCTCTCTGAAGCTGTCTCAGAGTTGGATAAAGGTGTCAATTGTTCACTGGGACAAAAACAGGTAACTTTGGATGTAATGACTCATTAAAAGAACTAAGTTGTCTCTTGTGGTTTATCAAATTTAGCTTTGCAAAATTTATTTCTTTGGTTTCCTACTTCACAGAAATGGTAATAGTGATTACAGAAACAATATAGTTGGATATTTACAGAATATAACAGAGCAGAAATAGTATCACAGAGGAACTGTTCCTCCTGTCACAGAGGAACCAACAGAAGAAGTAAGCCACCTTAGTCAAATGTTTCTTATTCAATTACTTCTTCACAGCCAGATATCTGTCAGCTATTTTTAAATAATTTATAATTATATTTATGGAATGATTTCTTATATGGACATTATCAACAGATCCATACTCTCTCTACATAAAAATCCTCTCTCTAAGCCTCAAAGTTAACACCTTCATGTAAACTTTTAGAGTACAATAACTAGTCTTTATAAAAGAACATGGCAGGTTTTGGTCATTAACTTTAGGGGAAAGGAAAGGTAGGGTAAAAACCATTTTAAATTTTATCTTTTTAAAGTACTTCTAAGGAGCCAGACAGGCAGTTTTTTTTTTTTTTTTTTTTTTATGGATTTTCCTACTTGTTTTGCTTAGGAGAATCCAGCACTAGACTTCTACTATTTATCAATTAATCTGGCATGCAGCCTCAAAGGAAGAAGGTCGACCTGTATTAAAAATGCAGCCATCAAAAATTCATCAAAGGCTGCAGCATTTTAACTCATGAACCTTTGAACACCTGCATACTTGTCAGATCTCTGGTCATAGTTAACGGTGAAATCTATAGTTACTCCAGTACCTACACCTGCCCTGACATGAGCTGAATGAGGCAGCTTCCCAGGGAAAAAGTACAGTAAAGATTCTATAAGCACTGTTTGTCCTTACTTCATTACTTTCAATAAAATAGTCCACCACACATTGGCATCACAGAGAGTTCAAAGTCAATCAAATCAGTCCACTGAAAAGAATAAAAATCTTTCAGAAGTATTTTTTTTCCCCATGATTGTAAATACCATGTTTCTTACAAGGTAATATAATTGAGAAATGCATAAACAACTGTTATCTGGTAGGATTATGTACAACATAACTCCCAACCCGAAATCTTTTAATGCTCTTCAAGAAAGGGTAATAATTTCAGAAACCTTCCTTCAATGTGTGAAGAAAGCAGTATAGTACATACTGGAAGTTAAAACTGGAACCTTCAAGTTCAAGGTAAGAACTCTGCCGCTTAACTAATGCACTGCTCATAGCTGTCATCATTAATTTATGTTAGCCTCTGTAAACATCAAGAGTATAATAGGCCAATTTCACAACTAAATATAGATGCACATTTTGCCCTTATATAAATGGCAGATTGCTGCTGTAGATCATCGCTGCAGCAACACGTCAGTAAAGATGCACTGTTTGATGGTCTGATGCTCACACAATATATAAAACCAGTTGTAATGGTTGTTTGGAAGCAAAGTGTAACATAGCAGCAAAATTTCATTTGTTCCACAAACTCAGGATATATTAAGCTAGGCTGACAAAGACTGTTTGATGTGCTAAATCAGTTTGACCTTCATTCTTGCCTTATTTTTCTCATTTAACAAGTGAAATGACCATTATTTTTCCCCCATGTAAGAAAATATCATGAAATTGATTGCTTAAAAACATTGTAAAAAATGTGTGCAACTGCTAACATGCAATAAAGTATTAAAATCAAGATGCATCTTTAAAATCTTTAAACTATGATCTATGATCTATGCTGATAGAATAATCATGACCTATTTTTGACTTGTGGTAAAATAGATCCAAAGAGTAATTAAAGCCATTCCACTGAATGCTTTCCCTCATCTTCAGAAAATGCCTTGTGTATGTTTGAACTTAATAATTAAATTAATTGGTTTTAGCCAATGAGCATTCTTATTCTTAACACTTTAAGTAAGAGGATTTAATACCAGAATGAGTCATTAGAATAGTAATAAAGAAAGCTGAGAGGTCCACACAATTCTTTTCAACCAATGTTCACCTTGATTCAAATAACCCTTGAATGAACCACAGCAAGACCCAACTATTCATTGCATGCTTTGGTGTCTGCCAAAAACCTCCTGAATCAAAGTGTTTTGTTCTTCATTTTCCTCCAGAACTTTAAGCTACCAACTGGCAGTTCCATAATAATGACAAAAAAGCTGCAGTTTTATCAAGTAATTTCTCTCCACCCAATAAACAGCACTTTACCTTGGAGCAACTTGTATATTTCACACCTTAAATTTCTATTTACCAAATCAGCTAATCACTTCACAATTGAACTCAGAACAAAAAAAAAAAAAAAAAATTATCAATTAAAGTGGTTGAAACTCCTGCAAATTATCATTTAGGAATGAAGTAATTGCTTTCATCAGGGCAGAAAAGCCCGCCAGAACAGAAATGTCACTTTAGATTAGTGTTCTCACTCCTGAAGCTATGGATGACACAGCTGATATAAGACTAAATGCCAAGACCAATCAATTGCTTTTGTGGCTCTGCTCTGAGCTGCTGTAAAAGGGGCCATTTTCTAGGATCTACTCTTCATTATAGTAAATGCTATCTCCTTGGTAACATAATTCCATTTCTCATAAATTCTGTCTGAGAGCATTGTCCTAACAATGGATGTTTGTGGAAAAGAATGCTGTTGGTTTAATGCACAGAATTAAGTGTGAATGCCTGTCAAACTGCTATAGTTTACTAGTTCTTAAACATAAATTGAAGTCTTATACATTAGAAAGAATTCTTGGGGAGAAATGAATGTCCTGAACAAGGGTAAGATATTGTATTTGAAGGTTCTGTGCTACTGGTTTAGAATTTTGACTATTCTAGTATTTCTCTGTCCTGTACATGAAATCAGTCAGCTCACACCAGAGGTGGGTGAACACATCACTTATTTTCTCAGCAGTATAGTTTGCAAATGTGAAACCTCAGAAGCAAATACGGACTCATTAGGCAACTGCATGCGATTTGTGAATAGCCACAACTGTGTTAAAAGAAGAGAAAAAAAACAAACTGTTCTTTGAGCTGAGCCATTCATTCCTGGAAAGCATCCAGATCTTAATTTGTATTGTTCATCCCCCTGAAGTTACAAGATTCTGGGTTGCAGGCTCCAATTAAAAGGAAATTGAAGAAGCTAATACAGTGAGAAAGCAGCAATACCCTGCACTGCTCTCTTCAGGTCTGAAGTTTAGAAAGAGATTCAGGATCACGGGTCTTTGCCCGACATGGGATAAAGGCCTTTCTCATCCTGGTGAGCACACATGTGTAACTTCCATTAGCAGTAACAGAAGTCGTGAGCATACATTGAGAGGGAAGTCTACTGCTAAATATTTGAAAGGGTCAGCCCATCTCCGCTGAAAGGCAAAAATGAGAAGGAATGGTGGGCACTCTGTGATGGCAGGACATTTTACTAACCATGCAAGGGGATTTCTATCACTCCAAGGGACTACAGTTTTAGTTTTCATATCAATGACAGGAAAGTACATGTGTTGTTTCTGCCTTTTAATATTATTCAGTACCATCAAAAAACAGCATAAACCTTAACATCATAGTAACACTGAATGAAAGCAAACATCTTTGAACATCTACTAAGTTTCAGGCTCCAAGTATTTTAAACATTATCCTACTTAATTCACCATTGTCAATATCAGCAAGGATGGAAAGGGGAAGTAACAGTACCTATGGAAAGCGGATCATCTCCACTATATACATCTGGCCCTAAAACACTTATTTTAGCCCCTGTTTTGGGGGGCCACTATATGGGTTTATGCTCTATTTCTAACTTTCTGCCCTCATCCCTCCCCCCCAAACTAGGAGTTTTTTTGTCTCAGGGAGAACTTTCCCTGGATCCTAGACTTTTAGTGCTAAAAGAAGGATGGGCCTGGACAAACCAGAACAGCTGGTCACCCTGGAAATATGATTGTCCCCCATCTCATAAATAAGAAAACCAAAGCACACAGAGAGAAAGTAACTTGCCCAAGATCACTGACAGCTGAAAATGGAATCTGAACCTTGGCAAGATGACTCCATCCTTACGTCCTTCTCACCACTGCACTGCATTGCCTCTATAGGAATGAAGTCATGAGTCCCCTTCTCCTGATTATATGACTATTAAGTCACGGATAAAGTTTTATTTAACTGATAATCACCCATATAATTTCCATCATAATTGTTATAGAAACATTAATTCATTAATAAAATGTCCAATAACCCCCCTATTTTTTTCAGGCCTATAAACATATTCCAATTTGGAGTAGATAAATTTGCTGTTAATTGCTCTAAGTCACAAACTAAGTTGCTTTAGAATTCAAATTCAAATGATCTTTTCTAGAGGGAAAATTCACTTTTTCCTTTAATTTTCTCTAAGTGTGATTTCAAACACTTTTGAAAGCACATCCCAGTGGAAGAAAGATTTTGAAAACTTTCAAGCCTGATAGGAGAAACTTGGACAGGAGAAAGCAGGCTTTGACAAGTTTGAAGATTTTGAAGTATGAAAAATGAAAGGTATGGTCATGTGAATACTGCAAATAGCAGACCCATTTACTTGACATCAATGAACACCTTTATACTATAACTGCCTGCATTTTTAATGAAATACATAAAGTGGTCACCCTTTTTTTTAAACACTATAATTGAGAATAATGGTGCCAACAGTCTGAAGAGACAACATACTTTATTCCCTACCTGACTTTATTTTAAAGCATGCATTTTTATTTAACCTTTCATCAAGGGTCCAAAAGCATGGTGGAACTTACCAGAGGTATACATTGTTACAATTTCTAGGGAACACTTTGGCAAATACAGATCCCAAGCTGGCCAAGGATGCAAACAAATACATTCTAAAATAATATTCACTGCCTCTTTTGATGGACTTTAGAAATAAATTATGAAATATTTTCAAGATACTGAATAAAGAGGTTGAAAAAAATATTCAATGACTGGGAAAACATTTTTACAATATTTTAAGTGATAAAAGGAAGATCATAAAGCAGAATGTACAGTGGGTTGAACAATTATAGCAATGTATCTATAACTATATATAGATACAGAGAAAATATATCCAAACCAGGATTGAGTTCCACAAGCCAAAATATTAAGATTGGTAAACATTTCTTGTAGAGGGGGTCAGAAGATGGGAGGTGAGCGGGCAGGAGATAATTTCTGAAATGTCTTTAATAAACATATTTTTAATATAAAAATATTTTTTAAAAAAAACACCATATATGTAATTTTATTGGCTCCAAGTTGAGCCTCAAAACACCTTGATGCTCAAGGTATTTTTCATTTAATGAATGATTTTCCTGATAGTGCTATCAAATGTCATCCTGTCATCACTGCATGTAGTAGTACGACCTGAAAAGTATCTGGAGAAAATGCTTGTCTTGGTCATTCCTCTGAAAGAGAACTGGAAGTGAAAAGGCTGAGAGAGGCCTTTATTCCTTCTCAAGCTACCCCAGTGAGCATCCAACCAAATGACCAGGTCCTTCAGCCACACAGCCTCAGCTCTTGTGTCCTCTGTGGTCCCTCAAAACCCCAAGGCAGTGTGTGCCAGTGTACACTATTGCCTGGCTGGGGATGGAGACACTATCATTTAATGAATGACTTCTTCCATGTGTCACTTACTCCTTGCCAACCTGAGGGCATCTGTGGATTCTAACCCAGGAGAAAACACAGACAAATAAACACACAAAATACTTCACACACTGAACTTCCTGAAGCAAAACTGCAGATACTGACTCAAGTCTTGGTTAACAAGTTGCCTCAATAAATGGTATCCTAAGAGCTCTACTAAGTTCTAAAACAGACCAAATTATCAAGATCATTGTTTTTTCATTGACTGCTGCACCTCCCACATCTAACTGGTGGTGGCCCTTGGTGGAACAGTGTGTCCATGGCATTAGACTTCATATATGAAGTAGCAAAGATTTTAATGTGCCAGGGATTATCATATGAGATTTAATTTGAGGAGTCATAACACCTCACTGAGGTACTCTATAAAGCAGGAAACACAGAAAACACAGTTTATTTATAAGCATCCATTACTTAGCCAGAAACCAAGTCCTTCCCAAACCCTAAAATCTTTTGAAAAACCTTGATAGACGCTTAGTCCTCTCATTAATATCTGACTTTGAGGAACTACAAGTAAGTTATTCTGAGTCAGGTCTAACAATGTAACAGGATGATAAAGATAGGTACTATTTTGATGTATAAAAGTAAGGTTTATAGCATGAAATTAAATAAATAAAAATGAATAGGCATTTTTTTAAATTTCATGAGTTTGCAAGCTGCTCATGGAAAAACAAAAGATTGAATCATGATATAAGTATACATGACATTAAAAAGACCCAGTTGTCTTATTAACTGAAAGTTAGCACTGAATCTACTGATATTGAATAATTACAACTTTAATGGTAACATGAATTCAAAGTGTTGGTGAAACATACTTAAATGTAGGAAGGCACATGATGACTGATTTGTAAGCTGATGTAAAAGGGACTGTTTAATTGAAATGGGGCAATGGAAGCCAGTGATTTGCTCAATTGGCCTTTACTACAAAGCTTCCATAAACAACCCTAGTATCTGAATCTATAAACCACCAAATAATTAGCTTAAAAAATACAAAAGGTAGACCTAGGGTTGAATACTTCCATTCTGACTTGTCATCCCAGTATGGTCCTCAACCAAAACACATATCCTGTAAACTTTTTACTTACTCACAGGCACTTTACAGGAGCCCCTTCTTAAATTCACCTTCTGTCCTCTCTGTATTTCATTTTGTTTTATTTGGGCTGAGATATTCATCTTAAAGGGTTTTCCCTCAAGGTCTCCTTTTGAGTCATCAGGGACAAAAGACCATTTAAGTCTTTAGTTTCAGTTCCAATAACAGCAGAATTTCCCAATAACATATTTACAGACCATGGAGCTCAATGAGTCAACAATAGCAATGCGGCAACTGAGTCCTGTTCCCATGGATATAAACCTGAGTCACTTTTTTTTTTTTTTAAGTTCCCAACCAGGAATTGAACTCATGTTCCCCGCAGTGGGAACACAGCACCCTAGCCACTGGACCACCAGGGAATTCTCAGAGTCACTTTTCAAACACATATATGTACATGTGCACACAGGTGCACATGTTTGCATACACACACCCACACATGAACATACCACTGGTTTAAAGGGACTGACTTATACACACTGCCCTTCAAATTCTGTTTTCTTACCCTCTCAGTTTTGTCACCTCATTTTCTTCTACACAATTTCTCTCTCAGAGAATCACTCATTGGATTTGTTTATATCTCTTCTCATAAAATTCATACATGCAAGAAGAGTGAGTCAGGGTTTTTTTTTTGTTTGTTTTATGAATCATGATTAGTCTAGCACAAATGAATTTAAGTTTGAGATCACAAACTCAAATATCTGCAGGATCCAACAAAATTATACAAATGAATAAAGAGGACTAAATGAGAGAAAGCAATGCAAGCATGACAATAAATGGCAACTGGACCCTCCGTGTTGAGCAGTAACAGGGAGTGGTGGGGACTACGGCAAACTAGAGAGCACTTGCCTAGTCACCAGAGGGCACACATTATTCAGGAAAAACATTTGTTACCAGATGGGAATAGAGACCCCAAAGTTGCCAAGTCTTCCTATGTAAGAGAAGTCAGAAATCTAGACTATTTTTCTAATGCAAAATCTTCCATTTTGTAAAATATCAAGCATCTCATTATAAAAATGGTATCATTTGGCCTATGGCAGTTAACCATCTATGGTTTAACACCATTAACAGCCCTTGTTGACAGTTTAAGTTTAATTTGGGGATACATAATGTATAAGATAAAAAGAGCTATAGCAGTCAGGTGACAATGAAAAAAACGAGGAAGAAGCATAAAATGGAGAGAAATGCAGAAAGTGAGATTGGAAGAAAAGAAACTATTAACTTTGATTTTTCTCAGAGTGGTAGAATTTCTCCTTTTCACTCTGTTTTACAAATTTTCTATAAATGATCAGGAAAAAACAGATTAGTTTCTATTCCATAGGATCAAACTTATTATTAAAAGTAGCTCCAAAAATTGAAAATACTCATATGCATATTCATGCATAGATCTGTTTACCACAATTCAGCCCCGGTTTCAAACACTTTATCACAACTGAAATTTCAATCAGTTTGCCATAATCACATCATAAACAAAAAAAAAAGTGAAGTAAAAGTCACTCAGTCATGTCCAGCTTTTTGCAACCCCATGGACTATACAGTCCATGGAATTCTCCAGGCCAGAATACTAGAGTGGGTAGCCTTACCCTTCGCCAGGAGATCTTTCCAACCCAGGGATCAAACCCATGTCTCCCACATTGCGGGCGGATTCTTTACCAGCTAAGCCACAAGGGAAGACCATATACAAAAAATCTTTCATTAAAAATTAAAATGAGAGACAGCGATCAAGATGGTATAGTAGGAGGTAAAAAATTAAAATGCCATTTTCAAAATGAGTCATAGTGTGCCCCCAAAACTAGTGATTAAGTTGTGTTAGAAATTTCTTAAAAGTTCATACTAAACAAGACCATTTTATCAATTCACATGAGAGTAATCCAAGTCTATGCCCCAACCAACAATGCCAAAGAAGATTACACTGAACAGTTCCATGAAGACCTAAAAGACCTTCTAGACAAAAACCAAAAAGTATGTTCTTTTCATCATATGGGACTGGAAAGCAAAAGTAGGAAGTCACAAAATACCTGGAATAACAGACGAGTTTGACTTTGGAGTACAAAATGAAGCAGGGCCAAGTCTGACAGTTTTGCCAAGAGAAGACTCTACACATGGACATCACTAGATGGTCAATACTGAAATCAGACTGATTATATTCTTTGCAGCTGAAAATAGAAAAGTGTTATACAGTCAGCAAAAACAAGACCGGGAGCTGACTGTGGCTTAGGTCACGAACTTCTTATGCCAAAATTCAGACTTTAATTGAAGAAAGTAGGGAAAACCACTAGGTCATTCAGGTATGACCTAAATCAAATCCCTTATGATTATACAGTGGAAGTGACAAATAGAGTCAAGGAATTAGATCTAATACATAGAGTGTCTGAAGAACTATGGATTGAGGTTCCTAACATTGTACAGGAAGCGGTTACCAAACCATTCCCAAGAAAAAGAAATGCAAGAGGGCAAAGTGGTTGTCTGAGAAGGCTTTACAAACAGCTGAGAAAAGAGGACAAGTGAAAGGCAAAGGACAAAAGGAAAGATATGCCCATCTGAATGCAGAGTTCCAAAGAACAGCAAGGAGAGATAAGAAAGTCTTCCTAACTGATCAATTCAAAGAAACAGAGAAAAACAACCCTTGTAGCTCAGCTGGTAAAGAATCTGCCTGTAATGTGGGAGACCTGGGTTCAATCCCTGAGTTGGGAAGATCCCCTGGAGAAGGGAAAGACTACCCATTCCAGTATTCTGACCTGGACAACTGCATGGACAATAAAGTCCCTGGGACTGCAAAGAGTTGGACATGACTGAGTGACTTTCACTTTCAAAGGAACATTTCACGCAAAGATGGGCATAATAAAGGACAGAAATGGTATGGACCTAACAGAGCCAGAAGATATTAAGAAGAGGTGGAAAGAATACACAGAACTGTATGAAAAAGGTCTTAATGACTCAGATAACCACGATAGTGTGATCACTCACCTAGAGTCAGAAATACTGGAATGTGAAGTTAAGTGGGCCTTAGGAAGCATTACTATAAACAAAGCTGGTAGAGGTGATGGAATTGCAGCTAAGCTATTTCAAATCCTACAAGATGATGCTGTGAAAGTGCTGCGCTCAATATGCCAGCAAATTTGGAAAACTCAGCAGTGGCCACAGGACTGGAAAAGGTCAGATTTCATTCAATTTCCAAAGGAGGGCAATGTCAAAGAATGAATAAACTACAGCACAATACCACACACTTCACATGCTAGCAAGGTTATGATCAAAATCATCCAAGTTAGGCTTCAACAGTATGTGAATCAAGAACTTCCAGATGTATAAGCTGGATTTAGCAAAGGAAAAAGAACTAGAGATCAAATTGCCAACATTCGTTGGATCACAGAAAAAGCAAGGGAATTCCAGAAAAACATCTACTTTGCTTCCTCGACTATGCTAAAGCCTTTGACTGTGGATCACAACAAACTGGGGAAAATTCTTCAAGAGATGGGAATACCAGACCACCTTACCTGCCTCGTGAGATACCTGTATGCAGGTCAAGAAACAACAGAACCACACATGGAACAATAGACTGATTCAAAATTGGGAAAGGAGTACATCAAGGCTGTATACTGTCACCTTGCTTTTATATGCAGAGTACATTTATATGCAGAGTACATCATTCAAAATGCTGGGCTGAATGAAGCTCAACCTGGAATCAAGATGGCTGGGAAAAATATTAACCTCAGATATGCAGACACCACCACTCTAATGGCAGAAAGCAAGAGAAACTAAGAGACTCTTGATGAAGGTGAAAGAGGAGAGTGAAAAAGCTGGCTTAAAACTCAACATTCAAAAAACTAAGATCATGGCATCCAATCCCATCACTTCATGACAAATAGATGGGGATACAATGGAAACAGTGACAGACTTTATTTTCTTGGGTTCCAAAATCACTGTGGATGGTGGCTGAAGCAATAAAATTAAAATAATGCTTGCTCCTTGGAAAGTAAGCTATGAAAAACCTAGACAGCTCGTTAAAAAGGACAGACTTCACTTTGCTGACAAAGGTCTGAATAGTCAAAGCTGTTTTTTTTCCAGTAGGCATATATGGATTTGAAAGTTGGACCATAAAGAAGGCTGAACACTGAAGAATTGATGCTTTTGAACTATGGTGTTGGAGAAGACTCTTGAGTCCCTTGGACTGCAAGGAGATCCAACCAGTCAATATTCAAGGAAATCAACTCTGAATATTCATTGGAAGGACTGATGCTGAAGCTAAAACTCCAATAGTTGGCCACCTGGTGCAAAGAGCCGACTCATTGGAAAAGACCCCGATGCTGGGAAAGATTGAGGGCTGGGGGAGAAGAGGATAACAGAGGATGAGATGGTTGGATGGCATCACTGATTCAAAGGACATGAGTTTGAACAAATTGTGGGGGATACTGAAGGATAAGGAAGCTTGGCATGTTGCAGTCCATGGGGTCACAAAGAGTTGGACAAGAATTAGCAAATGAACAACAGCAATATCAATGCAGTAATAAGATGGTGTCTTATATATATGTTGTGTCCTGAAGAGGTATTTGTTGAAAGATGATTATGTTAGTGATGATCTGCATGTCCTCAAACGTCATGATTTAAAACAGTAAATATCATGTCCCGTAGTACTTCTCTTGAAACTACATTTACCCAGTAAATCGATCCTTGGATGCTCTTATAGTAAACAAGGGAAGGGAAACCAAAAGGGAAGAAACACAGATACTCCTCTGTCCCCACGAAACCCCTGATACTCATAAATTCTTCCCTGACAAAAATATTTAAACTCTCAAAACAGTTTCCCCCCTTTCTACACTCTGGAAGTGGGGTTATAGTTAGTACCGAACTGAGGTGAACTGAGGCAAGGAGCAAAAAAAGTGAAGAGTGCATGTCATTTCTCTTTATTAATCATACACTGTTGCACTCAGAACATCAGGTCACCATACATTTCCATGAGTCAGACAGAAACCTAACAAGTAGAAATGTCTCAGGTGGAATCCCAGATCCTCATATAATTATTGTATCTCTTTGCTAGATCTGTGTTATTTATGTGTAACCAGAAATATATATAAAAAAAAAGTGAACAGAGGTAGTGCTCTCAAGAGAACACAAAAAAGATCACAGAGAAAAGATTCCAGACATCAGGGAACCTACAAATTATGGTGAACTAGTAAATCTCCAAAAGTTCGAGAATGATTGAACAAGACAGCCATTTAGAGAGGCCTCCTAAAATTTAACAAAAGTTTTGGAACTACTGTTTTCCTATAGCTGAATCTCTTCTGCTTCTGGGTATGGGTTTTTTGCCCTCTTGTGTATTTTTAAATAAAAACTTCATTATTATAGAAATACATCTATTAAGGGAAGTGCATATGCTTCCCCTCCTGGGTCATCCATGGCCTTCTCACTCCCTTCAAGACCTAAGCTCCTGATCTCTGGCAGCATCTCTCTCCCTCTTGGATGGAGGTTGACCACTCAGGTGGAAGGAACAGCCATGAGGTCTAAGTGCAGAGTCTGTTGCTGCTTGAAATGGATTACAATGGCACAATTCTTGTCAATGTCATTCACAGTAGGTGGAAGCAAGAGATCATTCCCAAGTGAGAGTCAGGCACACTCTTCATGTGCAGCTTCCAGGACTGACTGTACAGTAGATACAAAAATGAAAAGCCACACACACAGATACTCATTCACTGCTGGAATGTTTCCAGGGCAGATACACTCCAGTTTGTGCCCCCTCCCATGCCTCCTATATACACAATACTATAAGGAATTACATACGCCCAACAGTAGGCTATAATTTTATTGATAGGCTCTGATGACATTATAAAATCCATAAGGGCAAAGAGCAAGTGATTTGCTCATGTCACTAGAAATTCAATACAAAATTATAGCTTTCATTTAGAAGCCTTTTTAGAACTTTTAAAAAAATCAGTCATGATGCATAGTTATCAATATCTGTATGACCACGATGACGAGAGGAAAAAGTGCCAAGCCAATACCTCCACAGAAATTCATCCCAAATTCTTCAATAGCACAAGGAAATTACCGATTTTACAAAATTTTATATATACTTTGAACAATATGGCAAGCAGAAAATGAGAGCAAACTTGATTCATTCCCTAAAGATTTCTATAAGCACTCATTTATATGGTTCAGTTCAGTTCAGTCACTCAGTCATGTCCGACTCTTTGTGACCCCATGGACTGCAGCACGCCAGGCCTCGCTGTCCATCACCAACTCCCAGAGTTTACTCAAACTCATGTCCATCAAGTGAGTGATGCCATCCAACCATCTCATCCTGTGTCATCCCCTTCTCCTCCCGCCTTCAGTCTTTCCAGCATCAGGGTCTTTTCAAATGAGTCAGTTCTTCACATCAGGTGGCCAAAGTATTGGAGTTTCAGCTTCCGCATCAGTCCTTCCAGTGAATATTCAGGACTGATTTCCTTTAGGATGGACTGGTTGGCTCTCCTTGCAGTCCAAGGGACTCTCAAGAGTCTTCTCCAACACCACATTTCAAAAGCATCAATTCTTCAGTGCTCAGCTTTCTTTATAGTCCAACTCTCACATCCATACATGACCACTGGAAAAACCATAGCCTTGACTAGATGGACCTTTGTTGACAAAGTAGTCTCTGCTTTTTAATACGCTGTCTAGGTTGGTCATAGCTTTTCTTCCAAGGAGCAAGCATCTTTTAATTTCATGGCTGCAGTCACCATCTTCAGTGATTTTGAGCCCCAAAAAATAAAGTCTCCCACTGTTTCCACTGTTTCCCCATCTATTTGCCATGAAGTGATGGGACTGGATGCCATGATCTTAGTTTTCTGAATATTGAGCATTAAGCCAAATTTTTTCACTCTCCTCTATCCCTTTCATCCAAAGGTGCTTTAGTTCTTCCTCGCTTTCTGCCATAAGGGTGGTGTCATCTACACATCTGAGGTTATTGATATTTCTCCTGGCAATCTTGATTCCAGCTTGTGCTTCATCTAGCCCAGCGTTTCTCATGATGTAATCCACATATAAGTTAAATAAGCAGGGTGACAATATACAGCCTTGAAGTACTCCTTTTCCTATTTGGAATCAATCTGCTGTTCTATGTCCAGTTCTAACTGTTCTTTCCTAACCTGCATACACATTTCTCAAGAGGCAGGTGAGAGGCAGGTGAGTTGGTCTGGTATTCCCATATCTTTCAGAATTTTCCACAGTTTGTTGTGATCCACAAAGGCTTTGGCAGAGTCAATAAAGCAGAAATAGACATTTTCCTGGAATTCTCTTGCTTTTTCAATGATCCAACAGATGTTGGCAATTTGATCTCTGGCTCCTCTGCCTTTTCTAAATGCAGCTTGAGCATCTGGATGTTCACAGTTCAGGTACTGTTGAACCTGGCTTAGAGAATTTTGAACATTACTTTGCTAGCATGTGAGATGAGTGCAATTGTGTGGTAGTTTGAGCATCTTTGGCATTGCCTTTCATTGGGATTGGAATGAAAACTGACCTTTTCTAGTCCTATGGCCACTGTTGAGTTTTTCAAATTTGCTGGCATATTTAGTGCAGCACTTCCACAGCATCATCTTTTAGGATTTGAAATAGCTCAACTGGAATTCCACTACCTGCACTAGCTTTGTTCGTGTGATGCTTCCTAAGGCTCACTTGACTTCACATTCCAGCATGTCTGGCTCTAGTTGAGTGGTTACACCATTGTGATTATCTAGGTTGTGAAGATCTTTTTTGTATAGTATTTTTGTGTATTCTTGCCACCTCTTCTTAATATCTTCTGGTTCTGTTAGGTCCATAGCATTTCTGTCCTTTATTGAGCCCATCTTTGCATGAAATGTTCCCTTGGTATCTCTAATTTTCTTGAAGAGATCTCTAGTCTTTCCCATTCTATTGTTTTGCTCTATTTCTTTGCACTGATCATTGAAGAAGACTTTCTTATCTCTCCTTTCTGTTCTTTGGAACTCTGCATTCAAATGGGTGTATCTTTCCTTTTCTCCTTTGCTTTTTACTTCTCTTTTCACAGCTATTTGTAAGGCCTCCTCAGACAGCCATTTTGCTTTTTTGCATTTCTTTTTCTTGGGGATGGTCTTGATCCTTGTCTCCTGAATAATGTCACAAACCTCCGTCCATAGTTCATCAGGCACTCTATCAGATCTAATCCCTTAAATTTATTTCACACTTCCACTGTATAATCAAAGGGATTTGATTTAGGTCATACCTGAATGGTCTAATGGTTTCCCCTACTTTCTTCAATTTAAGTCTGAATTTGGCAATAAGGATTCATGATCTGAGCCACAGTCAGTTCCCGGTCTTGTTTTTGCTGACTGTATGGAGCTTCTCCAACTTTGGCTACAAAGAATATAATCAATCTGATTTCGGTGTTGACCATCTGGTGATATATATGTGTAGAGTCTTCTCTTGTGTTGTTGAAATAGGGTGTTTGCTAAGACCAGTGCGTTCTCTTGGCAAAACTCTATTAACCTTTGCCCTGCCTCATTCTGTACTCCAAGACCAAATTTGCTTGTTACTCCAGGTGTTTCTTGATTTCCTACTTCTGCATTCCAGTCCCCTATAATGAAAAGGACATCTTTTTGGGGTGTTATTGGAGTAGCCATCATAGTCAACAAAAGGGTCTGAAATGCAGTACTTGGATGCAATCTCAAAAACAACAGAATGATCTCTGTTTCCAACACATTTGTATGGTACTATGCGGTAAATGTAGATTTATATCTTAACCTGCAAAATCAAGTACAGGGCTTTTATACTGTGTGTTACAAATGAATTTGCATAAAGTCCTAGACAATGTGTATGAAAAGCAGGAATAAGGAAAATAATGCCTCTCTATTCCATGTCAGTGTGCTCGGTTTTCACAGAGCTCAACAGGCATTGTGCGTCCTGCTTTGGCTAGCACAGATTTGTTTGAGAGGCTTCTACTGCCTCAAGATCCACCCATCCATGCACTTTCCCAGCATCAGTTTAACAGATGCTTAAATGGGGGTGGAGGTCATATGGAAATATGTCAGTGTCAAAAAAATTCTACTGCTCCCAAGAGAGAGGGATTTTCTATTGAAAAGTAAAAAAGAGTTTCCTTCCTCTCTGTACTCAGGGTACTTGTATTCCTAGGCAGGAAGAGGTTAAGCCATTTAAGACAGTTCCCCATTAGTAGTTCATACTATCAGTGGGAAGTCCTAGACGGAACCAATGTGTGTCTAGGAGTGATTTGTAAGCAGGTCTAGACTAAAGCAATTGACAGATCATCTGGAGAATAAGTAGACTTAATTAAATAGGTACAGGTGGCCCACATAAGGAAGCTATTCAATTTAAGGGAAACCATGACTGAGGAAATCAGTTATTCATTACACTCAAATACTGATCCATAAGTTGTGAGACCTGGGTTCTGGGTCAAGCTCTATGGTTTCAGACAAACATTTAACGTCTGGCTGTGTTTTCTCATCCAAGAAACAAAGGGAGTGTTCTCTAGGATACCTTTCCCCTTAAGGATTCTATCTGCACTTGTGTTTTTGTCACACAACACTAGTGGAACTGCTGGGACTATGTCTGATGTGCATTAAAGGTATTATCTATCTTATTTGCAGTTTTAAAGTGCTGTGTCCTCCCTCCACTTTCCTCCCCTTCCCTCTTTTCAGCCTGTTAGAATCTAATACAGTCACAAAGCCTCCAAAAGTAAATATACAACTCGACCTTTGTGTAGGATTCAGTGAGGTTGCATGGTTATTAAACTCATGGACAACACATGAAAACCAGCTTAACTAAAACTCCTGATTAATAACAATGAAATACTCTCACTTCCACTTTTCCAAAGGAAAGTCTGGGTCTTCTCCAGGACTGACAAAGCAGGGCTCAAAACACTTAGCCCTGAGTTATAGATAATAATGAACATCAGCTGTCTAAACTAAAAGATGAACACCATTTATGTAAGTGTTATAGTTCCTTTTTAAACATACATGAATACCTTTTTTTTCAATGGTGGGTGGGATAGGTTCAAATGATGGCCCAGCCTACATTTTTTAAAGTTTGCCAGTTTACTTTCTTTTTATCTTCATTTAAATTTATTTATTTTTAATTGGAGGATAATTTGCTTTACAATATTGTGTTGGTTTCTGCCATATATCAACATGAATCAGCCATAGGTATACATATGTCCCCCTCCCTCTTGAAACTTCCTCCCACCTCCCACCTCATCCTATCCCTCTAGGTTGTCACAGAGCACCGGATTTGAGCTCTCTCTGTCATACGGCAAATTTCCACTGGCTGTTAATTTTACATATGGTGCCTGCTTAGTTTCTATGTACTGTATAATGTTCTAGAACATTCTCACAGGATGTTAAACATCTAGAACAAGGAATCCACAAACATGTTAGATGCTGTTGAGCATTAGGCTAAAGCCAAATCAACCCATTATCTTTATCAGGTAAGCACCGGTATTTCTGGTATTGTGTAGACACCAGTGCACTACTCCTATCTGCCCCTAAGGTAAGTAATATTTATACATTTTTCAGTCTGTTTGTATCACTAACTCGACAGTTCTTCCAAAATATAGGCATGAATCACACAGGATGATCTGGTCTGTAAATGACATGAAAACAACCACTCTAAACACCTCCAGTACTTATAAAGCCATTAGAAACATCACTGGCAAAGTAGCAATACAACCAGCAAGATTTCAGTGAGTGACGTGACTCATGTCTTCTGAACTTTCTCAGAGGTGTGTGAGCATTGGAATCATATCAAAGTGCATTATTCTTTCCTGGACACATAAATCTGATCTGTTGTTAATAATACATACTATACCCACAAACAACATAAGCAGGTCCCAGTGTGTAATGTCTGAAATTACTTTAAGTACTCAGAAAAAACCAGCAAGCCCTATGAACCACATGTCAAATAAAATCTGACTGAAATGGACAGAGAATTATTAATAGGTAAACAATATTTACATTCATTTCACTTGAACTTTTGCAGGCAGGAGCAACACATTTTTAGGAGCTCCTGGTCTTGATTTGTTAGTGAATAATATTAAGCAACCTCATGGGCTGTATCCCACCAGGCTCCTCTGCCCATGGGCTTTCTCAGGCAAGAATACTGGAGTGAGTTGCCATGCGCTCCTCTAGGGGATCTTTCCGACCCAGGGATTGAACACACGTGCCCTATGTCTCCTGCATTGCAGGTGGATTCTTTACCTGCTGAGCCATGGAAGAACCCCCAATATTAAGCTCAAAGCTCTAGAAAGTTCCAAACTATAAGGATTATAATCTGGGATGAATAAAGGTAGAAGCTTAGATGAAAGAGACTACAAGCGAAAAGGAAGACCTGTACAAAGAGCTATTATACCTGATAGGCTCCATGCAAGACACATGTGAGTTGAAATGTGAGTTTCAGTATTCAAAATATAAAGGATACAATCATATGTCTGGTTAACTTACAGGAAATAGTTCCAGAGACAATTTTACACTAACTACAGTGATTTGGGCAATTTTTTAAAATAATACCAGCCAATTTCTCTCCATTATACTCTGCTGGCAGAAAATAAAACATTTTTCTTTGAAATGATTGCCTTTGGTTTTGTTAAATCATGCATTCTGTCAACATGTGGTCACCATTTTTACATGATCTTTCTGCTTCCCTAGAAAAGAATGAATTCACAGTCTGAACCCTGATATAAATATGTAATCTTGCAACTGTTAAGGCTTCTTCTATTACTGCAAAATGAAGAGATAAGAAATAGATGTGATATCAAAAGAAATGAAACAAAAAAAGAAAAAGAAGATGACCGAACAAGTTTAAAACTCAGATTCTTATATCTACTTCATAGATAAATGAAGAAAATGCCTGTGCTGATCATTTTTTGTGTAACACGAAGGGACTGCATGTAGTTCATCATTTTAAACTACTAATATTTGAAAACAAAATTGAAAACCCTACTTATGCCAAGAAAAGTGTTCCAGCAACTTCATTGTAGCTAGCAAAAGGTTCTAGGAGCTAAGGCTATAATAAGGTCTTAAAAGAAGAAACGTTACCTTGTCATTAAATAAAAACTTTTGGGGTGTAATTACAAAATGAGTGGGCTAAAACTGCTTCCACTCACTATGTAATCCTCCAAGATGGAGATCCTTATCTCTATCATTCACCCTGTATGTTTTTAAAAGTTAAATTACTTTGCAAAAAGTGTAGGTATTTCTTTTGTTGCTGCCCACCTGGGCTTTTGCTTAATGATACAGTGAGACCATCCTTCTTTTTAGGATAATCACTGCAATGCTGTGTCCCCTAGCAGTGGGATTTCCCAGAGTAGGCACTCAGAAAGCATCCTGGACAATGCTGGCTTGACTTTACACAATAACTTGGACGTCTCAAACTAACTCATAGAAACTCTCACAACATTAATGCTATGAAAAACTACTAACAGATGTTTCAATGAGTAACGAAAAAAAATTCAGATGAATCTTCAATTGGATAAAAATATAAAGGGTCAAAACAAAGTGAGAACTTGTTTAAATGAAAGAGATGGTAAAATAGAAGACTCTCAAACACTTTCTAAGACTTTCTAACACTCAGAAAGACAAGAACTAGCAACTTGACCAGGTTCAGAATAAGTGTTTTAAGAGCATAGGTAAAGGAGACAATCATTTGTTCCCTTCCTCCACAGTTAACATGTAAAGTAAATTAAAATGCAAACCACAGAGTATGCTGCTTAAAAAGAACTTTTACCACCGAGTAGCAAATGAGGCAAACGTTTAGATAAGATTTCAATTGAGGTGACTCTGCTAGCGACAGAATGGCCTGAGTCTCAAGAGCACAATCACCGTATAAAGGGCACAGGGAAACGAATGCTACGTCTTTGTCAAGGTAACAGCTCAAGTTACTAGGACCCAGTCAGAAATTCCAACTTAATCAGAATTATTTTTGTACTCTTGATTTCTTAGGTGACAAAAACACAAGGAAATCACCAAAGAAGCCAGTGGTAACAGATTTTTTATTTTTCTATCAACCGCAATTCTCAGATATTTTGTGAAGTGGGTACACATTCACCCCCATTTCCTGCACTATCTGTATCTCCATTCTATAGCGGCCAATTTGGTTCAGGGGAAAAAAAAATGACTTCAGTCTTGGCAAAAACCTGAATAATTAAAACCCAGTCTCTATCAGGATCCTGTAATTAAAGCACGGGAAAGTACTGATTCCTAGGAGGAAGCACAGAGTAGAAAAGGTAGCAGTCAGACCTCTCCTTGGGTCTTCTAATTTACAAGATGGAACAAAAAGCTATTTACTAAAGCATCTAAGCACTGCCCCCCCCCCCCCCCCCCATCAATTCTAACATCCATTTCATTCTAAGAATTTCATCCAGGAAGTTAAAAGAAAAACATGATTTTGCCTAACATAGGACTGACTAAAATATAACTATGTAGAATGCCATATTTTCTAATCAGACATCTGACAGCAATGCCATGATACAGAATACAAGCATCATCACTGACTTTAAAAGGAAGGTTTCCAAGGGCCTGGTTGGTTTTCGTCTGGTCCATACTGGAAAGACCCATCTGGCAGCATCCACTCTGAAGTGTTGGTGTCCCGGCTATACCATATGTTAAACTGTGGAACATATACCCACACCTACCTATCTCATTCAAGAGAAAGGTTCCTAATCATGAAACAATGTGACCTATTTTTAAAAAACATTTACAAAACTTAAAGGAATTATAGTCCATTCCTTGTATGTCCCATTGGCCAATGTTTAAAAAAAGAATTTAATAAAAGTAGCTAATAACTGAGCATTTACTATGTTCTTAGTGCTGGTCTAATTAATGGCTTCCTATGGTTTTTTCTCACCAAATCCTTAAGCAGTATGGTTATGTATTCACAGATGAGAGCAGAGAAGTTTTAAAATGGTCACATTATTTACCTAAAGTCTCCTAGCTAAGTACTTGCATAGCCATGTTTAATCCCAAATCGATCTGTTTGTCAAAGCAGTCCTGTTGAACCACTGTGGTCAACATGTGGCAGATGAGCCGAACAGGAAGAAAAGATGTGTATATCCTAACCATTGACAAGGAGGTGACTCTTAAAGCACATACCTTACTATTTTTAAAAACCTCACCAACAAATTTAGAGGACTTTCGAAAACCCAGGATTTGATTCTGGGCCCTAGGTTTGTTGTGGTAAAATTAAGAAGTCTTATTTTTTTTTTAAATTTATGAGCTCAGTTTACATAAATTTGGAAATAAAATAACATGGTTGCTTTGTGTGGCCATCTGCCACTCTCACAAGCATCTCAAGCTACACAATTGAGAATACTGGTAGTTTCACTGTGGAGTTAATTGACGTCTTCCTAAGAATAATTTTAATTCAGTGTTTTAGAGCCAAAATCTGCTTTATGATCCACATTTCACTGAGTATTTCTAAAAACTAGAGCAAGCCAAGTGTCTGATTGGCATTTTGAAATCTTCCAGATTAAAACATGATCCAGCTATTTTCTGCTATTCATCCAGTGCTGACCCCAACACCCATATAAGTGAAAGCAGTTTTCCAAGTGCCCTGTAGGCATGACCTATGACACTGAACAGAGAATTGACCCAGAAGAATTTAAACCATCTTTCTATCTTGATCATTATGCTGTTGCCTCGCTTAATTACAATTATCTATGTTCTCTCTACCTTTAATTCTGTAATAAAAAGGGCTAAATGTTCCTCAATAAATTTATAAAGCCTAACATTAGTTTGGCTACAAAGTACAAAAACATATTACATATGGCTTTAAATGACTGTTTCTTCCCAACACTTTCTTCCATGCGAGAATCATCTTTTTAAATTTCTGCTTAAACATGCTTGTTTGTTTTTTTTTTTTAAAGTGGTTCCTCAGTTAGAATTCACTGTGTGGATAAAGGCAGTATCTCTCTTCAGGCACAATAAGATGCACACATTCAAGCATTCACTGGTGACTCTGTGTACGTCTTAATTCAGTCATTGTCTGAAAAGACTCAGTTGCTTTCCCTAAATTTAATTTCTACCATTTACCGAATGAGATTTAAGACTCACCAATATTCTGAACACATTATGTAAACTATGGAAATAAAACAAAGAATTTGGAGGGAAAATCTCTCAGCATCCATTATTATCATAACAAAAATAGCATGACTATCTATTAGAAACAGAGGGGAGGGAAGTGAACAAAAGTAATTATCCAACATATAATTCAGCTCTGACAACAGAGTGCACTTTTGCAGACTAAGGAAAGTCTCTATAATGATGAGCCCTAAAGGAGAGGTCCACAAACACCAGTTTGGGGAGAGGGGTCGCCAGAACAATATCCTAAGACTAACTGCAGGAGCTATAGCAGCCTACACACAGGGGTCCCACAGCTGTGTTATCTGCGAGATCCAGGCAGACAACGGAGAGCGTGTGAGTGTTAACTGTGCCACAAGCACATTAAAATATACACTCTATTTCTGCCACACTTTCCACTCACTTGTTTATCAAATGGCTTCCAGTATGAGAAACAACAAATCCAAGAGTTACAGATTCAATTTAGAGTATTTCATGTCTAAATTAAAATACAAATATTTTATGATTTTTTAAAAATGTGAACAACATAGACCACAAAGGCAAAAGCAAAAGTTCACCATCCTTAAGTCTTTCCCTGCCCCCAAATAATCATTATAAACTATTTCCGGCGTATTTCTCAAAAAGGGATATAAACGCTAAAAACATACATGTATGTTATTTAACACCTTATTCACCTTATTTACATGAATAAAATCATCTTGTTGACATTGTTCTGAAGCTTGGAAATATGCATCATGAACTTCAGCACATATAAATCTATCACAATTTGTTTAAAATATTACCCAGCATTTCACTCAATGAATATAATAATGTATTTATCCAATTGCCTATAGAACATATTTAAGTTGCTCCCAAATATTTGATAGTAGAATACTGAAACATTTCTACACACTTTCATGATCTTTTGTAGGAGTTTGTCAGTAGAGGTGGAACTTCAGTGCAAAAGAATATGCACGTTTTTAAAAATCTAGAATAGTATCAGCATTTAGCACAAAGAAGGTAAATCATTCTTCACCATTTGTGAGAAAAAAAATCTTTTATTTTTTTGACAATGAAAATAATACAGATTCATGAATCCACTTGTATGTATAGAGAATAAAAAGTTGTGTTTATATTGTTTTCAGCTTATCTTTGTATTATAATAGAATTCCACACATTAATCCTAATTTTTTGTAATCATGTGGAATTGGAATACTCTTCCAAATAGTCATATCTAAATAGTTGTTAATGTGAATGCAACATATTTCAAAATGTATAAAATGACCACATGTTACAAGATCCTGCTATACCCCAGCTGCTTTTCTACAAAGTAACTTAAACATAATATAAGTGAAAGTATATGTAGAGATTGAGTGCTGGTTGCCCATAAACACTCATTTGTTTTTGGCCTAGAAGTATTACCATTAGGCACAATTTTCTGAGGCAAGTTATGTCAGTAGTCAAAAAGGCCATTGCAATTAGTAAAAATATCCTCCCTTTTGTGTTCTAAGGTGTTTAAGTTCTGAATCTACACAACAATAATTAATTTCCATCCCACTCAATGTTCCCTCCAGGGCCTAGCTCAATGTACAGTCCAGATAGCAAAAGCCACTATGGCACTTTCTGAGCAGCCAATCAAGGTGAAACATGCTCTATCCCCAAGTGTTTAGTACACAATACATGATTTTATGGACCTCTCACCTCTAGTGTATGAACACGTCCCTGAAAATTAAAGTGTGAAATCCAAACACCTTTGTCCTTAAAACAAGCAGAATCTGCCAAAAATGCTCTCTCCTGTGAACTTTTGGCATCGCCAGGGCAAAATGCAATATCCTTTGTATTTAGCTGCCAAAAACATGAAACTAGATCCAAAAGGAAGAAGCCAGGTAAATTGTTTAGGCTCCTGACCCAACATTCTCCTTGGCATAAAAAGATTTATTCTTTAGCTTTCCAATAAACGTAGCCAATTGGAAAGGCAATAAATTCATTATTCTACATACAGTGAGTAATTCAGATAAACAATCTCCAATGTTTAAAAAACTGTTTTCTCATTTCTTAAATTTTCAAGGCCAGCATATAAAGGAATTATCCTTCAATCCTCTCTGAAAAATGATCACTAATTCTTAAACACAGACTAAAGCAGAAATAAAGAAAAATTATACCCATATACCTCTCTCTCTCTATTTTTCAATCAGGTATGAGGTCTATTTTCCTTATTACTTAGAGTAAGTCTATAAAGATATGCAGGAAAGTTTAGTTGCTATCTTTCTGAAGAAATAAGAAAAACTCAATGGCCAAAATTTTATTACGCTGTTAAAAAGTATTTCCATATAAAACATTTCCCCTAAGAGTACTGAGTCTTGAACAAAGCTGGAAGTACTAGGGTGATTCACAAGTCAATTAATCCAGCATATTTATTGGTGAAAGCACTATGGAAAACACTATGAAGTTCCTCAAAAAACTAAAAACAGAACTACCATATCATCTAGCAATTCAACTCCTGGGTATACATCTGAAGAAAATGACAATTCCAGTTCAAAACAATACATGCACTACAATGTTCATAGCACAGTCAAGATATGGAATCAACCTAAGTGTTCATCAACAGATGAATGGACAAAAAGGATGTGGTATATCCAGTTCAGTTGCGTCTGACTCTTTATGACGCCATGGACTGCTGATACATATATATATATACATACACACAATGGAATATTACTCAGCCAAAAGAAAGAATGCAATTTTGCCATTTGTGCCAACATGGTTGGACCTGGAAGATATCATGGTTAATGAAATAAGTCAAACAGAGAAATACAAAAATGTACATTATCACTTATATGTGGAATCTGAAAAAAAATGAAACAAACAAAGGAATTTAACAGGAACAGACTCACAGATATAGAGAACAAACTAGTGGTTCGACCAGTAGAGGGAGGGAAGAGGCGAGAGGGAATTTTGGGGTTAGGGAATTAAGAGGTGCAAACTATGTACAAAATAAATAAGTTACAAGGATATATGGTACAGCATAGGGGATATAGCCAATGTTTTATAATAAATTTAAATGGAAAACAATCCATAAAAATATTGGGTCACTATGCTTTATATCTGAAACTAATATAATAATGTAAATCATCTATATTTCAATAAAGGAAAATTTTTTTTTTAATTCACTTTAGAAAAATCAGAGAGACAATCCTCCATGATAATACTGGGTCCTAAAAATAGCTGGAAGTGCTAGGGTGACTCAAGAGTCAATTAGTCTAACGTCTATGTGCTGAGTGTCTTCTATACAATGAAACCGTAGTAGGTACTAGAGGTTGCAATGCCATGTATGTGGGAAGTTTATAATCCAGTGCAGAGATAAAAGACCATTACACAAATAAATGTCACAACAAAGCACGGGTAAGTGTCATAAGAGAGGCAGAAACCAAGCACACGAGACAAATCTTTGTGACTTCAAACGACATGACTCCAACTCCCCTTAATAGTTCCTTTCTTCATTCAAGCATTCATTTATTCAGTCAAAATAAAAACACTACCTGGCACAATGCTAAGAAAAATGGATGCAGTGAGAAAGAGAAGACAGAAGTTTTGTGCTTCTGAAATCTTCCTTTCAATGGAAGAGATAGCATGAAATAATTATACAAAAAGAGAAACAATAAGCATACCAATAATAATAACTGACATTTATTCAGTGCTTACTATACATCAGTGAGCTGCATATTTGACATCTATATAATCTTGATAATCCTCACAGCAACATTATAACGCAGGAAAGCACTGAATTGAAGCAGATCTGGTCCATGGCATCAGACTGCCTGGATTGGAATCCTGACACTATCATCATCAGTTATGTGATCTTGGGCAAGAGACTTAATCTCTCTGTGCTTCAACTTCCTTATCCATAAAATGGAATTAATACCATGTTCTGCCAAATTTAAGATGCCATTGACAATAAGACACAGCCTAATTTCAGAGACATTGAGGAAAAGGCATCTGAGACACTACTAAATAATGTAGCAATGTAAAGTAACAACTATCACATATGGTTGTTGTGAGAGTCAAAGAAAAATACAGAAGGGTGCCTGGCCTAAGTGTTAAGCTATTTTTGGCTATTATTATTTTATGTATACCCATTTTTAAAAGAGAAAAACAGATTTACAACAATATTAAGTGATATAACAAAAGTCCAGGTCTATTATAATTCATAACAAAAGATTAATCTAGAGTTCAAAAAGCACTACTCAAGTACACAGATATTCAAGTTACAAATGAAAGAATGAACAAGTGAAATTGACAAGATAAAGGTTGGGAGAATTCTGTTCCAGGGACAGAAGAATATGTGTGAAAGTCATAGGCAGGAAGACCAAAGCACGGGCAAAGATGAGAAAAAAAGCCACTAAGACTACAGAACAGAGAGCAAGCTGGCAGCAACAGGGATAAGGGCTGGAGACCCTGCAGGGCCTTCCCTACCCTGCTGAGGAAGTGTCACTTGAATCCCGACACTAGTGAGGAGTCAGGAAGGGTACTGGTGCTGGCTCTGCACTGCTTAAGATTAACTGCAGGAAGGGCGAACTGCAGTTCAAGGGCTAAGGTGGTAATTTAGGAATGAGAAGATGCTGGCCTGGGCTAGCGCAGGGATTCTCAACCTGAGCATGACTGACAGTTGAAACTGGATCATTCTGTATTTGGGGGGCTTTCCTGTGCATTACAGAATGCCTAACAGCATCCCTGGTTTCTGCCCACTGGATATCAGTAGCAATCCCTATGATACCAAAAAGGTTTCCATGTCTTCCAGCTCTTGCTAAATGCCCACCTGGGACACAACTGCCCCTAGGTGAGAAGCACTGGACTAGAGTGATCTCAAGGGAATTTGAGAGAGGGAGACAGACTCTGGAAACACTAGAGAAAGAAGGCAATGGCGCTTACTGATGAACTGGATATAGGGTGAAGGAGAAGCAAGAAGGAAAAATACATTCCTAGCGAGGATTTCTGATTGTGTAACTCAATAGGGAGTGATGCCATGCACTTAGATAGGAAACACTGAAACCAGATCAGACGTGAGTGGCAAATCATGAGTTCAGTTTCAGAGCTATGACACTGAAGTGGTCCTGATGCTGCATATACACTTTGATATTCAGATAGAATATCAGAATATCTCGCTGGTGAGAGAGCAAAATACTTGAGAGTCACAAAAAGAGATGACAATTGAAGGTATCCATGCAAAAAAAACTTTCATTTAAAAAACAGTTACTTAGATTCTATTGCTTCATTGCTGGAGACCAGACATCTCTACAATAAAATTATAAAAGCCCTTCAGTATTACAAGATAATGTCTTACAAAACTACTGCAGTATTTTCAGCCAAACAGGTCTCCAAATGCACAGGCACAACCAGAGTGTACTTACACTGGAGAGAGTTAAGCAAAATATAACTGAAAAGGAAGCATGGTTCACCTCAATCAAGGATACTATTTTAGAGACTTAATTTGCAAAGCAAAGTTAAAAACGAAGATCAAGAGTGACTTTTTTTGGTCTCTACTTGTCTTTTTGCAGAAATCAGGGATCGCCTATCCCAGCATCTTGAATTATATTCTGATTGCAGCTACCTTGACTGAGGCCCCAGCATTCCTCATCAGAACTCGGATTCACTTGATTTCTTCCCTAGTGGTGTGTGATAAACATAAGAAAGTTCAATTCTTAATCACTTCAGACTTCTAGAATTTTTAAGACAGAGTCCATGACCTTGGGAATGGCTTGCTGAAAGAAAGAAAAAAAAAAAAAAAACAAAGCCCTAGCTTAGTTCTATTCTTTAGCTCCCAAGTCTTAACCTTGACTCACACTGTCCCTCACTGCCAAAGGAACCAAGAACATCTGCTGTTCCTCAGCAGCTCTCTCCCAAAGAGTTTCCTTGGCCAGCATTATAATACAGTCCAACAAGGCCCTTATGGATGGGTGTGTGTGTACCTATGACTTCTCAAAAAATTCTCCATTCAATCAAGAAGTCACTCGGCTATCTTTGAGGTAATGTTATTTTACACAAGAATCTTCACTACTTTTCTTTTAAAATATCTAGGGATAATGACGGATTAACTTCAAATGAATATAATACAAGGGGGAAATGACACCCATCCATATACACTTCGAAAGGCATGATTCATGTTCTCATTACGTAGGTAACTGTACCTTGCAAAAATCTGAACTTCTTGGAGTTTAAAACTACAGTCATTTTTCATCTTCTGAACATGAACACAGGTAACACAAAATAGGAGTATCTATGTGAGACCTTCATTAAAGTTACAAACAACCTGAATCTTGGGGAGAAAAAATGAGAGAGCAGTACCAACCTGGGATCAGAAAAGATTTGCTTAAAAGCTCTGAGGAGGGAAACAGCTCCTACCTTTATCTCTGATATTCTAGGGTGTATCCTTGTTTCCAGTTCTGCTATACTAGAAGTGTTCATGATAAGAATTCTGAAAAGGCTAACAGGATACAAATTCTAAATACAACCCTTTGTGGAGAAGAGTAAGTAGGGAAGGTCGACCTAGAGAGTATTTCCTTTTCATTCATTCATTCACTCACTCAAATAGTTCTTGAAAGCCAATTGTATGATAGTCACAGGCATTCAAGGATGACTGAGACATGATCAAAAATGTTACAACTCAGTAAAAGGCAATAAACAAGTCAGACTGTCTTTTGGTTTCAGATTGCCTAGGAATAATCCCTATTTTCACATCACACAGAAACCTCAAAACACAAAATTAAGATTTTCACCTTTCCCTTCCAGCTTGACTCTCCCCAGTGGTGTTTGCTCTTGTTAAATGGCACCACCCACTGTCCACATCAAAACACTGAAGCATCCTGGATTTCTTCCCATAACTTCCTCAGATATCCAATCACTTACAAATTATCTTATTCCTAATCATCTCTATAATCGACTTCTATCCATGTGTGCTACCACCTACTATAAGCCACCATCATCTTTCCTGAATCACTGTAATAACCTCCTAACTCCTCTCTTTGTGGTCCATTTCCAATCTTTTCTCATCACAATAATCAGAGAAACCTTTATCTGCTCAGGTTTCTCTTCTACTCACACTTACATGGCTTCCCATTGCTATTAACATAAGCTCCAAACTCATCAACATGTTGTAAAGGCTTTGCATGAACAGATTCTGTCTCTTCTCCAATTCCACACCCTGAATTTACACTCCAGCCATAGGAAGACTATCAGTTCCTCTCTCACTCAACTCTTTAGGGCCTTTCCTCCTGGAATCATTCCCATTTCCCTCTTCTCCCTTTCCTAGATAAGACCTACTCATCCTTCCAAACTCCCACCAGCAATCACTTCCTTTTAAAGTCTGAGTCAAGCATCCTTCTGAAATGCTCTGTGGCACCCTATTCTTCCCAAGTACCAATCATACTAGATTCGAATTACTTGTTTAAACTATGTTTTTAACTAAAATATAAGCTTCAAGAGGGCAGGAAAAGCAGTTCAGGATACCACGAAGCTACAAAGAAAATAATGGTTAATTATATCTCAAATCAAGGACAGAGTCATTGGATAAGGAGCCCTTCAGACAAGTCATTAAAAGTGAGAGTTCTCAAGGATACTGGCAGTAATGAGGTGGGTGTGTTGGACAAAACTAACATCATGGGGAAAATGCTAAATCATAAAGCAGTATAGAAACTTACAATGCGCATGCACACACACACACACACACACACACACACACACACACACACATATAATGTGAGGAGTGGAGGAAGACTGTGAGGCTGAAGAATTCAGCAAGGGTCAGAACACAGAACTGCTTAAAGCTAATCCAAGGAATTCCACCATTGTATTTTGACAATGAGGAGTCATTAAAGGATTATAAGCAATGAAGAGATGTGAGTTTTGTGCACTAATTTAGGAATATGACTCTGAATTCAATGCAGAGTACAATTACAAGATTACTAGGAACACGTCACAGATAGTAATAAGGATACTCTGCAGGCTTTGGCCAGGAGATCACATGGGTCTGAACTTGGCATAAAGACATATGATAAGGTGGATGAAAAATCATCTGATTTAAGTCCTCCTGTGCTTAGATGAGCTGTAGAAGAGAGCATAGAGTGAGAGCAAAAATCCAAGGATAAATTTCTTAAATCTGTCAAAAGACACAGGAGAACTAGGGGGAAAGGGAGCCATAAAGGCAACTTAAAGGAAGGTGGTAGGATTTCCAAACAGTGGCATTACTGAAGTCAAAGGAAGAGAGGTTTTGTGGTAGAAGGTACTTGTCCACAAAGTCAAAAGAGGGGAGTCAAAGAGCCTGTGGGATGTTGATGATAAGTGGTCAGTGCCAGAAGAATCCCCTCAAATAAAAGGATGGGAGACAGTGAGAACCAAGAGCCAGATTCCCATGGAGTAGCAGAAATTTAGAGCATTCATTGTAGTTTTGTGAAACTTGGCTGTGAAGGAAAGAAAATGTAACTAGAAATGGACATAGACTAAAGAGAAGTTGTCTTCAATGCTGGAAGGTTTGAGTCAGCTTACATGTTGGCATGAAAGAGAAGAGGGAGAAATTATAAAGGACCAGTGGATGAGAGCAGATCCCCATGTGGACATTTACAAACTGAATATAAAGGAAAGAGTCTGGAACCCAGAGCAGAAAAAATTTCAAAATGATTACATGCCTAACATTGTCAAATTCAAGGATAATAAAAGTTAAATATGATAAGAATAATAAAATTATACTGTAACAGTTGGTAATTATTATCTAGTAACACAACTATATGCCCACTCATTTTACTGATACATTTTGTTTTGTTACTATATTTAAGCTTGGTTTTCTAGGGATATTAAAATGATGCTGTTTATTTAAACTACCTGTAAAATAAAATATGCCATGAGATATTGCTTAATCTGATGTAACTGAAGAAAGATCTTGAAAAACAAAGGGATATGAGAGGGATTCCAGAGAAAAGTGTTGAAAATGTCAAACTACACACATATTTGTTGCTGTGAAAAGACAATCAGGAAAAATATTAAATGTATTTTTAAAAACTAAAGCTACAATATTTTCAGTTAGTAAATTTAAAATCTAGACCCAACATATGCAATTGCCATCTTCCAAAAAGGATCCATGTGATTTATTCATTCAGTCGATTTTTTACTCATCCATCATTCATTGATTACTTATTGAATGCTCTGTATACATCCTTATACCTGTGGGAAGAGAGGGAGATTTCAAGAAGAAAGCTCTTATAGGTTAAATAATTTACTATATTATTGGTAGGAAAACCATACACACATGTGGTAGTCACAGTAGAACCACAAAGAAACAAAGAGATAAATGAAGAGCATTGTAAGGTTTGTCTGAATATATGTTAAAAAGGAAAGAAATGGTTTCAGATGGGAGAAGATTTTAGAAGATTGTTCACTTGCTTTTTCCATGCAATGGAAACGGGCTGACAGAAAGTAAAAGGAGAATATTAGTAAAGAGGAAGCCTGCACACAGATACGTGTAACCCCAGACAAAAGACTTTTCCTTTTTGTCATTTGAATCACTAATCACATTTTATAGTAGCCATTTAATTTTAATTTTTTCCTCGCTGACATTAAATAAAAATGTTAACAAGTTACCAATTAGACAACATAAAAGCATTATTAAGCATAACCTTCCAAACTACTCAATGTTTAAAAGATAAAATTTGAAATTACATTAACAATTTCTTCAAATGATATTGTAGAAATATGAAATCGTGAAAGAATTTTTCTTGGATCAAAAGACAGTCATTTATATTATGGGAGGGACTTTTTGCCCCATTATCCCACTAAGTAAGATTTAGATATTCCCTTTTCCTATTTAATGCCTGTTCTCCATATCTGAACCTACACAATCTGATTATCTGACATCACTTCCTCCACTTAGTGCCCAATCCTTATTATGGATGATTTCAATGTTCACGTGAGTAACTATAAATACTTCCTTCGTCTGCCTGCCCCCCACCAGTTTTTTTGTTGGTTTGTTTTGCTTCCATAAATATATATAAACCATATACTTACATTACACACCTACACATTCATACTAATGACCTTGCAATCTTTGAGTACTCAAGTTTCAAATTTATCTAATTTGGTTCCCTAGTTGTTCAATCTGAAATCACTACCTCACAGTGCTATTTCCCTCAATCAGGAGAAAATAAATGCCATGTGAGTCAGCTTGAAGACTAAGGCTTAACATCCAACCATCTTTTAATTTGAGGAGTATTCTCACAATATTAAAGTGAGGGCAAAATGAGGTACATGCAAAAATGTTCCTGGATTTCCTGACAGACCTGGTGACAAGCATATGAAACTTTCTAGCTTCAAGTCTATAGCCACATCCTTATACAATTGCCTCTAACCTACCAGTTCTACTGAATTCAATAAAACATTTCAGTCACCCCTACTCTGTCCTTTACTTGAGGATTAAAACATGGAAGGTTATTTGCTACATTAAGAATATGTACACTCATAAACTGTAAGAATTAACTACAAAGATTAACTGCGTTGTTAACGGAGATAACCCAACCTCCAGGTAAAACAGTTCTCTCCCTTTTCTCAACAAAACTGACACCTGTCAGGCATACTCAATGACTCAGACTTCAGCCTCATCTGAGAGGACCATATTTTTAAACCAAAGTTTTCACAAGAGATTTTAAGATGCCAAATCCATCAAGAATTCTCTCTCTTACTCTAACTCACTCCAATCTTGTATTAGAAAGTAGTCTCCACAAATATCAAACTCACCAGATGGCCTCTGTTCTATTTATGTGTTCTAATTTCTCTGACCATCTCTCAAAATCCCCGGCTTTGACTTTTCTTTTAGCTCCCATCTTCATTCCAGACAAATTGCCATCAAATATTCAGCCACTCTCCCCTCTTATTACTTTTCTCCCTTTCCTTTAATCTGGCTCCCAATACTTCTGTCTACTTAAAACTGACAGTTAAGGTAACCAGGACATGATAAGGAATCAAATCTAAGAAAACATACCTTCTACTAATTTTTCTCTTCTCTCCCCACCTCTGTGAGAAGCACCGCGAACCTCAGTGTACTGTGCGCTGGGCATCACTGCAGAAACTACTGCCCACGGGTCTGCTTCAGGCTCTCACTGTCCCGTGCAGCTGACGCTCATCATGCCCTCCCCTGACATCTGGGACTATATTAAACACTGCTGGGCTCAGACACTCAGTCGGGTCTGACTCTCTGTGACCCCATGGACTGTAGCCCACCAGGCTTCTCTGTCCATGGGATTTTTCAGGCAAGAATACTGGAGTGGGTTACCATTTCCTCCTCCAGGGGATCTTCCCAATTCAAGGATCAAACCCACATCTCTTATATATCCTGCCATGGCAGGCAGATTCTTTCCTCAAAGTGTTCCCTTATCATCTTAACTGCTTTTTTTCCTCCTCTTTCTCTAGTCCCCTCTGAGTGATTCACTGCAGTTTATTCTAGGTTATCAGCAGCAGTCCACAAACCATATCCAGCAGGGTGTAGAGACCAGGATGGAAACCCAAGAGGTCAGACTGAGAGTGACTGCAGGAGAGCTGAAGCATCAGGGTCTCCTGCAGAGCTACAGTCCCACTACTGAGAAAGGTAGGACTCACTGTGCATTGGGAAAACGGAGGCTTCATGCCTGTATAAGACCCAATACAGGTATATTTCATAAAAGTACAGAAGTTTATTTATTTAAATGCTTCATTTATTAAACACGAATACCCTCATGCCTCTCAACTATACAAAATAAATTTCAAAAGAATTCTTCATTTTTCTCCTTTCCAAAGATGTCCCTACTCTGGAACATCAGAGTAGTGACATCTCTAGAATGATGGAACAAACAGTGCTATCATTACTGGAAATGTAGGAGAGTAGAAAACTCTATATAGACTCATCAATTTAATAAAATATTGCTATATTTCCATGCCAGTTTTTAACTAATCTCATCCCTGCCTCCACCTAGTGCAACAACTTAGAAGGTCCTAGGACACTCCTCCTGTGGCCCATGTTGTGATGAGTCCAGTGTCCAGGCTAGTCTGGTGTTAAACCTTTGAATATCACTCATGGATGGAAATAATCCATTTTTCAATTAGAAGGCAATAGATTTTTGAAATCCCTGCCTATTTTTCCACTTCCTATATCTCATCTATTATCTTCCGAGTGTGTTTTATTTTGACGTTGTCCATGCAAAGGATAGTCCTTCTAGGAAGTTTTCCTAGTTAACTTCAGCTGTCTTCCACCAATCAACCCAAATTCAGGCCCAAACTGGTCCCATTAACACACTCTTTTAAAGCTCAGATTTGATTCTACACATTTACTGCTTGATATTTTGATTTCATCCTTGCCTACTCTATTTCCTTTTAGGACCAAAGACGTCACCCAAAACCTGCATATGATCAGCATAGAAGTGATACGTGTAAAGAGAAAGAAAAAAAGAATAAAGAATAGAATTTGATGCAAGTCTTTTATCTTAGATACCAACTTATTTTAAAATGAAGAACAGTCTGTTTCATATCTTTTACCTGACCCTGTATCATATGTAAAGACCACCACTTCAGCAAACAGAAAACTCGGCACTTCCAAGTGCCAGTGCTCACACAGTGGGGTGCATTCACAAGGGTGGCGAAGTAAGAAAAGGCTTCTTCAGGCTGATTAACTTTGCCGATGTTTAATACTCATAATATGACTATTCTTAATATAGTATAAAAGGAACCACATCCAATGCCCTATTGTTAAAGCTGTCAACATCCCTTCCCTTCTGTTAAACAAAATCCTTCCCAAGTGTCTTCCCATCTGGGAAGGGCCTGCTCTTCAACCAGATGTGCTACTATTTGGAGATCAACAAGGGAGAAGCTGAACTAGTTATGGCGGTGAAACGGAGCCTGATGATCAGTGGCATGGCAGATGTCACAGTCTAACTGCCTCCACACTCTACTCTGGAATAACTGGTCAGTGACATGAAAACATTAAAGTGTATATCATTTTCCAGTGAAAACGAAAATGTAATATATTCAGGTATATAGATGAAGCATTTTTTTTTTCTATGTCACTTGGCTCATGGAATCTCAGTTGCCTGACCAGGGATCAAGCCCGGGTCCCATTAAAGCACTGAGAACTAACCGTGGGACCATGAGGGAATTCCCTCTATGAAGCATCTTCATGAACCTCCTAAGATTTGCCAGTTGGAAATGGTAACAAAGTTGGTTACAGAACAGAAACTTTCCTAAGTGAAGAAAAGCAACTGTTAAAGGTGGGGTAGACTGTATTGAAATAGGTGCTTGAAGTATTTGCAAGTAACACGAACTTATTTTATTATCTCTTTTCAATACTGAGCAGTTCCTAAGTGCTAGCCGTTGAAGAGTGTGCACAGGTTACACTGTTAAACAAAATCCATTTTCTGCCCTCAAAGAACTTATGGTCTTAAAGGGTTGACTAGTAAAGAGAAGGGCTTCCCCTTGTGGCTCAGCTGGTAAAGAATCCACCTGCAATTTCGGGAAACCCCAGTTCGATTCCTGGGTGGAGAAGATCCCCTAGAGAAGGGAAAGGCTACCCACTCTAGTATTCTGGCCTGGAGAATGCCATGGACTGTATAGTTCATGGGGTCGTAAAGAGTCACACACAACTGAATGACTTCTACTTGAGTAAACAGAAAATTACAAATCAGGGTGATACTGCCAGAAAGGGATAAAAACAGGGTGCCATGGAAGGACTTAGGAGTCAGTGACTAATGAAGGCTTAGAAAACCTAGGAGGACTTCTTAATGGAGACATGACCAAAGAGATTTTAAATGCATTATTCAAGTAAAAGGGCTGGGGGTGGGGAAGGTGAATTCATGATATATTGTACAATAATATTTTAAAATATTAAAAATAAGATTCATTCAAAGAAAAGCAGTATCAGTCTCACTATTCAAAATAGGGTATGCAGCTATTTCTGATGCTGAGAGAAAAATAGAATGCCATTTTAAAAATCACATTCAAATATACCCCAGGGCTAACATCTTCCTGGGATTCATGTGCAATTATTTATTTGTTGCTTGGCAGAGTATCTTATCACTAGCCAACACACCTGTTATGCCACAACATTTACATAGAAAAATCACGTTGTTTTACTGAGAAATCTTGCTGTCCTTTAAAATGCCTAAGATGTTTAGAAATGATAAAGACTGATTCATGAGCATTTAGATTATAAAGATTTTATTCATGCCATTCTTGAATTTCTTGTAATATTTTTCCATCAATTCATTCACTCATCTGTAGTATCTGAATACAGCACAATAATTACTCTAGTCCCGTGAATTTCTGCTGTATTCAGTTATTACTGTGTTTGAAGAGTTCTGAACTAGGGTAAATGAAGACATGCAAGCAAACCCATCATAAGGTATTCTTTGGTTACAGGCACTACTATTCTTTCTTTGCATTGTTAAAACAGATTCCTGTCTCAGGTTAGCCATTATAAAGTTAGGAGTCAGGAGTCAAGGACTAAAAACAGGAGCTAAAAACCCTTGCTTTACCATTTACTAGCTCCAAGCTTCTATGTGCACATTGTGAAGTCAGGACACTAATAGTTACCACTTTTTAAAACAATGTGTAAAGTGTTTAATCCATCATCTGACACCTAATAGATACTTCATAAGTATTTCCAACATCACAGATGAAATTGTTTTTGTATTACTTAAATATAAAGGCCAGTTATAAAAATTTAAGTAAAAATTTGTTTTGATTCACTCAGATAAGTAAGACTCGGAAGTCTTATCATTTCTCTGACAGAAATGCTTTGTTGAAGCATGCATCCAGGAAAATTCAGTCTGGCAATCAATAAAATTCACATAACCAGTCCTCAACAAAATACTAGCCAGTCAAATCCAAAAGCGTGTAAAAATGACTATACCCAAAGTGAGCTCCAGGTTCAACTCAATCTCTATAAAAATTCTAACAGCCTTTTGTGGAGAAATGGAAAAGCCAATGCCGACATTCACTGGAATGTCAAAAAACCCCAAATGATCAAAATAGTAGTTAGAAGACTTACACTTCCTGGTTTCAAAACTTACAATAAAGCATAGACATCAAAAGAGTGAGGTACTTGCATAAGGAAAGACATATGGACCAATGGAATAGAACTGAGATTTCAGAAATAAACCCTGGCCAGCTGATTTTAGGTAAGGGTGACAGGTCTACTTAGTGGGGAAAGAACAGTGTTTTCAACAAATGGTTCTAGAACAACCAAATGCAAAAGAAAGAAGTTGGGCCCTATTATCATACCACACATAAGAATGAACTCAAAATGGATCAACAACCCAAATGTAATAACTAAGATTATCAAACTGTCCAAAGAAAACAAAGGAAATTCTTTATGACCTTCAATTTGGCATCATTCTTAAATATGACAATAAAAGCATGAGAACCGAAAGAAAAAATAGAAAAACTAGACTTCAAAACCAAAAACTTTCACAATATAGGACAGTATCATAAAAATATCATAACAGTTAAAAGAAAACCTAGAGAAAGGAAGAAAATATTTATAAATTATTTATCTGATAAGAGCTTAATATGCAGACTACACAAAGAACTAAACAAAAAGACAACCCAGTTTAAAAGAAGGCAAAGCACTTGAATAGACATTTCTATGAAAACAGATATAAATAGTCCATAAGCCCATGAAAAGATGCTCACAATCATTAGTCACAAACATTAGGAAAATGTAAATTCAAACCATAATGAAATATCATTTCACACACACTGGATGGCTACAATCAAAACAAAAACAAAACATGGAAAATAACAAGTTCTGGTGAGGATACAGAGAAACTGGAAGCCTGATACTTTCAGGTGTGAATGTAAAATGCTACATCTGCTATGGAAATCAGTTTGGCAGTTCCTCAAATACTTAAATGCAGGATTGCCACGTGACCCAGCTATACTGCTCCAAGGTGTATTCTCACAAGAATTGAAAACAGGACTGAAACAGATTCTTGTACACCAGTGTACAGAGTCCATTGCAGCATTATTCACAATAGAGAAAAGTTGGAAATGACCCAGTGTCCATCAACACATAAAATAACACACATTATGTGGAATATACATGCAGTGGAATATTAGCCATTAAAAAAACAGTGATGTTTTGATACATGCTACAACCCTTATAGCTCAGTTGGTAAAGAATCTGCCTGCAGTGCAGGAGACCTGGGTTCGATCCCTGGGTTGGGAAGATCTCCTGGAGGAGGAAATGGCAACCCACTCCAGTATCCTTGCCTGGAAAATCTCGTGGACAGAGAAACCTGGTGGGTTGCAGTCCATGGGGTTGCAGAGTCAGGCACAACTGAGCAACTAACAATATATGTGTATCAAGAAAACATACTAAGTAAAATAAGCCAGACACAAAAGGACAAATATTATATGATTCTATTGTATAAAATACCTAGAATAGACAAATTCATAGAGACAGAATATAGAGTTTACCAGGGAGTAAAAAGTGGGGTGACACTGGTGGGAAATTACTGTTGAGTGGGTACAGAGTTTCTGGGGTCAGGACAAAATTTTGGAAGTGCATAGTGGTGATGGTTGCAAAACACTGTGAATTTAACTAAAGCCACTGAATAGTGTACATAAATGGCTTAAATGGTCATTTTTATATTATGTGCGTATGTGTGTGTGTGTGTGTGTGTGTGTGTATATATACACACCATACCACAATTTTTAAAAAGTTATACAGCTAAAATGTGCTATTGTTTGGCATTTGCAACGTAGGTACCATTTGTCTTCACTAAGCATATATAAATCACAATTATGTTGATAACTTTCTAGATAAGTAAGACCTTTTATCTATTCCCTCTAAAAATAGAACAGATATGTAATAAAATTAAGTGAACGAATAGCAAATTCATAAATAAATGAATGAACACATGATGATAAGAACTTTGTAAGTGCTATCTCTTAGTAATTATACTAACCTTTCATTTTGTTGCTCTTCTAAAACCATATTCCAATAATGCTGATTCAGCACTATCAAATAATTCCTGTTTTTAAGTTTATTTTAGAGATTGAGTAGATCAAAATGATAGTATTAGTTGTTCAGCCATGTCCGACTCTGTGACCCCATGAACTGTAGACCACCAGGCTGCTCTGTCAATGGAATTCTTAAAATTAGAATATTGGAGTGGGTTGCCAATCCCTTCTCCAGGGGATCTTCCTGAATTAGGGATCAAACCTGGGTCTCCCGCATTGCAGGCAGAGTCTTTATCATCTGAGCCACCAGGGAAGCCCAGATCAGGGATAACACTCCACAAATACTAGGATACTTTAACTTGGTTTGTTGCTAATTACTTTTTTAAAATAATACTCTGCTGAATATGATGCCATCCCATTAGGATATTGCACAGAAGATCTCAATAAGCCCAAGGCAATACCTTATGAATTAAATTCCATTTTTTTCACTCAACTATTCAATAAAAATGAATATACTAGCATGTATTGCCACTTATTAAAACACAAAACACCTTCATAGAGAAGCAGATTTATCACTATGCCAAAAAGTTAATTGCTTGTTACATTGTTAACAACTATGAATAAAAAACCATTTAAACATCTCTTCCATTTTATTTTGCTTCCCATTGAAACTAGTAGACATGCTTCCTAAAGGAAAGAAATCTTTGAATGGTCAAATTTCAGTTTCAACCTGGTCAGTATGTCAAAAAAATAAAGCATAGTTTTTGTACAAACAGGTTTTTAATGAGATTATTTTCAGAAATGAAAAAAACAGGCTATGCAAGTTCTAAAATTTTAGGCAATATGTATCTCATCTGATGGCAACCCTTCAAATTCTGGAAAAGCGCAGGAAGAACTTTTTAGAAATGTATTTTGGGCATAATCTGATAACATACAAGGATTCTGCCTTTACTATCTACATTTTAAATTACGTAAATCAATATCTGTCAAATACATCAGATCAATTATGGTTTTTTCTATTGATTCTTAGATAAAAAATTCTGTATAACTATCAGAGAAAAACTTCAATAATTTAAGACATATCTACATCATTAAAGTATCAGCAAAGACAGAATTCTTTTTCCCAAATGTTTCTTCTTGTTTCCTTTTGCACATCAGTCTACATATAAGTCACATGAAATGACAGGTGAAGTGACCAACTTTCCCTCACGGTTGCTTAGCATTTGTGGCCATTACAGTCCATATGCTCCTCTTGCATCTCCTCTCCATGGAAACTCCTGATACACAACTTCAAATCCTACCATCCCTGCTAGCTCTCCACCTGAGCTGTCTCTAAGGCCCTCTATTGACACTCTATCCTGATTTCTTTCTTGCTTCCCCTCTCTTCTCCAAAATCTTTAATTATCTTTGTACCTCACGTCCAGAACCTCCATTCAGCCTCTGATTTACCTGTGAAGACATTACATGGAGGTCAACAGACCACTAGACTAGGTGACCAATAAACAAATAGATGGGGCCTCGAAATAGGATGGTGATTGTGCATGTCAGGAATTAGTAGAAATAGAGAACTAACCAAATCCACAGGGAAAAATAAGAGATGACAGACAAGAACATTTATGTCTCTTTCTCTAGATCCCTGGGTAATACCTTGTAGTAAGTGTTGCTAAATAAATGAATGAATACATGCATGTATGATCTATGGTACCATTTTCAAAATCATTCCAGGAATAAATTACCTGGCATACATGCAAATCACTTTAGATAAAGTAATCACCACGATAACCATACCAGGGCTCTTTCACCTGTGAGACAAGGACATTTTTAAGGTCTACATTAGAATCCTACACAAGTACAACAGTAGTTCTTTGATTTTTTTTGGTTAGGAGAATTCTGAAGCATAATGTACAGAATAAGACAAGTTGATGGCTTGTAATAGCACCAGCACCTACAATTCCTAGGAGTTGTAACCTCTTAAAAAGTGTGTGACACAGTATTAATATTTTTACAATAAACTATGTCTGCAAAAATATAAAAACCACTTAAGTCCCCCCTCACATAGGCATTTGTTCAGAATCTTAAAATATTAGGAAAGCCCAACAAAATGTTTCTGATCACCAGTGGATTCTGCAGGTAATTTCTATATATTCATCAAATAACATTTCCCAATGTTAACAATGCTCTGCAATCATGTTTTAATACAATTAATTTATCAAGAAGAAACATTTCCTGTTAATTATTGCCTTAATATAATCTTATACACACTTCTGAACATATTGCTGCTACAGTTTCTGAAAGGAAGATAATAGCACCTGACTTTAATAATCAAAAAGGCACAAAAGGTACAAATTGATCAGAGAATAAAAGCACATTCAAAGTGTAAGAAGTCAATGCTTTCCTAGAATTCTTCAGAGTTAAACATACACTGTAATTATTTTCCTACATTCAGTATGACACTATTGGATGCTAAATATTCACTCTTGGAATAAGTCTGAATCTGGAACTATTCATCTTTTTTTTCCAAATAGCTGACATATTGCATAAACAGAAAGTTTGTGTAGTTTTTTAAAAAATAAACAATACACCATGTGAACTTTGATTTATTATGTAATTTATCTCTTTCTGTCTCTCTCTGCTATATATAATTCAGATCCATATGAAATAACTTATATACCATTAATATCTTCCAGCTCTTTTTGGCTGTAAGGCTATGATCATTTTTAAATGTTTCAAATGTATGCCATTTATCATTAATATTATAGTGGCATCATTGCTATTTAAACTATAATATCTGGGAGTTCATAACTTGGCATATAAAACTTGCTAGATGATGATGAAACTTTATCTTGCTATAACCCAGTCTGGGGAGAAATTGTCCAAGAGAAAAAATAAAATGCAATGTAGTAATTTCCAAGTCCAAATATATCTGAAATATTTTAAAATCCTTTCATACACATGTGAAATTATTAAGAATACTACAATATCATCAGGCTAATTTCTTTTCCTCAATTTTTTAAAATCCAGTTTATAGAAAAATCAAAACAAGCAATTTTTAAAACATTAAAACTTCCCACATTTAAAAAAATGTTTTTCTATCTGGAAAATATACTTTTATATGATTATATTTATATTATATTTATATTATATGATTATAGGATTAATAACAAAATCCTTTTTAAAAAATTAAGTAGTTACATATATGACCCAAACTATTACCCAAGGCCTATTAGGCAAATAGTCTCTGCTAACAAAATTATTTGTAGGTTCACTTAAGTAGACAAGTCTTGAGAGAACATGAATTCCATTTAACAAATCTGTTCTAGATGCATCTAAATTTTTGGATAAGCCCTTAGAAATTGAATGAATGAATGAAAATAAATCAATAGTTTTTAAATGCCCATTCATTGATTTTCATTCATTCAATTTCTAAGGGCTTATCCAAAAATTTTAAAGATGTATCCAGGATACTAATAGCACAGAAACTCTACTTAATGCACTGCGGTGACCGAATGGGAAGGAAGTCCAAAAGGCAGAAGATACATGTATACATACGGTTGATCAGTTTTGCGGTACAGTAGAAACTAACACATTGCAAAGCAACTATACACCAATAAAAAGCAATTTAAAAAATTAGTCTGTTGAATGTCCACTATATAGCAAGCGTTAAGTCAGACTGGGAATACAGAAATGAAACGACTTCTACCCTCAAGCAAGTCTCAGTACACCAGTGAGCTTTTTTCTTTTAAATTAATTTATATAATCATAATTTCAGAATTATCATAAATGTGCATTTTCTTCCAAAGATTCAACAAAGCTCCTCTTTCCAATAACAATGTAACACTCCTAGGAACTGTACTGGACTCTTTTTTTTTTTTTTTTAAATAATGTGAAAAATAATGCCCAAACCACAGAACTACAAGACATGTTAGAAGTTATGTCTTGCGCTACCCTTCACTGATGTGAAAAGTTTTCCAAATAGGTGCTGTGACCTCTCCAGAATCATGTATCTACAGGGTGAGAAAACAGACTAAAACTCAGGTCTGACTTCAATTCAGTGCTCTTTCCTCAATGTCAAATTGCTATCATACAAAGGCTTGTGACTGTTCATTTGCATAGCATCGGTGGAAAGCAGCACTCTGAGATCGTAGCAGCCGCTCTGTATTCATAGCCCACAAATGTCTCACTTGCCCCCTCCATTTTAGATTCCTGTGATTAATCTCTTAATAAAATTGCAAGAAAAATGGAAAACATAGGCAAATGTTTAATAAATACTGTATACTTTATTCATTCCCTGAATTTGAACCAGAGTTGTTTATATCAACGCAAAAATGTAAGCATTAAAAACAAATGTTGAGCTACTTCATCACAGATCTCTGAACAAAATGACTGCCCTCAAATCAAAGAGTGAAAAAAATTTTAAGTGTGTTTTTCAGTTATATTGAAAACCGTTAAAATCTCAAGTCATCAAATATTTCCATTATGGTTCTCTTGACACTCCACCAGAGGGCTACAAAACTCCCAAAATGCTCTCTTACAAAGTTTTTAAGTTTTCAGTTGTATGTTAAGTATTCCTTTTCTGAAAACATGATTTTGCAAATATATAAATATTCTTTAGGAGAAAGGTCTTCTATTACAACATAGCTTCAGTCAGAGTGCAATGGGAAGAACCCAATTTTTACTTTATTAAAATTGGGACTGCCTAGGAGTCCCAAGATTATCAGTAGGAATTCATGCTTGAGAGAAAGCAGGAGGGAAGCAAAGGTAAATGGTGAGAAGGAAAAAGGGAAAGAGAGTGTGGGATCAGTGAAGGAAGGAGCTGAGACACAGAAGGGACCCAGAGAGGCAAATGCAATCTGCAAGTGTCCTCTTGTGCCAGCTGGGTCCCACCAGGGAGCTCCAGGCCAACCACACAGACAGGACAGAGAAACAGGGGCCAGCAGCTTAAGATCTATGCTGTAAATTGGCATGATTTTTAGTGTGATTCCTATTTACTCCTCAGGGCTCCAACTTGGAAATGATTCCAAGTAAGCTCAAAGTCCTTCTTAAAAATTGTAAAATACTTCCCCTCTCTGGCGAGACTCACGTCTTTGTAAGAATGCACTTCTCAGAGTTTTGGTTGACTTGTTTCATCTGAGAGTTCCCAGGCCACTTGTCTGGCATCTTGTTTTCCTTGTGGCCTGACCTACTCCTCAAAGCAAAGACCAGTCCTACTAACCTTTGAACACCCTTTAGGCTTCACACTATGTCTTGAATATAGCAACTGGTCTCTAAAATATACTAAAGAGAGCTGCCATTGTCTCAGGATTTCTGGTATCTGAGTTCATCCCAACTTTAATGACTATATTTAGAGGCAAATGGGTCCCAAATGAGCACCACGGTCCAAGTTAAGTCTCTGTAAGCAATCGTGGGCTCCTCCGTGGCTGTGCTATCCTAAGTGTGCTCAGAGAGTCCAGTGAGCAATCCATGAGAAGAGAAAATATGTAAAGAAAAGGATACTAAACAGAAAAACAAGCCACAGAAATTAGGCAAGACGATCACAACCCTCCAGCCCTCCTCTGGGAGAGGTAGGAGCCACTGAGGCTGAGTGTGAAGCTTGGGTAAGACAACCACACTCCGGGATGTGGCATCCTCCCAGAGCTGTTTCACTCACTTTTAAGCAAAGATTTTCACAATCACAAAGCATGTTATTCCCTGTAGATGCATGCCACAGGCACTGTCTTAAACTTCCCATATTCAGGTATAACCCTGGTTATGACATGGGAGCAACCTAAATGTCCCTCAAGAGAGGAATGGATAAAGAAGATGTGGTACACATATACAATGGAATACTATAGGGTATAAGAAAGGAATGAAACGGAGTCATTTGTAGTGATGTGGATGAACACAGAGTCTGTCAGACAGAGTGAAGTCAGAAGAGAAAAACAAGTATCATGTATTAGTGTGTCTATATACAGGGAATCTAGAAGAGTAGTCCAGACGAATCCATTTGCAGGGCAGGAATGGAGACAGAGACATAGAGAATAGACACATGGACACAGTCGGGGGATGGGGAAAGTGGGATGAATTCAGAGGGTAGCACTGACGCATATGTACCACCACGTGTTAAACAGAGAGCTAGTGGAAAGCTGCTATGTAACAGGGAGTTCAGCCAGCGCTCTGTGAGGACCTAGGGGGTGGGATGGAAGAGGGATGTGGGGAGAGAGGCTCAAGAGAGAGAGAATAGATGTAAACATATAGCTGATTCACACTGTTGTACAGCAGAAACAAATAACATTGTAAAGCAATTACACTCAATTAAAAATAATCTAAAAAAAAAAAAGAGAATAACCCTGGCTAGAAGTTGGGCTTTACTTCTAAATGCAGCAGTTAGGTATTTCCTTTTATAACCATGTGGCAAACTGTGTTTTGTCTAACTCTTCTAAATGTCACACTGCTCACAGAAGTGTATGTGTGTGTTAAGCTGCTTCAGTTATGTCCAACTCTGCTCATAAATATGCATTCAAAAGTGGGCAAGTTCAGGACCTAAGACCCTAACCTGTGTGTAAATACAGAGATCTACCTTCAGAAAAACAGCATCATACTCAATAGATACATTTTATAGCCCAGAGGTTTTATATTTCAACAGTACCAATGCATGTTCAGTAAGATTTGTTTTTTTTATAGGCTGGCTTTTAAATTTAGCTTTATGGCTGATTCATATCAATGTATGACAAAACCCACTGAAATGTTGTGAAGTAATTAGCCTCCAACTAATAAAAAAAAAAAAAAATCACTCATCACAAAAAAAAAAAAAAATTAGCTTTATAATGTGTGGCTGTGTTATATGTTCATTCCTGTTTCTAGTTCTCATTTACTGGTTCTTAACTTGTCTTGAATGCTTTGGGAAGATGCTTTGGGAGCCCTCTGTTCAGAAATTCAAACACCCCAAGACACATTTTCCTACAGTTGGAAAGAGTGTACAGGACATCCAAAGTCAGTTATGGCCCCTCTGCTAAAAATGCCTGCAGCATAGCAAACTGTTCTCTTCTGTGCTCAATCAACAACCCCCTGAATACCTACGCGGGTTGTGAAACTGCTAGGGTTCCACCGCCTGTGCAGACAACAAGCACTGCAAATTCTATTCCTCAAAGAGGTTCAGGGGACCATATTATGAAATGTTCCCTGTATGAAAATAGCACTTGTGAACCATGCAAAATTAAAGTGATTTAAACTATTACAACATCTTACTCAAATTATGCTAAAAGGAAATCCAGGAGCAGTACGGGGAAGTTTGGTGAGAAAAGAGGATTGCCTTTAAATCTCCACTTAGTGATATGCTAAGCGAAATGAAAAGCATTCACTTTAACCTTAGTTAACCTTTTCCTCCTAAGCTCAATTTCCATATTCTTCAAATGTCTTAAAATTAGTGAAATGATTTCATTTATATTTTCTCCACCCCACATTTATAAGTGAGGCAGAATCAAATGTGTACCATCTCATCACATTTGCCATTTGATGGAAGCCAGCACCGTAATTCAACATCAGAAGAGAACAGAAATGAAGGCAGTATGTCTATCAAAGGGGTCTTATATTAAATGTAAATTTCTTTACTCTTTCAGATAAAAGGGCAAATTATTTAATTCACTTCAATTCAACAAGCATTTATGGAACACTGAAAGCCATCGTGCTAGGCTATGGAGGGAGGAGAACAGGAAGATTTGTGGAGGGCGCCTGCCTTCTCTCCAAGAGCCCACCTTGGTGGAAGGAGAGAGGTGTACATGGTGAGCTCAAGGAGAGTGCCATCCAGGTTGTAACTGAGGGACACACACGGGGAAAGACGCTCACGTCTACAAAGGAATCAGAAAGCTTCACGCATGAAGCAGCCCTTAAGCTGGTCCTCGAAGGAGGCAATTTCTCTGGTGCTGGGGGTAGCAAGGGAGAAGAAGCTCATACAACTAGGACCGGCTACATGATTTGTACAAAGGACCGGTGCAAAATGAAAACGTAGGGCCCTTTGATGAATCATCGTTCAGAATTTGAAGGAAACGACAGCAGAGGATTAAACCCAGTGCGGGGCCTTTGATTCACAGGTTGCAGGCCTGGCCTATGAAGCGGGCCCTGCAGACAGGCAGCGCCGTAGCCCAGGCCGCGGTGGTGGAGACACAGGGGTCCTGGCTAGGAGATGGCTGACCGTCCTCCTGAAACAGGCACCCAGGAGAGCAGCCACCAAACAGGCGATGTGACTAAAGACTGCATGGGTCTTCCACAAACAAAACCAAGGTGTTCTCACCAAGCCTGGGGATGCAGAAAACCGGTGCTTAGAGGATGCAGACAGAATGTGGGAATCAAACAAACCTATCCCAGCACACGGGTTTCCCTGGTGGCTCAGTGGTCATGAATCTGCCTGCCAAGGCTGGAGACATGGGTTCAATCCCCGGGAAGACCTCCTGAAGAAGGAAATGGCAACCCACACCAGTATTCCTGCCTGGGATATCCCATGGACAGAGGAGCCTGGCGGACTGCAGTTCATGGGGTCGCAGAGTCAGACACAACTGAGCATCCCAGCATAGGGATCCCTTTAACCTCTACAAGTCTAAGTGGAGAGACTTGGTTACTGAAAGTATGGCTCCCCTTGCCAGTTATTTTGTGTTGCGGAGTGAGGGAGTTAGAAGAGAGAAGAGCAATTTCTCTTTCTTTCCAATTTACCTCCAGGTGAAATACAACAAAAATTGGAGGGAGTACGTTTTAAAGGGAATGAAGAAACAAGTATTCGCATTTGCAGCATGGTATAATATTTCAAATTCCCTTTTTTCCCCCTCATTCAACAATAAGAGATTATCAACCAATGCTCTGATAAGGCCTCCAGATGAGCAACAGTTCTACTGACATTGTCTTATTTACAGTACACACGCTCTCAGTTTTAAAGTTCAGCAGCGAGTAGAGCTACACAGCTCCTCACATTAGCCCTGGAGCTACTCTGAGCTACAAGCGGCTGCTCTGTAAGCATTGGAACGAATTCTCCGTAGTCCCCATAGAAATCCCATGGAATGCAGTTTCCTGCTGGTTTGTTACACTGCAGCAGAATAATAAGAATACGAGGAGTGCCTACTAGATTATGCAACGGAACAAAACTCGCGCCCCACGGTCCACCCAGAGAGACTGGAACCCTGCTCTCCTGCAATTAAAGCTTCCTATTTACATCGAAAGTTGTTTGTGAATAACCCCACCAGGGAGTCGGCTCAACAAAAATAAATCACCCAGCGCTTTCCGACAAGCCAAGCCCAGTGCTTGGCACCCAGTACAATAAGTATTTGTTGTACAAGTGATGAATGCTGACCCATTTATCCTGATTGATTTTTTTCCGCCCCAAACCTAACTTACACTCTGCTAAATGCATTGCTCTTGTGTCTTTTACAGAACACTTTGAATACGTTTTTTCCACATTTTTAAAACAATTCCCTTAAGGATTTGCATGACTCCGTATCAAAAGTTCTATTAAATTCATAATGGGATAACCACGAAAAGGAAAATTATTGTATTAAGTCCCTGTCACCAGTGTAGAAGACAGTGAGTGTACTGACAGCCAAAAACAAAGAAAAACAAAAAAAGTCAAGTATAACCAGCTTCTCTCCTCTGTGCGTTCTGTTACACGAGGAGAGAATGAGCACTGGGGTTCTGAGGGTCAGCAGCCCACCTCTGCCTCTGACGAGCTCTGGCATCTGGTAAAGTTCTTCCGCCTCTCTCTGCTTTGGTTTGCCTCTAAGTAAAATGGGGATGCCTTGTGGAGTCACCGTGAAGATAAAGACGCCATAAAGTACCTGTTAGATGGCAATGATTCAATACTAGCTGCTATTACCATTTTTCTACTAAAAGCAGGAGACTGTATCTCTAACTTTTTAAATTATCAATTTAAAGAATATTTTAAAATATTTAATAACATTTTAGAATAAACAAACATGAATTTAAGAGACAACCATGGATAATATTTGTTACTACTAAGAATTTCTTCTGAAACATAAGATCTTAAATCATAATTTAAGACTGATTGCATAAAACAGATCTTTTCAACTTGTCATGTTGCAGTCATATAGTCACTAAGTCATATCTGGCTCTTATGCGACCCCACAGACTGTAGCCCACGAGGCTCCTCTGTGCGTGAGATTCTCCAGGCAAGAATACTAGAGTGGGTAGCCCATTTCATTCTCCAGGGGATCTTTCCAAATCAGAGATGGAACCCCCATCTCCTGCCCTGCAGGTGGATTCTTTTACCACTGAGTCACCAGGGAAAGTCAGCAGTTATCTTGAGTCACTTGGTAAGTTTTCTATTCCATTTTCTAATAAGCAAAACTTAACAAAAATGAAATCTTTATAAAACTATTTTGCACATATAAAAAGTAGTTTAACATTTACTGATGGGACTTCAGAGTGTTTTAATATTTTGTCTTATAAGAGAAAATGGTAATAAGAATACCACTGGCTCTCCTTATACAATATTCAAGCTTTAAAATACCAATCAGAGATCACATGGATATTCACAAGTGCTGAATTCAAACCTCACATCAAACCTTATTATCATTTTGAAATATTTGGCTGTGCAAAAACCAACAGACAAGCTCTTTCTGAAAGAATTCTGTCATTTCTTCACTGCCTATAACCCTGCCAGCTTCCCAATGCTCCTTTGACAGTATAATCAGTCAATTCAATCAGAGAAATTCTAAAATACAATGGTAATTTTCTCTCACTTTTTTCTTTACACTGTCAGTTCAAGCCACCTGCTGAAAGCACTGATGTGGAACAGCTCAGTATTAGCTCTGAAATTAGTACCAGTCCCCAGTTAAACACCTGGCACATTCGGTGTAGGATAGACTCTTAATGGCATATAAGCCCATCAGCAGAACCTGCACAATACTTAAGCTAGCCTTTTTGAAAGTAATTCATATTGGTCATTGTTGGTATCACGACACAAGACTGAAAGAAAATCAGAAAAGGAAAATAGGTTCAAGAACAAATACAACAAATATGAAAGACTGATATTTCCATAAAAAATATTTTTAAGTGTGATGTCACTAGATACACTTGAAACAAACTTGTAAATTCAATATTCAGCCTATAACAATAGTTAAATTGTTGAATAAGTTCTCTATAGAAGGGAAGATTGCACTTGAAGATTCATTTCCCTTACATTTCAACCCCAAATTTACTACTGTGTGCACATCTTTCACATGCACACTTAAACAGAAAAGGAAGGGCAATTACCTCTGGTATCTTACATGTTCCAGCACCTTGCCTGGCCTGCCAAGCTCAGCAGGTAGGTCCATGAGCACTGACTGAGGCCGCAAGGATGAAAGGCATTTACTATAGCTACTCAGAGGGTCGTCAATGGACAACCTGTACAAGATTTATGCTTTAAATAATAAATGAACTAAACACCTTGAGGTAATTGGCTGTGTGAAGCTTCACAATAGGCAGATAGCTTGTCTGAACAAAGTAAAATAAGATTAAATAATGAATGAAGAGAGCAGAGAATTTCAAGCCAAATTCATACTGCATAGTTTTTTTTGTTTGTTTGTTTTTAAAGTGAAAGTAGTTGGTGTGTCAGGTTTTTATGGTTTTAAGAGGTGTCACTGGGACTTCCTCTTTCTCTGTAAAAGAAATTATTTCATAGATACATGTTTTTCTAGATTTCCAGTGCTGGGTGCCTAGCAGCCAGTCCTGGCAGTTCAAGAAATTGCCTGCTGAGTGATAGAAGTTTGTCCAAAGTCTACCGAACACTCAATTCTACTTGTATTTTATACAGACAGAATCAACATTCAATGATGTCTGGGGAAAAAAACATCAGAGCCAACTTTTGAAAAATAATGTTTCTGACACATGTACAGATTTAATACCATCTGCCACCACAGAGATCAATAAAGAGAGGTTCTGTCAAGTAACTTTTCAAGTGAGTTGCAGTGTAGACACTCCTCTCGGGCTTTTTTTTTTTTTTTAAACAGGAAGTTGATGAAGTTTGGTTGGTCCTTTTGTAAAGAGTAAGAAACTGTAGCCTTTGGATAGGCAGGTCATGAGCCTGAGAACAGTCTAAAAGGAAATAGAAACATAGACACAGATCCAAGTACATGGTTTCATAGATATCAATTTCATCATAATTTTTTAATGAGTCATACTTAAGCTTCTGTATTAAATGTCTTTAAAGATCAGAAGATTAAATAATCATTGTTAGTTCTAAGAATAATAATTTTCTGCATGTGTGCATGCTAAGTCACTTCAGTCATCTCCTACTCTTTGCAACTGGATGGCCCATAGCCTGCCAGACTCCTGTGTCCATGGGATTCCCCAGGCAAGAATACTGGAATAAGTTAACATGCCCTCCTCCAGGGGGTTTTCCTGACCCAGGGATCGAACCTGAGTCTCTTATGTCTCCTGCATTGGCAGGCGGGTTCTTTACCCCTAGAGCCACCTGGGAAGCTACGGAAATAAAAATGCCCTCACCAATGAAATATGCACATTGAGGTATTTACAACTGTGAAGAATCACTGTCTAAAACTTGCTGGAAAGTACCAAAGGGGGGGGGGGGGATGAAGTGGAGGCTAAATAAAATAATATTGGAAAAATCTTAACATTTGTTGACCCCAGATATGAGAACATGGAGATCCATTACTCTATATTCTTGCTTGTTGTGTGTTTGACATTTTCTATAGTAAAAAGCCTACTTTCCAGAGATTAAGTATAAGTGCCTTACAGTTCTAGATGGACAGAGATGTACCTAAGTTGATACATAAGAAAATTCTCTCTTCAGAGCTTTGCAGAATTTAGTCACCTTGAAGGGTCCACTCTGAGCCAACTATGGTGCCCATTCTGTTGCAGTGATGAGAAAGCCTGGGGCTCGTTGCCCATCTTTGCAGAAGAGTGGCCAACTCAGGCTTGCCCTGATAATCAAGGGTTGCAATCAGCTCTAGGATCTACTCTTCAGCTTTTCAGGCTCAGGTTAAATGTCACCTCTTCACAGCAGCCATTTCTATTTCCTGCATCTTATCCCTTCACCCTATTGGCCTCTACCCAACCCCGGGATGTTTCCTTTAAGAGTACCTAAACACTTTATAATTAATTTTTCAAGCCCTTCATTGTCTCCATCTGCCACTACAGAGCAAACAGGAACCCTGCCTTTCCTGTTCTCCCCCACATTTTTGGCTAAAGGGTTAGCAACTATTGATCCCTCTCCAGCATCCCACACGTACACTGTGGAGTCCAACATAAGCTTCTATTCCCAAGCACATATACTCCTGTGAGACCACAGAACCAGCATGTGAAACAGAACAGTGTGCCCAGTAGAGTGACACACAAATATGTTAGCAACAGTTTCCTCAAGCTCAAATTTCATTTTCTTAAGTATACAGCATTTACTGACTAGAAGACAAGGAACTAGAGCTTTTGGATCAGACACACTTGGGTTTTAAAGTCTACAAGCTGTAAATTTGAAGAAGTTATTCAGTATCTCTGATCCTTGCTACCTTCATCTATAAAATGGAGAGGGTAGTACATAACTCACAGGGTTTTGAGAAGTCAAAAATCATATATGCATCAGAGTAACATATAATCGTATATGTAACACTTAGGATAGTGCTTGGTACGTAACAGGCATTCAATTAATGCGCCTTGTGTTGTGTCCTAAGATGCTTCAAACATATCCAACTCTTTGTGACCCTATGGACCATAGCCCGCCAGGCTCCCCTGCCCAGAGGATTCTCCAGGCAAGGATACTGGAATGAGTTGCCATGCCCTTGTCCAGGGGATACTCTTGACCCAGGGATCGAACCCGCTTCTCTTAAGTCTCCTGCACAGGCAGGTGGGTCCCTTACCACTAGTGCCACCTGGGAAGCCCCAATATGTATCTTGTGGGTATGCATGTGAGTTACTCAGTTGGGCCCAACTCTGCAACCCTATGGACTATAGCCTGTCAGGCTCCTCTGTCCATGTAATTCTCCAGGCAAGAATACTGGAGAGGGTTGTCATTCCCTTCTCCAAAGGATCTTCCCAACCCAGGGATCAAACCCATGTCTCCTGCATTGCAGGCAGATTCTTTACTGAGTCACCAGGGAAGCCCATCATGTGCCTTACGCGCCTAATATTCTCCTCTTCTAATACTTTCAAGAAAACTGATATAAGAAATACTAAAAGTTTAAACTGAGGAGATAACTTTGGTCTCTATATCTGTTAAGTACATTTAAATTATCTTAACATTCCCTAACTTGCTAAGCTGTCACCCAAGTTGTATAAATATGTGCTGAAATGTTGGTTGTCTTCCAGTGTTCACTGTTTTTGAATTATGTGTATTTAACTCAAACTCTCCAAAATATGCTCGAGGACATATTCCTTCAATATGCACTACAATAAAGACTAGTCAGGAGCATGCATGAACTAAACACGTCAGTTAGAGAAGCTAGAAAAGAAATGTCCCAAGGGCGCACACTGCCTGCCATGTGGACTTGCGAGATGAAGTCAAAATTGTGGGAGGAAGTTACTGTAGGAAGCAGACTTTAAGAGCAGTTCCTAAGGTTCCGTGACTTTTTAAAAATATTTAAGTTTTCAAAAAGTCATGACCTTTTAAAATAGTAAGAGTCTATATTTATAAGATGGATGGAACCACATATTTTCTTTGGCTCACAGACTATTAATTCAGACTTTTTTAAAATTAAATCTGAAATAATAAAAAATTACTACTTTTTGATCACTTTTTTGTTCACTTGTTTAAATGGTTTTACTATCTCAAAACTGGGTTACCAAACCTGGAAAGATAGATTTTATGTTACCATTTTATAGACACTAAAATTAAGGCCCAGAAAATGTGACTGCCTCAATTCTGGTAACACTAAGTGGAGAAGCTGAGATTTGAGTGCAAGTTCTTCCAAAATATGCTTTTCCTTACTTATTATATAGTCACCTTAAACAAGCTTTCCCTTACCTGTTATTTATTCACTTTATTATGCAAAGATTAAAAAAGAAAAGCTTTATATATGTTATTACTAAGTCTTGCCACACTGTAAGTTAAATTTAATTATTTACAATTATTTTATAACATACACAATATTGAAATAATATAGTTTCACTTTTAGAAATCTAAAACGATTAACTTGCTTTAAATTTAGGAAAACTTGCCCCTTGCACATAAAATTGTAAGTCAGTACTGTAATTACAATTCTGTAATTGTAGAATAGAATAGAATAGAAGGCTAGGAATACAGCCTTATTTAAGGCCTCTCCATCATATGGCCTCTGCAGTAGGTGTTTCATCTTCTAGGACTGCCTGTTCATCTAGTTATTATTTATGGTTCTCAAAGTTAAATTTAACCTCAGTGTCATATCCACAGATCTTCTAAGAACACCCTCTCCAAGGGGTCCTCTTGTACCCCCAATCATTCACCAGCATCACTTACTTGTTTTGGTTTTTTCACACTTTTATCACCTGAAATTCTTGTTTTTTAGTGCTGCTTCACATATTTCTTATGTGCCTGTCCCCATATGGGACATCCTCTCGAACATCTAGTCTATTGTGTTCAGGTTCTCTCCCTAAAACCCAGAATAAGCATAGTGGGCCCTCAACAAATACAAGCTTAAGCCAGGGGCCCTCCAACTTCATTGTGCATATCATCATCTAGGGGGATGCTGAAGACTTCTCAGTCCCACCCAAAGTTTCTGATAGAGTAGTTCTGAGGTTGGGCCTGGGAATTTAATTTTTGTAACGTGTTCCTAAATAATGTTTGTGTAAGTAATTCATAAACCACAGTTCATAGCATAATCCACTGATGCTCCAACTGCTTGATGATTTTCATCACTAAGCTTCAGCCAAGTAACAGATTCTCTCCCAAAGAGATAAATGTGACTATGAAATTTAAAAAATTTAATTTCCAAGTATAAGCTTTAAGTCTTTCTTTCACATTTTACATGTGATTAATATCATTTTTAATACCTAACATTTACTGAATATTGATTCCCAGTGTCAAAACACTATCTGAAGTGCTTTTTTTGTATTATCTTGCAGTCATCTTCTCAAAAAAAAAAAAAAAAAACCTCTACAAAGAACTATATATCCCCATCTTACAGATGAGATGACTGAAGCAGAGATATCAGGTAACCTGCCTTGGTTATTTGCAAGTGGATAGAAAGAAATTTAAAACCAAGCAAACCAGCTCCAGATCTCAATTCTTAAATATGATGGTGCAGGCTTACATAAGATATACATTCTACCAATAGTAGATATGGAAAGTTAATATAAAACATTGTCTTCTTTTCTGATTCATGGATCACCTGAATGAAAGATTTTTTTCTTACAAGCTATGATTTTTTTCTCTTGCCCACCAACAGAATAGGAGATAAATAATGAATTCTATATTTATACAACCAAAGGGAAAAATGCAATTATGATACCTTAACACTAGACAAATACAATATACGTGTGTGATGTATTGGCTAGCTCTGCTTGTGAATGTTCCTGCAATGTAAGAATTTCTTTATCCAAGGACAAGTTCTTTCACCTTCCCATCTGTCCTGTGAATTTTTAAATGTCTGAGACAGGTGGCCTGTTGGAAACCTAAAATCCTGTGGGTCTAAGATATGATTAAAATCTGATGTTAGGCTCTCTGATAAAGAAGATACCTATGTTTAGGCAAGAATTTGTAAGTAACCTGCAAAATGTGTCAAAGATAACTTGAACCCTTACATAACCAAAATCTCTTAAATTCTAGAATAGCATATGTCAGGACAAACTTTAGCTTGCTCAATTTCCCCATAGAAAACTATAGCGATACCTCCATGCCATTGACAGGAAGGAATAGAATGTAATCAAATAACTAATTTTTTATGGTTTGGGGGTTTCGCCCTTTTCTGAATTACCAGTGGTTTCAGAAATAATGCAGCCTGCTCGCCTTTAAAGAGTTCTAGTATAGTAGTAGTTTATCAGTTTTCTTCTTAAGTCTATCTTTAGTAAATGTAACTACAGTTCTCCCAGCAATATTTATAAATACTGCATTAATGATAGTTAATAAAATCAGTTAATAATGCAGGCTGAGTTCCATAATTGCATATTACAGAGCTCACTGCAAAATATATTACTCAAAAAATCATAACCATGATTATACTTCACATAAATGCCTAGTGCATTGTGACTTCTCTGAAAACTAAAATGCACATGAATTAAAAGGCTATTTGCCATGAACCACTCCCCAGTTTATATTTGTCAATGAAAAGTATAATACAGTTTATTAAATGCAATCCATTTCTTTCCTAGTAAAGCTGGGAGGAATTTAATTGAAATCTATTTAGTGAGAACTTAAATCTATGTTGAGTTTAAAGTTTGGCACAGAATACTAAGCAATGATCAGGCAGATAATTAAAATTTAAAATGTTAAATGATTTATCATCTAGTAAATAATTAAGGGAATTTAAAAATCCAAGTAAGGAAATGTTAGAGAGAATATATATTACCAATCTCTTTTTTTCTAGAACAATAATATATGAGTGTATGTTGCCTACATTTTGTTCTTGGTAATGTCAAAAGTGACTTTAATTTAAAAAGCTTTAGCAAACTTAATGAAATTAACCTAAATTGATTGGCATTCTGATCCAGCAGGTATTAAACACATCAAGGTAAAAACAAGGCCACTGTGACAAATTCAATAGATCAATCTGCAGTGATGCAAAAATCCAATAAATTGAAATTTAACTAAAGAATATTGCACAAATGCCAATCCCCTCTATGAAATAAAGGAGTATTCATTTGAGACTATATTACTTACTGTAACTACCATGAAATCTATAATTGTGTTGTTCTTTGATTCTACAGCCTTTGACTGGTTTCCTTCATTTTTAATGTTCCTGTTTTATTATTTTCAGTGCACAGAGTGCATCACTAGGCCTCCTCCTTGCACTCTGTTCATTCAATCATAAATCTTTACTAAGTAGAGATTTTTGCCAAAGAAGAAGTTTTTTTAAAGAAGTTTAAGGTAATGAATAAATTATCAGAAGATATCTAAAGAGACAAAAGTCTCTTTACAGTAGTGAAAATATGGTAATATTAACAATGTAAAACCAAGCACTGCTGCTGCTGCTGCTGCTAAGTCGCTTCAGTTGTGTCCGACTCTGCGACCCCAAGCACTAGTACTCACTATTTTGATGTTGCTGGCATCCCCCAAATGGAAACAAATGCAAGCAAAAGAAAGTGTGTGTGCTTGTCATCTACACTATCAGGTCAGGGGAAATACCTACACAATTTCTGCTGACACAACTTCTGTAGATCACATTCCTTAACCCTATACCTAGGACTACCTTGTTGACTTTTGGCAGAAAGAAAAAATCTCTTCTGGGACTGTGTTTCATCTATAAAGGAGTTATGTCTCTGGTTTATATTCCTATCTCTTAAGCAACTAGCACAGAATGTAATATATAGCCTTTACTCAAAAAAAAAAAAAAAAAAAAGAAGAAGAAGAAAGAAAAGCTTGAAATTATTTGAAAATACACAGGAGAAAAGTAAAATAATAGAAGAAAAATGGTTGGGAAGAAGAGAAAAAGGTTGTCAAAAGAGGTACAAAGAAGTGGCTTGAACTGGCTTTGAAAAATTCTTCCATCAAAGCAGAAACCTGAGCATGACCACCTTGATTCCAAAGAGTGTTTCTATACCAAGAGACATTCAGTTTATCATCACAGGGATGAAATCTGGCAACAGGGGAAGAGCACTCTAAACTTTTAAACTGGGGTCAGCAAACAACTGTCTGTGGGGCAAACCTAGCTTACCACCAGCTTTTATAGATGCATGAGCTAAAAACAGCTTTTACATTTTTAAAATAGTTTTTAGAAGTCAGAAGTATATTTTATGGCATGTGAAAATTGCATGAAATTCAAATTGCAGTATCCAGAAATAAAGTTTTATTGGAACACAGAAACCTTGATCAGAAACACAAATCAACTGCCCATATCCAATCTGACTGTGCTAACCTACACGGCAAAATCCTGGACAGAAAACCCTGGGTAGAGGCTTTAAAAGGTCCGTTTCCAGGCAGATCTTAGAGTTCTCCTTAGAACAACAGTATCAAAATCAACTTGAAAACAGTACAAAATAATTTGGTCAACATCTTGCATGTTACTAGTTGTCCACTTGGTTAGCTGGGAAGCAGGGTAAGAATCAAGAGTCCTAGAATGTTTTTCTGCAATGAACAGAAATAACTGATGTCATTGTATTTTAGATACCTTTTCCAGCATGTATTATCTCTTATGGGACCAACGCCTTTAGCATCTTGAAAAGATGAATGGTTTGAGATTTGTAAAAGCCTTCAGAATCAGTGAATGAAAGTAGCTTCACAAGTACAGCGTCCCCTCAGCGGTAAAGAGAAGTCAATGAGCATGTGTCCCTGTGTAAAGGTGGGTCTATAAACCACCAAGAGGAGACATCTGGTCTATGGGCTTCAACTCACAGCCTCTGACCATCAAATGCTCACAGCCATTAACCTAGGTTATTGGCATAGCAAACATTTTCAAAAAGATTATGCACATGTCCTTTAGGATCAAAGGTGAGTTAATGAAAAGTGTAGTCAGGAGCATAAAGTAAGGGCAAACTCATGCAAGGCCAATGAATTTCATATGGCTAGTGTCACAGCTATCAACCGAGTTGACAGGGCAGTGAACTGAAGACTCGCCTTTGCTTTAGAAATAGCTCTAGCAGCTTACAACCAAGGCTCTGGGAGCCAGAGTGGAAATCCAACCTGGGACGTAGCAGCAAACCATGAAGAAAGAAGGCCAATTCTACAATATCCTACCATAATGGAATCTCTAAGATTCACACAGCTAAGATGGCAGCCTGGGCCAACACTGAATGCTCTCCTGACACCACACTAAAACTACAGGAAAGATTAGTTTTCAAAAGTCATAAACCCATGAGGATAAGGAAAAGAGAAGAGCTATCAGCCATAAAGTTTTTCTAGGTAGTTAGAAAATGGATTAGCAGCAACTGATTGAGCACTACTGAGACAAAGGAACTGAAGCCAGTAGGAGAGAAAGCTGACCTAAGCCAGTCTACCACAGAAGTCACAAAGATTTTAGGACTTGGAGTACCAGTGACCTAATGAACTGGGAGAGAGTGCGCTGTTGCAGGGAAGTATGTAGTTAAAATAAGAAGGACTGTATGAAAGCTGCTTGAGAAGTAATTAGCCAGTCCAGTTGCCAAGACTACTTCTGGGGAATTAGGAGTGGGAGGTCTTGGAGGTTTATTCTCTGGAGATGGATAAACTAGGGGATAACCAGAAGCAGTTGAGGACCCCAAACAGGGAGGTTAAGTGATCATACACACTCTGGGAACCCCACCCCTTTCCCCAGGGGGCTTCCAGAACACCTTCCAAGACAAGAGGTGGAAAGGTCTATCTTTGAGGAAGCTGACCAGTCCAAGAGGGGAAATTTAAAGATAACAGATGTTGGAGTTCCCTATAGAGTTCACCTCAACTACTCAATGATGAAGTTCAAAGTCAACAAGCCCAATTAATTCATTCAGAATGTCCAATCCACTTAACCAGAAATTGACAAGCAAAGGTTACAAGACAGCTGATGAAGTCTCTAACATGGAAGACAGATATTAGATGAAACACACAGAAAATGGTAACTTGGAAGAAGCAGGATAATCAAAGAGAAGAAAAGTGAAAAACAAACGCTTTCTTGTTATTAGTTATCATAAGAAACAGAGACTGCATCTAGAAATTGGAACAGAATAAAAAGAACACTTAAGAGAACAAAAAGTTCTTAAAAATTAAAGCTATCATGAGAAAAAAGTCAATAAAATTAATGGTAAAATTTTGAAGCAATCTCCTAGACAACAAAAAGTTAAAGTAAAAATATAAGAAAAAAAATGTTTCACAAATTCCAAAATTCAAATATGCATCCCCAAATGGAACAACAGGAAAGAAGTCTATGAAGTTATTTAAGAAGATTTTCCAGAACCATAGGATAAGTTTTCTGATTAAGAGCCCACTAAGAGTCCAGCACACTGAAAAAAAGTAGATACAAACCATGACACACAGATCAGTGGGAAATTTCAGAACATCCAGGGAAAAGTCTACATACAATCATCAAAATGTCTCAGTATCTCTGTAAACTGAAAATAGAAGCTGTATGACGATGGAGAGATAACCTCAAATTCTGAAGTAAAATTATTTCCTCCCTAGAATTCCACACAAAATATCAACCAGATGGGAAGGTGAAATTTAAAAAAAATATATTTAGAAAGTCAAGGTTGCCCCAAGTTTACTTTTCATACACCCTTTCTCAGCAGATTACCAGAGGATGTTCTCCATCAAAATGAGAAAATAAACCAAAAAATTTAGAACACAGGAGGGAATGTTGACAAACTATGAGTACCATCTCTTATTTGACCACTTCCAGTTCACCTTGATTCACGGACCTAACGTTCCAGGTTACTATGCAATATTGCTCTTTACAGCATCGAACCTTGCTTCTATTACCAGTTGCATCCACAACTGGGTGTTGTTTTTGCTTTGGCTCCATCTCTCCAGTACTTCTCCACTGATCTCCAGTAGCATATTGGGCACCTATCAACCTAGGGAGTTCACCTTTCAGTGTCCTATCTTTTTGCCTTTCCATACTGTTCATGGGATTCTCAAGGCAAGAATACTGAAGTGGTTGGCCATTCCCTTCTCCAGTGGATCACATTCTGTCAGACCTCTCCACCATGACCCATCCGTCTTGGGTGGTCCTACACAAAATGGCTTAGTTTCATTGAGTTAGACAAGGCTGTGGTCCATGTGATCAGATTGGCTAGTTGTCTGTGATTGTGGTTTCAGTCTGTCTGCCCTCTGATGCCTTTTCTCAGTGTCTACCGTCTTACTTGGGTTTCTCCTACCTTGGATGTGGGGTATCTCTTCACAGCTGCTCCAGCAAAGCACAGCCACTGCTCCTTACCTTACATATGCCAGCAAATTTGAAAACTCAGCAGTGGCCACAGGACTGGAAAAGGTCAGTTTTCATTTCAATCCCAAAGAAAGGCAATGCCAAAGAATGCTCAAACTACCATACAATTGCACTCATCTCACACGCTAGTAAAGTAATGCTCAAAATTCTTCAAGCGAGGCTTCAGCAATACATGAACCATGAACTTCCAGATGTTTAAGCTGGTTTGAGAAAAGGCAGAGGAACCAGAGATCAAATTGCCAACATCTGTTGGATCATCGAAAAAGCAACAGAGTTCCAGAAAAACATCTATTTCTGCTTTATTGACTATGCCAAAGCCTTTGACTGTGTGGATCACAATTAACTGTGGAAAATTCTGAAAGAGATGGGAATACCAGACCACCTGACCTGCCTCCTGAAAAATCTGTATGCATGTCAGGAAGCAACAGTCAGAACTGGACATGGAACAACAGACTGGTTCCAAATAGGAAAAGGAGTACGTCAAGGCTGTATATTGTCACCCTGATTATTTAACTTATATGCAGAGTACATCATGAGGTGTACTCCAGCTGGGCTGGAAGAAGCACAAGCTGGAATCAAGATTTCTGGCAGAAATATCAATAACCTCAGATATGCAGATGACACCACTCTTATGGCAGAAAGTGAATAAGAAGTAAAGAGCCTCTTGATGAAAGTGAAAGAGGAGAGTGAAAAAGTTGGTTTAAAGCTCAACATTCAGAAAACTAAGATCATGGCATCCAGTCCCATCACTTCATGGCAAATAGACAGGGAGACAGTGGAAACAGTGGCTGACTTTATTTTTCTGGGCTCCAAAATCACTGAAGATGGAGATTGCAGCCATGAAATTAAAAGACGTTTACTCCTTGGAAGGAAAGTGATGACCAACCTACATAGCATATTAAAAAGCAGAGACATTACTTTGCCAACAAAGGTCCATAGTCAAGGCTATGGATTTTCTGGTGGTCATGTATGGATGTGAAAGTTGGACTACAAAGAAAGCTGAGCACTGAAGAATTGATGCTTTTGAACTGTGGTGTTGGAGAAGACTCTTGAGAGTCCCTTGGACTGCAAGGAGATCCAACCAGTCCATCCTAAAGGAAATCAGTCCTGAATATTCATTGGAAGAACTGATGCTGAAGCTGAAACTCCAATACTTTGGCCACCTGATGCGAAGAGCTGACTCATTTGAAAAGACCCTGATGCTGGGAAAGATTGAGGGCAGGAGGAGAAGGGGATGACAGAGGATGAGATGGTTGGATGGCATCACTGACTCAATGGACATGGGTTTGGGTGGACTCTGGGAGTTGGTGATGGATAGGGAGGCCTGGTATGCTGTGTCATGGGTTTGCAAAGAGTCGGACATGACTGAGTGACTGAACTGAACTGAACTGATGAGTACCATATTTGTAGTCATGCTAAAGAGGCCAGCTAAGTACAATGAATGTCAGTGGAACCATCACTTTTGCTGGTGAGATACATAATAACTACAGATCAGCATGGAGATTGAGGAGGAAAAATTGTGATGCTTCTCATATGAATGGGAGCATGGAAGCCTGGCATCTCTATGGAAATCAACAACTTGGAAAAGCCTTCAGATCCTTATGGACCAGTTTCCCAATCTTGGCATCACTGACTTGTGACCAATGAAGTCATTTTTCTTTGCAGGATAGAGGTGTTCCTGAGTATTGCAGGATATTTGGCAGAATCTCTAGCTTCTACCTGGTAGATGTAACAAAGCCACATACACACTTGTGACAACCACAAATACCTACAGACAGAGTCAGATGTCTTTTGGAGGCAGCTAAATTGCTCCTGAGTAGGAACTCGTGCTAAAGAGTAAGTGAAGAATAAGATAAAAATATTCCTGATAAAAGGTATCTATGTAATATATCTATCCAACACATATCACACATGCCTATACTTGCAAAAGATTACAATCAGCTCTATTTCTATTGATCACTGAGATACTAACTTCATTCTTTCCTCATTTTAAAGGAATTTTGTATCATGAACATGGATTCTTTCTCCAAAAAATTGATGAAAGTATACACTCAAAACTACAAGTGAGCACATTCTCATATACAATTATACTTCTAGGAATCTGACCTCCTAAAGTATGCTCCTACACACGTATAAAATTATGTATGCAAAGTTATCATTTGTGACATTGATTTTAACAGCAAGAAGTAATCTAAGTGTTCAGTAATAGAGTACTGTGAAATCAACTGGACTTCCCAGATGGCTTGGTGGTAAAGGATCTGCCTGCCAATGCAGGAGACACAGGTTCAATCCCTGGGTCGGGAAGATCCCCTGGAGAATGCCACTCCAGTGTTCTTGCCTGGAGAATCCCATGGACAGAGTAACCTGGCAGGCTACAGTCCACAGGGTTGCAGAGAGTTGGACACAACTGAGCAACGGAGCACTCTTGTGAAATCAACTATGTCATATCATAAATTAATGGCAAGCAGCCATTAAAAAAAAAGAGTAAATTCATTATATACCAACATGGAATGATTTCCAAAATAAACCATGATGTTGAAAAGGTAAAGAGTAAAGCAGTATATGTATTTCATGCATACACAAACAAATTCTTCCCACCTTTTCTTTTATACAAATTGATGGAAGTGGTTGACTCACAATGGGGAACCTAGTTGCAGATGGCCAGCGTTGGGGGGAATTGATATGTTCTTTGGTACCTTTTGAATTTTAATCACATAAATATCTTATTCATATTAAAATACAATAAAAATTTGTACCATGTCAATTTTTGTGCTCCAGTAGTATTCTTGGGTTACTGTCTTAAGATGTAACTAGCAACCAGTGTCTCAGAAGCCATCCTTGAGGAAGCACTTGAAGTCCCACTGCCATCATGTAGAAAATGTTGTTCCTACAAGGATATGCTTCAAGAAAACTTGACAAAGAGGCCCACTATGCCTCTGAATGGCATTTTAGACTGAATAGAATGAAACAGTTATCATTCTTCCTTTTACCCCCAACAGAGATTCAGGTTCCTAATTATTAAATGTCAGGAAAAAAATGAACATAATGCAAAAAAAAAAAAAAAAAAAAAAAAAACCACACACCATTCCTATGAATGAATATTATAATAGAACTAGATTTAATAAAAGGAAAAGTTTTGCCCTGATCAGTAGGCTATAGAAGTCATTTTTGTAAGAGTGAGTAGTCTCTGCTTTTGAGCAGAAAACTGGCAATGAAATTAACTCAGAGAAGAAAGGGTCAGCAGGGAGGTGGGACTATGACTTCATGATCCAAAATTTGACTTCTCACTTAGACTGCTTTTAAGTTAAACTGAAGAAAAGAGCATGAGATCAAAGACAGGGGCAGTGAGTTGTGGCTTAGCTGTACTCACAGCGTAATCTTGGGGAAATCATTTCAGCTATTGTCAAAAGGGGACAATCCCTGAATGCAGAAATGTGGGGAGGATTAACAAGCAAGAAACCAGCAACAAAGGGTATGTGAGGATTAAAGCTGAGAAAACAAAATTTTCTAACCTTAAATATTGAGTTCATGAATCAGAGGCAATCTCTAAAGAAGTAAATGTATAGGAGACTGTGAAGCATTGAAAAATACAAACTAAATGGTCAATATTTGATGAACTTATTTTATAATAAGAATAATGTTTAAATTATAAAACAAAATGATGCAGCCTAATCAATCAACTTATGGCTGATACAAGCATCCCCAATGGTTTGCTCGAATCTTTAGGTGAATTCTGACATGCGACACCATAAAGTCAAAATAACTCTGATAAAGGATGACAGTGGAGGAAGTACTGTTAATCTCTTAAACCTCAGCAGGTGTTCTTTTAATTCAATATTTTTTAGAGTGCCTTCTATGTTAAGACACAACTAGACCAACGAGATGGAGCCAAGGTAAATAAGCCAGTCACAGGCTAGAGATATAATTTAAAAGGGAAGGCAAACCAAAGGAAAAAAAGTAACACATTAAAGCCAATTATGATAAAAACAACAAGGAGAAGCAAGTCATGTGCATCCAAAGACCTAACGAAGTACACTATTTACATCTGTAGAAATTTGAGAAGGTAGCTAGGAGAAGGTATAATTAAGCATGTCTTTGAATTACAACTTTCTAGAAAAACAAGGTCTTAAAAGTATTTATGAATCTTGGTCCTCCTCATTTACAAGAAGTACAAATACATTCTAATACTTCAGCATAAGAAGGAAAGTCACAAAGGATATCAAGTTTCCAAAGTCATTTAAAGTATAGACTGTTCCTAAAGTGTAGACATATAAAAATATATGTCTACATATATTCTTATGTTGATGGCTAAAGATAAATAAATAAAAGTCTGCTGTTTCATATATGCCACAGATGACTCACAGATAAGAGCTATCAATGAACCATCACCATCAGTGCATTTATGTACAGTGTCAGAACTGGCACATCAGTAGTGAACTGACTGACTTAGTTAATTCTACAGTAGCCCTGTCCCACAGACAGGGGACAAACCAAATTAGCAAACCAAATATGCACAATGACTAAGACATGGAAACAGCCATGTATGTCCATCATACATGTCCATCAACAGATGAATGGATAAAGGATACATGATGTGTGTATATACACACAATGGAATACAACTCAGTCATAAAAAAAGGAAGTAATGCTATTTGCAGCAATATGGATGAACCTAGAGATTATCATACTAAGTGAAGTAAGTCATAAAAAGAAAGACAAATACCATATGATATTACTTACATGTGGACTCTAAAATATGGCACAAATGAACTTATCTACAAAAGAGAAGCAGACTCACAGAGAATAGGCTTATGGTTGTGAAGGAGGAAAGGATTAGGAATTTGGGATTAGCAGACACAAACTATTAGATATAAGATGAATAAGCAACAAGGTCCTGTTGTAGAGCACAGGGAACTATATACAATATCCTGTGATAAACCATGATGGGAAAGAAAATGAACAAAAGAATATGTGTGTAACTGAGTCACTCTGCTGTGTAGCAGAAAACCATGACATTGTAAGTCAATAATACTTCAGTAAAATTTTAAAAAGAAATATAATGCAAGTCACATAAGCCATTTTAAATTTCTATTAGCCATATTAAAAATCTTAAAAGACTAGCTGAGTTTAAATTTTTAAATATATTTATTTGTCTATTCAAAATATTATTTCAATATGGAATCAATAGGAAAATACTAGAGAGAGTATTTCTCTCTAGAAATAGCTTATATATTTTTTTTTATTTTTGAAATCTAGCAGGGATTTTTGTCTTTGCAGCATATCTCACTTCTGACTAGGTGCATACAGACTGGTCAATAGGCACATGTGTCTAGTGACACATGGTTCTAAGTTATTACTCATGCATCAAAATAGTGTTCATAAGGCTAGCTCACAATAAATATGTGAATGAAGAATAGATGAATGGCAAAGTGACATAATACTATTACAAACTCTTTTTTCCTTACGTTAAACCATTTCAATATATTTCTAAAAAAAGATAAGACAATACACAAAATCTCCCCAAATTGATAAATAAAAATACAAATTTTGATAAAAGTATATTCTATTTAATGCTGAAACAAAACTTAAATACTCAGGATATAGTATTGGGTAACTCATATTATTATAAATACCTTTCAAAGAAGAAAAGTGGCAAGGGCAGATTAATAAAAAGTAGACTTTCTACTGCTCATTCTACTGTTCATTCATTTTCTTAAGAACTTTGCCTCTTACTATTTATTCTAATTAAATATATTCTTACATTATGACCCAATTTTGAATTAGAATTTATTTAGGGTTTACCAATATGCACAAGCTTTATCTGATTCATTCAAGTGATTCAATGTTACATTATTGTAAAGTGAAATTTTTCTTAATGTATTTATATGGTCATTGTTTTTCCATTTGGCTATATAAATCTATCTATACAGAAATAGGTGTTATTTTATGCCCCACTTTGACGAACTATTTTGAGTCTGCTTCTGTGACTAGTGGGGGCATTTGCCAAGATCAATTAGTGATGCTTGTCATGGGTACAGGAGGGCGTTTTCCTTTTTAATGCACTATATTTGTGTCCTGGCTAACCTCTTAGAAAGGACAAGAATAAATAGAGTATTCACAGAAGCTTTTACGGGTTGATTACTTCACCTCTCAGCCTTTTAAATTCGTATGTTGTAGCCCTAACACCCAGGACTTCAGAATGTCGTCTCATTTGGAGATAGAGTCCTATAGATATTATTTTCTAAGTTGAAATAAGGTCATAATGGAATATCATAGGACTTCAATCCAACAGGATGGGTATCCAAATAAAAGGGCCAATCAGCTATATAGTATTTGTACAAAGGAACCAATCCTGAATTTCATTTTTTTTCTTAAAATGACTGCCTAGCACCTTCAAAAAGCCTAACAGAGTTATAATTATCTATAATTAAAAAATCTTAAGAGTCATTTTTATTTCTATCTCAGCATACTATTTGTAATTTATTACCCTAATTATAAGATAAATTTGTCATTAATATTTCTTTTTCCTTTCCTCCCAGAGAATTTTAAAGCTGTAACAGAACTTAGAAATACTCTAGTCCAAATGCCACATTTTGCATATGGGGAAACTGAGTACTAGAGAAATGACTTGAAAAGCTCAACCGACTTCATAATGACTCAGACAAGTCTTAATTTCCAATGAAATCTACATGAATATGCCTTCTTTACTCACTTCAGTAAGGGCATTTACACATTTAAAAATGCTTCTTTATTCTCTATAGAATGTGGAAGAATGAAAGATTAAATTCAATCAATTTCTCATTCAATTACTGTAAGGATGTTTTTACTTATTGCAAAGATAGACCATTGTGACCATCCTTTGAAAAAAGAAAAGAGAAAAAAAAAAAACCTGAGATACAAAAATCTTAACTTGCTCCACATATAAATTAGGAAGTAATTATTTGCATTACAAAAGATTTCATTTTACCAAAAAGATATTGTAGTAAGGTTCCTTGAAATATCAAGTCTCTTGGTAGAGCACAAATTTAATCCAATTTACAGAGGGAAGAGGGAGGCAAAAAGTTTAGCTGGAGTATAACTTCTGCTTAAAAACCTTCCCTGACAAAATAATGGTCGTCTTCTGTGCTCCTCCTACATGCCCTCTGTTTAACCTCTAACCTGACAGTTTCTCACTTAATACATCCTGGTATTCATAGAATAAATTGCTGATTCAACCACAGTTAAAGGGCATTCAGAGGTCAGGAATCATGCCAAGTACTGGATGGAGTAAAAAGGTAAATAAGTGAAGGAGAGTCTCTCTCGTTTAGTCTTATTATAGGATATTATCATTATTGCTAGTTTCCTTTTCTGCATACCCTTCTAAAATTTGCTTTCCTTGGAGGCAAGATATGTCTCATTCACAGCTGAGTCTCCAAGGCAAGACATGGTACCTGACTGACAGCATTCAGTAGATGATACTGAGTAAGTAAAATGACTGCCGCCATATTCCAAGTACTGTTCCACGTTCATAATGTGTCCTCATCTCATTCAACCCTCAAGCTCCCTAGAGATGGTACTTGTACAGAGTGTAACACTCAGGTTCAGTTCAGTCGCTCAGTCATGTCTGACTCTTTGTGAGCCCATGGACTGCAGCATGCCAGGCTTCCCTGTCCATCACCAACTAACAGAGCTTGCTGAAACTCATGTCCATCGAGTCAGTTATGCCACCCAACCATCTCATCCTCTGTCTTCCCCTTCTCCTCCTGCCTTCAATCTTTCCCAACATCAGAGTCTTTTCCAGCCAGTCAGTTCTTCACATCAGATGGCCAAAGTATTGAAGTTTCAGCTTCAGCATCAGTCCTTCCAATGAATATTCAGGACTGATTTCCTTTAGGAAAGACTGGTTACATCTCCGTGCAGTCCAAGGGAAACTCAAGAGTAGTCTCCAAAACCACAGTTCAAAAACATCAATTCTTCAGTGCTCAGCTTTCTTTATAGTCCAACTCTCACATTCATACATGACTACTGAAAAACGATATAGTTTTGACTAGATGGACACTTGTGGGCAAAGCAATGTCTCTGCTTTTTAATATGCTGTCTAGGTTGGTCGTAGCTTTATTTTCAAGGAGTAAGCGTCTTTCAATTTGACGGCTGCAGTCACCACCTGCAGTGATTTTGGAGTCAAGAGAATAAAGTCTGTTACTGTTTCCATTGTTTTCGCACCTATTTGCCATGAAGTGATTGGACCGGATTCCATGATCTTAGTTTTCTGAATGTTGAGTTTTAAGCCAACTTTTTCACTCTCCTCTGTCATGTACATCAAGAGGCTCTTTAGTTCTTCTTCGTTTTTTGCCTTGAGGGTGGTGTCATCTGCATATCTGAAGTTATTGATATTTCTCCTGGCAATCTCAATTCCAGCTTGTGCTTCATCCAGCCCAGCATTTTACATGATGTACTCTGCATGTAAGTCAAATAAGCAGAGTGACAATATATAGCCTTGACGTACTCCTTTCCTGATTTGGAACCAGTCTGTTGCTTCATGTCCATTTCTAACTGTTGCTTCTTGACCATCATACAGATTTTTCAGGTGGCAGGTCAGGTGGTCTGGTATTCCCATCTCTTGAAGAATTTTCCACAGTTTGTTGTGATCCACACAGTCAAAGGCTTTGGCATAATCAAATAAGCAGAAGGAGATGTTTCCTGGAACTCTCTTGCTCTTTCAATGATCCAACAGATGTTGGCAATTTGATCTCTGCTTCCTTTGCCTTTTCTAAATCCAGCTTGAATTTATGGAAGTTCATGGTTCATGTACTGTTAAAGTCTGGCTTGGAGAATTTTGAGCATTACTTTGCTAGCATGTGAGATGAGTGCCAATTGTGCGGTAGTTTGAATATTCTTTGGCATTGCCTTTCTTTGAGACTGGAATGAAAACTGACCTTTTCCAGTCCTGTGGCACTGCTGAGTTCTCCAAATTTGCTGGCATATTGAGTGCAGCACTTTAATAGCATTATCTTTTAGGATTTGAAATAGCTCAACTGGAATTTCATCACCTCTTCTAGCTTTGTTTATAGTAATGCTTCCTAAGGCCCACTTGACTTCACATTCCAGGATGTATGGCTCTAGGTGAGTGATCATATCATCATGATTATCTGGGTTATAAAGACCATTTTTATATAGTTCTTCTGTGTATTCTTGCCACCTCTTGTTAATCTCTTCTGCTTCTGTTAGGTCCATACCATTTCTGCCCATTGTTGTGCCCATCTTTACATGAAATGTTCCTTTGGTATCTAATTTTCTTGAAGAGATCTCTAGTCTTTCCCGTTCTATTGTTTTCCTCTGTTTCTTTGCATTGATCACTGAGGAAGACTTTCTTATATCTCTTTGCTATTCTTTGGAACTCTGCATTCAAATGAATATATCTTTCCTTTTGTCCTTTGCTTTTAGTGACTCTTCTTTTCTCAGCTATTTGTAAGGCCTCCTCGGACAACCGTTTTGCCTTTTTGCATTTCTTTATCTTGGGGTTGGTCTTGATCACTGCCTCCTGTACAATGTCACAAACCTCCATCCATAGTTCTTCAGGCACTCTATCAGATCTAATCCCTTGAATCTATTTGTCACTTCCACTGTATAATCATAAGGGATTTGATTGAAGGCATACCTGAGTGGTCTAGTGGTTTTCTCTACTTTCTTCAATTTAAGTCTGAATTAGGCAATAAAGAGTTCATGATCTGAGCCACAGTCAGCTCCTGGTCTTGTTTTTGCTGACTGTATAGAGCTTCTCCATCTTTGGCTTCAAAGAATATAATCAATCTGATTTTGGTGTTGACCATCTGGTGATGTGCATGTGTAGAGTTTTCTCTTGTGTTGTTGGAAGACAGTGTTTGCTATGATCAATGTGTATCCTCCTAAATTTTGCATTCCTTAAAGGCAAGATATGTCTTATTCAAAGCTGAGTCTCCAAGAACTAATGTGGTACATGATTCACAGCATTCAGTTGAGGAATACTCAGTAAGAAGTACAATTTCTCAGTGCTACCATATTCCAGGTACTGTTCTATGTTCATAAATGTATCCTCATCTCATTCAACCTTCAAGCTCCCTAGAGATGGCACAGAGTGTGACAGTCAGGCTCAGAAGTTACATAAGTTGGTGAAGCTCACAGAATTCAAAAGTGATCAAATAGCTCTGCAAACTCATATCTGTAAAACATTCTGAAGCTCATGCTTTCCTCACTTTACAAACTAGCAGAATAAGATGTCTGTGGAATTCAAAAAATATAAGCAAATGTATTAACCAGAAACACAGAAAAGAGGCAGGTAAAAAGTGATATTTTCCCGTCTTTGTTACTTAATCTGTTTTCTGAAAAGATACATTATGTATTTATGTACCAGATGATGCTCTAATAGGTACACAGTATCTGCTATCTGAAATTGTAAAGTATCTATGACTCTACTTTGTGAGTCATTTATAAGATAAAGCTTTTGATAACCATGATTTTCATGCAAGACCATTCTATCATTCTTAAGCTATTTTTATAAACATTATTTTTCTTTAAAAATAACTTAAAAACTACAAGAGCACAGTGTGACATCATGTAGGCCTGGGGTTACACTCTGTTCCTCCCATTTCTGGGCCATGTAGTCTTTGAAACCACTTTAAGATGACAAGTAAAGACAGAGCTGAGAGACTGCAAAGAGCTGGGCAAGGCAAGGAAGAAAATAACATGCAAGAAGAAAAATAAACTACATTACATATAACAAACTGTATAATGAGCACTGCAGAAAATCAAAGCACTAAATGGAGGGCAATATTGCATTGCTAATTCAGAACTTTGAAGAAAAGAAAGTGAATCGAAAATAATGAGAGGATTATTATGAAGAACAGAAAACAGATCTACCTTTTGAATCACATATATTACAATGGGAGGGTTTAAAAAAAAAGAACAATTGGAAAACAAGCAGACTCAAGGACACAACTGAAGAAAAACTTCAGAGATTTCAAGATAAATCTTTAAGGAGGCAAAGAGGATGCAAATCAGGAGGAATATCATGGTCCATGGGAAACTAAAGAAAAATTCTCACACACATCTACATACCTCCATACACCCTGGATAAAGATTTTTAATACAGGGCCCAGTGGGAGGGGGAGAACAAAACTTGCAAACCTCTGAGAAAACCAGCTTATCTTCAAAGTAACAAAATTATTGTTGGCATCAATATCTCCCTTGCCATTTTAACCCCATGAGAGAGACAAATGAGCAACACTAACAATAATTTAATTAAGAGAGGAAAGTCTGTAAGCCAAGATTGTTCTAACAAGCCAAGTTGTACAATAATAATAATTTAAAAAGTCAGATATTCAAGAGCTCAGAAAATCTAGCCAAAACCCCCTTTAAAATTACTTAATAATATACTCCAGTTAACTGAGAAATGATCAAAATTAATGGAGATGCTATGGTATAAAAGAACCTAAAGGCTGAATGTTAAACATAAATGTCTCAGTAAATGATGAAAATGTTACAAACGTCCCTAAATCTAAAATAAAAAATGTAAAATTAATTTAGTCTCAGTAAACCAAGTTCAAAACAAAAGGTTTTGCTCAAGAGGTACATTAAAATACATTCAACACCACTTTTCATCAAATACAAATCAAAGCTACAATGATAATCAGTGATATTGGCCTGTAGTTTTCTTTTTTTGTGACATCTTTGTCTGGTTTTGGAATTAGGGTGATGGTGGCCTCATAGAATGAGTTTGGAAGTTTACCTTCTTCTGCAATTGTCTGGAAAAGTTTGAGTAAGATAGGTGTTAGCTCTTCTCTAAATTTTTGGTAGAATTCAGCTGTGAAGCCATCTGGTCTTGGGCTTTTGTTTCCTGGAAGATCTCTGATTACAGTTTCGATTTCCTTGCTTGTGATGGGTCTGTTAAGATTTTCTATTTCTTTCTGGTTCAGTTTTGGAAAGTTATACTTTTCTAAGAATTTGTCTATTTCTTCCAAGTTGTCCATTTTATTGGCATAGAGCTGCTGGTAGTAGTCTCTTATGATCCTTTGTATTTCAGTGTTGTCTGTTGTGATCTCTCCATTTTCATTTCTAATTTTGTTAATTTGGTTCTTCTCCCTTTGTTTCTTAATGAGTCTTGCTAATGGTTTGTCAATTTTGTTTATTTTTTCAAAAAACCAGCTTTTAGCTTTGTTGATTTTTGCTATGGTCTCCTTAGTTTCTTTTGCATTTATTTATGCCCTAATTTTTAAGAATTTTTTCCTTCTACTAACTCTGGGGTTCTTCATTTCTTCCTTCTCTAGTTGCTTTAGGTGTAGAGTTAGGTTATTTATTTGACTTTTTTCTTGTTTCTTGAGGGTAAGCCTGTAATGCTATGAACCTTGCCCTTAGCACTGCTTTTACAGTTTCCCATAGGTTTCGGGTTGTTGTGTTTTCATTTTCATTCATTTCTATGCATATTTTGATTCTTTTTTTATTTCTTCTATGATTTGTTGGTTATTCAGAAGCGTGTTATTTAGCCTCCATATGATTGAATTTTTAATAATTTTTTTTCCTGTAACTGAGATCTAATCTTACTGCACTGTGGTCAGAAAAGATGACTGAAATGATTTCAATTTTTTTGAATTTACCAAGGCTAGATTTATGGCCCAGGATGTGATCTATTCTGGAGTAGGTTCTGTGTGCACTTTAGAAAAAGGTGAAATTGATTGTTTTGGGGTGAAATGTCCTATAGATATCAATTAGGTCTAGCTGGTCCATTGTGTCATTTAAAGTTTGTGTTTCCTTGTTAATTTTCTGTTTAGTTGATCTATCCATAGTTGTGAGTGGGGTATTAAAGTCTCCCACTATTATTGTGTTACTACTAATTTCCTCTTTATACTCGTTAGTGTTTGCCTTACATATTGCGGTGCTCCTATGTTGGGTGCTATTAATTTCCTCTTTATACTCGTTAGCGTTTGCCTTACATATTGCGGTGCTCCTATGTTGGGTGCATATATATTTATAATTGTTATATCTTCTTCTTGGATTGATCCTTTGATCATGATGTAGTGCCCTTCTTTGTCTCTTTTCACAGCCTTTATTTTAAAGTCTATTTTATCTGATATGAGTATTGCGACTCCTGCTTTCTTTTGGTCTCTGTTTGCGTGAAATATTTTTTTCCAGCCCTTCACTTTTAGTCTGTATGTGTCCCTTGTTTTGAGGTGGGTCTCTTGCAGACAGCATATATAGGGGTCTTGTTTTTGTATCCATTCAGCCAGTCTTTGTCTTTTGGTTGGGGCATTCAACCCATTTACATTTAAGGTAATTATTGATAGGTGTGGTCCCGTTGCCATTTACTTTGTTGTTTTGGGTTCACGTTTATACAACCTTTCTGTGTTTCCTGTCTAGAGAAGATCCTTTATATTTGTTGAAGAGCTGGTTTAGTGGTGCTGAATTCTCCTACCTTTTGCTTGTCTGTAAAGCTTTTGAATTCTCCTTCATATCTGAATGAGATCCTTGCTGGGTACAGTAACCTAGGTTGTAGGTTATTCTCTTTCATTACTTTAAGTATGTCCTGCCATTCCCTTCTGGCCTGGAGGGTTTCTATTGATAGATCAGCTGTTATCCTTATGGAAATACAGATTAATGGAACAGAATAGAAAGCCCAGAGATAAATCTACAAACCTATGAACACCTTATCTTCAACAAAGGAGGCAAGAATATACAATGGAAAAAAGACAACCTCTTTAACAAGTGGTGCTGGGAAAACTGGTCAACCACTTGTAAAAGAATGAAACTAGAACACTTTCTAACACCATACACAAAAATAAACTCAAAATGGACTAAAGATCTAAATGTAAGACCAGAAACTATAAAACTCCTAGAGGAGAACATAGGCAAAACACTCTCCGACATGAATCACAGCAGGATCCTCTATGACCCACCTCCCAGAATATTGGAAATAAAAACAAAACTAAACAAATGGAACCTAATCAAACTTAAAAGCTTTTGCACTACAAAGGAAACTAAAAGCAAAGTGAAAAGACAGCCCTCAGATTGGGAGAAAATAATAGCAAATGAAGAAACAGACAAAGGATTAATCTCAAAAATATACAAGCAACTCCTGCAGCTCAATTCCAGAAAAATAAATGACCCAATCAAAAAATGGGCCAAAGAACTAAACAGACATTTCTCCAAAGAAGACATACAGATGGATAACAAACACATGAAAAGATGCTCAACATCACTCATTATTAGAGAAATGCAAATCAAAACCACAATGAGGTACCATTACACGCCAGTCAGGATGGCTGCTATCCAAAAGTCTATAAGCAATAAATGCTGGAGAGGGTGTGGAGAAAAGGGAACCCTCTTACACTGTTGGTGGGAATGCAAACTAGTACAGCCACTATAGAGAACAGTGTGGAGATTTCTTAAAAAACTGGAAATAGAACTGCCATATGACCCAGCAATCCCACTTCTGGGCATACACACCGAGGAAACCAGATCTGAAAGAGACACATGCACCCCAATGTTCATCGCAGCACTGTTTATAATAGCCAGGACATGGAAGCAACCTAGATGCCCATCAGCAGACGAATGGATAAGGAAGCTGTGGTACATATACACCATGGAATATTACTCAGCCATTAAAAAGAATTCATTTGAACCAGTCCTAATGAGATGGATGAAGCTGGAGCCCCTTATACAGAGTGAAGTAAGCCAGAAAGATAAAGAACATTACAGCATACTAACACATATATATGGAATTTAGAAAGATGGTAACAATAACCCTATATGCAAAACAGAAAAAGAGACACAGAAATACAGAACAGACTTTTGAACTCTGTGGGAGAATGTGAGGGTGGGATATTTCAAAAGAACAGCATGTATACTATCTATGGTGAAACAGATCACCAGCCCAGGTGGGATGCATGAGACAAGTGCTCGGGTCTGGTGCACTGGGAAGACCCAGAGGAATCGGGTGGAGAGGGAGGTGGGAGGGGGGATCGGGTGGGGAATATGTGTACATCTATGGCTGATTCATATCAATGTATGACAAAACCCACTGAAATGTTGTGAAGTAATTAGCCTCCAACTAATAAAAAAACAAAAAAAATTTAAAAAAAGATAAAAAAGAAAAAAAAAAAAAGGAATTCATTTGAATCAGTTCTAATGAGATGAATGAAACTGGAGCTCATTATACAGAGTGAAGTAAGCCAGAAAGATAAAGACCAATACAGTATACTAACGCATATATATGGAATTTAGAAAGATGATAACAATAACCCTATACGTGAAACAGAAAAAGAGACACAGATGTACAGAACAGACTTTTGGACTCTGTGGGAGAAGGCGAGTGTGGGATGTTTTGAGAGAACAGCATCAAAACATGTATATTATCTATGGTGAAACAGATCACCAGCCCAGGCTGGATGCATGAGACAAGTGCTCGGGCCTGGTGCACTGGGAAGACCCAGAGGGATCCGGTGGAGAGGGAGGTGCGAGGGGGGATTGGGATGGGGAATACATGTAAATCCATGGCTGATTCATGTCAATGTATGGCAAAAACCAGTACAACATTGTAAGGTAATTAGCCTCCAACTAATAAAAATAAATGGGGAAAAAAAAGGAAAAAAAAAAAAAACTACAATGAGATATCACTTTATACCTAACAAGAGTTATAATTTACAAACATAAAAGAAGAAAAAGAAAGTAAGTAATGACAAGTATACAGAGAAACTGAAACTCTTGTATGTTACCAGTGAGAACGTAAAACAGTTTAGCCTCTGTGGAAAAGATTTTGGCAGCTTCTCAAAAACTTAAACATAGGATGACCATAGAGCCCAGCAGTTCCACCTGTAGGTATACATACACACACACACACACAGTTGAACACAAGTGTGCAAACAAATACATGTACCAACATGATCGCAGGAGCAATGTTTACAAGAGTTTAAGAGGTGGAGACAACCCAAACACCGATCAATGGGTAAACAGATAATAGAACTGTGGTATATACAGGCAACGGAATATTATTCAGCCATTAAAAGGAATGAAGCAGTGATATGTTCTACAATGTGGGTGAACCTCAGAAATATTATGCTCAGTGAAAAAAATCAGGGACAAAAGGTGGTATGTGGTATGATTCTACTTGTAGGAAATATCCAGAGTAAGCTAAATCTACAGAGACATAATATAGATTGGTGGTTGCCAAGGGTGGGGGCAAGAGAAATGGGAAGTAAATGCTTAACCAAAAGGATTTTTTTTAATGGAGAGATGAACATATTTTAGAACTGGATAGAGGCTAGCTGTACAACATTGTGAATATACTAAATGCCACTAAACTGTTCCCTTTCAAATAGTTAATTTTTTAAAATAGTTAATTTTATGTTGTGTGAAGTCTGTCTTAATGACAAACAGGTTTTAATAAAACAACTAGAAAGCAAAGTAGGGAACAGAAGGATAGTTTTTTTAACCTAACAAACTAAGTGGAAAAAGAGTTAAGTATCATATGCTTAAACGAGCAGGTAAGATTTAAGAGGCACTTTCATTAAATCTTAAGAGAATTGCTAAATTTTTCTCAGGGACATAAAACAATGCCTGAATATATACATACAGACACACACACACACGTATGTAAGAGAACTATACATTAATAGTTCTCAATGGGAAGATGAGGTATCTTAGAAATACCAATCCTTCCTAAACCCTAATAAAAAGGCCAAGTGGATATTCAGTAAGTTGACTAGTGATGACAAAATTTACCGAGAAAAGTAAATTGGTCAGAATTTCCAAGAAAATTTGGAAAAGTAAGGCCCCCCTCTCATACCAGATACTAGTATACAAGTAGAGTAATTGAAGCAGTATGATTCAAATACAAACACTGACATATGACAAACCACAATAACAAAGCCTGAATCCTAGTATATGCTATGTAATCATTTGGGATGTTCAGTTTTCTTTTTAGCACCCAGTACATCCCACATATTGTCCTAAGAATGAGAGTCAAACCCACATCTCATTAGACATAAATATAACTTCAGCACTATGGCAAAATTAGGAGTAAAAAATAAAATGTTCCAACATATTTTAAACTGTTAGTGTCTGTCTTATCTTCTGTAGGGAAGACTTTTACTTCTCCACTGGAAAAATAATGAAAAAATTTCACAAGGAAGCATGCACAAAGTTAAAACATAGAAAAAGAAAAATGCTTATATCCTAAAATAAAAACAATTATAGAGCTTCAGAAATTAGTAAGGGTATAAATGGTTATACCATTAACAGTTACAGCAATCAATTAAAATCACTAAAGTTCTAATGTAAAACTAGGCAGAGTCCATTAAATGAGATATTTATTTAGTAATGAGATACAGTAATTATTATTTATTCAATAATGAGATACAGATACACAATTTTCAATGGAATACTAACTTTCACTATCAAATTAAATGCTTTAGGAAACTATTAACAAAAATATAATGAAATGATATTCCCTTTATACAATGCTGATAGAAACATTGGCACACTTGCTAGAAATCAATCGGGCAATATACAGTTGATCCTTGAACAACACAAGTTTGAACTGCTTGGGTATCCTTATAAGCAGATTTGCTCAATAAATATATTGGAAATTAGGGGAAGGTTTGCAGCAATTTGAAAAAACTTATAGATGAACTGCACTGCCTAGAAAAGTGAAAAAATTTTAGAAAAAAGTAGGTATGTCATGAATGCATAAAGTAGATGTACATATGACACAAAAATTTACGTTAATCGAATGTTTATATTTTCAATAAAGCTTCCAGACAACAGTAGGCTGAGAGAGTAATCCTGACTCTGAGAGAGTCAACAGATGCAATGTTGGTTTTCAACTGCCTAGAGTTTGATACCCCAACCCATGCTTTTGATCAATAGTCAACTGTATGTCAAATTTCTTTGATGTATATATCTACATCATAATTCTCCTTCATATAATAATCAGAGGAAGGCAAACATTTCATATAAAATGTACCTAAAATGTTCATCACAGGTTCATGTATAACAGTAAACACACAGGAAACTCAATATCCAATCATAGAGGATTTGTTAGCTAGATTACTGTATATTATATATTGTGGAGAAGGAAATGGCAACCCACTCCAGTATTCTTGCCTGGAGAATCCTGTGGACAGAGGAGTCTGGTGGGCTGCTGTCCACGGGGTTGCACAGAGTCGGACATAACTGAAGCAACTTAGCATGCATGCATGCATTGGAGAAGGAAATGGCAACCCACTCCAGTATTCTTGCTGGAGAATCCCGGGGACAGAAGAGCCTCGTGGGCTGCCGTCTATGGGGTCGCACAGAGTCGGACACGACTAAAGTGACTTAACAGCAACCGCAACAGAGGATTTGTTAGCTAGATTACTGTATATTATATATTGTATACTATTTAAATCATGCTTTTAAATAATATTTAATGATATGATATGGTAAACAAGATTTTTAAAGACAGTCTTTCAAAGTATACTCAGATAATTTTAAAATATGGAAGGAAATAGTTCTGAATTATAAATAGTATTATTATGATTGGTAGAATCACCTATTTTCATCTTTATATTTCCTTGTAATTTAAAAATTCTCTACAGTGAGTTCATTTTACTTTGATAATCATGTAGGAAATAAATAATGAGGTCAGTGTGACAACTCACTCTGGAGTACATTATAAAAAGTATTATTCTGCTTTAAATGATTTCATTAGCTCATACCTTTTATCAACCCCCTCCCATAATTATGAAATAGAAGCATGAGTAAAAGCTCTAAAGCCCAGAGATGATGTACATTAGCAAAGAATATCAAGATGCTTAACAAGAGGTATTTCATGATCAATTTCAAGCAAGCATACATTGCTCATGCAATTGATTGGCACATCAAATTCTTGACAAAATAATAAGTGACTCTAGGTGCCAACCACTGTCTCACAATGCATTCCATTGTACACTTTTTGGTATCAATGATTAAATTATGATGGCATCCCAAATACAGCAAACTGTTAAGAAATTACTCCTCCTCTTGGGAATCTGCTGTTCTGATGCTCTGCCAATCTCTGGCCAAAAAGTCGAGGCAAACACACAGACTGCTTTTCAATTGATGGGTTGATAGCAGCCAACTTTAGGAATTCCTAGTTATGCTGGCTATAGTCAACAGATTTTCTTAATTCCATCATTTACTTTCAAATACAGCCAGTCCTGACAGCTCTCTTGACACTACCACCGCTGCCCACCCATGACATGTTCCAGTTCAGCCTATACCTTTCACCTTCAAGAATGACCTCTGTTTTCTCGTTGTTCCACAGCAGGAAAGGAGAAATTTCTGCTACTTTAAAAAAGGTGGTGGGGGGGGGGTACTTTTTTTTAGTGACTCTTCTCTATTGAATATCCAATGCATTGAAAGTTAAGAATTATAATCCTGCATTGATGGAAAAAGCAAAACAAAACTGAAGTATGAAAGGGAAATGACACAGTGGAGGATGCATGAATTCAATCAATGAATGCAATGCAAATGAGAGCATCCACAGGAGAGCAGGCATAAATACTGCCAACACCAACACTTGCAGAAAAGACAAGACACACTAGTCAGAGAGTAACAAGAAAAGGTAACACTCTTAAACAATGGTCACCTGCTAATGGTCTACATTTTCACCCCTATAAACAGCAAAACAAGGCAAATGAGCTAAAAATAATAAGCCCTATTATTTTTTCTGTTTTCTTTTCCCTTCTTAGATTTTAGTGAAATCATCTTCCATCCTCTTGTTTCCTATCAACAACAGTACAATCCATTTCCTAATATCTGGGTGATATATTAGCCACCTGAGTGTCAAACTTGTTTTTCCTCATTTTCAGGGGATATTTATGTCATGATACGCCACACTTATTTCAATATAATTTATTGTGCAACAGTGGTGTTTCTATGAAATAAAATCAAGGCACTGAACCACATCACCAAAGAGGAGTGGTGAAAGTACACTTCATCACAGCCTAACTGAAAAATGTTTTAATATATATTCAGAGTATGGGAGAATTACTGCAATTATTAAAGAGCATCTACAGCAAATCACATGCAAAGTACACCAAAAAGATGAAAACCACTCAAAACTGCACTATTTGTTCATTTAAAAAGCAAAGACAATCATGCAGGCAGAACATTCTGGGACTGAAAGATCAGGACTGGAGGTTCAGACACAGAATGCATCTGGATATCTGAGGACCCAGTTAATCAGCGATGTCCAATAGAACTATCTGTGTGGCACGATAGAAACCTTCTGTGATCTGCATTGTGCAGGATAGTTGTGAATAGCTCCATGTGGCTACTGAGCCTTTGAAATATGGCTAGTGCTACTGAGAAATTCTTTAAATTTGATTTCACTTTACTAATGAAATTTAAACAGCTACATGGAGGTAGTGGCTACTATACTATAGACCCTGTGCAGTACTATGGGAAGCTTGTATTAGCAAAGAAACAAGGCGAAACAAATTACGAAAAAAAAAAAGTCTGAGGAGTTTAACTCTCCAATGTGACCACACACCCAGTGCTTAAAATATTTTGAGTAACTACCTGTTTTATTCTCTCTTCTGTAGCCACCATTATTTTCCCTTAGATTTGAAACTGATAAGAAAACTCCAGAAAAACTGAATTTAAACACAACATACATACACGCTTTGTATCTCTCTGACCCAAAGAGAAACAGAACTCAAGGAAGAATAGTGATTGAACATGTGGCTGGTGGACAGATGTCCTTTCAGTTCTTAATTGGCTAAAGACTCTTTCAACACTTTCTAAACCTAAAGATAAACAAACCTAGTCCTTTGTAACAATTTATGCATAGTCTCCCTATAGGACTACGCGTATATCCAAGAAATAATTATTACACGACTACAATATCTGATACAATGCTATAGATACCGATAAGAAGTGATTAGGACGTGGTCAGACTTGCTTCATTACCACAACTTTAGAGATATGACAAATGATATCAAGAAAAGTGATGGTTTATGCCTGCTTCTCCATGACTCAGATGAAAGAAATATCCCACCACGCCTGATCTTTTGCAGAAGGAGGATAACATATAAGAAAGCCCTCTGCACCTACCAAATCATTCTGCTCAGAGATTTGTACCTCCTCTTTCTCTCTACAGCCTACTGAGAATCACCAAACTTTTTGACACCAGACATCCTAATTTGAATGTAGGTTAAGATTCTTCCCAACCTTGCAGTTCATACTATCATATTTAAGGTATCACAAACCTACATATTTTTTTGTTGTTGGACAATTATATAAGATACTGGATCATTACTGATGTGTTAAATTTAAACAAACTCTAGAACATATTGTATTATGTTTATAATATTATAAACTCTGACCTAATTTTTATAATATGTAACATGGATTAGGTTTTTTTTAATTTATGCTAAAATGTTCCACTAATTTTGATTTTAGCTGAAGGCTCCAATAGCTGTGTGTATGTATCCATTTGTACTCATACGTATATTGACTTGGAAATTAACTTCATTTAAAATAGCACCAGTTATAATTTACTTTAAAAAATACAACAGACATTATAAATACTGGTGCATCACTTGCTTTGAGAAAAAAATAATAATCTGGGTTGACAGTGAATCAAGCAAAATTTCTTCCATAATAAGATGCCATGCAAATGATTCAGTTTTGTCTGGAAACTCCTCAAATGTTGCCAGAGGCTATATCAAAGTCACATTTAAGTCTTAAACATCTTAGATGCTTTGATTGAGATTTTGATTATAATAGTCCAACTACTCACCCTTAGTCAATAAAAACATCCATTTTATCACTTAATGTCCTCATGCTAATTCAATTATGTTTATTTCAGTCTACATTTTATATCTAAAGTGCTACTTTAGCATCCATACCGTTGAATTTTCACTTGAATCCTTCTAGCAAATAATACATAAGATTTAACAATTTGCTCTATTTTTGCATTAATTACAATGAGTGTCCATAACTTCTTAAATTTTCCAAGGGAGCAGGAAAAGTCAAGAAGCTCTGACATATTTATTCATCTCAGTTTTCTATCAATGGTCATAAAGAAAAATAAGCAAAAATTTACTTTTATGGAGTTAAGCCTACTACTTTGGGGGACCTATTACAACACAGGGAAAGAATGAATTAAAAGTACCTCCTTCCACAGATAAGGCAAAGGTGATATTTCTAAACTGTTCCCATCATCTTTGTAACAGGTATATAAAGTACACAATGCAAAGATCACTGGTACTAGATTTGCAGGAGCAACAGCTGCTAACAAGTAACCCTTGCAAGTGCCCTCAGGTCAAGGAGTGCCCAAGAGAGGAAAGGCTGTGTGACTGGCACGACTGGAGAAATCGGCGGCACAGCATGGACTGTGAAATGGGGCTGACTCGAGTTCAAATCTCAGGTCTACTTCAGTGGTCCCCAACCTTCCTGGCTCTAGGGACCAGTCTCATGGAAGACAATTTTCCCACAATGGGGGAGGGGAGGGATGGTTCAGGATGATTCAAGAGCATTAATGTATTGTGTACCAGATTTCTATTATTATACAAGCTCCACTTCAGATCTTGGAGGTTGGGGACCTCTGTACTATAGGGCAAGTCTCACCATTCCTGCCTTCCAGTTATCTCATTTGGAAAATGAGGATCCTACCACTTATCTCATGAAAGTAGTTGAAGGGATTACATAAAATTGAATTACCAGTATAATTACTACTGTACATTAGTCATAAATTTCAGGAAACAATATAAAGCCAATCATAGCCTCTATTATCGTTGTGTTAAATATTTTACAGGTAAGTCAACCATGATGTCTTTCTTCTTCCCAGAGCCAAGAAACTTTTCCTTTAAAAAAGGTAGCATTGCATATGAATGATTACAGCTTTTAGGTCCACTTAGACCATGTCTATTTGTACTGTCTTTACTTCATAACGCATCATATTGTGCCCAGTAGAAAACCTTGCTGGATCCATTCCAATTATATCAGGTCCATTTCACTGAAAAATTGCCTGCCACGTCCATTCAGAGTCTAGGGCAATGGGCTACCAATGGCTTTTTCTAAATGGAACACTGGCTGCTGGAACTAGTTGTGTTCATTCATTTAAAAATGACTTAACCTTGCCCCGTTCCAGTCCTGGTATTTTATTAAGTTTCTTTTGGTCTTTTCCTCCCCCTTTTCTACTTCAGAAATCCAAAAGAGTCTAAAGGGAAATATCTCAGATCTATTTTCCCCCCTCTAAAAAATTCAGGCTACTATGTTTGTAATCAATGACCCGAGTCCAAGATAATCACATTTGCTTTTCACAATCAGAATTCCCAGAAGCAGCTCAGCTTTTTCAGCTTATTTCTTCAAAAATATTAGACTTGTTTTATGACAAAGAAATATGAATTTTATATAAGACTTATTATGAATAAACAAAATATTTTATGGTAAAATGCTTTTAACATATATTTTTAAATAGATTCTCTACCACTGTTGAAAACATATAGTTTTCTAACTGAAACCTGTAGCAATGGGCTCCAAAAAATTACAGTGGGCAAGGAAAGACATTTCAAAAATAAATCCAAAAATTTGTAAACTGCAAGATATATTTTTTGCTAGACAGTTGCAAGTCTTAATAATGAGCTTAACATGTCAAAGAGGGAAAATTTTAAGGGTCAAAAGCTGGCACCAGTTTTATAACTAATAATTCTGGAACAAGAGCTCTATTTTTAGAAAGTCAAGGTTGGGGCGCCTAAGAGCTCAAAACCAGGATTTACCTATGAACACCCCTCTGTAATGAGCATATCTTAAGGAAAAAAAAATCAGTCTTTAAGTACCTTCACCAGAAGAGCCATCAGATATCTCAGACATTACATCTTCCATGTGAAGAACTAATAGATTAATTTCATAATAGAGTGTTGGGTATGAAAATTACTAATTTCATGTCAACAAGACACCACAGTTACAGACAGCCAGGTAAGTTTTGATTCAAAAACCAAACTCCACTGGTTCATCATGTTACTCACTTCAGCGCCTACTTACACATGCATCCACCTATGCTCATGGCAAACCAGACAGACCTGAGGCCAAATCTCTCCTTAAAAATATCTTCAGGTAGCTGGAAAAAGTGGAAAATAGTCCCAAAATTAAATTAAAATAATCAGACTTCCAAATGCTATTGTTTTAACTAAGTAGAATTTTCAGTATTTTTGAAAACACCACTTAGATAAAATATTGGCCTATGAAACTGTTTCTCAAGTGTTATTTTGATGTAAAATTGAGTGTTTAAGGATAGAAATTCCCTCAAGCCCTCTGAAATGATAGCAGGTTGACAGTGTCAAAAGCCATGCTGAGATCAAGGGAAATGAGAATGGGAGTAGCAGCCACTGCATTCATAAAGAGGTCATTTAAAAGCTCTTTGCTATCTTATAAACTCAAACATGACTAGAATTTCAACCAAAAAAATAGTTTAGGTTTCCATCATAAACCAAATGAAGAAAACCAGTCAAAAATTAAAAAAATCTTGAATGTCTAGGACAAAGTTCAATTGTCAGATTCAAGTCCATTTGTATTTGATACATTGAAAGATGCAATTTAATATTACAAATGAGTTTTTAAAAAGAAGAGATTTACCCTTATTTTCAGATAAAAAGCAAACTTCAGTATTTAATTGTTCAGTTCAGTTCAGTCACTTAGTCGTGTCTGACTCTTTGTGACCCCATGAACCGCAGCACGCCAGGCTTCCCTGTCCATCACCAACTCCCAGAGTTTACTCAAACTCATGTCCATTGAGTCGGTGATGCCATCCAGCCATCTCATCCTCTGTTGTCCCCTTCTCCTCCCACCTTTAATCTTTCCAAGCATCAGGGTCTTTTCAAATGAGTCAGTTATTCACATCAGGTGGCCAAAGTATTGGAGTTTCAGCTTCAGCATCAGTCCTTCCAATGAATAGTCACGAGTGGTTTCCTTAGGAAAGGACTGGTTGGATCTCTTTGCAGTCCAAGGGACTCTCAAGAGTCTTCTCCAACACCACAGTTCAAAAGTATCAATTCTTCAGCACTCAGCTTTCTTTATAGTCCAATTCTCACATCCATACATGACTACTGGAAAAACCATAGCCTCGACTAGACGGACCTTTGTTGCAAAGTAATGTCTCTGCTTTTTAATATGCTGTCTAGGTTGGTCATAACTTTTCTTCCAAGGAGCAAGCATCTTTTAATTTCATGGCTGCAGTCACCATCTGCAGTGATTTTCAAGCCCAAGAAAATAAAGTCTCTCACTTTTTCTACTGTTTCCCCATCTATTTGTCATGAAGTGATGGGACCAGATGCCATGATCTTAGTTTTATGAATGTTGAGTTTTAAGCCAGCTTTTTCAGTCTCCTCTTTCACTTTCTTCAAGAGGCTGTTTAGTTCTTTCTCACTTTCTGCCATAAGGGTGGTGTCATCTGCATATCTGAGGTTACTGATATTTCTCCTGGCAATCTTGATTCCAGCTTGCACTTCATCCAGCTCAGAATTTCTCATAATGTACTCTGCATCTATGTTAAATAAGCAGGGTGATAATATACAGCCTTGACATACTCCTTTTCCTATTTGGAACCAGTCTTTTCTTCCATGTCTGGTTCTAACTCTTTCTTCTTGATCTGCATACAGATTTCTCAAGAGGCAGATCAGGTGGTCTGGTATTCCCATCTCTTGAAGAATTTTCCACAGTTTGTTGTGATCCACACAGTCAAAGGCTTTGGCATAGTCAAATAAGCAGATGTTTTCTGGAACTCTCTTTGTTCGATGATCCAACAGATGTTGGCAATTTGATCTCTGATTTCTCTGCCTTTTCTAAATCTAGCTTGAATTTCTGGAAGTTCATGGTTCACCTACTGTTGAAGCCTTGCTTGGAGAATTTTCAGCATTACTTTACTAGCATATGAGATGAGTGCAATTGTACGGTAGTTTGAGCATTCTTTGGGATTGGAATGAAAACTGACCTTTTCCAGTCCTGTGGCCACTGCTGAGTTTTCCAAATTTGCTGGCATATTGAGTGCAGCACTTTCACAGCATTATCTTTTAGGATTTGAAGTAGCTCAACTGGAATTCCATCACCTCCACTAGCTTTGTTCGCAGCTCTCAGAAACAACTTCCTTTTTTTATTTTTCTACTTAAATCTTTTTCTATTAATATAATGATCTCTAACGCCATCCTGCTCGTTCCCAACTGTTTTTTAAGTCCTACTTCAATGAACTTCTCAAGATTGACTAGATTCCCAAAACCAGAAATCCTAGGATTTTTCTTCCTTTGAATGCCATATTATGTCACCAAGGAACAGCTTCAAAATTTGGAAACCTCTGGGAGAGAGTCACATAAGAACAGGAACTATGTTCTTGCAAATTCTCTTTTAGTTGCACTCCTCTATTATCTGCATAGAAAATGCTTGGCCCTTGTTGCCTTCTCTACAAACCATAAACATGTATAATATTTTATACCATTTACTATTATGGAAATAATGTTATTTTACTATTTACCATTAATTATTTATAGTTAGTTATTGACACCTAGATATTCCTTAGATACCAATCATAGTTTAGGTTACCTTAGGCCTTGGTAACACATTAACAGAAGAAAGACTTCACAAATCTATCCCATGTAAAACATTTTAGCAGTTGTTCTATATAGTACCTAAAACTATTTCATTGCTATGAAATTTGCCTTAAGATAGAGCCACCTTTATATGTTTATGTAGTGTGTGTGTATGCTTGTCTTCATCGCAACAATCTTAATCCTAATGCCCACATGTGTGCATGTGTGTTTAGTCACTAAGTCCTGTCCGACTCCTTTGTGATTCCATGGACTCTACCCTGCTAGGCTCCTCTGTCCATGGGATTTTCCAGGCATGAATACTAGAGTGATTTCTTCCTCCAGGGGATCTTCCTGACCCAAGGTTCAAACCTTTGTCTCCTGCTTGTCAGGCAAATTCTCTACCACTGAGCTACCAGCGAAGCAATGCCTTTGATATACTTTATTAAATACACATATTTGATTCTATGTCGCTAGGTTACTATGCAGTTGCCTGATGATGATCTGAGTAACACCAGAATTAGGGGTTTTATGATAATAAATAGAATACAAAGGTTATCAGTCTTGTTTCATAAAACATACATGAATACTGATCCCTTTGGGGTCATATCTTATTTCATTATTGAGAAAATAATGATCAATCCTATCTATCTTATTACGTTCATAGCACTAATTTAAGACTAATGATGAACTAGAGATTGAATTTTGGCTCTTTAACCTATTTGTTGTAAAATTTGGGCAATATTTCTTTGAGACAATTTCTCATCCACAAAACACCTCTTTCACTGGGTTCAAATGAGAATGAAGCAAAAAAAAAAATTTTTTTTTAATCAAGAAATAGTTAATAAATTACCTCCAGCAAAGCAGTTACCAGCAAATGCTAGCTACTTCCATGTCCTCGTTTGCTCCTAAAGCCACTGTCATCTGGCTTTGGACACCGACACTTCAGTGAAACTGCCCTCAGTTTTCCAATCATCTCACTCGTCACTTTTCAGTCTTCTGTGGCAATGAGACATTCATTCTCAACTGTCCTTTGCTTCATGACCATGCTTCCTAGGCTGCTAAGGCTCTTTCTGTCATTCTTGGGTTGCTTGAATTGCTTGCTGCCTGGTTTTTCCCTCCTCTCACCATTCTTCCTTGAGGGCTCCATCTATGCCCTCATCTTCCTATTTCACACAGCCTCTTGATTTCAACCACCAAACTCCATCCATTTCTAACGTCTCTCTTGAGTTCTACTCCAAAACTTCTAGTCGCTTCCCACAGGTCCACAGGAAATATAAAAAATCAAAGTCATTTCCCATCTCGCCACCTCACACCCTTCACTGCTCTAAACTTACCTCTTGGGACCTCAGGAGCCCAAGCTCAAAAGACAAGAGGCACATTGGAGCAGCCTTTTTTCATTGCCCCTATCAAAATGGTCACTGAGCATTCAGAGTCTATTTAGTCCTCCTATTCATTCCCATTCCCACTGCCTTATCCAAAGTCTAAGTCAACTTTATCAGTTTCTCAGACTTCTTTTCTCACCAGCCTCCGATCCAACTGCCGTATCATTTACAGTTCAATCTAAGATACAAACCACTTGAAATTGTTTAACGGCTTTCTTCCCTGTGGTTTTAGCTCCTTAGGCCAGTTCTTCTCAGCCAACCTATTCAGCTCTGTGCCCCAGCACGTGGATCCCACCCTTACAACCAACCACAATTTCCAAAGGAGCCAGCTCACAGCAGGACTCTTCCCACTCTGTCTGTGTGATAAAACCAAATTGATCCTGCAAGTCACAGCTCAAACATACTCCCAGTTCACTCCTCTAATGACAGATAACAGTTTACTGTGACTTTTTTGACACCCTGCTTTACCAACTAGGCAGGAGATTTTTAGCTTATTCACATCCATTATAGGCATTTAACAAATAATGACAGAATAATAATTTACATTTGTGCACGTGTGTACGTATGTACATGCACCAGGGCTATGGTGAGTTCAGTATATTTTATTACTTTTATTATAAGCATCAGGTAACGAAAAGGAACTGCAAATTTATAGGAATTATTCTCTAAAAATGTTGTATCTAGTGTTAGAGACAGATATACAAACTCCCAAATCTATCACTCACATTAAATACACATAAAACTAATAACAGGTACAATTTCATGGTTTTTTTTTTTTTGGAGTGCATGCATGTTCAGTCGTTTCAGTCATGTCTGACTCTTTGCCATGTATGGACTGTAGCCTGCCAGGTTCCTCTGTCCATGGGATTCTCCAGGCAAGAATACTGGAGTGGGTTGCCATTTCCTTCTCCAGGGGGATCTTCCCAACCCAGGGATCAAAGCCACATCTCTATGTCTCCTGCACTGGCGGGCGGATTCTTTACCACTGCACCACCGGAGAGAGTTCATAAATAGCTGTTTAAATTTTGGGAAATAATAGGTTGACCACTTAGAAGTCAGATGAACATATGGCTGGGTACAACTGGTGGCCCAATTCAAGACCTTGCTGGAAAACTTAGAGAGGGTCAAAAGAAACTATGTAAGCCAAACGTTTAAAAGATTATTAATGGGCCTATAATAAAGCTAATATTTGGATTATTTAGTCTAGAAGACAAAGTGGCCTAATTACAAATGGATGACCTAATTAGTCTTCAGCACATAAAACATCATTACACGAGAGAGAGAGAAAACTTAATTTTTCCTTGAGGGAAAAAATATCTTTGCACTCTAAACTCCCAAGGCATCTAGCATGGAGACTTGATCCGAGAGTTACTGAGCAGTAAAGAGGAAAACAAGGAAACTCAAATAGGCAGGCTTTGGGCCAGACAATAAAGCTTATCTGAGAAGTGAGCACAGATTGACCCTGGTATGGTTTAACTTCTCTGTACATCTTTAAGAGTAGAATAAACACCCAGGTGTGGAGAAGGCTTTAGCTATCCTTTCTCAAGGTGAAAGGCTGCACTGGATGAATTTCTTAAGGTTTCTTGTAACACAAGCTTCCACTTGTCAGAGATGCTATAAGAATTTCAGGAAGGAAGAAATGCTCTATAAAGAGTGGATGTGAAGAATGTTACTTATTGACACCGAGGATCTATTTCTAAATATAGGGTTAAAACCAAAGAAAACTGAGTAATATAAGGAAAATCTGTCATCAGTTCAAACTTCTTTTTTTAAATTTACTAGACCAAACATAAAAAGCATAAGACAATTATATTTCCCTCTTTCAATTGTCATAAAATTATTTTTACTTATTTTTTTGCACAAGTGGCATAAAGACTCAAAATGCATAACATGATTACAAAATAAGAATGGTGATACTTCCATGAAGTGTAACTGATTTCAAAAGCAGTTTAAGATGAATAGAAATACTAATGATTTTTAAGCCCACAAAAAACTTAATTTATTTCTTGCTAATTTACACATTCATGTATTTATTTTATATCAAGGAAAAGGAAAAATAATCTTGCAGTTCAAAGACTATTCCTCTTTCCCCTTCACTTTCTCAACTTCATTTGCACTGGCAAGTTCTACATTGCTCTAAGTATAGCTTAAGCCTGCTGAGATGGTGTATGGCTCTAAGGCTGTAAGAGACTAAATAAGAGAGGATATTATTAACTTTTTTTAAGAAGATTTCAGAGGACTATCAACTGAAAGAAATCATCACTTAAAAAAAGGTAAAACAAATCTTCCTCCTATAATCTGTTATAGTCATAAAGAAGCAATTGACAATTAAAGAAATTTCATGAAATCAACATACTTCCATTACTTTACCAACTATAATTGTATATCAGAAAAAAAATGGAACACATAGGAGCAACTGACTAAACAGTAGTGGTTCTTTGTCAAGTGTGGAAAAATGCCCTAAATTAAAAGTGACAAAAGTACATGTAATACACTATTTGGGAGCCATGGTAAAGACAGACGGTTGTTGTTTGACTATAAAACTGAATCAAAACTAAACAAATGGGACCTAATGAAACTTAAAAGCTTTTGCACTACAAAGGAAACTATAAGTAAGGTGAAAAGACAGCCCTCAGATTGGGAGAAAATAATAGCAAATGAAGAAACAGACAAAGGATTAATCTCAAAAATATACAAGCAACTCCTGCAGCTCAATTCCAGAAAAATAAATGACCCAATCAAAAAATGGGCCAAAGAACTAAACAGACATTTCTCCAAAGAAGACATACAGATGGCTAACAAACACATGAAAAGATGCTCAACATCACTCATTATTAGAGAAATGCAAATCAAAACCACAATGAGGTACCATTACACGCCAGTCAGGATGGCTGCTATCCAAAAGTCTATAAGCAATAAATGCTGGAGAGGGTGTGGAGAAAAGGGAACCCTCTTACACTGTTGGTGGGAATGCAAACTAGTACAGCCGCTATGGAAAACAGTGTGGAGATTTCTTAAAAAACTGGAAATAGAACTGCCATATGACCCAGCAATCCCACTTCTGGGCATACACACCGAGGAAACCAGATCTGAAAGAGACACGTGCACCCCAATGTTCATCGCAGCACTGTTTATAATATCCAGGACATGGAAGCAACCTAGATGCCCATCAGCAGATGAATGGATAAGGAAGCTGTGGTACATATACACCATGGAATATTACTCAGCAGTTAAAAAGAATTCATTTGAACCAGTCCTAATGAGATGGATGAAGCTGGAGCCCCTTATACAGAGTGAAGTAAGCCAGAAAGATAAAGAATATTACAGCATACTAACACATATATATGGAATTTAGAAAGATGGTAACGATAACCCTATATGCAAAACAGAAAAAGAGACACAGAAATACAGAACAGACTTTTGAACTCTGTGGGAGAATGTGAGGGTGGGATATTTCAAAAGAACAGCATGTATACTATCTATGGTGAAACAGATCACCAGCCCAGGTGGGATGCATGAGACAAGTGCTCCGGCCTGGTGCACTGGGAAGACCCAGAGGAATCGGGTGGAGAGGGAGGTGGGAGCGGGGATCAGGACGGGGAATACGTGTAAATCCATGGCTGATTCATATCAATGTATGACAAAACCCCCCCAAAAAAAAGAAATTAAAAAAAAATAAATAAATAAAATAGTTCCAATATTAAATACATGTAAATCCATGGCTGATTCATATCAATGTATGACAAAACCCCCCCAAAAAAAAGAAATTAAAAATAAATAAATAAATAAAATAGTTCCAATATTAAATACATGTAAATCCATGGCTGATTCATATCAATGTATGACAAAACCCACTGGAAAAAAAATAATAATAATAAAAAAAATAAAAAAAAAAAAACTGAATAAAATGCATCACTCTTAGCTCAAGGAGTTTTAAATCCCAATGTTATTTTTAAACTATCTTTAAAAATAACATATCATTTCAGCAAACAAAGTAACTAAGGTCCTTGCTTTTCAAGGGTAAATAATTCCTCTGGACATATGATATCTGCATCTGTAACTAAGAATGTCTATTATACCCCCGAATTTGCTAGTTATATACTACTGCCATGGGGCCTCCCAAGTGGCACTAGTGGCAAAGAACCCAGCTGCCGATGCAGGAGACTTAAAAGATTTGGGTTCATCCCCGGCTTGGGAAGATCCCTGGAAAAGGGCATGGCAGCCACCTCCAGTGTTCTTGCCTGGAGAATCCAATGGACAGGGAGCCTGGTGCACTACAGTCCACAGGGTGCAAAGAGTCAGACATGACTAAAGCAACTGAGCAGGCATGCAGATCCTGTGCCATAACTGTACTGGATCTCAAAACTACTACAAATGAATAAACAAAATGGACTAAAATCACTTGAATATTTTTAAAATCATGTGTTTACCAAGGCAAACCATTCAATATCACAGTAATCTAAGTCTATGCTCCAACCCACTAATGCCAAAGAAACTGAAGTTGAACAGTTCTATGAGACCTACAAGAACTTATAGAACTAACACCAGAAAAAGAGGTCCTTCTCATCATAGGGGACAAAACTGCAAAAGAAAGAAGTCAAGAGATACCTGAGACAACAAGCAAGTGTGGCCTTGGAGTACAAAATGAAGCAGGGCATAAGCTAGCAGTTTTGCCAAGAGAACACTCTGGTCATAGCAAACACCAGTCAGCAAAAACAGGACCAGCAGCTGCCTATGGCTCAGATTATAAACTCCTTATTGCCAAGTTCAGACTTACATTGAAGAAAGGTGGGAAAACCACTAGATCGTTCAGATATGACGTCAATCAAATCCCTTACAATTATACAGTGGAAGTGACAAATAGACTCAAGGGATTAGATCTGATAGAGTGCCTGAAGAACTATGGATGGAGGTTTGTGACATTATACTGGAGGCAGTGATCAAAACCATCCCCCAAAAAAAGAAATGCAAAAAGGCAAAACACTTGTCTGAGGAGGCTTTACAAATAGCTGAGAAAATAAGAGATGCTAAAGGCAAAGGAGAAAAGGAAAGATATACCCATCTGAATGACGTGTTCCAAAGAACAGCACGGAAAGACAGGAAAGCCTGCCTAAGTGATCAGTGCAAAGAAATAGAGGAAAACAATAGAATGGGAAAGACTAGAGATCTCCTCAAGAAAATTAGAGATACCAAAGGAACATGTCATGCAAAGATGGGCTCAATAAAGGACAGAAATGGTATGGACCTAACAGAAGAAGAAGAGATTAAGAAGAGGTGGCAAGAATACTTTTTTGGTACCAAAAAAGGTATTAATGACCCAGATAACCACGATGGTGTGATCACTCACCTAGAGCCAGACATCCTGGAGTGCAAAGTCAAGTTGGCCCTTAGGAGGCATCACTACACACAAAGCTAGTGGAGGTGATGGAATTCCAGCTGAGCTATTTCAAATCCTAAAAGATGATGCTATGAAAGTGCTGCACTCAATATGCCAGCAAATTTGGAAAACTCAGCAGTGGCCACAGAACTGGAAAAGGTCAATTTTCATTCCAATCTCAAAGAAAGGCAATGCCAAAGAATGTTCCAACTACCGCACAATTGTACTCATCTCACACACTACTAAACTGATGCTGAAAATTCTCCAAGGAATACTTCAACAGTATGTGAACCATGAACTTCCAGATGTTCAGGCTGGATTTAGAAAAGGCAGAGGAACCAGAGATCAAATTGCCAACATCTGCTGGATTACAGAAAAAGCAAGAAAATTCCAGAAAAACATCTACTTCTGCTTTATTGACTATGCCAAAGCCTTCGACTGTGTGGACCACAACAAATTGTGGAAAATTCTTAAAAAGATGGGAATACCAGACTACCTTACCTGCTTCCTAAGAAATCTGTATACAGACCAAGATCTGTAAGGAACAGCTAGAACTGAACATGGAACAATGAACTGGTTCCAAATCAGGAAAGGAATACGTCAAGGCTGTACATTGTCACCCTGCTTATTTGATTTATATACAGAGTACATCATGTGAAATGCCAGGCTAGATGAAACACAAACTGGAATCAAGATTTCCGGGAGAAATATCAATAATCTCAAATACGCAGATGATACCAACCTCAAGTCAGAAAGCAAAGAGGAACTAAAGAGCCTCTTGAAGAAAGTGAAAGAGTGAAAAAGCTGGCTTAAAACTCAACATTCAGAAAACTAAGATCATGGCATCCAGTCCCATAACTTCATGGCAAATAGATGGGGAAACTGTGGAAACAGTGACAGACTTTATTTTCTTGGGTTCCAAAATCTCTGCAGATGATGACTGCAGCCATGAAATTAAAAGATGCTTGCTTCCTGAAAGAAAAGCTATGACCAACCCAGATAGCATATTAAAAAGCAGAGACGTTACTTTGCCAACAAAGGGCTGTCTAGTAAAAGCTATGGTTTTTCCAGTAGTCATGTATGGATGTGAGAACTGGACTATAAAGAAACCTGAGCGCCAAAGAACTGATGCTTTTGAACTGTGGTATTGGAGAAGATTCTTGAGAGTCCCTTGGGCAGCAAGGAGATCAAAACAATCAATCCTAAAGGAAATCAGTCATGACTATTTATTGGAAGGACTGATGCTGAAGCTGAAACTCCAATACTGTGGCTACCTTAGGCAAAGAACTGATTTCTTAGAAAATACCCTGATGATGGTAAAGGCTGAAGGCAGAAGTAGAAGGGGACAACAGAGGATAAGATGGTTGGATGGCATCACCAACTCAATGGACATGAGTTTCAGCAAGCTCTGGGAATTCGTGATGGATAGGAAGCCTGGTGTGCTGCAGTCCATGGGGTTGCAAAGAGTTGGACACAACGGAGCGACTAAACTGAAACTGTCAAGTAATATTTTATATTTGTTGAGCTAAGATTCCCCTATATATCAATTCCATGGCTTAGCCATCTCTGTGCTTGCCACACTTTCATTATTAGCCAGAAAAATTATTAAGTTATATCCTTGTTTAGATTCACAGGATCCTAAATGCAAAGTACCCAAAAGATGGTCTGGCCCAATCAATGCATTTACACAAAGCGTAACTTGGGCTTATGCCACAGTGACTTTTCTATAACCACAGCCAGCAACAGATTTGAGCAACAGAGGCTAAAGACCCTGGCCCCTGCTTCTTGTCATGGTACTTTTTTCAGGATACAAAGACCTGAAGAAAAATACCATGGAATATTTCCAGCAGGACTATGATTGTTTGGAATGAGGCTGAAGGAGATTTACAAGGAGACAATCATTGTAAGAGAATACTTGGAAGATGATGGCTAACCATCTTCCAGGCTTAGTTATGAACATAGACAAAGATGGCTCTTCTGACATGGTATTTCATGTACACATGAGTATGCCTAACTTTTCTAGTTGATAAAGTCATTCTGTCTGAAAGTAATTAACATCATAGACAAGAATGACATTGCCTTACAGACACAATATCTTTAAGAAGTGGCATGGTTTATTCAATTTATTCATTTCAAATATTTATTGAGGATCCCACAATGGCCAGTTACCAATTTAGCTGTGGGAATGTAGTATTTAGAAATTCACACTCTCATTCCTGGGATAAAGCCCACTTGGTCATGGTGTATGATTTTTTTTAATATGTTGTTGGATTCTGTTTGCTAGAATTTTGTTAAGGATTTTTGCATCTATGTTCATCAGTGATATTGGCCTGTAGTTTTCTTTTTTTGTGGCATCTTTGTCTGGTTTTGGAATTAGGGTGATGGTGGCCTCATAGAATGAGTTTGGAAGCTTACCTTCTTCTGCAATTTTCTGGAAGAGTTTGAGTAAGATAGGTGTTAGCTCTTCTCTAAATTTTTGGTAGAATTCAGCTGTGAAGCCATCTGGTCCTGGGCTTTTGTTTGCTGGAAGATTTTTGATGACAGTTTCGATTTCCTTGCTTGTGATGGGTCTGTTAAGATCTTCTATTTCTTCCTGGTTCAGTTTTGGAAAGTTATACTTTTCTAAGAATTTGTCCATTTCATCCAAGTTGTCCATTTTATTGGCATAGAGCTGCTGGTAGTAGTCTCTGATGATCCTTTGTATTTCAGTGTTGTCTGTTGTGATCTCTCCATTTTCATTTCTAATTTTGTTAATTTGGTTCTTCTCTCTTTCTTTCTTAATGAGTCTTGCTAATGGTTTGTCAATTTTGTTTATTTTTTCAAAAAACCAGCTTTAGCTTTGTTGATTTTTGCTATGGTCTCTTTAGTTTCTTTTGCATTTATTTCTGCCCTGATTTTTAAGATTTCTTTCCTTCTGCTAACTCTGGGGTTCTTCATTTCTTCCTTCTCTAATTGCTTTAGGTGTAGAGTTAGGTTATTTAATTGGTTTTTTTCCTGTTTCTTGATGTAAGCCTGTAATGCTATGAACCTTGCCCTTAGCACTGCTTTTACAGTGTCCCATAGGTTTTGGGTTGTTGTGTTTTCATTTTCATTCATTTCTATACATATTTTGATTTCTTTTTTGATTTCTTCTATGATTTGTTGGTTATTCAGAAGCGTGTTATTTAGCCTCCATATGTTTGAAGTTTTAACAATTTTTTCCCTGTAATTGAGATCTAATCTTACTGCACTGTGGTCAGAAAAGATGACTGGAATGATTTCAATTTTTTTGAATTTTCCAAGACCAGATTTATGGCCCAGGATGTGATCTATTCTGGAGAAGGTTCCGTGTGTACTTGAGAAAAAGGTGAAGTTGATTGTTTTGGGGTGAAATGTCCTATAGATATCAATTAGGTCTAGCTGGTCCATTGTGTCATTTAAGGTTTGTGTTTCCTTGTTAATTTTCTGTTTAGTTGATCTATCCATAGTTGTGAGTGGGGTATTAAAGTCTCCCACTATTATTGTGTTACTATTAATTTCCTCTTTCATACTCGTTAGCGTTTGCCGTACATATTGCGGTGCTCCTATGTTGGGTGCATATATATTTATAATTGTTATATCTTCTTTTTTGATTGATCCTTTGATAATTATGTAGTGTCCTTCTTTGTCTCTTTTCACTTCCTTTATTTGAAAGTCTATTTTATCTGATATGAGTATTGCGACTCCTGCTTTCTTTTGGTCTCCGTTTGCATGAAATATTTTTTTCCAGCCCTTCACTTTTAGTCTGTATGTGTCTCTTGCTTTGAGGTGGGTCTCTTGTAGACAGCATATATAGGGGTCTTGTTTTTGTATCCATTCAGCCAATCTTTGTCTTTTGGTTGGGGCATTCAACCCATTTACATTTAGGGTAATTATTGATAGGTGTGGTCCCGTTGCCATTTACTTTGTTGTTTTGGGTTCACGTTTATACAACCTTTCTGCATTTCCTGTCTAGAGAAGATCCTTTAGCATTTGTTGAAGAGCTGGTTTGGTGGCGCTGAATTCTCTCAGCTTTTGCTTATCTGTAAAGCTTTTGAATTCTCCTTCATATCTGAATGAGATCCTTGCTGGATACAGTAATCTAGGTTGTAGGTTATTCTCTTTCATTACTTTCAGTACGTCCTGCCATTCCCTTCTGGCCTGGAGGGTTTCTATTGATAGATCAGCTGTTATCCTTATGGGGATCCCTTTGTGTGTTATTTGTTGTTTCTCCCTTGTTGCTTTTAATATTTGTTCTTTGTGTTTGATCTTTGTTAATTTGATTAATATGTGTCTTGGATGGCTAACAAACACATGAAAAGATGCTCAACATCACTCATTATTAGAGAAATGCAAATCAAAACCACAATGAGGTACCATTACACGCCAGTCAGGATGGCTGCTATCCAAAAGTCTACAAGCAATAAATGCTAGAGAGGGTGTGGAGAAAAGGGAACCCTCTTACACTGTTGGTGGGAATGCAAACTAGTACAGCCGCTATGGAAAACAGTGTGGAGATTTCTTAAAAAACTGGAAATAGAACTGCCATATGACCCAGCAATCCCACTTCTGGGCATACACACTGAGGAAACCAGATCTGAAAGAGACACATGCACCCCAATGTTCATCGCGGCACTGTTTATAATAGCCAGGACATGGAAGCAACCTAGATGCCCATCAGCAGATGAATGGATAAGGAAGCTGTGGTACATATACACCATGGAATATTACTCAGCCATTAAAAAGAATTCATTTGAACCAGTCCTAATGAGATGGATGAAGCTGGAGCCCCTTATACAGAGTGAAGTAAGCCAGAAAGATAAAGAACATTACAGCATACTGACACATGTATATGGAATTTAGAAAGGTGATAACGATAACCCTATATGCAGAACAGAAAAAGAGACACAGAAATACAGAACAGACTTTTGAACTTTGTGGGAGAATGTGAGGGTGGGATATTTCAAAAGAACAGCATGTATGCTATCTATGGTGAAACAGATCACCAGCCCAGGTGGGATGCACGAGACAAGTGCTCCAGCCTGGTGCACTGGGAGGACTCGGGGGAATCGGGTGGAGAGGGAGGTGGGAGCGGGGATCGGGATTGGGAATACATGTAAATCCATGGCTGATTCATATCAATGTATGACAAAACCCACTGGAAAAAAAAAAAGAAAACATAAATAAATTAAAAAAAAAAAAAAAGAAATTCACACTCTCATTCCCTTTGGATATGAAATCTAATGGAAATACTTTTAATGTAAATATTAAATCTACCTCCCTCCATGACCCTTAAGATAAATAGCACAAACATTATAATTCCAAATAATTTTCTCTGAAGTATCTTATTCTTCTCAACTACTCTTTAAAATCATGAAAGGATTATATTTATAAAATAATAACTGTTTTCAACCCATTCATAATACCTTATTAAGCAATATTTAGCACAACAAAATTCTAATATATGAGAATGAAATAAAAACTTCTTGAGGTTTCCTTTAATGGGCTTTAACTCGTTAATCAAGAAACAAAAAATTATTTTCCCACATAGATCCCACATCCATATCTTGGTAGACAGATGTAATTTACATTTTAAAGTACATATAACCAATTTGACTAATTATCCTTCTCCTTTTCTTTACTTCTGCTCACTCTTCAATTGTTTTATTTGTCCCCAATCTTTCACCAAAATATAGTACCACTGGGACTTAGATGAAGTTTTTCAGTCCACTAATTTTTATGTTTTTTTAGCATTCTAATCACTCCAAAATTTTATTACTAACATTAAACCATGACAGCTTTGAATATTTCTCAGAAATGTCAAAAAGTAAACTTTCATCTGTTTCTCTTGCCACCAACAAGGCTAGAACCCCATTTTAATTAATTTAGTAAACACAGGTCCATTAAAAAAAAGAAAAGAAAAACTACAGGAAACCTTGGCAGTTAAGTATCAGAAGAATCACATTTAAAAGCAAAAACAAAGAAAAGCAATAAACTATGAATCATGGAGGATGTGTTGTTAATAAAGAACTGGCCCCAAATTATTTATTTAGAGTTAAAATCAACAAGAGGGAACAACAAATAAAAAAATCAGGATCTCTCAGTGGGGTTTGTGAGCTGGGGAAATTCAGGCCAGCTTCAAGAGTAAGGCTAAGGTTTTAGCACTTTAAACTGGGAAGTGAAATCAAAGGGATCTAATTTATAAATTGCACAGTTCATATCTGTTACATGTATTTTTATAACCAGTAAGCATTTCACAAATTTGAATCATTTAAACCACATGATTTACTCATGCCCCCAACCACAAGCTTCTTCTGAGGGTGGAAACAAGGCTTATCTTCAGGGATAAGTGGAATCCATTCCACACGTGCTTGGTGAACCCCAGTACAACATTAAGTGCAAGAAGAGATGTTAAGTGAGTAAGGCCTGAGCTGTTTGTCTTCACCCCTGCTCTTCCTCTGTCTGGAGCAGTCTGCTTCTCCTCTCTCCCTAAGCTTCTGCCCTCCCCGAAATCCTTCCATCCTGGCCATGCCATTCCCATCCAGCATTTAACCAAGCTGCTCTGGAAAACCCTTTTGTGGTCAGCTCCCCTCTGCCTCTCCATCCCACCCTGCTTGTTAGCTGCCTCTGTTCTGTCCTCTACCACACACTCTTCTTCCAGCACAGCAATAATCTCTCTTCCTCCAGCCCAATGAGTCTCAATGTGTGTTTCTCAAACACATGCATCACCCTCAACAGAGTGTTTGGTAAAATACAGATTCTGGGTCACCACCACCCTCCTACACACATACACACAGCTAACAAAAACCATCTCAAGTGTAATATCTGAGAAACCACATCTCCAACATTTCTAGGAATTTTGAGCACAGCAAAACCAGGAGACCACAGTTAATTCAGCTTAGAAAACAGGGGCGGCATCCGTTTTGTTCTGTGTTAGCCTTTGCCTTGCATGCAGTAGACACTCAATAAAGATTTGTCAAGTGAATTAAAAATTATATGCAGTTTACTATTTATTGTTTATCTTTTTCTGTCCTCCACTATTATTTGCAAGTAGATAAGGGGGCTTGATATCAACATTTAAGAAAAAAAATATTAAGGGATATTTTATATTTGAGAAATTGCAAAACCTGCCATTCACTTTTAAATTTTAACAACTGACAATCACTAGAAGACTCTAGTTTGAAAACTTTCAGGCCATGGCACTCTTTAAGTCTGTCAGTTAATTTCTCAAGGAGTATCTGTGGCCTGTGCATACAGCTGAAGGCTAAAGGACGACTTTCCCCATGACCTTCATCTTCTAATTCACTAGCAACACTAGTTGTCATTTGTGTTCTGTGCCTTTACAGAAAATGTTGCTCAAATTAGTGATGATCTGAATGAATTATGTTGCCCCCAAATCCTTTATGCTATCTAATATACTTTCTTAATTAAAAGTAAATAACCCAATTATCTATCAACTCTGTACTATTTTTGTTCAATTAAACAAAAGCTATAATCTTCTTTCCTAACAATTCTAGTTTAAGAATTTCTGTTTTTTTTTTTTCTTCTAATCCCTACTTCTAGTTGTTGCTATAATAGTCCCACATTTATTTTATATGTTGGGTTTGAACATGTCTAGGGTCTTTAATTTATGAAACAGAAAGCAACTATGTCTCACAGACATTTCTCTTCCCTCATTTAAAGAAAATGTACTAGGAACCTCTGAAAATGTTTCAGTGAAATAGTCAATTCTTTATAAAATCCAGAGATAAGGAACATTTCCACTTAAAAAGTCTGCCTTTTCTCACTGATTGATGATACTTTGACCTCTCTACCAGCCATTTTTGCCTCTACATTCTTAATACCTTTGAATTTAAAAGCATTTCAAGGAGAAAACACGTTCCCATATTTTCTTACATAATTTTATTTTAGCAATCCTGACAAATTTCATTATTTCCTTAATTTGACTCTTCACTTTTCTGTTCCCTGGAAATAAATTTCACCTCTCCTTATCCTTTTATATTTAAGAGCTAAATCATATTTCATACATGACCTATTTCCTTCCAGTGGTCATAAAAAGTTATTTGCTAATTTAATTAATCAAGGAATTAAGTTTATTAATTAATCCAATAATTACATTAGCTCATTCATAAATTCATTAAATGCTTATTAAGTATCCATTGTATGATAAGCACAGGGCTAGGCACTAAAAAGTCAAAGAAGCTAAAGTCCTTGCTCTCAAGGAGCTACCAGTTTAGTGGGAAAAATAGTATACCCTTTTTCTTCATCCTTTATGTACTGTGAAGCTCATTCTTTAGTTTCTGGCAATAATTCTTTTCCAGACTTACTTTCCATTGTTTCTTTCCTAACAGTTCCCTAAGGTACTTTCCTTGCCACGGGCCTTTACTACTACTATTTTTTTTTTTTTTTAAACTTATTTTTTGGCTGTGTTGGGTCTGTGCTGCTGATCACAGGCTTTCTCCTGTTGGGAGCAAGGGTCATTCCCTGGTTTCTGAGGATGGGCTTCTCACTGCGGTGGCTTCTTTTATTGCAGAGCACGGGCTCTGTGACGTGGGCTCAGTAGTTGTGGCACACTGGCTTAGTTGCCCCAAGACATGTGAGATCTTCCCAGACCAGAGATCGAACCAGTGTCCCTTTCATTTCAAGGCATATTCTTAACCACTGGACCGCCAGGGTAGCCCAGGCCTTTATTCTTATTATGCAACTCATCTTTGCCCTTTTCTTCCTGCAACATCTCTTTCTTTCCAAAACTAATTACTATGTTTAAACATCTTCCTTGTTTCACACTGCATTACAAAATTTGCTTAAAAGACAGTGTCTTGCCCTCTAATTGATATACTCTGCCTTGGAACAGTCTCACCCCATGAATTTTTTCTGCTATGTGAAGGTTTCCTCCAAACTTTAATCTTCAAATAGCATATGTTATTGTTGATGACACAGACATTTATCAACCTCATGGTTCTCTATTTTTTTTAATCAAACAGTTGTTCTAAGTGCTCTGTTCTATGTGATATTCAATTTATCTTCACAGCAGGTTAGAAGTAAAGAGCATTATTATTCCCATTTTACAGAAGAGGACATTGAGACACGAGCGATGATGTGACAACTATCCTTGAGAAGTTAAAGATGGAGCCAGGAGACAGACCCAAATGGTCTAGTTGTAGAATCTCTGCCTTCCCTTATCCCTTACACCCACTGCTCTACTTTATAGAAGAGGTCCCCTTTCTTATTCAAGGTTTTCCAAGGAAATCCTTTAGTGCCCACCGTCTACCCTGGTAGTATTAGGGGTAAAAAAAAAGTTTCAGAAACGGTTTAAGTAAAAATCGTTTCCCAAAGAAATACGCACAATCTTTCCCCATAGAACTTCACAGGAAACACTGTAGCCTTACAGATTTGAGCATATTAACACTAATTGATCGTCTTAAGGCTGCCAAAAAAGAAACCCAGCAGAAAATGTAAATTACTTAATCTTTTTCTCTCCTCTATTTCGTATTTATCTAATATTTTAAACGTACCATTTTTCTCTAGTATTCCCTGATTTTCCATATTTCCCCCAAACTCTCCATTACTCCAGTCTACGTCCAAAATATGTCTAGTAATTTCCTAAAGTAACTGCTAAAACACGTCATCACTGACTATTTCAGTACTATTTCTGACAGTTCTTTATATTAAAATGGAAGGATAAGAAGTATATCCTTATCCTGTGCAACAGTGACAATCTAGACAGGATTCTTAGGTTTTCCCTAAATACTTCTTCAAAAATAAAATCTAAGTTCCAAAGTATCAATTAGTAAAAGTATTGCTTTGTTTTCTTTAACTTTTAATAACTGAAAACAAACTTTTCATTCCAGTGATTTTTATAATCAAGAGTTATACAATAAAAATATGTACATGACTTCTTATTGACTTTAATAAAACATTTATCTATGGTAAACAGGCCCTTAAATTGCTTTATTCTGGAACTTTTTCCCTTCAGTCTTTCTCTTGCTGACTCATAACATCTCAATCTCCTTAATAACTGTAGGGTATTTCTGATCTGTCAAGCTTTGTGGTAAGAGTGAAACTTGTAGGCTATCACCCACTAAGTAGTCTATAGCATCAGGTTGAGAACTAGACAGACCAAAAGCTCCTCAGAATACCTGTCCAGCATTACTGAAAACAGCATTGTTAGCACCAAAACCCCAAACTCTCATGTTAGTGACCTCTGTTTTGCAAAATGTAGATCAATTAAAAATGAAAGGCTTTTGAATTGAGTAGAAATTAAATGTCATTGATTTCCATGGTATTGTCTCAACACAGACATTATGAGCCTTATTTTTGTTAGTTATTCAAATTAAATTTGATAAGTCCATCTAATTTTTCCCTTGTCTAGGGAAAGGTGGTGATCATGTAGTTAAGTTTTTCACTTTTACTGAAAAACTACAGAAACTATTCATTGTACATATTTACAATGCAACTTAGAAATACCATCATAAATTCAAACTGTAGCAGTTGGTATAAAGCAAGCAAGGGGAAAATGTAAGATAGTTTGTCTAGGCCAGAAACACAAGTACATTCCTTTATAGCCTGTGCTGTTCCTATGCAAATGTTTATACAAATAAAATAATCCAATCATAGCCCAATACAAACCACTACCAATTACATTTGAAGAAAAATCCAATGTGTATGTTTCTCCCCATGTTAATACTAATATATTTACATTGTAATATCATTTGTGCATATGGAAATCTTACCTAATAAATATATTGTTAATGTACATAAAGAAAGGTACATGTTATCTCAAAGATAAACCTCTATTCCTTATCCAAGTAGCAAAGTGATGACTAAAGGATTTTCCACCTCTAATAAGAGGTGATACAATTTTCACATCAAGTATAATCAAATCCTTGGAATCCATTTTTATTTCACTCTTGGTTTTTCTCCAATATATTGGTTTCTCTGCAACTGGCCCTTCAAGCTTTGGTAATTTTTCACTTCAGACCCTTTTCCTTTTCATACCCTACTTAATATATGGTCCTCTATTATCCTTCCTATTTCTACAATATCTTACGTGACCCTCACAGAACTGGAAGACATTTTTCTTTAAAAGAGGTTATAGCAGGGAGAAATCACCAGTATGATGATCATCATACTGATCATCAGGAAATCATCAGGAAGATTTACCTGAAGTCTCAGTTTATTAGCAATTCTGACTGCTAAAATGTTAAAAGGTGTCCTTTTAAATGGAGTCGACACATTCATTTAACAAGCACATTAACAAGCACCTACTATGGACTAGGTAACTTTCCGAGGTGGTGGGAATACACAAGTAAATTGGATAAGTGTATTGTCTTCAATACCCTGTTTATTTAACTTCTATGCAGAGTACATCATGTGAAATGCCAGGCTGGATGAATCACAAGCTGGAATCAAGATTTCCACAAGAAATGTCAATAACCTCAGATAAGTATATGATATCACCCTTATGGCAGAAAGAGAAGAGGAACTATAAGAACCTCTTGATGAGGGTGAAAGAGCAGAGTGAAAAAGCTGGCTTAACACATTCAAAAAATGAAGATCATGTAATCTGGTCCCATCAGTTCATGCAAATGATGGGGAAAAACTGTAAACAGTGGCAGATTTTACTTTCTTGGGCACCAAAATCACTGTGGATGGTGATCGCAGTCATGAAAAGATGCTTGCTCCTTGGAAGAAAAGCTATTACAAACCTAGACACTCACATTAAAAAGCAGAGACATCTTTTTGTCGACAAAGGTTCATAGGGTCTAAGCTATGATTTTTCCAGTAGTCATGTATGGATGTGAGAGTTGAACCATACGCAAACAATATGTCTTGATTCTGAATATTTTACTTTCCTTGTAAGGAAGCAACTTTACCTGGATTTCAAGTTCTCCTTTCATCCTTTTCCTGGTGCACTGCCTCACAGATGGTGTGAGATAATTTTATGTACTCCATTTAAAAGCATCAGTTCCCCCTTTTCATTGACCAATACATGCTGTTCACACAAAGGAGACATACTGGTGATTTATCTGGTGTAGTACAAATCAAGACTAAACAAAGCAATTCATTCCATACCAGGACCTAGCCCAGAGCTAGAGAAACTTAGATATCCCTTGATTGCTGTGAAAGCAATCACTATTTTTCTATCTTGTTTTCCTTTCTCCTCCACTAAAAATAGTAGGCAAAAAAGTGTTCAAAGAGCTGTGGAAGTGAGAAATTAAACAGTAGCAAGTTATTTCTGTCTTTTCATTTGATAAAAACTACTTCAAGAAGTAACAGAATTGACAAAAAATAAAAATCACCTTAACTCTACAGAGAAATAATAGCTATCTGGTTACATTGATGAAATTTTGTCCTAACCAAAAATGCATTTGCCACATTTTCATATAATGTATTTGCAATTGAACAATTTAAGTAATATTAAACGATATCAACTGCTAGGCTGGAACTTGAGAAGTTTTCATGGTATATAGTAATCCTTGACTAAGATGTTTCATAACATAAAAAGCAAAATCAATGCTGGAAAAAAATGTTCTTTTTGTTCTAGGGTCTGTGTTTGGAAAATATTGCCATGTAGCATTTACGGTAACAGCTGTACGGTTAAACTTTAGGCACAAACTGAACTGCAGAGGATCTGCTGCATAAATAAAATCCCCATGGCAACTAAATGTGCTACTAGATAACAGAGAAAAAAGGATTTATGTGTTTGCTGAGCTGTCTTGCCCTAAAGGAATTCTCCAGGCAAACGCAGGCCACCTGCCACATGTTATATTAAGCTCAGCCTTCTGGACTTATTTTCAAATCCACAGCAAAAAGGTCCAACACCACTTTTATTTGGAAGTTTCATTGTTCTTCATTCCCAGCCCCTCCAAAAATAAACAACTCATTTTTCAACTTGCCTGCTATATTTTGCCCTGAATACAAAAGATAATTAATGAATTTGTTTGGGCTCCTAAACATTTTGTTGATCTTACTGAAATAACAAGCATATGTATAACAAAAAGGGTTTGCCTTTTTTTTTTAATTGCAGATTTGTAGATTCTGTAAAGTTTTTTAAAAAGCTGAAATATATATCTTGCCTTCTTCAACATGAGGTAAACTGTACAGAATAAAAACAGTGGTTGATGAGGAAGTTTCAAAGAAGATGGATGAAAGGGAATAGGAGAGCAAGATTAACATTTTCTGTGAATTTTACAGGTAAAATATTTATAGTTCCTTCCTTCCTGAATGACAGTGGGGGCTATAAACATTCTAGGATTTTATTATAGAGGTCTTATTAAATCAGTTAATCCAAAAATAATTATTTGAAAAATGTCCATTTTTTTCTCAGAGTAGTTTCCTACTCTAATTACCATATCTGAAGATACTTGTTGATAATACTACATCTTTATGTTGGCAATACTATAATGTGATATATCAATAACTTTTATGAATTTTGAATATGTGAAAATAAAATGTGACACAGACCATTAATACTTGAACTGGGGGAGAAAAAAAGACAAAAACTCACTATGTGGGAGTCATTCAGTATAATTTCTCTGCAAGAAAATGGGGGAGTGGACTAGAAAATCCAACTCTAAATTTAAGGCCTACTTTAACTCTGATATAAATGTTGCCCTTAAAGAAATAATGACAGAGTTTTGACTCGTAAATAATCCTAACTAACTTTAATCTATTCCTCAACTGTGACTAAATTGTGTAGATATTGGGAGCATAAACTTAGCTTATTTCTATACTGGTTGATAGGGAAGTGAAAGGAAACAAAATTAGTCAACTGACAGAAAAAAATGTCAAGCAAGATTCTGATATTAAACAATCAATTTGCTGCTTTCACTCATCTCTGATGGCATGTATTGATTACAACCACAAGTATTTCAGGTATGTAATATCAATGGAAGTGTTAATTATTATTTTGCTTAATAAAATATGTAAATTTACTTTAAATAAGAAGGTTTCCATTTCAATAGGATTTTATTTGTTCTCAGAAACATATGGCCTTTTACAGGTGGCTTTCTACAATGCTGTCTAAGAAATGAGCAAGTCTTCAAAAAGCCCTTGATTTCTGAAAAACACAAATTTGGCTACTCCATAATACAATCAAATTTAAATAACCCCAGCACCATAATACAAAAAACCACCAGTAACACCAGACTCAGTCCAAAGCCAACTCTTGTCATCCTCATTAATACAAGCTTTTCAACAGCAAGGCCATTTCTCTGTTGTGATGGTAGATACTAAAAATCACAAGAGAACCCCCCCCCAGAAAAAGAAGTAAATCCTCAGAGGTACTTCTCAGTGTCAGGTAAATCTAGATGTATAACAATATCTCTCAAATATTTTCTGCCTGGAACCCATGTAAACTAGTCAAAATACCCTCAAGCCTTGAACCTTGTCTCCATTCCATTCCACATTACAATATAAAAATAATGCTGCAATACTAATATATACCACTATACATTATTTATATAAATTAGGGAAGTATACAATTATAAAGAGCCTACTCTATGTGATTTTATATTACAAAGCAATGACTTATTAAAACTTTCCAAAAGTCAGTATTAATTATTTTGGCCACTACCTATGAGGTCTCTTTCTCTTCCTGGGCATGCAGTTGAATTATATGTTCCAGATTCACTTGCAATTGAATGTGGCCATGTGCCTATGTTCTAACCCATAGACTATGAGCAGAAATAACTGTGTGCTACATATAGGCCTGGCCCATTAGAAGCTTCCTCAGATGATGCTACTTGATCTTCTTGCTCCTAGCAAACTGGGACAGAGACAACACTCAGAAAGATTCTGGACACCTGGCATAATTTCTGTCAGTTTAGGTCTCTGAACTTACTGGGAGAAGAAGTAACTTCCTGTCCACCAGGAAAACACATGTTGAAAAATTCTAAACTAAGAAATTATGGCACTTAGTTGAAATTTTAGGATTTGTTAAAGCAGCTAGCATCACCCTAATTTATCTTAGTCATGTATTGTAAGTTATTTTATAGGAAGACATTCATAAACAGTCCATCAAATAAATTAGGGGAGATTATATATGCAAACATATTTATGTGCATATATATAACTATATGTGCATATGTGTATGTGCATGTTCATATATATATTTATTTGCTTATTTATTTCAGAAGTTATTTATATTTGATTCTTATTTGAACCACAACACATGTTCATCTGGGAAAGTGCTTGAAGAATTATGCAAATTACTAAACACAATTTCTAACAAGGGTTAGCTCTTGTTATAAAATAAATCAAAGGTAGCTTCATATTGAATAGAAAGTTTCATGTATTTTGTTTAACTTCTAAAATATTAACTAAGTCTATACAGAGATAGTTCAGTAAAGTGTTGAGATGTAACCCTTTGTGACTCAACGAGAAGGCTACCCTTACTGAGCAGACTGGTATTTGGAACGAGTTCTTCCAAAAATCCACTGAAAGGCCCCCCAGTAGCTTACAAAAAATTGAAATTTGAACTTTTTCATTGTTTTAAGGGGAAATGACAATTTGGAGGTGGTTCTCATCTGTGTATTAAAAATAATGTATACTGACCTATTTAAATATTTGAGACAGACCTTGAAGTCTACTAAAAATAAAGAGGCCCTTTTGCTAGAAAAGACCACTTAGAGACCTGGGTTTGATCCCTGGGTTGGGAAGATCCCCCAGAGAAGGGCATAGCAACCCACTCCAGTATTCTTGCCTGGAGAATCCCCGTGAACAGAGGAGCCTGACAGGCTACAGTCCATGAGATCGCAAAGAACTGGACATGATTGGGTGACAAAGATCAGAGACCTTTTCAAGTCTATGAAATTTACTTGAACTTACAAATCATGGAGATAGCAGAAAGATTTGTCCCAAACTATAAGTCAAACTATGCCATTAGACAGAACCAGGTCACCTTCATAACATTTTCCATATAGGTCTTAGTCATAAGCCACTACTCAAAAACGTCAAGGAAACTAATTCAAGTTTCTACCAAAACAAAACTTGATAGACTGCATGTTAATATAACCAAGACAGAAGGATGACTATCTTACAGAAAATAGCAAAAAAAAAAAAAGCTTTCAAAAGATATTTTCACGTTCTAAAAACTCAAATGGATGATTGTTAAATAGCATGCATTTCTTGGTTATTTACTACACTCAATATCTGTTTGCTAAGACCTAACCCCTTATAGGACAATACACTGTCTCTTCATCATCACATTGCTTTAGCCTCCCAAAGCAGCTGACAAAGCTATGGGAAGAGCAACCTAAATTCACTGTATTTACCTTCTTACTGATTCTTCTATCTCTAAATGTTTGAAACCTAGTTTCGAATACTTCCACCATGTTAAAATGGTTCTACCAGAAGTTCCAAATAACCTGCCAAAGGTCAAAGCCAACAGCTCTTTCTCAGTCCACAGTCTTCAGGGCATTTCTCCAATCCCTTTGCAATATTAACCTTCACCTTGATATACCCAAAGCACTCTGAACCAAGACTGAACCATGGTAAGCACTCTAGTTAGTAAAGTCACTACTCTCATTCATTGTACAAATTCTATTCTCTCAAGTCCTTGACAGAGGAATCTTATTCTCCATCATCTCTGATTGGTTTGTTGTGGTCATGGCCACCTTCCCCTCCCATCTCCTAAAGTCAGCTTTTCTACAGCCTGTATCCTCAGGTTTCTCTTCATTTTGTTACAAAGTGTTTGCATCTTTTAATTACAGCACTATAACCTCACCTAATACATGTATAATCTCTAGATGTTGCATATTCTATTGCTGAGACCTCTTTCATAGAAGTTGCTTCCTCAATTTCTTGACTTATAATCCTGCTTAGCTTTCCCCTAGGCTATTACAAATGTAAAAGTGGATTTTGTAAGAATTTAACATGAATACCACATATGTATGATAAACCCAAAATATGCCTGCTAAAACTCTCACTGCAGCAGCATTAAGTAAATGTAAGTCTCAGAAGGAGAGGGAAGTTCTCATCTGTTGATTGCATTTGTGTGATTGCATTTCTCAGTCATTACTGATGACTCTTACGAGGTGCACCCTTTGAACAACCACAACGTTTGTCAAATACCCCAGCCTTCTGTAAGGCAGTCACCTTATCACCCTATTATTTTCAGTAGCAGAGCATCTTTTTGCTTGAATCTATGTGCATTTGATTTCAAATGCCTCTCAGCATATGAATCCCAAGAAGCTGTAGAAGAAATGAACTAAATAGCTCTACAAAGTTAGGGACTGTGCAGGCCTTCAACAGTGTATTTTCTCACGTTTCAGAATAAGTTTAAACTAACCCTCTTGTTTTGTTTCAGAAAACCTGTACATTAATAGAATAGAAGCGCAGTAATAAAAGACTGCTCCTGGAGATACAAATTATAAAGTGAGTTGCTCTGCTTTGTGAATTACTACAGTCAATTCAGTCTAAGATGAAAACAGGACCATTTTGAAAATAATTCTAACATTTCTTTATAAAAGTCTGGATTCTTACAGAGCAGCTGTGCCAATTAAGCTGTTTTATCAGCTTCAGAACCATCCTTCTACACTCTGCCCTGAGGGACTGGGTCTCTGCAAACCCCATTTCTGCTCAGCCAGATGCTCCGTGGAAGGCAATGTCATAGGAGGCATTAAGGGGAGACGGCAGGGCTGAAAGGGGGATGGAGATGCTCTCTGTGGGCTTCCTGGCTGGTTCTGTTAGCATCAACCCAGCAGCATCTCTTCACCCCAACAGGGGCAGTTCCTTCCAGTGGCGGTGACTGAACACAGTTTGCTGTTTTTCTAACACTGCAGTGTCAGCCTCATCTGCCTCCCCAGAGACACCAGCACAAGCTGGTCCATGTCCCTCCTTCAGAGTTCTGAGTTTCAACTTTATGAGGTCTCTCTAAGCTTCTAAGTATTACTAATTTCAACCTCTTCTCTTGTCTCCCCTCGTCCTGGTGGTGGTACTAGCTTTCCCCATTGTAATCTCCATGATTTGCCCATGTTCTCATTTTACCCTCTCAGTTGCTAGTTAACAACACTGTACCTAGTTAATCTTTTAATTTCTCTCTGTTCAAAGAGATGGGGTGGCTCCAAACCCCTGATTGTATCTACTGACATAGAAATTTATATAGCACATTCCATTTACACTTCAATTTCCCAAAGTATGTCCTAATGAGTATAAATGCTGTAAGATACTCAAAAAAATTGAAAAGGTTTTTGTGTTAAAAAAAGGTTAAGGAAACAGCACATCACAACCCTCCCATGGTCTATTACCTTGTAATATGTTGAGAAAATTAAGTGCTTTCAGAAATCCTACTGAAAAAATGGCTTAACTCAAAGTTTTCCAAACTTATTTCAACCTGGAAACCTTCTTTACATAATTTTTATTAACACTGTTGAACTTGAGTTCAGCAGAACACACACTGGGACTTGTTAGTCTTGGCTACTCATTGCATGTTTAACTTACAACCCTGTCAAATCATTTTATATTACATAGGCAGATCATAAAACATCAGTCATACATTAAAACCTGTAGGCTAAATATGCAAATATTTAATATTTTTAAGTATTCAAATAAATACATACATGTGTGTAATCTTAACATATATGTTTCTACCTAACAGATATTTATTAAATAAATTGAATATGAAATGATTATGGTCTTGAAATCAGTTCTGTTTACCAGAACTCCTCACTCAACATAATATATTGTTTAACAGTTTCAGTCAAACACTACAACTAGGAGCTCTTAGCCAGGACACAGAAATAGTCTTCTGTTCAAGTTGTATTTATACATTTGCCTACTTGTATTTATAACTATTAAAATCGACATCTGAACTACAGATAAAGGTTATGTGTACATGACTGAACATAAACATGAGATTTTCATACTTTCATAAACAGCATTGCTGCATAACACAAAGGTCCATCCCAGTTTAATCTGTGTTCAGTAAAATAATCTAAAACAGAGTCAACTTTATCATTACACCCTCACCAAAAGAAATCCCAGAACACTCAAATATATAAGCAAGCATCTGTGATTGAATATATACTAGAAAAGCATATTATTTTTGCAATAGCTAATGTAGTATTTTATAAAAATAAACTGTACTGGAATCTCATTTCAATATTTCCTGGAATACTGATGTGTGTGTGTATATATATATATGTATATATATATTCTGCATATTTCATTCTATTTATTCTATGAATGTAATTTCCAGAAGCCATATGTATATAAGTTTTTTAGAGAGTAAGTGCTCTGTAGTAGGCATAGAGTTAGGGTTATACATGTAACATCTTGAATCGTTAACAAAAAAAGCCCAAAACTTTGCAAACTTATTAATATCACCCCCATTTACAGATGAGAAAACTGAGGTTCAAGAGATTTAAAGGCTTTCTTCTAATTACACAATCTCTATTTGCTAGAGAATAGACCCTTCTTATGACACAATCCTGAACTCACATGGGTCTTTGAAACAGCAAATGACTATGGTAACATAGAGATGTTCCACTGCAATTCAAAATCAGTTCAGGCAATGTGTTTCTTTATTATTACTACGAATAGTTTATTGGACTTTATAATAAATCAAATCAGGACTGTAAAGAAAACAAGATAAAACAAAATCCTCTTCACAAACACATAAAAAATAGTGTAAGTTTTACTCTAACTTGATCTTTGTTAGATGCGATCACATAAAATACTCCACCAATAGATATGACAAATGCACTTTATATTTCAATGTGTCAAACCATTTCAATGCTCAGAAACTATGTTGAAGCTGGCAGGCAAGCAGACTATATTAAATTTTTCTCTGGAATCGACTTCAATTCTAGACTGAATTATTGGAATTTTAGTGACCCTAAAAAAGGCTGTCAGAAATGATATTCAACACAGAGTTTTCAAATCTAATGCTCTATTACACATACTTCACATAAAATAATATAGTTTCAATATAAACAAACCAGTCAAAAACAACATTCTATTTGTCCTTGTAATTTTGTGCACATTTTGATATTTATTTGTCACAGCAGATTCTTAAATGTATTTGTTTCTTAAGAGAAAACTCACAGGCTTTACTTTATGATTCAATAGCTTGTTTGGATATGATGCTATAATATTTGCCCAAAATGTTTCTTTTATTTTTTTTAAGCACATCAGCAGAGTAAACAGGTGGTTAATATCACTAGCTATTAAAAGGCCTGGGCTTCTCAAAACTACTTTTCACTTTGTTTTTTGCACATAAACAAAATTGTCTTAAGTGATTTCCAGCAATGCACAACCAGTTGCCCTGGGAGTCTAATTAGCCATCGGTGAAAGGGGAGATGGCTTATATCCCTCCACTAGTTCTGACAGGAGGACAGGCATTTTTCACTGGATGGAAGTCCTGAAACCAGTAATTTACAAAACAATTCAATCTTGAATTTATTCTATTTTATCTAAGAATTAAACAATTGTGCATTCATCTATATTTTTACCATCGCTCCTGCAGCTTGCTACTTTATACCGTACCAGTACTGTGCTTCCGGGAAAGAATGTTAAATCTCAAGAAGTGTTAGCATGAGGAAAGTGAGAAATAAAGTGGAAAGCCAGTTTGCTAATTTATAAACACATCATTTTAAACTTCTACTACTTTGTAGAAAATCTATTTTTTCTACTGCATGAAGCCACAGCTGGGTATCTAACTTGATCTCTGAATTGCCCAGCCCTGTGATGGACAGGAAGGAGCCAAAGGGCATCCCATAGTGAAAAGTCCAGCTCGAAAGTGGGCCTGGGTAAACCCACACCTGCAATCTTTAACTCTACCCAGAGGCACCAGAGAAGCTGATGACACAAGAGCCAGTGCCATTCAAATGGAGGTGACAGCCAAGCATCCCCAACCCACTCCTGAAGGTGAATGCAGGTACACGGCTGTGCATGTGCATGCACACACACACATTCATGCGCAGGCTCATTCTCAGATGGATCGTTTAAGATAGTCATTTTATTCACAGTGTTAAGGGAGAAAGAATATGTGGTTTTGGTCGCATTCTGAATTGCAATATCAGGAAATTCTATGGTATTCTTGTTTTATAATATTTTATTGCACAAACTGAGGCACACTGTTTAGACTTCTGTGTATGAGTCCTGAGGCAAGACGATCATTAAGATCTGCCTTTTCAAGTAATTTCCCAAAGATAAAATGATCTTTAAGAAGGATTGGGTAGAGAGGGAGGTGGGAGGTGGGAGGGGGGATCGGGATGGGGAATACATGTAAATCCATGGCTGATTCATGTCAATGTATGACAAAACCCACTACAATATTGTAAAGTAATTAGCCTCCAACTAATAAAAATAAATGAAAAAAAAAAGAATTACAGATTATCATCATTACCTTGTGCTTAAGTAACAGCTTTTCTCTTCATTTAAGAACAGTCTCCAGTGGCAGTATGAGGTATATTTCGAATTTTGCAAAAGGTTCAACTGCTTAGCCAAATGATTTTCTAATGATTTATTTCTTTTTATTTATTTTGATTGACAAACATCTGATACATAGCAATCCTAAAAATTTCACTGCAATCCAGTTAGGATCAGCCTGACTCACAAATATGGGATGAACTTACGCTGAATTACAAATGTGGAACTGAGTTGGCAAGTTAGCCTTTGGCAAGAAGTTCGGTGAAAAAAATCTCTCTTCTGAATTCCTGCTGTTATTCATGGAACAATTTTGGTAGTCAATTCATATGCTACAGGTAAGGATATGCTTACTTCCCTCAAAATAATGTCCATTAGCTTTAGAAATTAATACTAGTTTTTCTTACAAAATAATTTCCAAAGTTTTATGAAAGGGGAGGAAAAGTCAATCTTGGGTGAGTGTGTTTACATATCAGTATAAGGAAATACCTTCAACAAGAATTTGAAACTTTGGACATAGCCAGAACAAAAGCAGGTCATACAGTCTCGGCCTTCCTATTGTACTTAAAGAAAGCTGGTTGCTACCTTTGGTTGACTTTGTTTCATGTAACTATTCCAAAATCAGTCAGGAGAGCCCATATATCTTTAAAATCTGGGTTTCCAAGAAGGAACAGACATGTCTCTCCATCTAATCTATTTCCTAATGGAAATAATCTTGACAGTAGTCATGTAAACTAGCAAAGACACACCAGGCTGACCCATATCACTACTAAACTATTTTTTAACCAAGATTTTGTTTTAGGACTATAAGTTTGATGATTTTTTTTTTCCTTTTAACAATCTATGTTCAATACGTACCCCTGCATTTTTTAACACAGCATCAATTGCTACAACTAGTGCTAATTCGGGACTAATTAACCCTAGCTATTGCCTAGTGCTGTAATTTATCTGCATATTGATCTAGTATTGTCTGAGTTGCTCCACAAGGAGTAGTTTTTTGCTCTGCCTTGGCAATCCACATCAGCTAGTTGAAAGATTCAGTTAAAACCAGAGAAAAAAATAAGTAATGAGTAGTTGGGAACTGAACACTTTGCTTCCTAAGTCATAAAGGTAATCATCCAAAAAGCCAGACTGAGTGAACAGCCACCATTATGGTACTGTCTTCCTCTGTTTTCTTACTATACTGTTCTTACTCTGTTTTCTCATCTTTAAAATGGAGTAAAAGGACCATACTTCAGGGATTTCTTTTGATAAAGTATTTCTTCCAAGGAGCATTAACTTTAAGTGACAGAATGTAGTGTTACTTAGTTTACATGGGTGATGTGATTATTTGTAAAACAAACTACACTTTTATCTCAGCACTTAACAAACATGACTGTAATCCAATTTGTATGATCCTATGCCTGGTAATTTTTAACCTTTATGTTTCTTACACAAACATACAGGTTACTGAAAGTAAACACACATACTCTCTCCTCTAAGACACATTAGAGGCTTTACCACATCATAAACCCCCTTCCAGATGCATTCCTAGGTTGGTTAGTAAAACCTCCTTTAAACTCTAGCAAGAGAGCAACCCTAACTATCAATGCTGACATGCTTAGTGAATACATATCTGCATCTTCATAAACTAAACTGGGTCTGCAAAGTCAAATAAGCCAAATAAGAAAATGGACACCATATTTTTAAAACCCATCCCAAGTGCAGAACATACTCAATTGTCTGATAAATTGGTTAAAATCGGTGCCACTAGAATTGAGTCACTGAAGAGTTTATTTCTGTCACCATATTAACTGTGTCATGTAGCATTTGCACCTAATGAACTTAATGTAGCTTATGGCTATGCACTGCTTCCTCTCAGAAACAAAATCTAAATGTTCCCGAGTCTGGCCAACTGGCATCCAACACTATCTCAGCAGAGGCGCGCCAGCACTACGGTCACATTCTGGCCTCCGGCTAATGCATTTTTATTTCATGTTTTCTCTAAATGTAAGATGTTTGCACTAAAGCACTCAGCAGTTTTTAGAAACAAAAAGAGCCACAGAAGTAATCTGTGGTTTGTTTTTGACAAGTTCACTGCACACAAATTTTCTACAATTCACGACAGGGTAGTTGAAGAGGATTCTCAAATAAGATTAATCACAAAGCCAGTAACTTTTGGACTTCTAGCCACAAGAACTGAAATGGAATCGTTCTTGGAAGTAAAAGGAACATGGGAGGAAAATAAAAACAGGCTTTTAAAAATCACTATGACACTTCTATAAATTTCTGCAATGATATGAAAGCCATACCATAATGCTCAACTCTACTTGCTCAAGGACCTTGTTATAACTGAAAGTGTTAGAACAAGGTCCTTCCGATATTTACAGAAATGAACTCACCAAACACTGAGATGCAATGGTCGACACTATAGTAAGTCTGCAAGGTAGCGGGATACCCACACTGATTTAAAAGAAAAAAAGAAACATTCTGTAGTTTTGCCTTTTTCCTTTTGTGTTCCTTGTTGAAGGCAGATTTCATAAGGTTTTAGGGATATATCTGAGGTATTTTTGTTAACAGTGTATTTCAATTTTAGAGTTTTTTCTCTCCTTTTTCTCTAGAGTTCTTCCCTTCATCATTTCTGCCACACAGGAGCCATTTGCTCCATATTGCTTCTGCTATAAACTCTTCCCTTGTGGAATTCAAAAGTCATAGCTTCTCTCAAAGGATATCTAAATATGGCGGTCACTCTTACTCCTTCCCCCGCAAAGGACAAGAGTCTCTGGACAAAGTCATCCTTCAGTTTTGCCCACATGTGCTGGGGCTAACCTCTGGATTATGCAACTGCAATTCCCTTCTTACTACGCACTCTCAACAGAGCCAAATCTCTGCTCTTTCAGGACTGAGAAGGGCTGACCTCAAAATAAAACTTTAAAGTCTAAAGCTAAGGCAATTAAAATTTCACTGTGCAAATAAATCTTGCCTGTTGCTCTCTGGCAATATCTTCAAAGATGCTATTTCTCTACAACTGATTATCACTATAAATGGTAGTTAGCAGCCTTTAGCCCCAAGAACACGAAAGCTTGTGAAAGCCTAAACATATTGGATAAATTCAACTTTGCAATACCTGCACTTAAGTAAACTGGGCATGAGAATAATGGACTGAATAGCGCCATCTTAAAGGCTGATAGCAAGTCTACACAGGGCAATGACAGATCTCAACATAGCCAAGAAGAGGTCGAACAGAGCAGACTCTAAGACTACAAAAGCTCCTGAGAAAGTGGAAGGCTGGGAGCTCTACTGACCTTTGGCCAGCCAGTGCCCAGAGGGAGACAGCACTGGCAATATGCACAGGAAACAAGCTCACCTTTGAGGGCCAGTGGAGTAGCCAAACAGTGAACTAGGCTCAGGTGCAAGAGTATCCCATTCGTCACTGATGTGTGATTTGTAGGACTGACTGCTGAACCAAGGCATACAGAAGTTGCATCCTATCCTCCATATCTTACCGGAATTTTCATATGTAGAACATGCTCCTTACCAGGTACTGGTACTTAAGATTTTCTTTTAGCTTCAATTCCTCGTAAGTGTATCATTGCTACACTTAATAAATACCTGCAGACTATCAAATGGAACGATGATTATTTACCAGGCAAAAATAGCCTTTTAGACAAGGATGAATGGAAAGAAGTTAAGTTGTTATCTGGACAAATCAGACTTGGAGAGTGTGTGTGCGGGGGGGTGGGGGGGCGGGGGAGAAAACCAGAAATATTTATACAATTGACATAAGTTTTTTTTCTAATTGAGTCCAAGCCTGTCTTAGGGTAGACTGTCAAGTGCACACCCTCAGGAGCCACGCCCTTTACAGTCAGTTCAGTGCCTTTGTTCCCACGTCCGTTCCCACTTCCGGCTGTGCCAGCAGCAGAAGCTACATGACATGCTTGCTGTGTTCTTCCTCTTTGGCTAGTCAAAGGTCTCCTGGCATCGCCTCAACTATCTCCCTCCTAGATGATATGCAAATAAAAATAATGTGTGTGTGTTCATGCATGCGTGAGAGAGCTTAGTTGTGTCCAACTCTTTGTGACCCCATGGCCTGTAGCCCGCCAAGCTCCTCTGTCCATGGACTTTCCCAGGCAAGAATACTGGAGTGGGTAGCCATGTCCTCCTCCAGGGAATCTTCCCGACCCAGGGATCAAACTCACATCTCCTGCATTGGAGGCAGATTCATTACCACTGAGCCACCTGGGAAGCCCAATAAAAGTAATAGGAGCAGCTAACATTTTCTGAGCACTTACAAGGTTATTCACTTAGTCTTCTATGCAGTCCTATAAATTAATTTCTATATTAATCTTCATTTTACAGATGCAGAGACCAGTATTCCAAAGGCTAAGCAAGTTGTTCACAGTTACAGGGCTAAGAGTTGGAGAAGACTGTTGAGAGTCCCTTGGACTGCAGGAGAGCCAACCAGTCCATCCTACAGGAAACCAGTCCTGAATATTCATTGGAAGGACTGATGCTGAAGCTGAAACTCCAACACTTCAGCAACCTGATAGGAAGAATTGACTCATTGGAAAAAGACCCTGATGCTGGGAAAGTTTGAAGGCAGGAGGAGAAGGGGGCAACAGAAGATGAGATGGTGGGATGGCATCACCAACTCGATGGACATGATTTTGGGCAAGCTCTGGGAGTTGGTGATGGACAGGGAAGCCTGGTGTGCTGCAGTCCATGGGGATGCAAAGAGTTGGACACGACTGAGAGACCGAACTGATTGAACTGAACTGACAGGGCTAACAAGAGAGTCATGATTTGAACCCAGGTATTTTAATGAGTCTGGAACTTCAGCACCACTGTGTATGGTTCTATGTGGCAAGCGGTTTCTCCTAGTCCTCTCCTTTTCACCTTTATTCTCTCTCCAAGGATCAGTCCTTGCTTGTGCACTATGTTCTGTCCCTACTGAGTTTTTGCTTATTGTCACAATGGGAAGCAATCTCATAAACTCATCCATGATAAAGTCCTAAGAGCAGATGACCACATGGAGAATGGACTGGGGAGAGGGCAGACAAAACTGGAGGAAGGAAGACAATTAAGAGGTTGATTCAGGCTAAAGATAATGGCGGCCTGAGATGGGTTAAGGCAGTAGAAATGGAGACAAGTGAAGATTTGATAACTCTTTAGAAGACAGCATCACCAGGTTGCAGTGCCTGATTGAATATGGCTAAGAGAATGAGGGTGGAGGGACCAAGAATGATGCCTCAGTTGTGGCTTATAAATATGAGGTAATGGTGATGCCACATATTAAATAGTAAAGAGGGAAGAAGGAACAGGTTTTAGCAGGAGCTAAAGAGTTTAGTCTTCGAGGGAAGGTCACGGTGGTGATTCTTGAACATTTGTGAACAGGATGTTGGATGAGTATGTCTGAAACTCAGAAAAGAGAAATGGGACAGTAACATAAATACAGTCAATGCAAGAGACCCAGGTTCAATCCCTGGGTTGGGAAGATCCCTTGGAGAAGGAAATGGCAACCCACCCCAGTACTCTTGCCTAGAAAATTCCATGGATGGAGGAGCCTGGTGGGCTACAGTCCATGGGGTCACAAAGAGTCGGACACAGCTCAACAAGTAACGTGTTCCATGTACCTGGTCAGTGTATCATTCATCTTCTTTTAGTGAGGCAATTACTTTAGGAAGATAATTTCTACTGGGACACAGAGGTTTAAAGGCGAATTGTAAAACTACTTTTGCAATTGTTATATACACTATCCATATACTATTCCTGTGCTGCATTTCTCTCTTCAGGTTTTACTATCTTCAGTCATTGCTATTCATATGCTGTCCCCTCAACACAGTCTTTGTTTAAAATATACCTGTGCTCTCTCTTTTGTTACACATACACACACACACACACACACACATATAGATAGATACACACACACATATATATATTCATGTATGTGTGTGTGTGTATATATGTATGTATTTTAGAGGTAAGAATTTATAGCTTCTATTATTAAATAAAACCTGCTAACAGTCCCAGTAACAAGTGGGTATTCCTTTTTATTAAAGTGTATCTTGTAAACTGAGAAAAGATGGAGAACAGGCTAAAATTGGTACACAGTTTTAAATGTTCAGGTATCAGAATCTGGCAGGTGAATTTATGTTCATGTATATGCCTACAGATGTGTGTGCATGGTGATGGCAAGTGTGGTGAAAGTGATCTAGAGTCTAGCTATTTCAGAAAGATTTAGTCACATGATTCTGAATACTCGCCCTAACTAGGAACACTGCATTACAATTTATTACCTTACTGATGACCCTTCAAACGTAATAAAGAACACAGTAAATCAGAATAATTGATAATTCAGGGTCGTTTGAAGTTCAGCTCCACATTATGTAATAATGTGAAAAAAAATACATCGAGGTAAACATTTACCTTTATACAGAATGATGTATTTCGGCACTTCGGAAGCTCCCATTTATAATCAACAACAGAAATACAATGTAACCGGAGACTGGAATTCAGGGCTGGTATTCTACGGTGATTAAAAATAATTCCCACATTTATTAAAGCTGAACCTAATTGCTTATACTGTAAAATTTAGATCAGGGGATGATATGCATTGAAAGTAATTTATGTTCCAGAACTTTCACTAATTCAGAGTGACATAACTTCCAGATAATTCATACTTGTGAAGTTTTTTAATGAAATACTCAAAGTAACAGCATTACCATTGTTTATTAATATTGAATGAGCAAAATAACAGCGCACCAAAAGTTTTATTTTAGCCCTTGTAATTTAAATGATGCTATAATTGTCCAAGTAGGTTTTCTTATTATGAATATAGCAATAGATACCATTATGTATCAAGTCTTTTAAGAAATGACTCTGTAAATCAATTATTTGCATAGCTCAGAATGCTTCTTTCCTGCTAAATTAAGTCTTAAAATAGCCACAATTAAAATTTCTCAGAAAGAGTGTCTCAATTAATTAATGGGTCAGAGAAAAGCCTCTCTATTTCAACTTTGTATCTTAAATTTCAGGGAAAATGAAACTGGTGGTTTAAAGCTGAAATGAATATTCAGCATTGGAAAACCTACCTCTCCATTTTCAGTCTCAATCCAGAATGTTTAAAATCACCTTATCAGAAGGGACCTGAATGGAGGTCATTTGTAAATAAAATTACCTCTATTAACCCAGAGAAGAGAGTCACTAAGAGCACTGATCACTTCCAGACCATTTCACAAGGACAAAAAAGTGACTGCAATTTTCAGGGTTATATGTACTCATCTTAAAATACTTGATATTTAAAAGTCCTTAGTAGAATGTTACCCATAAACCAAAACTTATCAATTATTTTCCTATAAGTGTTAACAAAATAGGGGAAAATGTAGATTTTAGAAATCTAATCATTTTCTTGGTGGATTATTTTATCCTTTTCCTCTCCCACTTTGGACTCCAGAGGCTACAAATAGAAACCTCTAAGAGTATAAGACAAGTAAAGGCATAACCTTACTGCTAGCCTGTTAGAGGTTTTCCACATTTATTAAAACAGTGAAAACCAGTTATTCTTAGACATTTGGGTAGGTACACACTTAAGTACACAATTTCAAAATATCCGTTCTTCCCATTTTGCTTTTTCCCTACAATATATGACTTCCAATTATCCCCTGGATTGAACATGTTATATAACTGGTTGCATCCTTGCACTACACTTTGATCTATTAAAGTATATTTCTTGAGCTAATCATAAATACTATTTAATTTCATTTACTTTTATGTAATTTCTTTTAGAGAAGAGAGCTTCTTTATACAAAGCACATTCAAAGGCAAAGCATCACCATTTCCTAGTGCTACTTCTTTACATTAAAACTCTATTTTTCCTTTACTATGGCGGTTTAGTTGCTAAGCTGTGTCTGACTCTTGCGAGCCCATAGACTATAGTCTGCCAGGATCCTCTGTCCATGGAATTCTCCAGGCAAGAATACTGGAATGGGTTGCCATTTCCTTCTTCAGGGGATCTTACTGACCCAGGGATCAAACCCCGGGTCTCCTGCATTGCAGGCAGATTCTTTACATCTGAGCTATGAGGGAAGCCATTCCTTTACTATATGTTTTGTAAAATCTTAAAGCCAGGGTTATGAACCGAGGGTTCACAGAGTCCACGGGATGGATTCGCTGGTTTTTGAGTCCCCTGAAATACATGCAGAATTGTGCAAATATGTAAAAGACATGCAAAGGGTGGTAATATCAATATATTCACAACTCTCATCAGATTTTAAGAGTCTATGCTCTCATATTTAGTGCCAAATGAATTATGGCACTAACACATCATGCAGATTATGACACTTACTTACACTAGAGCCAAAGCTGAGCAGTATGACAGTGGGACCCAGGAGCAGAGATGCCCTGCTCTCCTATCAGCAGTGCATGCTGCAAGCTCGCACATGAGTAAAACGTCCAGGCCCTCTGGGGGAACCCACCACTGTCCCAGAGAGAACGTACAGGATCTGAGCTAAACTGGACCTGACCTTGTCTACCAGGCCTTTTGTGTAAACTTGGGGGAAAAAAGTCCCCCAAGTTTCTTCCTTGCACAGACTTAGCTTCCTAAGTGCAAGGCTTGGCTCCTAGAAAATGGACTGACTATCAGTTCCTAAAATTCCCTTGACTGGGCATCTTTGTGCAGCACACAAACTTTGCAGTTGGTTTCAGTCTCTGACAATTTGAAGAATGAGATAAAACTTCAGTTAACACCAGTTTTCAGATTCCATCAATCTTGAGGGAAAGGGAAGACCACCACAAACTTACACAGCTTCACTGATTTTATTTCTAAGTCAGTCTCACTTGAGAGTCCTTAACCTGCATTTACCAAGTTAGGGAAAATACAGAAAGTCTATTCTGATGTAGTTTCATTTTCTTGCTGATTATAAGGATTAAATAGTTTTAGTTTAGATCATGTAGATTGTTGTCTTTGGTAACTTATTTTTGGACTAATGTAGCAATTACAAAGAGAGCTTGAAATTAAACCTTGACTAGAATCTATGTTTGCCCACTTATGAGCTCTGTGACTTCTGACTCTCAGATTCTTAATAATTCAGATGCTCTCTAACACTAGAATGAATATACTGTGGTACATTCTCAAAACGAAACACCATGCAGCAATGAGAATGAGCAAACTACAGTGATAAGCAAGCTAAATTCACAAACATAATGTTGAGCAAAAGAAGCCAAACATAAAGGAATACCCCCTACAGGATTCCATTTATATGAAGTTCAAGAATAGGAAAAACTCATCTATGGTGTTAGGAGGCAGAATTACTCTTGGACAGGAAAAGGAAAATGACTTGAAAGGGACATGAGCATGTCTTCCTGGCGCTGGTAGTTTTATTTCTTGATTAAGATGTTGGTTTTACTCAGGCATTACCATTTTTATGTCAAGCTGGAAGAAAAGCAGTTAATAGAAGTTTAGGGACATTAGACAAGTGACAACAGAGTTCCAGATGGCCATCAAAGTGACATTTAAAATATTTCTCAGCAGTGAGTCAGTCAAATGCTAAGAGAACAAGCTGAGGAGCTAAGCTTCGAGGAGATGCTGGGGAGAAGTCCACAGTCATGTACAGCCTTGTCGAAGGTGACTGGAGGCTTCCGCCTTCTGTGCAGCCTTATAGCAACAGAAACAGTTAATCTTACAAACTGCTTATTTAAAGAGTGTGTCATTTTATGTAAGAGCAACAAAATAAATAAAAAGTTTTTGAAATAGTTTGCTCCTAAACTAAAAGGGTTTGAGGATGCAAGATAAAAATTACAAAATTAGAAGACTGACTGATACATGCTGATTTAACATAGAATTTCCTCTTTGAAAGATCATTAATATCTGTACACAGCTTTGTAAAATATTCTAAAAATCACTGATAAAGAGGTTTAAACTAGTTTTGAAAACATTTTCTGTTAAAGTCAGAGTTCTACGTATTTTCAGAAAAATCAATTTTTCACTTAAAGTTATTCACTTAAAGTTATCCTTACAAAATGACAATTATTATGAGCTTGTTTTCGTCAGATAAATTTTTTAAAGTAAAAAAAAATAAGAGTGCCTGATGATGGGTATGGGTTTACAATGCAAAAAATTATATATAAAAAGAGTAAAATAATCATAGAAATATAGATTACACATTTAGTTCAACACTATCATTTCTCATACGAGGAAAGACTTAATCACATGCGCAAATCACGGCTCTGATTAATGGCAAGACCTGAGCTAGAAGCCTAGGCTCTTGATTCATGGTTTAGTACTAAACCCATTCACAGTTCTCACCATTAGTGTCCAAATCTAGCTTGAAGTTTTTGAAACTGAATTGGCTTAGCTAAACTTTGATTTGGGTGTTACATCACTCAAGTCTGAACATTTAAGAAGAGGGAAAATAAACTAGAAGAGTTAAATATAGTCACAACAACCAAGATCTAAGAATTGGCCAAGCAGTACTTTATAGCTGGCCTAATCAATTCTTTGCATAGTTTATTTAGCAATGGCAGAAAGAAGGCAGACTCTAGGTCTAGAAGTTTTAAAAAGGAACACCAAGATTCCCATGGGAAATCTTCCCATCCTAATAAAACCTATTGGCACAGGGATGTATGAAAGAAACCTGACCATATTAGACCAGGGGAGAAAGGGAGTTTTCCTACCACTTGAAACTCAGAACCATAGCACTGCCTGTGGTGTGCTACTGATTTAATCTGAAGATCTACACTTTATGTACACTAGATTCACAAAATTAATCTGGAATCACCTTCACAACAGAAAAGAGACAATGGCCATGCCTTGGTATTAAAGCTTTATTTGCTTTAAGACTCAATATCACACCAGCATCCTAACTTTCTGCTGTTATTCATCTGGACAAGATACCTTTTCACCAAGAAAACCATGAAGCACGGGATTTACTGCCGTAATGAAGTTCTTTCAGATCTCTGTTTTCTCTGCAGAGGACAGGAGAAAGGCGTTCATCTCACCACGCAGCTTATTAGGATTAGCACTGAATAAGACACCACGGAATGCCAGGTCTATCAGTTACTAAACATGCATCATACAAACTTTGTCTTTGCGAGAACCTCTGCTCTGCATTTGTCATCCACCTGAATAATTAACAAGTACATGCTGCCTGCCAGCAGCTTAGGGAATTAATTTCCCTAGATTAAATGCAGATCACGTCCACAAAAACTCAGACCACACACACACACTGCACTCCTACCTTTTAACCACTATAAGGTATGAAACACATTGTACAACCTCCAACTTTAAAGAGATTTAAAACTCAAAGTGAGTGTAAAGTCACACTAGTAATATTTTAACTGTCACTTTGATGGTCATCTGGAACTCTGTGGTCACTTGTTTAATGTTCCAACACTTACATTAACTACTTTTCTGCCAGCTTGAAATAAAATGGTAAATCCACAATTCTATATATGCACTATTTCATGAAATCAGTGTAATTGCATATTCTAAGAACCACAATCAGTAAAAACTTTTAGAAAAGTATCAACTGCATGACCAAAAAAAAAAAAAACAAAACAGAATACATATATGGTAATACAGGGAAAAAATTTAAAGCAAAAATCAAATTCAGAGGCTTCCAACTATATAAAAGTGATTGCATTGAATTTGTACGTTGCTAATTTCATTTAAAGCTAGTAATTATATCCATTAATCTTCCTACATCGTACAATTAAGCAAGTAAAATGTGTGCTCATTAATACATAGGGAAGATCAGGGATTTTACATTGAAACTCTTTACTGTTAAAATACTGATTTATCATACATAAAACAGAAGAAAAGTTTAAAGATCATAACGTGACTAGTTTGAAAACTGAATGCAGCTCTTTAAATTTCCACTTTCTCATAATTATATATTGTCCATATAGCTGATGGTATGAAGACAAAGAAAAGTTTTAACTTCTTTGTAAGTTGTATCAAGAAATAAAAATAAACGGACTTTTTCTCAAAAGTGTGATTTTAATGCAGGCTGACTTGCTTTATAAGCTATGGGGCATTTGTTAAAACTGTATCACTCATTTCCAGTTCAATCCTTTTTTTTTTAAATTGGTAGCCACGTTCTAAACCATCCTAAATTGTGGGGCTGCTCACTGCTGTTAAACAGTGGGCCCCAGGGGGTGAGGTACCTATTAATGACATTGTGAGCTCCACTGAATTATGAAGACAATATAAACACATTCCTTATTTTACACTCTAAGTACACTAGGGATCTATTAAAATGTACTCTTATTGCCAGGAAACTGATCTGTGTTGATATGCTAAGTTTTCATTAGAATGATACAGTTTAAACTTCTAGACCTTTACTCCCTTTTCAATGAAATGCTCTTACCTCTTTGCTTGAAGGGTATATTTATGAGTACACAATCATTCAATATCTGTATAACATTAAATCATTTCCCCGAACCACTATGTGCTTTAACAACATAGTCCTGCTTTCCTCTAAACCTGTCCTATGAAAAATTATTTCTGATAATTATCAGAAATTATTTCTACTTTAAAATAGTTAACCAAATATGAATGAATTTTCAATTAACTATATGGATAAACAAAAGTCTATTAAAAAATCTGCAGCAGCACTGCAATAAGGTGAGGTACTAACTACCTGCTAGCATTAACATGATCACTTGCACAGAAGTCATTAGCTTTTTTGTACCCCAATTATTAATAGTTACAGTATCAGAAACAAATACCCTGTATCAAATTAGCTCAATTGTTCTGGGACAGATGCTAGGCATGAATTCTTAATACATATTAATATATACTTTATATATTTAAGATATTATATATATATTAAAATATACTTTTATGTTAGGGGATTATATGTAATAACCATTTTATCTAGGCTCCCATGCCATGTTTAATGTTTTTACCACTCTTATTGAAACTGAAATTGAAAATACTTGGCTGTGGACCTAGCCCTAACCATGGTATGACTATTGGGAGACAACTCAAATTGAGGCCTTGGCCCCATTCCTGGGGCTCTATTTTCAGGTGATGCTAGAATCTTGTGCAATGCACAGAAGATTAGCAAATTAGAAGTGACAAACCTCCTCTGCAACTTCTCTAACTCTTATAATAACCCCAGATGAATGTCTAGATTCACTAGGCCATACTAATAGGAAAGGTTACACGGTAGGAAAGGAGAAGAGACAGGAAGGTTGTATATCATTAAAAAAGGTTGGAACAAAATGACAAGAAATCTTCCAAGGTCAAATACTGGAATTCATTTTAGATCAGAATAAAGGATACTTGGTACAAAGTGGCACAAGGATTTATAAATCTCCATTTCAGATTTTAAAGGATTAGGTTTGCCATCATTTATGTGCCTTTGTTTTTTTTCTTGTATCACTGTTCTTTTCTGCCCTTTTTTTAATAACTGATACCCTCACACAGAAAAAGTCCAACTCAGTAACAAAGATCCTAAGTAAATTGTTAACTTTTTTGAGACAATCAGTTCCCATAGAAATTTCCAAAGCCTGATCAGAAGAACTCATCACAGTAACAGAAAGAACAATGGAGTAACATCAGTCATCAGGAAAAACTGAGATCTGTTTACTTCTTGGTCCTAGGGAACCTAAACTAGACCCTATTCCCTTAGTTGTGCATGTGAGGTGGAATAGCCCCAGCAAGATCCAATGGCCTACAAATCTCCATATCCTGTAAAATGACAGAGGAAGCAGTGAGACTGGATTGCTGTCATTTAGGCATCATGAGAAACAGGATGGTTGCATTGTAATTGAAGAAAACAGGCAGGCAGAGTCCCACATAAAGCAATATGAGAACCACAAATTTAATTAACAGATAAAAGGTAGCTATGCCAAAAACCTCAAAACAAAAACTAGCAAACAAACAAACATGAACGGTAATTACTAATGAAAGAAAATAAGGGAGGAAAACAAAGTGAGATATGCAGACCACGTGGAAGAACAGAGGATTTCGGACACATTAAGACATGAGTTGTAAACAAAAAGAAAGATACATCTAAAAGTTAGAAAATACAAGGAAGAGATGAAGCACACTGGGCCAAATGAGTGGAGTAAAGAAGAAAAACAAGCCAAAAATTAACACTTTTAATGAGGCAATATGTTCATTTTAAAACATCATTAGGAATTTTACTCAGCCATTAAAAAGAATTCATTTGAACCAGTCCTAATGAGATGGATGAAGCTGGAGCCCCTTATACAGAGTGAAGTAAGCCAGAAAGATAAAGAACATTACAGCATACTAACACATGTATATGGAATTTAGAAAGATGGTAACGATAACCCTATATGCAGAATAGAAAAAGAGACACAGAAATACAGAACAGACTTTTGAACTCTGTGGGAGAATGTGAAGGTGGGATATTTCAAAAGAACAGCATGTATACTATCTATGGTGAAACAGATCACCAGCCCAGGTGGGATGCATGAGACAAGTGCTCCAGCCTGGTGCACTGGGAGGACTCGGGGGAATCGGGTGGAGAGGGAGGTGGGAGCGGGGATCGGGATGGGGAAGACGTGTAAATCCATGGCTGATTCATATCAATGTATGACAAAACCCACTGAAATGTTGTGAAGTAATTAGCCTCCAACTAATAAAAAAGAAGAAAAAAAAAAGGAATTTTTAAAATTGAGAAGAAATAACCTCTGATATTAGAAACCTAAGTAAATTAGATAGCAATGCATGAAGAAATTAAGAGGGATCATTACAATTATTGTTGGCTATTAACAAATAAAAAAGACAGATTTAGAAGGATATACTAAATAACTAGGAAGCAGTTCCTAAATAATAAAACCCGACAATAATAATGGTAAGTTCTAGAGTTAAGACAAGGAAAAGTGGGCGTAAGGAAATCTAAATTTTACACTGAAATTGAAATACCTGGGAGTCCCTAGCACATATCCAACCTGATTTCACTACTGTGAGAAAAGTCAAATTGAGGTCGGGGTCTTGTCTCTGAGCCAAAATAGTATCCATAATATTAGGAATACAAAGCATGTTTTTTCTCATGTAATACTACTATCCTAAAAAATAATCTTACAGAAATGAAATTTGAAAAAAAAATTCTTACTTCATTTTAAATTATTTTTGTTTGTTTAGTTGCTAAGTTGTGTCTGACTCTTTTGAGACCCCATTGACTGAAGCCTGCCAGGCTCCTGTATCCATGGGATTTCCCAGGCAAGAATACTGGAGTGGGTTGCCATTTCCTTCTGCAGGGGATCTTACCAACCCAGGGATCGAACCCAAGTCTTCCTCATTTGCAGGCAGATTCTTTACCACTGAGCCACCTGGGAAGCCCCTTTAAGTTATTAGAAGAATGTAAAGAAATTGATCATCCAACCAAAACATAACATGTGTATACTTCATCACATATACACACATGAAAATATGTGTAAATGCTTAATTACGCTGTTCTTTGACACATAAAGTCAACTAAATAAAGCTTCTGATGACCATTAAGTTGAAGAATAACACACGTCACTTTTTCACAAATAATGACATGTCCAATCCTGTGTGAGTATCTCTATCCTTCCTAAGTGTCACAGAAGAGAAACTATAATAACCTTTTACTGGGAGTGTAGGGAAAGCATGTTTATAAAATATGCCAAGAGACAATATGCTTTCTACTCCTGGGAGACTGTTGGTAAATCTTTTTTATGAGTGCATTATGAGGTGAATAATTAACACTTCCAACTGAAAGTTGACTACCATCATAATATTTAGTCAATGAATTGTTACAGCTGAGTTTTAACTCATATGAAAGTAACTATAATACTCTCAATCGTAATAATACTTCAACATAAATCTAAAATAAAAGATAATGAATTCAGTTCAAAATGTCTGTTCACATGCTAGTGTTGGTTGTTCTATCTTACTATATTAAAAAACGAAACAATATCAACATAAAATGTCTTTTCACAAGAAAAACTGCATACTTAATATTTTAATCGTTCGATTTCTATGCCATAAATCTGCTAGAAAAAAAGGGACTCTGCTTGCATTAAAGATCCACAAACTTTTTGGTTTAATCACATGACTAGCCCACTGGGGCTACTATGGATGAATCATTCCATGGGAAGGAAGAATAGATTTTCCCATGCAAATGGGGAAAAAAATCAAGCATTCCACTGTTTCATAAGAATGACCAAAGAATCCTTCCTGTTTTGGAGGAGACTATCACACCACAGGGGGTGAGGCGGCTTGACAGATTAGTTAGCTGATTGTAAATAAAGAATTACTCATTTTTTCTCTTCCTCATAACCTCTTCCAAGGGAATAAATTTCAGATAATTCATTTTCAGCCTAACAGGTTAAGGAGACTATAAGCAAAAAAGGAACCACTTTTAGTTACCGAAAGCCTTCCTGTCTGTATAGGATTTGTCTCAGTTTCAAACGATGTTTTCTTGCCCTCCTTCTTTAACACTGAGGAGAACTAGAATGCAAGAATTATCTTGGAACAGACAAATTTCATAAGACTTGTCACTGAAGAGTCAGGTAAGGGAGACAGTAACAGGATAATTCTCATGTACGTGTGCTTTGTACTTTTGCTTATGCTAGGAAAGCTGCAGAAGAATGAAGTCCAGAACTACAAGCTCCATCTGGATGAGGGCAAACTTTAGCTTCATCACCACTGAAATATCCTGGTAAGTGTCAAATATTTTTCTCATCTTATGCAAAAACCAACACTATCATGATCATTGTTTTGCTTTTCCATCACTGTACTGATAGGGATTTTCCTAACGAACCAACAGATGCTCTCCAGTGCTGTTCTTAGATGCTGCCTCCTACTAGGACAGATGGTTTCCCTTCTTCACTGCCATCATCAACTTCATTGCCACAAAACTGGCTATTCCTTCTCCATACTCACTATGCCGACAGAGGTCCGTATAGTCAAAGCTATGGTTTTTTCAGTAGTCATGTACGGATGTGAGAATTGGAACATCAAGGAGGCTGAGCATCTAAGAATTGATGCTTTCAAACTGTGGTGCTGGAGAAAACTCTTGAGAGTCCCTTGGACAGCAATGAGATCAAACCAGTCCATCCTAAAGGAAATTAACCCTGAACATTCACTGGAAGGACTGCTGCTGAAGCTCCAATACTTTGGCCACCTGATATGAAGAGCCGACTCACTGGAAAAGACCCTGATGCTGGGAAAGATTGAGGGCAGGAGGAGAAGGGTGCAACAGAAGATGAGATAGTTGGATTTGGCATTACTGACTCAATGGACATGAGTTTGAGCACACTCTGCAAGACAGTGAAGAACAGGGAAGCTTGGCATGCTGCAAGCATGGGGTCACAAAGAGTCGGAAATGACTTAGTGACTGCATAGCAACAACACTCCAAGAAATCCAGGACCTCAGCTCTTTCTGCCTACCTCCATTCTTGCATGTTCTAAACTTCCTTGCCAAGAGACTCTGATTAGAGAGAGTCAGAGAATGTTTTACTATTATTATTTTCTTACAGGTTAGCCTACCTTCCTCATGTAACACTGTTTGGGGGGATGCCAAACCACTAACTTGCTAATTCATAGAATATAACCCATTCCTAAACTAAGGTCTTCATATATTAGATTTAATTAACTATTAATGAATTGTTGGGGGGAAATGGCACCCCCCCCATTCCAAAACCTTCCTTTGGACTAACTTCAGGGAAATTCCCATTAAACCAGGATATTTACATGACTGGTCCCCCATCTGTACTTAATATAGATCAAAGTATAGATAAAGTTCTGAGATTATCTCAGCTAGCTACACTATGAATTCAATTCATAATCTAAAGTCAATTCAATTCATAATCTAAAATTGGGAAATAAAACTTTTTTTGTTTTTGATGATATGACCATTCCCCTCAAGGGAATGACAGTATTAACTCCAGTTCTTAAAACTTGATGGTCTTCTAGGAGAGTATGGATTCCCTGCTCAATTGTTGCAGGTAGACAGATGAGATAGGGAGTAATTACCATTTTTACGCAGAACCCCTGGGGACTCTATAGTGCCTCTTCACATTGGGAAGCCCAGTGGGATTCTGTGCTCAGGAATACATCAACTGTAGAGTCAAACTGGAGAGCCTTCGAATCTTTGAGAGGCTCCTAAACCCCAGACACAGTAATTCTCTTTCAACTAAGGATGACTAGCAGATAAAGTGTTAAGATTTTGAAGGAAAATACAGGATAGAACTTTTCAAATTTCCACTTGCACCTCTTTCTACACTCATGCTTTCTGAGAGAAAGAGAGAGCTCCATCACCCCTCCTCTGAGGCAACAACTGTAAACGGAAATAAACTTAGGGTGTGTTAAGCCTAATGAGGATAGAGAAAGAATTAGGAGCTGGAGATTTCCCTTGTCCCCACAATCAAGAACACAACTCTCTCCTTATCTGCCTTGTGACTTTCTCATTTGCCAGTCTAGCTAGTACTTCTAGTAAGGTCTACTTGGATCAGTAAACTGGACACTTAACTCTAATGGCCATATTTTATTATGCCTACCCTTATATTATTGCATGAAAGTTTAATCTTTTTATCTACTATAGATCATTGAAGGCAAAGTTACTTTGAATAATAACAGCTAGAGTATACAGAGTATTAAATATCATATATTGTGCCAAATATTTAAACACTTAGTATACAACAGGGCATTTAAACATCACAGCTGTCTATAAAGTTGGCATGATTTGGATAATACCAAAGTGAGAAAAGGCTGAGAAACATTCAACAACAGCCACAAGTCAGAAAAGCAAGCCAAGGGCAGAACTGAGAGTTTAAACTTGGGTCAGGCCCAAGTCAGGTATTTCTGACCACTGCTTTACACTGCCTATCCTAAGAAGTCATTTCTTAAATAATTGCTCATTTGAGGTCTAGTGCTAAGTTCTGGAAATACAACTATTCTGGTCTTTTAAATTTTACAACATAAAATTTACAAGGGAAATATCAAATCAACAGAATGAAACAAAATGGGGGAATATATTACAATAAAACGAGAGTATAAAAAGAATTAACTATAGACAGGGTCTGGAAAAATTTAAATCAAATTTTCAAGAAGTGTACAGAAAACTTACATTTTCAAAAATAAAGTCTAAAGGACCTTTCAAAGTCATACTAGCTCTTTTTTTCAAACCAACTCCAATCTTCTGTACCTTTCCTTCCTTTCTTTTAACTAGACCTTCCGTGTCTCTATGGCATACAGATCAAAATTTTCCCATCAATATGATTATTTCAAGAACACAATGAGATTCAAGCATTTTTAAATTTTCAATCAGACTTATATCGCAATTCACACTGGCCCACCTCAACTCTCTTGAGACATCCACAAACCAGTCTGTCAACACTATTCACTGAGTACCAACTATATTTATAACACAATTCTCCTTTCCATGGATACTTTAACACTGCTTATTTCTCACTGGCATGACTACTCATTGGGGACAATTGATCTTTTAATAAATTTTTAAAGAGAAATCATTGCAAGTTCAGCCTTCCTAGAAAAAGTCCTATAAATCAGCCTAAGGTAACAATATAAGTTTGCCCTCCAGTGCATTCCATTTTGCTAGCACCAGAATAACCCAAAATACACAAGTGTGCCCCTAGGATTGTCATACAAAGTGGTTCAATAGAAACTGATTCATGAACACCCAAAGCTGCGAAGAGGTGGTTCCCCTTGGCCATGAGACTAAACAAGGGCTATCAGTTCTGATGAATAAAGGGGGAAGAGTAAGGCAGGTCACATCAGAAGTTCAGTTAATTCTGGACAGCAGCATTCTGAACCCAGTGTAACCACAGATGCAAAAGGATTAAACCAGAAGATGTGAAGGTTGGGGAAATCATCTTTAGCATATACAAACTGTGCAAATGGGCTGCTAGGCTGGTGGAAGTGAAGGCCTAATGGTGAATCTCTCACTTGGTAAAGTAGGAGAATCTCTGTCCCAAATTCTCTGCAGCGTGTGGGACCCACTCCTACAGCCATGCAAGGTGCCAAGTGTAAGTGAGAGCTAGAATAGCTCCTCCTGTTTGGCAGCTGCTGGGCTCACAGACACTTGAGAACTGAAGCAGCAGCTGAGAACACCTGGCCTTTTCTCCCTCTCTCTTAAACTGGGTAGATATTTCAATTCCATACGTCTGCGCTGGCTGCTGCTGCTGCTGCTAAGTCACTTCAGTCGTGTCCGACTCTGTGCGACCCCATAGACGGCAGCCCACCAGGCTCCCCCGTCCCTGGGATCCTCCAGGCAAGAACACTGGAGTGGGTTGCCATGTCCTTCTCCAATGCATGAAAGGGAAAAGTGAAAGTGAAGTCGCTCAGTCGTCTCCAACTCTCAGCGACCCCATGGACTGCAGTCTACCAGGCTCCTCCATCCATGGGATTTTCCAGGCAAGAGGACTGGAGTGGGGTGCCATTGCCTTCTCTGCTGTGCTGACTACTTTGTGGTTTTATTTCAAAAGTTTGGAAATGACAGCAGTGACTTCTCACCTCCCACTTTATAAGAGCACTCCAAGGAACTCTCACAGGTTTGATCATTGAGTTGAGAAGAGCCCTGAGAGGAGGAAATGGCAACCCGCTCTAGTATTCTTACCTGGAGAACCCCATGGACAGAAGAGCATGGCAGGCTACAGTCCATGGGATCACAGAGTCGGACACAACTGAAGTGACTTAGTACACACACAAGGAACTCTAGTCCCATTGGTGATAATATTTCAGGATGAAGAATTCTATGGATAAATACACTTGGGGGAAAGCTACATGTCACAGTTCCCCTCCAATAAATTTCACCATGTGACCCAGCTCATTAACAATGTGCAATATTGGTAAAGAAGTATAAATTAGCTTCGTTTAACCCAGTATTTACCAAGCCACCACCCTTTATTTCAAACAACACCTATTAACAGTTATGAAAAACACTTTCAGAAATACTATTCAGAGAGCCAAAGCAGGCAAAAAAGAAAGCATAAATTTCCTTGGTCAAGCAACTCTTAAAGAACAGAGCATGTGCCAAGTTGCTTCACTTGTGTCCCATGGACTGGAGCCCACCAGGCTCCTCTGACCATGGGATTCTCCGGGCAAGAATACTGGAGTGGGTTGCCATGTCCTCCTCCTCCAGGAGATCTTCCCAACCCAGGGATCGAACCATGTCTCTTTTGTCTTCTGAATTGGCAGGTGGGTTCTTTAACACCAGTGCCACCTGGGAAGTCCCACAAGGGACCACAGTAAAGTGTAAACAAGAAGCTGGCTTTCAAAGATTGCAACAGCCTCCAGAAGGGCTCTCTGCCTGCCAGTTCTTCTTTCTCGCCTTGTGATGGCATTCACTTCTCATACAACAATCCCCCCCCTCCCCAAAGGTTTTTCTCCTGTCCATGTTAGACTATAAACAGGCTTTGCCCAGTTTTGCTTCAAAATGTTTGCTCCTGATGTTCTTTCATCTCAAATGTTTACCCACCTCTCAAACCCTCTGCAGTGAACTCAGTTTCATATTCTCCTATAAAGACTTTCTCCAACTTTCACTGATTTCACCCTTCTTTGAATTTCACTGTTCTAACTGGTGGTCATGCTCATTGTAACACTTAACTGCATATCCATTCTACTATCTACTAGCACTAATTTCTCAACCATCTATGATGCCCAATATAGTCGAGTCTTTCTTTATTCATCTGCAAAATTATCAGATTGAGCTATATGCCCAAGTTAAAAAATGGTGATCCCATATCTCATCTCCCCAGCAACATTATATGTAACTTTCTGGTGGATAAGAAACATGCTTTTTCTATTTTATAAATCTTAGTGCCCAACAGTGATGTGCACATAAGAAAAATTCAGAGCAAGAAAAAAAAGCATGATTACAAGGACTCTGAGTAGTGAACCTTGAAACTATATGTATACATGAGATATACTTGAGAGAGAGAGATCAACTTTGGAGGGAGAAAACCATGGTAATCAAAGGAAAGTATGTTTTGTATAAGTAAATATCTCTCTGTTCAGTGAAGAAACAGTGCTGCCAATAAACCCACAATGGGTATAGAAGCAAGCAATCTAAACCATCTCGAACTGCTGTGTGTCTGAATGTACATGCACAATTACTAGTATAGCAGACTAGGTTTGAGAGTCACAGAGTAGGCAGACATTACTGGCAAAAGAGCAGTTACACATTTCCATTTGGGAATGGAAATTCCAGAAGCCTCATACAATTTGTTAGAAATATGAGTTCACACGATTCCCAGTTATTTTCTGCTAGTAAATCTAATTAGCTCTGTAAGAGAAATTCTAATTCTAAATAATTTCTCCCAACTTTACTCATTTAAGAAACATAACGGTGACATTGCATATTTGCACCATCATCTTTCTCCCTGTTTCTATGCGACTTCTAACAGGAAGGAAACAGTGCTGGGAAGTAATAGTTTGCTCTCCAGGAATTTATTCTTCCCCATCTCAAATACAAATCGACTTAATATTAACATTACAACTAGGTTCATTGTCATCGAACTTTAGTTGCTAAGTTTTGTCCAACTGTTTGTGACCCCATGGACTATAGCCTACCAGGCTCCTCTGTCCATTGGATTTCCCAGGTAAGAATATTGGAGTGGGTTGCTATTTCCTCCTCTAGGGGATCATTCCAACCCAGGGATCAAACCTGCATCTCCTGCATTGGTAGGCAGATTCTTTACCACTCAGCCACCTGAGAAGCCCTTACAACTAGGTTACTTGAAGCCTATTTTTCAAAGAGAAAAATCCTGGTAAGACTCCAAGCATTTTGTTATCTCTTTCTTAATCCATATCTGATTTCTATTGTTTTTGGAAATCTGCAGTTCCCAGGGTTTTATTTTTTGGTAGAACATGCTAGTGGTACAATTAACCAAATGATTCTCAACTGATTAATTACTCCAATGATTACCATAGATAGCAATGCAGGAGCCTCTCCAGAGGAGGGATTCTCTCAATATTTTGGGAGCCAATTCAAATGCAGTCTCCAAACTCTGAATAAACAGAGGAACCAGTGCTTCTCTCATTTTATTTCTAAGCCCAGAGCGAAATCAGAGCTGTGCGCATATTACTGAGGAAAAAGTGCTCAATTAACCCTATGCTTGGGATTGGGAAGCAAATGCACATCTAATATTTCCCTGATTAGTCACAGTTCCATCATCCAAGGAACAGAACTACCTCTAGTTCCAATGAAAATTCTGGCAGTGAAAATAAATGATACATTTCATATTAACTGATGCCTAAAGGGGCAAAAAACGTACTGCAATGTTTTGAGCAAAGCAACACTGACTCACTTTAAAACACTATTTAAGGTACTAGAAACTGTAATTAAATCAGGTCTTGAAAGTGCTAAGCAGAAGAAAAGTGTTAATTAGTAAATTAGTAAAAATACCATTTTCAGAGTGGAAAGTTTCTTTTACAGTTTTAAACGTTTACAAAAAACAATTTCTTGGTAAGGTGCAATTTGGAATATTTATGGAAGCTTGATTTATGCTCTCTTTAAAAAAAAAAAAGTCACAGCATCTTGCATCCAATGAGCTCAAGGCTCTGAAGAATACATCTTCCCCCCAAAGTAGAACAATGTAAAATAGAATGTAAGGCATAACAGAGAAAATTTAAATACTGGGTACAGGAAGGAGCCTAGTATCTCTCTCATCCCTGGAGACAGAATTGGCATCAGCAGGACAGTTGCTTACGGGGACACAAACATTTCCAAAAGGAGACACAAGGGTACAAACAGAGCTTGCTCTTTAGTCTCCTTCAGAACTTCATTCAATTGTCACCTTCACAGTGAAGGTTTTTTTTTTTTTTTTTTTTCCTGGCCACCCCATTTACCAAGACAAACCTCACTCCCATCTCTGGGATTCCTTAGCCCACTTTGCTGCTCATATCTCTGCAGCACTTATCCCCGTCTTATGCATTCGACAATTGATTCATCTGCTTCTTGTCTGCTATCCCCATGCGAATTTAAGTACAAGACCCCACCCTTTGGCCTCTTTCATTCACTGTTGCATCCTCAGAGCCTGGCACCTAGGAGGTGCTCAATAGTTACTACATGAAAGGATAGCATCAAGCCTCCTTATACCAGACATCCAAAATCCTGGACATCTTTCTGCTTGTGCCGTTTATTTAGAAATGCTTTTGTAGAATAAAAATATCACACACCAAAGATAGTTCTTGTAAAGTTATAGGCATTTGAAAAATATCTTTCATATATATTCAGTTGAAAATACTTTTTTTGTAAGTAATACATTGCTTGGGATTAATCAGATAAAGATGAAAGTCAAGAATTTTGCCAACAGTGTTTCTTGCTAACATTACTCAGTTATGCCTTTCAGCTCAGCATATTGTATATGAAGGATATCTTGTTAAAACAACTGTTGAAGGCAAGTCGTGTCATATCAGCCACACTCTGTACCCTATGGGAACTCAAATGTTCCCAACTCTATGTTAATATCATCTTGCTGCTCTGCTGAGCTAAAGCAAAAATCAGTTTTTCAGTGCCATGTAAGGCTTCATAAAAGTAGCACATTATCTGTATGTCTTCCAGAAATGAAGGAAAGCTGAGGTGAAGATTATGCTGAATCAATTTATGAAGGTAAACATTGTTAACAAATACCATAAAATAACCTAGAAAAGGATTCCAACCTCCATTTATCAACTAACGAGAAGTTTATACTCCTCCTGATGTAATTGGTGACCTGCTATCTACAGAAAAACAAAATTACCCCACTCAAGGGTTCTCAGCGGCTACCCAGCACAAGGTTATCCACTTTCTAAGACAGGATCCTTTGCAATACTCTATGCTTGGGAATTCAACAACTCTCTACAAAGCTCTACAATTCTCTTGTACTTTCTTGGGACATGAAGTCTTATTTTCACTTATCAACCTCCATTCATTATAAACTGATGACAAAAGACAAAGACCCAACTTGTGTTTAGGTTTCTGGGGAGTGCTGAGGAAGAGGTAGCAATAGAAACACAAGACCAGCATTTTTTTTTTCTCTTAATTAATGCTATTTCAGGTCTAGTGAGAAGTAATTATGGAAAACGTAAAAATTCACTTTATATTACCAAAAACTGCATGTTTGTTTCATTGGCTGAGGGTCATAAAGGCCAACTCTGATTATTATAGAAACAAAAAGATCCATAGAGATGTGAAGGATTTGAAAACTAAGCTTAATTTTCAATAATTTAATCTAATGTCACCAATTAATAAAACACAAAGCTAAATCTTGGAACGTCAGAAATTAAGCACGGTACAGATTCTTATGGACTCTGTAAAGATAGCTTATAAAAGAGTTACTAAATGATAATCTTATTTGTTAACATTCAATAAAACATTGCCTCCCTAAACAATATTTTACAGAAGTTAATTTATGGCTGTAAGTACTCTCCTTTTGCCAGCTCGGTGGCCAATAGTTAGCATAAAGGATGCAGTTTTCCAAGTGTTTCTTTGACTAATAGAAGTTATGATGAAATCTGCTCCAGCAGCCTGCAGAGACTGGCAGGTGGACCCGAGATCATGGCAAGCTCAGCTAAAGGAGTCAAATATTCATTGTACAGTGGTGATATCAGCTTTGTAAGCTAAGGTAAGAAGAGAGAAAAAAATAGTAAATGCAGGACATACCTTGCAAAGGAAGGTCATGAAGAATTTTAATTATACAGTAATATCTACTAGGTTAAAGAGAAAATTAATCTCCAAACAGAAGAATAAAAATATTTTTCAATGATGCAAGCTTAGCTACTTAACATATTGCTAATAAGAGAGTAAGATTCCCCTTCCAGATACTATGTTCTTTAAACTTGATGAAAATATAGAAGGGCAATAAAGACCCAGTGTACAAAAAAAAAATATCAGAATTCCTACAAAAGGGGGGTTAGTGCTAGGATCCTTGCCCTTCAGTAATTAACATATCCTTATTATTTAAAAAGGTGAAAACCTTCACTTTATACAATGGACAAGGGGGAGCAGTATATTGAGTGAAAAAATAAAATACAACACTTCAATTACAAAGTCTAAGGAAATTATGCTTAAAATGAGAGTTTTCTTTCTCCATCATTCATCTAGATGGAGGTAGGAATCAGCTTAAGAAGGGTGTGAATCTTGAAGTTCATAGTCAACAGATTAGAAAAATGTTATGGAAAACCTCCTGTCAATATGGCGGCTGTCAAAAAATGAATACTAATCACACAAGCTGGTTCTGTCATTAGCAGACATATCCACATCTTTGTCCTCATTCAGTGATCTATCTTAAAAAAAATGATGTGTCAGATCTGCACCATCACCTGCAACATGCCATGTGCTATATTTGACTGGCACCTTGATTCACAGGCAACATTTACTAACAGAGCTGAAGGTCACTATTTCCTGAGCACTAGTTTATGTTATCCATCCCTATCCTATAATGTTAACATGTATTTGTTTCTTATATAGACATGGGTTAAATGGTGGCCATTTCTTTTAATAAGTCATTCATCTCTGGAACTATTTCTAGCTACCTATTTATGCCCCCAACCATTCATTATCTGATGAGTTCTTCCTGGGGCTCCATCCATATATTTAATTTTTAAAGTATTTCCTTCCTATTGAAGGACATAGGTAATTATGTAAACACAGCCAGTATAATGGACCTAGAACAGTGATACTCAAACTCTCTGGTCAGCAAATCACTTTCCTGAGCCAGGAAATCACATGATCCACCACCCTAAACCCATGTTCACTTAGTAGCCCTTAAATAAATCTTGAAGCAGTCAGTGTTTGCCCAAATAAAAAATTTACACAGTCTTCTCAGTTCGAGTGTCATAACAGCCTGTCAGCTGGCCTCTTTCTCATTCACTTCATGCAAACATGAGGCTAGAAAACTCGCACATACTCCACTATTCTTCAGCCCAAACCCTTCAGTTTATTGAAACCATATAAAATGCCAAATCCAAGTTCCTCTCTTCTCCTTCAAGCTCCCATAAATCCTTCTTATTTCTAGCAAACACCAGACAGAAACTCTTATTTCCATCCTCTGTCATATGCAAATGTGACTTGTTCATTCTCATCCAACAAGGGCCAGCTTAAGTCTCATCTTCCTCCAATAGAGTTTTCCAATTCCCCGCAGCCATAAAGGATCTTGTTCTCCTGGACTTGCAGAGAGCTGAGAGACTTACACCATTCTTAAGGCACTTAACATTCTCTGTCTTGTAAGGAAAACACTTGTCATATTCCATACGCTTGCACACATGCTCAGTCACATCCGAATCTTTGCAATTGCAAGGACTGTAGCCCATGAGGCTCCCCTGTCCATTGGATTTTCCAGGCAAGAATACTGGAGTGGGTTGCCATTTCCTTCTCCAGGGGATCTTCCCAACTCAAGGATTGAACCAGCATTTCCTGCGTCTCCTGCATTGGCAGGCAGGTTCTTTCTTTTTTTTCTTTTTCATTTATTTTTATTAGTTGGAGGCTAATTACTTTACAATATTGTAGTGGTTTTGTCATACATTGACATGAATCAGCCATGGACTTACATGTATTCCCCATCCCAATCCCCTCTCCCACCTCCCTCTCTACCCAATCCCTCTGGGTCTTCCCAGTGCACCAGGCCCGAGGACTTGTCTCATGCATCCAGCCTGGGCTGGTGATCTGTTTCACCCTAGATAATATACATGTTTCAATGCTGTTCTCTCGAAACATCCCACCCTCGCCTTCTCCCACAGAGTCCAAAATTCTGTTCTGTACATCTGTGTCTCTTTTTCTGTTTTGCATATAGGGTTCTCATTACCATCTTTCTAAATCCCATATATATGTGCTGAGCTACCTGGGAAACCGTATTCCATCCCCTTGTCCTGATTTAATTTATTTCATACTACAAAGAACTATCTTTTAAAAATTATATATGTATCTGCATATTGTTTGCCCTCTTTGGTCAAGTTTAAACTCTATGCTATAGGAATTTTTGATCTCCTGTTTATCACTGAATACCCAGGGTCTAGAACATTGCCTGGTACTTAGTAGGTATTCAGCACATATTTATTGAATCAAATTATTCTGAGTTCCACCGATAGCCCAAAACTTACTTGAAACTGTGAGAAACTGTAGACATTCCTCAAAGAGATAAAAAATTTTTTCTTTGACAAATGAACATTTGTTCCTGAATGGAGCCAAATTACTTTCAAAACTACCATGAAGTGAAGTGAAAGTTGCTCAGTCATGTCCGATTCTTTGCGACCTCATGGACCATACAGTCCATGGAATTCTCCAGGCCAGAATACTGGAGTGGGTAGCCTTTCTCTTCTCCAGGGAATCTTCCCAACCCAGAGATCGAACCCAAGTCTTCTGCATTGCAGGCAGATTCTTTATCAGCTGAACCACAAGGGAAGCCCGAGAATACTGGAGTGGGTAGCCTATCCATTCTCCAGCAGATCTTCCTAACCCAGGAATTGAATCAGGGTCTCCTGCATTGCAGGTGGATTCTTTACCAACTGAGCTATCTGGGAACCCCCAAAACTACCATATCTGCCCCCAATATATTCCATTTCCCTTCAAACATTACCAAATTTACCTACTAACTAAAATGGAATATTAAAAGCCAGCAATGATATAAGCATCACTTTAAAAATCCTTGTTTAGTTCATTTAGCTGGGGTATAAAACAAAATTTTTTAAGTTATGGAAATTACTAGGAAATTTCTAAATTAAAATATGTTTTATACATATATTTTTATAATTTTTCTTATAATGAAAATACCAATTATAATATGGATCACAAATAAGTACACACAAAAGAATACAGTGTCCCAAGGTTCCTATTCTAGAGGCAGAGACTGGATATTGAATTCACTCCCTGGAATTTCATGAAAACTAAACGCTTAGGAATACCAGCTCTGCTAGATTACCATGCCACATGGGCACATTTCCACACAGTCCTGCCAATTCCAGCCTGACCCACAGCATCCCCCTTGTTCCAGTTCTAAACAAAGACTTATGTCAAATTATGTTCTAGCTTTGTGGTGTGGGTTAGGACATGCCCACCCAACACATGTTCACTTGGAACCTAATCCAAATTTAGATCCTCAGACCCCTGGGGAAAGACATACAAGCACAGTTGCCCATACTGCTTTTTAAGTACTCACTATTTTTCTATTGCAAGGAAATTTCGTGTCTGTTATGCCAGCTCTGCAGTTTATTGTGTACTTTGCATGCATATTATAGGTTTGTCTAAATTTCATAATACAGTGATTTCTAATACATTACTTTGTGAGTAATACTTGTCCAATCGAGACTATTTTCTAAATGAAAATTTAAATCCTTTCCCGTTTTGTTTTGGGGAGGAGGTATTCCCAATGAGTGCAGAACATTGCAATTTAAGAACAAGAATATTAATATTTTCCACTGTTCATTTAAAAGAAAAATTGTAACACATGTCTAAATAGATACCAATACATAATAGAATCTCTTCCTCAGAATGTGATGGAAACATGTGGTTTACAATTCTAGTCAGCATAATTACTCTACAGTGTACTTCTTGTTCAAATCATTTTCAGAATAAATTTGTTTTTAATTTTTTGGCTGTTATTATTTTGACTAGGTTGCATGAGATTAACACTTAAGTGACACATAAAATTAAGATTCCATTCTTTAATTAACATTCTTTAATTTTTTTGTGTGTCACTTTTGTGGTTCTTAAATGTTTAACAGCAGGTAACAATGGTATTAATCCATGTAATTAAAGAAATTTAAAATATCTACATTTAAAACATCATAAAATGCCTACTTTTAACTATTGTTGTAGAATAAGGATAGAGTTTTATTGGTTAGTTTAATACTTTTAATTATTGCACTTAGTTCTCTGAACATTTCTATATTTCAACAGAAAAGACTCAACTAAGAGATTGACTCCAAAATTGAACTTTATAAAAACTTTTTGTTTTTGTTTCAGTGGCCTATTTGGCCACTGAATTGGGTCTCTCCTGAAGATGTGGGAAATATCTAATCATGGCTTTTCTGTATCTTTCTATTATAATCAGGTAAGTGTTGACCTAGAAATGTTTCTTGAGAGCTGAAAACCACTCCTTTTCATTCAATCCCATTTATGTCTTATTTACCAAGTTCTGTGCATATTCTTTCATGGAAGCTCAAAAATAATAATGGTGTTATTCCAAATAATGATAAACAGTTTACCATGAAGTTCAACGGTTGGATCTGAATCACTTAACAAACAGCAAAGAGATTATGGAATTACCTCCTGGGTTAAGGTCTCATGAGGGCAATTTGTGCCTGTTAAGTGGTATGGTCTAAATCTAAGAAAGAGAACAGATGCTGAAATCACTTATTTTCAGCACACACTAGACCAAAAATTCACTTTCAGTCTGCCATAACTATCTAAATTCCACATTAGAAAAAAAGACTTCCAAGTTTGGATTAAAAAAAAAAAAAAAAAAAGAGCACCCAATATCATTATATACTTCAAAAAGTTATTATAAGTATGCTTTAAAATGTTGATATCAACATAGCACAAGGTCTCTCTTGAGCATTCTCTGGGATTTATCATCTTAAATATCTTACATTCCTATTGTGCTAAATAGTCACCATTTTGTTCATTGGATAGTTTTAATTAGTCCAGCATGGCATGAATGCATGACCAGGCACAGAACAACGAATACAGCCTCAGCTTTCCAACCAGGAGGTTGATGCTCTGACCCCCCGTGTACATGCTATGATCATGAGTGATGGAGCTGTTCCAAGGCAAGCTACTTTCAAATAATGATCCACAGAGTTAATCAAAAGGGCTTCCCTGTTCAATATTTACCTGTTACTCATTGATAGCCACTGTCTGCATCGCCATACAGGATGTATACAGTGGGATCAGGAATACTGAGCTCAAACAGAACCTGAGTGCCTCGCTGGAGTACCAGGCACAAGGAAAGCCAAATTAAGCTGCTCTTCAAAACACCCCTGATACTAAAACTGTCTGCCTGAGTTCCATAGGCGCAGTGCATTGCTCCTTCCTGGATTCGGAGGTTAAATTAGCTGCTGATATTAAGAGGCATGAAAGGATGAACAACCACATGAGGGGAAAAATAAAGAGATATTAGGTATCAAAACATAAACATGGAGGGGAAAATAGTAATTTCCTGTACTTGGGGGAAAAAAAATAATATTCCCTTCTTGATGTGATCTCCTTGCTTTCATGTACTAGGAGAATCATATCTATCGTGAAAATGATCTTTCTCATTTTAATACACATTCAACATTTTAAGCTAAAAAATAAGAAAACACTAATCTTTTTTATGTGTTAGGTATTTAAATGCTGTCTGTCAGTCTGTCAATCAAATGCACCCAGAAAAGAATGCTGACCAGACTCCACATCCACCCCCAAAGAGAAACAGATAACCAGACTGACCATAATACAATTCTTCCATTTTATTTTGTAACCACCAGCTAGAGAGCAAGGCTTAATACAAGACCTTATTATTTACATTATTAACACAGCTTGGCAGGTTTGAATACAGGCACTTAAGGGATGTAAGTCGTTCCAAATATGAATCCTCTTTCATTTTTTCTGAACATTTACTGAGGTATAGTACACAGTATTTGAGCACTTAGTATGTGCCAGGCATTGTTCTAAGTACTTTACATGTATTAATATACTTATTCCCCATGATAAACCCTATGAGAGAGACTATTATCATTACTCAGATGAGAAAAATGAGGATCACAGAGCTTATGTAACTTATTTAAGATCACTCAACAGAAAATAGTGGCACTAGGGTTTGCACACATCAGTCTCCATCAGAGCCTGTGCACTTACCCTCTACACTGAGGTTGCCTCTAGTTGCCTTTAGCACTACTGAGGCGGTAAGACAACCACTGGCCTTTAATGAGCTCCTTAAGAAGGCCCGTGGAGTGAATAATGAATTAATATTTTTAAGGAACTTGCAATTTTATTGAGAAGATATTATCCAAACATACACCCACACAGACTTTTAACTTTTGTAAGTTTTTGTCACGCCTCACCACTTTATGTATGAGTTTCTAAAAGGTATATATTAGCATATATATGATTGACTTCCCCCAAACATGTGATACAGAGTAAACAACTAGTGTGGATTTCATCTTGGACTCAATATTGACCCGCCTCTCTTCTGCATCCTCCCCTCAACCCACTGCATCAGAAATAGTGTTGGCTCTCCCTTCAGAACAGATCAGAACCCTGTCTCCTCACCACCTCCAGTGGCACACCAGTGGTATGAGTCACCTTGCTGATGGTCGTAGTCTCCCAGCTGGTTCCCTTCTTCCACCCTCATCCCCCACAGCATATGCTCAGCTAGCTGTCAGACTGATTCTAAAAATTAAATGATATCCCATTACTCTTCTACTCAAAAATTCCCCAAGGCCCCATTTTAGGTAGAGTAAAAGCCAAAATCCTTACATGGCCTGCCAGGGGCCTATGCGTGGGCTCCTATTACCTCACTGACCTGTCTCCTGCTACCATCCTCCCTGCTCATGCAGATCCCAACCTCCTCGTGGTCTTTGAATACATCAAGATCCTTTGCACTTCAGAGCCTTTGCTCTCTCTGGAATATCTTCCCCTGCCTATCCAGAGGCTTCCCTGGTAGCTCAGTTGGTAAAGAATCCACCTGCAATGTAGGAGACCCTGGTTCAATTCCTGGGTCAGGAAGATCTGCTGGAGAAGGGATAGGCCACGCACTCCAGTATTCTGGCCTGGAGAATTCTATGGACTGTATAGTCCATGGGATTGCAACAGATGCCTAACTCTTTCACATCCTTAGAGGGAAATGCCATATGTTAAAATGGAGCCTCACCTATCTGAAACCATAACAAAAGATCACCCCAGCATTTCTAATTTCTTCTTAACCTATATTTTTCTTCCATAGCACTGACCACCACCTAACAGACTATGTGATCTATTTGGTTTTCAACATTTATTGCTTATTGCTTGTCTCCAACTAGGAAGGTGAAGACTTTGGTCTTTGTTCACCAATCTACCCCAAACAATAGCTCCTGGTTATAGAATGTGCCCAATTAATATGCTGAATTAGGAGAGGAAAGAAATCACTGTGGATAAAGCAAAGACACAGAGATAGTGCATGCATTGTACCTAACACAAGTTAAGTGGGCATGTTTCACAGGTAGGAGCAGAGTTTGTGGTGAGAAAGACCTTGGAGGAAAAGGAGAGGCAGTATAGAGCAAGATTGGGGGCGTTTAAACACTACGCTGTAGACATCATGTGGTGACAATGAACAGTCAATGATTTTGAGCAAGAAAATATGCTAGGAACAGTATTTTAACCTGATAATTATTTATAAGGTGGCCCAGAAACACAAATCTATATTGCCTTGCAAGGTATTTTGTGTACAGTAGACTCAAGTATTTAACTTAATAAAACTAATGAAATAGAAGATAAGATGATTAAGGAAGAGACTGCAACAATCTAGGCATGAAATAAGAGCTTAAATTAAGGACATGAAAAAGAAGAGAATTATTTTTAAATCATGCTGCTGCTAAGTTGCTTCAGTCGTATCTGACTCTGTGCGAACCCATAGATGGCAGCCCACCAGGATGCCCCGTCCCTGGGATTCTCCAGGCAAGAGCCCTGGAGTGGGCTGCCATTTCCCTCTCCAGTGCATGAAAGTGAAAAGTGAAAGTGAAGTAGCTCAGTCATTTCCGACTCGTAGCGACCCCAGGGACTGCAGCCCACCAGGCTCCTCCGTCCATAGGATTTTCCAGGCAAGAGTACTAAAGTGGGGTGCCATTGCCTTCTCCATTAAATCATGCTACAAGCAGGATATTTCAGACTAGAGAGAGGGAGAAGAGAAGAAGATTCCAAGAGAAAGCCTGAACAGCTAGAAAATTTAAGATAAAGCAAAAGAAGTATCAAGTGGAGGGGAACATTCTAAGGAAGGTGTGGCATTCTTTTCTTGGAGAACGGCTACCCTGTCCTGGAGAGAGCTCTAGACTGGAGATCAGGAAAGCCTTTCTTTGCAGTAAGGCCAGGCCATACAGCCACCCTGTAAAATTCTTCAAATCTCTGAAGGGTACTTTTAGTTTGGTTGGCTGAGGATTTTCTCCATGTAAAATAGAGATAAAGCATAGTTTACTGGATTTCTTTGAGGATTAATTGGGAATGACCATGTAGAGTTTACAAATTTGTTGGTCTTTACATGCAGAGGTTGTTGATATAAAGTAGATCACAAGTAGAGACATCAAGAGTTTGGAAATACAAAACTTGGACAGAGGTAGGGCTTGATATCGCAGCTTTCCCCCATTGCTCAGTGGTAAAGAATCCGCCTGCAATGCAGGAGCTGCAGGAGACGTGGGTTCGATCCCTGGGTTGGGAAGATTGCCTGAAGGAGGGCATGGCAACCCACTCCAGTATTCTTGCCTGGAGAATCCCCATGGACGGAGGAGCCTGGTGGGCTACAGTCCAGAGGGTCGCAAAGAGTCAGACATGACTGAAGCCACTTAGCAGACACACAGGGCTTGATACAAAAGTTTTGGATTCATCCATTTCTGTGATAACCGCAGTGTAGGAGCAGATGAAACTGCCAAAGGAGAGACCTAATTGCCCCCACACTAGAGAGCACAGAGGGTTTCAGTGACTAAAATGTTCAAATATAAGAACCTGCCCTCCTCTACAGTAAGGCTTAAGGTTCCTCAGAGTCTTATTCTTTTGCAGAAATAGATTTCAGGACTTATCCTCCACTAGACAATGAATGATTTTCTGTGGAAAACTGTCATCCTGCTCCAAGAGGCCATATCCTTCTGTTCAAAGGGGATAAGCTGCTGGGCCAGACTGACTCAGATTATTCTGCTATTAAATAAGCTACCAGATTGAACCTTACCAGCTGTGTAAACTGAGCAACTGGCCTACCATCTCTGGGCCTTTATTTTCAAAATGAGTACACTACATATTTCAAAAATGGTTGTTCGGGTCAGTTACCACAATGCCTAAAGACCATAGAACACCACAGCTGGAATCTGTTCCTCCATTTCCTTCTGATATCAGATCAATGACTGCATATGTTACTGCATATGGAAAACCAGCCAACATAAAGGCAGGAATGGTGAAACTGAAACCTGACCTCACTATCAAGAGTTAAAACTTCTGTTGTCCCTAGACGGATCAATTTAGCCTCACAAGGAAAGACCTCAGCATCAGTGAGTATTCCCTTTTGATGGCAGAATAAATGCAGCCGTATTGTCCGTGTCACAGAACCTCGATTTCTGAGGACACACTGTACCACAGTAATCATTGGCGTCCTTCAAGTTTCTCCTGAGCAAAGCAAATAAAGGTATTTGTGGGGCAAGTGAACCAAACTTGTCACTAGATCCTTATTTAAAAAAAAAAAAATACACTACTTAAAATCTGCTGGCCCATAACTCCAGTTTAGTCTTCCCTTCCCAAAGGCATTTCACAAGTGTGATAAATTAAAAACAAAAATAGCATTCTTTATTCCTACCAGCCTCATATAAATTGTTACTAGCTCTGGGCAAGCAGCATTCAGAGAAGGGGGTAAACGATCTTGCTATCAGATGAATTTATAGATCATCAAGAACTCAGCAATTCCCCCTACTCTCCACCTTTATCCCCACTGGATGTGTCTCCAAACCTCTACTCTTTAAAAACATGGTGACATGACCACCACTACGTTCCCTGATATTAATTCAAGACGTAGGACACCTGATGGATTTCTCCAGGGGCTGAGAATTGGAGCTGCTGTTTATTTTCCATTTGCAAGCCCTCAAGTAGTAAGGCAGTCCCTAGAAAAGCACGCTGCCTCCCTGGAAGCGAGCAAAGACGGGCCTGCTATTACAGATATTCCTCACTTTTCTGAAATTTCCTTTAGACCACTTTGCTTTTATGAAAGACTACATTTGTACCTGTTTTAATAACTGAAAGAAATCAGGAGAGGACTTTCACATTTAGGGGAAAAGGCAAAAGCAAAAATAGCCGTCAGTGTTTGTTTTGCAGTGAGCCGTTACAGGCAGCACACCGCGTGAGCAGCGAGAGGCTCCGCCAGGCTCCTTCCCCAGGAACTACGCTCAGCGTCTCAGCATCAAGCCCCTGTAGCTCTGAACTGTGTGTGTGAGCATCTGTCTTCATCTCCATTTATTTTGTGCATCTGTTAGCAAAATGGGTCCTAAGGTAACTGCTTCTTTGCTTTATATCATTTTGTCTTACAAAAGCTTTAATAGGAATGCTCTGCTTTCTGATGGCTGGGGAATCCTGCCCTGCAAATGTAGTTCTTCATCAAAAGATCCAGCTGGTGTCTAAAGGCCTGGGAGACTATGCCCAGCAGAGTCAGGCCAACTCAATTTCACTCCTAAAACAGGTTTGTTAGTGTAGTTGAAGAACAGAAGCAAAGCAAAGAATCAAAAAGATTGTGTACCTCTACTGGCTGCAAGGCCAAGGCATGCGACTGGCTGTGATTCACTCTGAGCACCCCTGACAGACAGTAGTTAAAGAAATCAGGCTCTTCTGGAAGCTTATGTTGGTTGAAATGCAAGTGATGAGAACTGCTAGAGAAAGAAACAAATCTATCATCATTGATTTCTTATAAGTAAAAGCGAAGAGTGATATATTAATATATCACAATATATTAATATAAAATCTTCTATATAAATACTATTGTATTTATTGCAGGCAGCCTTTACAGCTGAACTGAAGGTAGGGAAGGGAAATTAGGTTTTAAATAATATACAATGATAGTCTATTTAAATTGCATAAATACCAAGCACTCAGTTTCAAAGAATCCTGATTGATACGTGAATCACAAAGGTCTCAGGTTTGCCAATGGAAAATCACTCAAGAATACTTTCCTTACACTCTGGTCATTGAACCAAAATCCTCCCAGAAACCAGACTTCGCTCTGCTTTGAGAACTAAAAGAAAACATCTCAATGCTGAACACAGTAAGTAGAATTCTCTTTTTAAGCAACGTAAGGAATGATGCAGCAGACGTGGCATGTGAGAAAATGAGTTTGTAAAGCAGCCAAAAGGCTCCATCTAATCACATAACAGTTACTTCTCAACTTCTCACACATGTACATATTCTGACCTTAAAAGCTGTATGTTTCAAGCCCACCATACCCTTTTCACAATTAGCTGCATCCTACAACTTTCTACCTTTCTATGATGGACTCTCTAGATTAAATTATTGATAGGATAGAGAAGGATTTTTCTGCCAAAAATTTTATCACTAGTGCTTGCTGGAGTTCTTGGTTTTTTTTCTAACAAAAGAATTTAAATTCCCAACACAAAAAAGTAATAGAAGTTCAAAATGGAAACACAAACCACAACAGAAAAGATATATATATGAAAGCAAATTTCTGCAAAGAGTAGTTTCTATATGGAAATTGACTGTATAGCTTCCAACTTCCCTTAAATAAGTTGCTTGTGTACAAGTTAGAACACTTGGTCCCAGATATTTCCTAGCTAGGGCAACCTGTAGATAGATTCACAAGTAAAACCTATATTCATGGGTATACATCTATCAAAGATGACATGCATATATACACAAATACATGCAAGGATAAACACCAAATTGTTAATAGTGGCTGTCCATGAGAGGTGCCATTACAAATGATATTTTTTTCTTTAGGTTTATATGCATTTTCTATAAGTTCTGGAATGAAATGTGTTACACCTCTATTCAAAAAGAGCCTTTCCAAGAGAAAACAATAACTAGTCTAGCAATTGCCTCCCCCGAGTCCACCAACCCAGAGCCATGGCCCTAAAGAAATATAATTTCAAGAATATTTTCCCCAACACAAGTTGATGGCCTTCCAAAGTATACTCGATAAGCTCCAAAGTAACACAAATCCAAGGTCATCCCTGAGCAGAGGACAGGGAATTCCCTGAGTCACTAGACAAATACATGGAAGTAAAAGTTCTGAGTAACACTGAAACCATAATCTCTTCTCTCTGTTGCTGAAAAGACTATTACAGGGGTATGCTAACTACATACCTTCTCATTTAATTGGATAAATAAATCCTGTTGCATTTCTCTGCTGTAAGCTTATGCATACTTTTAACACAGACCATAATACTTATTAAGTGACATTTCCACAATATTTTAATGTCTTTTTCATTGGAAATTTAAGAAAATATAAATTTTCCTAAGCATATGAAATTTTCTGGCGTAGGAAATTAATAGTGATCCTAAATATCCACTAAAGTTCACAAGTACTCCTTATAATGGAATACTGTATTCTGAATGCTATGAAAGTGAAAATCCTTGCATTTATTTATGTAACACACAGTAATACACAACAAATTTGACATATAATTCAATGTGTATGTTAAAGTTATGTATATGCTAAAGGACGTGTTCCTTTAGGACCTTTCAATTCCTTAACATTTCCACAGTCATAATGGTTTATCTGGCTGGAGGCTGAAGGACTATTTCCATTTTGCAAAAGAGAGCTCTAGGCGGTAAATAGTCGTACCCTAAGTTAGATGAGTAACATAGTACAGTTCATTTAGTGAGTTTTTGCTATACGCCAAGAACTACAGGAAGTGTTTTTGTAGTTTAGACCTTACACTCTTAAGTCAGACAGACGGAGGTCTAATGCACCCACTCCAGTATTCTTCTCTGGGAAATCCTATAGACAGAGGAGCCTGGTGGGCTACAGTCCACAGGATGGCAAGAGTCGGACACAACTTAGCGACTAAACCACCACCACCACCAAACTTTTTCTGTAAAGAGACACAAAGGAAACATTTGAGCCTTTGTATCCCATATGGTCTCTATCACCACTATTCAACTGTGCCATTATAGCACAAAAACAGCTATAGATAATGCGTAAGTGGTTAGGTAGAGCAGTGTTCTAATAAAACTTTATTTACAAAAATAGGCAGCAGGAAAGGGGTACAGCTGTGGCCAGTGAGCCGTAGTTTAGTGATGCTGATCCAATCCCACTATATGCTACCTTCTTAAGCTTGAGTGAGCTATTCTATCAGCCACTGTTATCTGTAAAATGGTGGTAATAATCGCACACAGGGCCTGTGTTTATTGTAAACACATTTACTTAAAAATGTATGTAAAGCTATTAGCCCACTGCCAGAAATCAGCATCTGGTAAAAGATTAGTAATGTTAGTCATTATAACTAACTTTATCATCACATTGATCCTCAAAAACAACTGTGAAATAAATATTTTTGCCTCCATTTTTGAGAGAAGGAAACAGAAGCTTAAAGAGTTAAGTAACTTAGTCACTGTCCTACATCTAACAGATAACCGTAGGGCTAGATCAAACTCAGATCCATTTCCTCCAGTAATGATTAAATATTACTGCATGAACTAGTGGACCTAAATTAGACTAAGGCATAATTCTTCTACTCAGCTGCATAAAGTAAGTCCAAAAATTCACTAAAGACACATTTAGAGACTTAAAACACAGTACAAGCTGTTCTTAAGGTGAAGAGAATTAAATCCACAGTTTATGTATAACCATACGCTTGCTCTATTATTTTTTAAATCTGTGTACAAGCACATGAGTCTCTGTCCCCCTCTGAAACCACGCGTTAGCGATTCTGAACACTGTAGTTGAACAGCATGCCTACAAAAGGCTCATTGTAGCTCTTTTCCTCTAACTCGACCTTTACTTTCTGTTCTCAAGTTTCTAGAGTTCTCATACATACCGCAGCTGTGTCACTAACCAATTATTTTTTAAAAATCTAGGCAGTCACTTCTCTCATAATGAAAATATACACTCCGGTGAAGGCAATTAATATTCTTTCATTTTAAATCATGCCTCCTGTGCCTGTCCATTTTTACTCTCTGGCATTCCTTTATCTTGAATTACAAGTGGTCTGTGAGGAGAAAGGCAAATACAGAGTACCTCAAGCCAAGAAAAGCAGTCAATTCACAAACTGGTCCTGAACTGGACTGCACCCTGGGAGAGTCCTCCAAGATGTTTATAAATAGAAAATAACTTCAAACTAACAAACATGGGATGACTGCACCTCCTTCCCTGCGAAGCACACCAAGTACCTCTCTAAACAGAGGCGGTGCTGAGGCCGTGGGCCACTCCCATGGCAGATTTCCTGCCCCGGGTCTAAGTTGCTTCCAGAGCTACTCCTCTGACAGACAGTTCTGTTCTACCCTTGCCCCTCCTGAAAACCTCTCCAGGACCCCACACGGGGAGCAGCCTACCTGATGCCTTTGCTGCCCCTCCTTCTCCAACTTCAACTGTCCTTCCCCAGCCCTCCACTCCTCATAAGGGCTATTTGTGATTTGCTACACCAGGGTCTCAAAGAGTAGGACACAACTTTAGCAACTAAACACCACCACCATAAACACCCATCTTTTAGCCCAAATCACTACCTCAAGCACCTCTCCCCCAAATCAGGTATCTCTTCCACCATCAAGACTCCAGAGCCCATCTTGATTATTAAAAATAACTCAAGATGGTAATGATGATCCTAGATGCAAGGCAGCAAAAGAGACACAGATGTAAAGAACAGACTATTGGACTCTGTGGGAGGAGGCGAGGGTGGAATGATTTGAAAGAATAACACTGAAACATGTATATTACCATATGTAAAATAGACAAGCAGTGCAAGTTCAATGCATGAAGCAGGGGACTCAAAGCCGGTGCTCTGGGACAACACAGAGGGATGGGGTGGGAGGGAGGTGGGAGGGGGAGGTTCAGGGTGGGGGAGGTGTATGCACACCTGTGGCTGATCCATGTTGTGTGCCTGGGGCCACCACAGCGTTGGAAAGTGATTGTCCTCCAGTTAAAATAAATTTAAAACAAAAAACAAAAAACTCTTGCTTGGTGCCACTCCCATTATTTACATTCACCTCACTAGAAGCACCTCTCACAGGGAACCCCAATTACTTATTCACCTCTCAGTCTTCCAGGCTTCTGGACAGCAGAACTTTTCTTAGACACTTTTGACTAAGTCAGTTTGTGTAAAACAGCACCTGACTTGTGGGTGGCAATCAAAATACACTTTGTTAAATGAATAAATTAGTTCCTTCTAAGCTAGTTTGGTATTAGCCCTGAATAATATACGTTCATGCCATCCACATTACCAAGATATGCCACTTCAAGTCATTTGCAGGCAAAGTCATTGGTGTGATGCTAAAATTAACTGGGAGAAACCAGCAGAAACCATGCTGAGGTCTGAAAGGCATGATGTAGAAATTAGAATTCATTTGGCTATTGAAGCTGTTCTTGCTACAAAGTTCAATGTCTGTTTAACATGTAGATTCTATTAGAGCTCTTTATGAAGTTCACTGTATATTTCTCTTTCCTCAATTCTTTCATATTTACTGATCCAGACACCACTGGCATATATTATTCTAATGTGTGTGAGGTGGGGGAGGGGGAGCCAGTTTAATAGCAATCAATCAGTCAGGTTAAATAACCAGTAAAAGAACTGGCTGCTGCCACCGGAACCTCCTTGACCTTTCCCTCCCCTTCAGCCCTGGTGACCATCTCTCCCCCAGCAGACTGCCTGACAAGGCACCTGTCTTGTTCTCCTTAATTGGGAGGACATGTGCAAGTGGTTTGGCACTGTCTGGCACAATACAGTTGATGAAGACTGGTGAATTTCTTCTGTCTTCATTCATTCTCCTAACTCTTATTCCTGGATCCTGTTAATTCCTTCCCTCTTCTGAATCTGAAATCTTCCCATTCCAAACCCCTACTTCTTGACCAAAGTCAGTCTTGAGTCCTCAGTAGGAGAACACCCTCTTTCCGAATTTGTTCTTTTCAAGAAAGAGCAAAAAATCACCCCCTACCCTTCCAGGCCCGTATTCATTTCTCCAATCCCTGTCAGGGGTGTCTGAAATTATTCTGTTGGATAAGACCGTTTTTAGCTTGAGTTCTTTACTTGGAGTTGCTTGTTAAAATTTGAATGGCCCTGAAAACAGTAACAGTATCAGTTAACAACACCTGATCTGCAATGAGAGGGACAGACAAAAATGCATGCCCCATCTCTTTGGGGAAAAGTCCAAAGCATGAAACACTACCCAGGTATCCAGGTGGAGTGAATTTCACAGAGCAGAAAAATGGGCTTGAGATGGAGAAGGGAGGAAACAAAACCCCCACAAATTTGCCAGTGTTCCCTTATCTTCGGATGATGCCTGTCTGTGTGTTAGTCGCTAAGTTGCGTCTGACCTTTGCGACCCCATGGACTGTGGCCTGCCAGGCTGCTCTCCTGCCAGGCTGCTCTGTCCATAGAATTCTTCAGGCAGAAATAAGGGAGTCGGTTGCCATTTCCTTCTCCAGGGGATCTTCCCGACCCAGGGATTGAACCCAGGTCTTCTGCATTGCAGGTACGCTTTACCCTCTGAGCCACCAGGGAAGATAGCTATCTAATAAATTACAAATACCTTCTCAATCTTGGCTGCACTATGAAACCAGGAACCCTGACTTAAACCCCTTTGATTAAAATAGTGCAGCAATGCCTATCAAAATGGTATATAGCAAAGGCTCAGTAAATGTCAGTAACTTAAGTTCCAGTCTCCCCAGACTCATTCTTAAAGCTGTGTTCAGCAACAGTCATTTAAGGATGCCTAATCTTCCTCAAATCCTCTATGGTAGTGTCTAACTAGGTAGACAAATCATCACAAACTTTAAGGTCCTAAAGGTCTTTGTCAGCTGACTCTTTTCTACCTAGTTACCCTTCCTCACAACCACACAAACACAGGTGATTTGATGAATTTATTGCCACACTTCTATCTCATGTCCATGAAAGTTTCTTTTCCTCTGACTCAAATATTTTCTTGTCTTTCTTTAAAAATAAATTTTAAAGTCATCATAGTTATTATGGAGAGGGATGTATTTTTTTTCCAAATCTCCATTGTACTTTTATGATTGAAAGTAGAAAAAAAAATGTTTTAATTAGAAACAACTGTGTCAACTCCCAATCATATCTACTACTTTATAAATGGACTCTAAAATCCAGAAATACAATTGTAAATGATAATAAAGAGCTGAAAACGGAGAGACAGATCTGGAACCTAAAAGTTCTAGCACTTAGCAAAATGACAGCTTAACATAAAGCAATGAAATTTGTAAAGTATTTACAATGTGGTTAGCATTTCTAAAAACACTGTATTCCTACCCTTCGCCAAAATATTTATCATCACCAATTACCAAATTAAGTTTTAAACTGTCCATGTCATAATCATTTAAGAAGCTAGAATAACTACCATTATTCTGAAATCATAAATAATGGACATTTTGAAATAATTACTCACAGGTTTCATATTTCTGTGTACTTTAAACTTTCAATATTATTGAAATGAATTACTTATATTAATATTAATAATTCCCACTAACATCTAAGTGCAACATATAAAATGTTTTAAAATATAAAATAATTCACAATAGTTATGAAGCCATAGAATTACAGTTGGAAAGAATATCACTCCTCTTAAGTGATACATGCTGGTAAGTATTTAGCAATTAGATGAGTATAGGAAAGCACCTGATATGCAGCATTTTCCAAGTTTTACAGTGCAAATACTTTCCCCAATTTCATGTTACCAACATGAAGTCAGGGGTCACAGAGTTAGAAAGATAAGCATACAGTCAGCTCTTGTGAGCCCATCCAAGCCGGCTCTGGCACATCCTAAATATGCAAAAACAGACAGTGTAGCCTTTCCATTCCAGAACCGTTTTCACAGACTGACCATTGCTTTACAACCCATTGTACCCTGAACACTTACTGACTTAACACCCATATGTTATCATGCTTACACGTTTACCGACCAACTACTATACTGACTCTGGATACCTAAAACACAGTGGTAAACGCATCTTACCTCATAACGCGCCCTGTGTCTGTGCTTAGTCGCCCGGTCGTGTCCGACTCTGTAACCCCACGGACTGCAGCCCGCCAGGCTCCTCTGTCCATGGGGGCTCTCCAGGCAAGAATACTGGAGTGGGTTGCCATGCCCTCCTCCGGGGCATAACGCACCCTATGTACATATATATGTGAGTTTAGGTACACATACACAGGTACACATATACATGAGTTTAGGTACACACACACACACAAACCCAGAAGCCTCACAAGATAAAACACACTCTTCCTATATGCAATGCACAAAATTTTCTGTTCTCTTCTATTTCATTTTTAAAATCTGACCTTGATCCATTAAATTGGATTCACCATGCCACTATTTCAGAAGAGGCCCCCAAATTGAGAAAAAGTGTCCTACTGGACGCTAAGCTCACTGAAGATAGGATTAAATGCCTCTTGTCTGTGTCTAGCCAGGAGACTAGTAGCAACTACTGAGGCCCAAGAAGGTTTAGTGACTGCCCAGAGGGGAATCTGAATCTGCCAACTTTGTTAAAATAGCCCTCGAGGCAAGTGATAATTCATTACACAGAATCAGTATATTCACGGCTCAACATGGAAAGCTAGAGGGTCTTCTAAGACAGCCACTCCTTCACCAGAAATTCACGGAAATGTTTTTTTATAATTGTACAAAAGCCGTCAATGTTGGAACTCTGGCCCTTTACCCTCTGTGGCCTTATGGCCAGCCCGGACTGTCTGCCTAGGATGACTAAGCAAATCTGAGCGGCAGCATTTCCCTTTTACTGATAATATTCACCCCTAAAAAGTGTTGACAAGACACCTATCTTTTTCACAAAACATGTCCAGTCCTCTAGGGAGGGAACCTGTATAAATGCTGATAAAATTAAATATGTTATATAGAACATACATACTCCTGTATATAACACCAGCTTTCCAATAACCAGAAGCCAAAGGTTTAACTGGAGAAAATACTCACTCAGGAAAATAAAGTCAGGATCCATGGCCTTTTTCCTCAGTGTGCCCAGGTACCACATTTCTTTTTATGGGTGCTATTAAATGTACACTATAGTTTCAAGACAATCCAGATAAGTATCTTCACTAAAACACACAGCACCATTAATCATCTCAGTGACAGTGCTCCAATTTAACATCTTGGGGATTTCCTTCCCTTCTTCATCATTTATTTGCCAATATTTCCTTGTTATGAATATCCCCCTAGTGACTCCCTGGCAGTCACAGCTGTGCTGCCTACTGTGTCTACCTTGACTACAAATAACACCAATTCTTAAAAGAGCAAGCCCTTCAGATGACACCTCCGGTTCGAAGAGAAGCCTGGCTACGGACTGAATTCCCGGGGACTCCATCCACACTCTCGCGAGTTTTAACTGATAAACCTCAGCCTCTAAACAGATAGGGATGTTAGACACGTGATGCTGGCCTAATTACAAATGAACAACAGTTGGCTGAATGGTCAACAATCAACTGCTGCTTTATATGGTCTTTAAAGGACCCCCTTCTTCTACAGCAAAAGGCTTTCTCCGAAGTAGCCACAGATCACAACAGAGCCACAAAATCACTTAACAAATTATAGAAACCCGACTACCAAGAACCTCAGTAATTATGACTCACAGATAATCAGAATTTTCCAAAAAAATACCATCAGAAACAACTCTGCATTGTAATTACACTAATTCTGATGAAGATAATAACACCATTTAGGCAAAAGAATATCAAGAAATAAAGCCAGAGAAAAGTTGCAAAGATACAAGAGTCCCAGTGACATCCAGTATCTACTTCGTGTCCACTTCAGAGAGCAGCCTCCACACTCTCCAGGATTTCTTGATCTTTTATAAAATGGAAACCATGAAAAAAAAAACAAAACACTCCACAACCAACTGAAGAAGGAAATAAAAGCAGAACTCACCAGCTTGTATTCAGACAGAAGGTTTAAGGAAATAGGGTACTTTTTTCAATAATAAAACTCTACTGCAAAAGAAGAGTCTGAAGACAGAAACATACCAAAGTAGATTTGCAAAGTATATCCAGAAAGGCTAATGTCATCAGTGAAACTGTGTTTATCTTACTTTACAAATTTTCTATAGGGAGGTTTGATTAATTAAAAGTTAATGTTGCTTCTATCAATATTTCATAACTTTTCTGGAAAGCTTTTTTTTTTTTTTTTCCAGTTTTGGGAAAACACCAATTTAGACTATTGTGTTAGACAAACAAAACCCCAGAAGGCTTACCAGTCAAGCTAAGATACATTAAAATGCCTTTCCTCCCCAGAGCAGAGTGTTTACTTCAGCAATAGTAACAACCCCTCGTTACCAACCATGCAGATTCTGTTAAGTAATGGACAAAGCAAATGGCAGCAAAGGCAGAGGACTCAACTTCAATTTAACTGTCCTGTAAGGTACATAGTAATTAGCTGCAAAGCTCTGAAATCTTAGCTAGCATGTTAAGTCTGCTACATGACAGTATAATTTGACTTCTTAAAGGATTATGCAAATTACAACTCATCATTCCATTACAGGATTGAAAAAAAGTGACAGCTAATTTATACATAACACACCTTTCAAATCCCTAAGATGCGTAGCACCTGTGCAATGTATTTTGCCGAGATTTTCTTGCATATAAGTACTTGTTTATTGCAATATAAAGAAGCTTACCTAAGAGCTTTAATATAGTCATTTTAAAAAAGAACTTTTAGACCACAATTTCAGAAGAATAAACATTTTTTTCTGTCTTGATTTCAGAGGCAAAAATTTTTGGTTGTTTTTGTTTGGTTTGGTTTGTTTTTCCCCACTAAATTAGAGAACTATAAGGTTTCAATACAAGGATATTTTTGAATAGCTGGCAACCACAAGCACTGATGCACGAGCCAGAAGGAAGACTCACAAAGATTTCAACATACTTCTGGTAGGTAGATTCACAGTAGATTCCGTCATATCTGTAGATTTTCCTACATTCTGATTGGTTGGGCAGAGGATGCTGGGCAGTTATTCTGTAGAGGCATCAAAAACAGATAGACATGACTAGAGGTTCTCTACAGTCAACCGGAAGGCAGGATAACAAGTATGTTGAAATTTAATATTAGTTTGCTTTTTATGCTTTTGAGCTATATACATAAAGCAATGGGTACATACATCTTAGAACATTAACTTCCACTTTTAGAAAATTGCAGGCAGACAGAGAAAACTTTTTCAAGTTCTTCATAAGAACAACAACAAAATTTATATCAGAGTCATAGAAGCGGAAGGAAAGAAAGACATAAGGTCTAAGGCTTAACTCACTCTACAATCTCCTTGATTATATTCTAAAAGAAATGTTAAAAACAAACGTCATTAGTGTTTTTGTTTCAGGATCGTCATTAATTCAATCATGCATTACGATTATAGGCAATTGTAAATTAGCTATAAAATCTTAGTAAAGTTAATATATTTTTCAGCTTTACTCCATTTATATAGAGCTGGTATTCTACCGACTTCTAGAAGGATATGATACAGCTTACGAACCAAACTCAATTAGAGATGAAAACACAAGTGAGACCCTCAGAAGCAAGGGTTAGATGTTAACAGGCACCTGAGATGAGCTGATTACAGGGGCTCCAGGTTTCTCGGCAGTTAAGGCAAAAGGGGGGAAAGGCTTATACGACTTTCTTCTGCATTACTTAAGCATTTAAATTCTTCTGAGACTCCCTGCATTATATAGACATAAAAATGCTGAGAGTTTTATGACCATTTCTTGCAACTGAAAAT